>NW_027362821.1:4950000-5550000 GCF_046119375.1 Phyllobates terribilis
GGAAGACTGTCGCAGGGATACTAACCCGGCTGAAGGACACCTTTGATACCCGCACCTCAGCTGAGATTAAGCTTAGATTCTACGGGTGCAAGCAGCGAGCGCATGATAGTATAAGGGACTATGCACTAAACCTACAAGAGGCCCTGAGGGCCATAAAGCAGACCGACCCTGATGGGGTGGGAAACGAGGACAGGCTGTTGACTGAACAATTTATAGAGGGTTTATATTGCAATGCCCACCGAACCCAGTTGCGGGCAATGGCCTTACAGGATCCCCATCTAGACTTTGCACAGTTCAAGGACAGAGCCATCCGGGTGCTCCGAGAACCGGCACCGGGTGGCGTTGTGACCCACAGGCGCCCAGCTATTACTTACCACCAGGAGGCGGCGCCCTTGTCGGCAGGGCCTGTGGGAGCTGATGCGCAGGCTTTGGACAATGACCCGGCTCCAGACCTACGCCATCAGGTCCAAGAGCTAGCTAAGAGCGTTGCTGCGCTAACCCGAACTGTGCAGTCTTTACAGGTTTCCACCCCAGGGAAGATCCAGTTGGCATCCGGACCGGAGGACATCCCGTGGCGTCGACCAAGGAGGACCCCACCGGCCAGAGGAAGACCCAGTGACCGATACAGCGAGGACGGACGACCCATCTGCCGCCGCTGCAATCAACCCGGACATATGGAAAGGTACTGTTCTTTAAACGGGCACAACCTGGGGTAGAGGGCCAACCCCCAGGAAAAAGATCACCAGGCCCATCGAACTGGCGCGACAGATATGTGGGAGGACGTCCAGTCTTGCCTGTGGTACTGGATGGCATTCCCATGAGTGCCCTACTGGACACCGGGTCACAGGTCACCACCATCCCGTACGTGCTCTTTAAGCAGTACTGGAATGACTCGGATATTACCCGCTACCCTGACGACGACTTGAGTATCATCGCCAGCAATGGCCAGCCCGTGCCACAAATCGGATTTAAAGAGGTGACCATCAAAATCGGTAGAGTCGAACTGGCAGCACAGGGACTGATCATTGTAGACATTGACAAACATGAGAGCCACCCAAAAATAACTCTAGGAACTAATGTAATTGAGAATTGTCTTGCAGAAGTGATTTTCCTTCTACAGCAGGTTGCCAAGAACGCCAGCTCCGGCGAGCAGCGAGTGCTCCAGAAAGAGATCCGGGCACTGATGCGACGGCAACAGGTGGAACTCTCCGGCGGTGAGATTGGTAGCGTAAGAATGTGTGACCCTTTCCCTATTGCCATGCCCCCAAAAAGTGAAATGATGATTTGGTGCCGGGCAGCTATTGGTCTGAGAGGTAGAGATTACCAGGCAATGGTAGAACCAGTTTACTCAGACAGTAGGCCCACCATTTTGACAGCACGGGGGGTGGTCAATGTACGCCATGGGAGGGTGCCCGTTCGCATAATCAATATCGGGGAGAGGGAAGTGTACCTGCCCCGGTATGCCACGCTAGCAAAATTATATACCATCAACCAAAACTCTATACAGTCTGTGGAACCCTTGCCTCCATCTCACCCGGAGGAAGGTAACGGCTCTAAGAAAGTAATGGAGGATTGGTGTCAGCAACTACACTTGGGAACTGACTCCACTCCCTCCCACCAGAAACAGGGAGTCTACAGGGTGGTTCAAGAGTATGAGAGAGTGTTTAGTAAACACCCGTTAGACTTCGGGCGAGTCAAGGGGGTAGAACACCGCATCCCCACGGGAGATCATCCTCCCATAAAAGAGAGGTATCGACCCGTACCCCCTGCACATTACCAACACGCCAAGGGGATGCTTAGAGACATGAAGGAGGCTGGGGTAATCCGGGATAGCTGTAGCCCCTGGGCAGCCCCGCTAGTTTTAGTCAAAAAGAAAGACAACACCATGAGGATGTGTGTAGATTACCGGAAAATCAACCGTATCACACACAAGGATGCGTACCCCTTACCAAGGATAGAGGAGTCATTGGCTGCATTAAGGTCTGCTAACTTCTTCTCTACCTTGGATCTCACTAGCGGGTACTGGCAGGTTCCTGTAGCAGAGGCGGACCGGGAGAAGACCGCATTCACCACCCCGATGGGACTTAGCGAGTTCACCTGCATGCCGTTCGGACTCTGCAACGCCCCAGGAACCTTCCAACGATTAATGGAGTGCTGTCTGGGCCACAGAAACTTCGAGACGGTCCTGTTGTACCTGGACGATGTCATTGTATACTCCAAAACTTATGAGGACCACCTGAAACACCTGGCGGAGGTGTTCGAAGCTCTGGCGAGTTACGGCCTAAAGGTGAAACCCTCCAAGTGTCACCTCCTGAAACCAAAGGTGCAGTACCTGGGACACGTGGTGAGCGCTGACGGAGTGGCTCCCGACCCCGATAAGATCACCGCAATTAAGGGATGGCCAAGCCCCTCCAGCGTAAAAGAAGTGCGGCAGTTCCTAGGGTTGGTAGGCTACTACCGAAGGTTTATTCCCGGTTTCACCAAAAAGGCAGCGCCTATGCAGGACCTCCTGATAGGCCAGTCCCGGAAGGCCAAGAACCAGAAGCCGCCCTTTAAATGGGAAGAGCTAGAAGAAGGGTCCTTCCGCCAGCTGAAGATGGCCCTCACGGGGGATGAAATCTTGGCGTACCCGGATTATAGCCAGCCCTTCATCCTCTACACCGACGCCAGTAACATCGGGCTAGGAGCCGTACTGTCCCAGATCCAGCAGGGGAAAGAACGAGTAATCGCCTACGCCAGCTGAAAACTGCGACCCACTGAAAGGAACCCCGAGAATTATAGCTCATTCAAGCTAGAGTTCCTGGCCGTGGTATGGGCAGTCACTGAGCGCTTTAAGCATTACCTTGCTTCTTCCCGGTTCACCGTGTACACGGATAACAACCCGTTGACACACCTGGACACGGCAAGACTCGGTGCCCTGGAGCAGAGGTGGATGGCCCGTCTGTCCAACTACGAGTTCATAATCAAATACCGGGCAGGGCGCTCCAATACTAACGCGGACGCCCTGTCCAGGATGCCCAACCTGCCGGACGAAGGAGAAGATCCGGAGGGACTGGAAGAGATTGAACTCCCTGCGTTCCACCGTCATGGGACTATCCAGTATTCCCACCGGGTAAGGAGTAAGCAGGCTGCTACGTTGAACCCCTTACCTCACTACAACTGGGCGGAAACGCAAGACAGCGACCCTGCCGTCCGACTGGTGAAGGAGATGCTGACTCGGCCGGAGGCTCGCCTTGAACCAGACGCTCCGGAGGAAGCCAAACAACTATGGGCAGAGAAGAGTCGACTGTTCCTTTACAAAGGGAAGTTGTGCCGCAGAATGGTTAACTCCCGGACGCATGAATTACTCTGGCAAGTAGTGGTGCCACGAAGAGACGCAGCCATGGTGATGGAGGCATACCACGACGGAGCTGGACACTTCGGGTGGAAGAAGCTGGAGTTCCTGCTGCGCGAGCGATTCCACTGGGTAGGCATGAGGGGAACCATTGAGAAGTGGTGCAGAGACTGTGGCCCGTGCAACCTGAGAAGGAAGGACCGCGCCAGCCAGAAGACTCCCCTGCAGTCCATCGTCACCCGGCAACCGTTGGAACTGGTAGCCTTGGATCATGTAAAACTGACCCCAAGCAGAAGTGGCTACGTCTACGCGTTAACCATCGTGGATCATTACTCCCGGTTTCTGGTTGTCGTCCCCGTCAAGGACTTAACGGCTCAAACAGCAGCTAGAGCCTTCCAGCAGCACTTTTGCCGTCCACACGGGTACCCGGACCAAGTGCTGACGGACCAGGGACCTGCCTTTGAAGCGGAGGTCTTCCAGGAATTCTGCAATCTGTATGGCTGCCGGAAGATAAGGACGACACCCTACCATCCGCAGACTAATGGACTTTGTGAAAAAATGAACCAGGTGGTAATGGATCTTCTAAAAACGTTGCCCCTGGAAGAACGCAGTCTGTGGCCTGAAATGTTGCCCGATCTGGTGGACCTATACAACCACATCCCGGTAGGTTCCACCAACTGTACCCCGGCTTACCTAATGAGGGCAAGACCTGGTAAGTTACCTGTTGACCTGGAAATGGGAGTCCTGACGCCCGAGGACACTTCACCAGAAACAGACTGGGATACAGAGAGGCAGCAGCAGTACCGGAGAGTACAGGAGAGCGTGGAGCGAAGTCTCTGTCAGGCTAGGGAAAGACAAGAGAAAACTTATAACCAGTATGCTCCCGCTGTTCCCCTGGTACCCGGAGAGCAGGTCTTGAAGAGGAAGAGACGGCTCCACAAGTTGGACGACCAGTGGGAGAAGGACCCGTACACCGTACTGCCCTCAAGCCACGAAAACCCGAAGGTCTGTACCATCAGTAAAGACGGAGGGGAAACCACAGCCATTGTATCCCGGGACCACCTGAAGAAGTGTCCCGAACAACTGAGGAACCCTGAAGAGGAACAAGAAGACCATCGACCCGTAGAGGAAAGGGAAGATATGGTTAGTACCGTGCTCGGGGACTTCCCTCGGTCTTGGACTCAAGTCAATGGTGCAGTTGTGGTACCCGTACTCACCTTCCTCCAACCATCATCCCAAGAACCTACGGAGCAACCGGTAGAGCTGGGAGAACAGCCGGTCCAGGAGGCAGAAGACTCTACACAAGCAGACCCGGAAAGTCAACCCTCTGCTTATAGTGAGCCTGCCATACCCCTAGTGAGCCAGAGGGCCCATAGACAGCTGCCCAGTTTACCCTTGACAGCTCCTACACCCTGTAGTTCAGGGCCAGACAGTCAGCTCCGTAGGTCCACTAGGGCCACTAGAGGCCAGCTACCCGCACGTTGGAGGATCTAAATGTTTAAGCTATCTTATAATGTTTACTTGTTTATAGTTGCTTGTGTATAATTTTGTGTTTCTAGTTCTTTTTAGGAGTCCTTGGTGGATTTACCGGGAATCCTTGTACATAGTTGGAGCGTAACCCAGGATGGACTAAAGACTGTTAAGGACTCGGGGCAGGACAGGCCCCTACCTGGTTACGTCTCCCTGTTTTGGTGAAATGGACACCTTGCTTTTCAAAACTGCACCCGGTTGCGGACACGCCGTAACCATCTTATGTGTTTTTCTTATTGTATTGTTATTGCTATACCTTGTTATGTTTTTCTAAAAAAATATGTTTAGTCCCGGAGTACTAAATTTCACTAGGGGGGAGTGTGACACCCCAGGGGTCTGGTTGCCACAGTGATAGAGATATTACGTCTGAGAGCAGGTGGGAGGTCCTTTGGTCAGGGATCCTGTGCATGCCACACCTCCTGCCCAGTCTTGGGAGGGGAAGGACTTCCCCTATATAAACCCGGGGCTGAGGCAGAGTGAGTGAGAAAGAAGACAGAACAAGAGTAGAGAAGAGAAGCAGCATAGCAAGAAACATCAGGAGCTCTGTGGGGAGCAGTGTTACAAGGAGTCAGGGGCTGGCAGCTGCAGAGCTCGCCCTGACTGAGAAGATTTCTAACCGGACCCGGAGTCCGAGGCTGTGGGGACTAACTCCTACCCAGCAGTAGAAACCGTCCGGCAGAGGATTTCAGGTCCTCTGGCCCAGAAGCCCGAAGGCACGGTCACACGCGTGGGACCAGCACCGCCATCGTGGAGCGGAAGCCATTAGAAGGCCCCGAGTCACCGGCCATACGGGTGAGCACCACACGGTACACTCAGGGACGTGGGCTACTTATTCCCGCCTCTAGCAAGGTAGCCAGAAGAGTACAGTTAGTTGGGAAGGCCTACAACTCCGCCTGGCCAGGGGAAATCCCATCTGCTCAAGGACTGACCAGGCCCCTATCACTAGCAAGTACTCCGGGAGGGTCTATCTTTGTCACCAGTAAAGACCCTGAACTACACCGCACCGTCTCTGAGTGGTTCCTGCTACCCCCATCATCCACGTCGGCTGCCCTGAGGCTATACCCCTCCCGTTGGGGGTTATACCATCCACGCTGCACCATCCTTCCACCGGCCTCAGCGGTCTGCCCTGCAGCGGCAGCTCCATAGCTGCATTCAACGGGTGGCGTAGTCACCAACCATCTACTGCTAGTACATCGCCGCTCAGTTTGACTCCCTGGGCACGGACCGGGTCGCCGCCACGAGACTACAACCCTCAAGAGATCCGGCTCCGGGTAAGCTCCCGCGTGCGCAACGCAGCGCGACACAGGCCCAGGGGCGCGTCATATGTGTGTGTGTGTGTGTATGTGTGTGTGTGTATGTATGTGTGTGTGTGTATGTGTGTGTATGTGTGTGTGTCTGTGTGTGTGTGTGTGTGTGTGTGTATGTATGCCTGCATGTGTGTGTGTGTATATGCCTGCATGTGTGTGTGTATATATAACTGCATGTGTGTATATGCCTGCATGTGTGTGTGTGTGTATGCCTGCATGTGTGTGTGTGTATATGCCTGCTTGTGTGTGTGTATGTATGCCTGCATGTGTGTGTGTGTATATGCCTGCATGTGTGTGTGTGTGTATATGCCTGCATGTATGTGTGTTTGTGTATGCCTGCATGTGTGTGTGTGTATATGCCTGCATATGTGTGTGTGTGTATATGCCTGCTTGTGTGTGTGTGTATGTATGCCTGCATGTGTGTGTGTGTATATGCCTGCATGTGTGTGTGTATATGCCTGCGTGTGTGTATATGCCAGCATGTGTATGTATTTGAGTGCCTGCATGCCTACGTGTATATGTGTCTTCACACGTTTGTGCGTGCTTCCCTGCTTGTCTGCATTTTTGTGTGTGATTGTCTGAGTGTGTCTGTGCATGATTGCGTGTGCATTTCTGTGTGTGCTTGCCTGCGTGTGTACGTGTCCCCATTTCTGTGGGTATGTGTATCTGCGTGTGTATATTAGGGCTCTTTCACATGTCCTGATATTTACGGGACTGGAGATATGTGTCCACCTGTGTGTCATCCGTGTGACACATACCAGTGCTTGGGAATCAGTGTACAGTTAACGCTGTTCCCAAGAGCCGGGTGCTGAGCGCTTGCCCTCATCATGGATCCCTGCCGGCACTGCGATCAGCAGCAGCAGGGTCAATGATGAGAGTAGTAGTCAACTCCCGCCGTGTCCAACTGTAAAAATAGGAATAAAATTAAAAAATCCTTGTACTCACCTCTCCTAAGTGTCACCCGCTGTAATCTGTGCGAGCGCTCACGCCGAAGAGAATGACTTCTGCAGCGAGCGGGCCTCGGAGCTGCACTCAGTGATTGACAAGGCACCGCTTGTTGAGCGCAGCTCCGGGGTCCACTCGCTGCAGGAGTCATTCTCCTCGGCGTGAGTGCTCGCACGGATTACAGCGGGTGACTCTTAGGAGAGGTGAGTATAAGGATTTTTTTTATTTTATTCCTATTTTTACAGTTGGACACTGCTGGAGTAGACTACTACTCTCATCATTGACCCTGCTGCTGCTGATCGCAGCGCCAGCAGGGATCTATGATGAGGGCAGCGCTCAGCACCCAGTGCTTGGGAAGAGCACTAACTGTCATCAGTGTGCGGGACGTTTTGCGGCCTGTGCAGCAGGTAAAAAACAGACATGTCAGCGTGTTTTGCCCATGGACACCACATGGTCTGTGGAAAGTGGAAACACACTGACGTGTGCACATTCATTTGAATGGGTCTACGTGTACCAGTGTCTGTGGTACATGAGGAAACTGTCACCGCATGTACTGACGTGTGAAAGAGCCCTTAGTATGTGTCTGTGTGCGCTTGTTTTCGTGTGTGTAAGCGCGCTTCTGCATGTCTGTGTGGTCTTCCGATGATTTATTATATTTGGGGAGAGAAATTTTAGGAGACAAAATGGGGAGATGTGTGAAGAAACGGTATGGTGAACTAGAGGGGTGGGAATGAGTGCAGGAACAGAATGGGGAAGGGGGATGTATAAGGAAACAGTATGGAGAGTGGGGGAATAGTGTGAGGAGATAGTATGGAGAGAGAAAAGTGTGATGTGACACAGCACAGAGACTAGGTAGTGAGGGGGAAGGTATAGAGATGCGGCAGTATAGGGGAAACAGTGTGAGGGCACAGAAAGGAGGTAACAGTATGCTGAGGAGGGGGAGTGTGATGAAGGGGCACAGTATAGAGACTGGGTAGTATAGGGGGGACACAGTGTGAGAGGACAGTGTGAAGAGGGGGCCCAGTATGGTAAGGAGAGGACAGTGTGGAGAGCATGTACCCTAACAGTGGTAGAGTGTATGTCATATTTTGTGCAGGGAGCATTGTAAGAGTTAGGTTTATTTAGGGGCTCAGTGTAGATATTTTTATTCAGGAGCATCATAATGACACTGCCATCTTTAAGGGCATCATGTGGGGATGTGCTGCAGAAGACCGGAGAAGATGGAAGTCTGCAGAGACGAGCTGTGGAACTCATCATGGAGTCTGGACAAGAGGAAGAACAGAAAGAGAACGACTCTAATCAGAGAAGCCGTCTCATGTAAGATACCTGCATGTAAATGTTCATTTGTGATCCTGCCTGTGTCTCATCAGTAATGTGGTTCCTGTATGGTCTGCAGTCTGATGATGACTGATAACTCCCAGTATCTCTATTGTTAATTACATACTGGGAGTTGTAGGTTTATGCGATACAAAGATATATGGGTCTGACCTGACATTACAATTGATGGTGGTTCAGATGATGTATTCATGTACTGATGTGTTTGTGCGCGTCTGCGTGTTTGTGCGCGTCTGCGTATCTGGAATAATATGTATTTTTGTAAGATGCGTGTATGTAACTGTGCATTGTGGTGTGTAATAACATTCATATGCTTGAGGCACCTTTACTAAATCTGTTAGGACTCACTCACATGTGTTAGGGAATTCCATTTGTCTTTCCACATTTAGGAACAGACAAGTGAAATATGCTAACCCTGACAAAACTGTCACCATAGGGATGTGCTTGTATGGACACGGGTTCAGGAGCTGAGCCTGCTCCATACTGGGCAGATGTCGGCTGTGTTACATAGCCGGCGTCTGCCTGTAACAGCAGTGATCAGAGCTCGCCTTGATTGCTGCTGTTTTGAGTATTTAAGTGCCCTTGTCAATCACTGACAGCGGCATTTAGATAGCACAATGGCCGGTGCATGCAGTCACCTGTTCCCTTCAGCCCCCTGTGACGCAGTTGCAGGTTGCTGATGGGTTGCCAGTAGTGCTGAGTGCGCGTGGTCGGATAAGAGACATTACAGTCACCGCGAGCTACAAAGTGCTGCAATAACGTCAGGCACCTTAATTGTGACACTTCCATGGAGCCCAACCTCAGGCTGAGCGTTATTGAATGACTAACATGGCAGCAACACCTGGCAACTAGTGCTGAGTGAGTGTGGTTGGATAAGGTGTGATCCCAGCATGCTCAGGTGTTATCTGAGTATCTTGTAGTGCTCTGCTAATATGCTCGAGTCCCCGGGGTAGCATGTTTTGCGGCGGTAGACAGAAGCAACACATGCAGGGATTACCTAACAAACAGGCAATTCCTGCATGTGTTGCGTCTGTCTACTGCCGCAAAACATGCTACCCCGGGGACTCGAGCATATTAGCAGAGCATTACAAGATACTCAGATAACACCTGAACATGCTGGGATCACACCTTATCCGACCACACTCACTCAGCACTAGTTGCCAGGTGTTGCTGCCATGTTAGTCATTCAATGAAGCTCAGCCTGAGGTTGGGCTCCATAGAAGATGTCACAATCAAGGTGCCGGACGTTATTGCAGCACCCTCACTTTGTAGTTCGTGGTGACTGTAATGTCTCCCTCCTTGCACCGACCCAATAACAGGAAGCGAGTGGCGGCAGGGAGAATAAAATGTAATTTTCTCTGTGTAGCCAATGCTTTTCCAATAAGCCGTCTAACCAGGCTTTACACCCTATTTACCTGCAGATTACCCTTTTATCTGCAGATAAATAGCGTTTTTCAAGGTGACAAGTTACCATTAAAGGGACTCTGGCAGTACGGAATGACTGTTCAAATATAGTCCTGCAACTTGGTGCTCCACAGCGCGGCCAATCATGTAATTATAGAACATTATAGAAAAGCATAACAAGTAATAAAACCGTTTATGGTGGGCTGTAGTGTGGGCCCCTAGAGTCAGTTCCCCTGGTGGGCCCTAGCCACCCCAGTCCGACCCTGGTTGTCAGCCTGCAGAATCACATCAAGTGTGTGATGACAGGGGGAGCATCTGGAGCAGTTCAAATTTGTTGAAGAGGTCCTGTTTACTGTGCTTATTACACAATAAGAAGATTTGATAAGTCCTGGGCGGGAGCTTTAAAGGGAACCTGTCACCAGAAAAAGCACTATTAACCTGCAGATATGGGGTCAATCATCAGGGTAATAGCGTTACTAACCTGCCTGGTGCCTGCACTTAGCTGAACGCTGCGAGGAGAAAATGAACTTCATTCCTTCCAGCAGTGTTCCAGTTTCAGTCACGGGGCGGTGCCGGCGCGGTTTCAGTCACCGGTCTGAAAATACAGAGCAGTGGCTGTAACTGCGCCCCCGGCCCTGACTGACAGTCGCTCTGCATTGGGGCCGGCTGTCAGTCAAGGCCAGGGGCACGGTACTGTAAACTCAGATCGGTGACTGATCCTGTGCCCCCATGGCTGAAACTGAACGTTGCTGGAGTGAATAAAGGACATTTTCTCCCCATAGCGTTCTGATATGTGTGGGCACCGGGCAGGTTAGTAACGCTATTAACCTGCAGATTAAGCCTATATCTGCAGATTAATAGCGTTTTTTTCTGGTGACAGGCTCTCTTTACAATACCCAGCTGACTTGACTTGAGCAACCAATAGTTGCTGTAGAGGGTGAGGGGAGGAGCGCAGAACCACTGTGCAGAAAGGAGACCAGCCATTGGCAGCATTTCTCAAAGGTGCACAAAGAAAAGTTTAGTATTTTGTTGTGTCATATTCAACCTCAGGTAATGGATTTAAAGGGGTTGTCAACTACTAGGGAACCCCCTCTCAAAGGGTTTATCTAGAATTATATTAATTTTTTACTATGGGCATAAGTGCTGACAGGCAGGTGGTTACTAACTACCTGCCTATTCTACCCAGCGCAGATCTCTCCTAGCACAGAGTGGTCACAGACCATTCCTGACGATCATTCTGAGACTTCCGCTGACGTCACATTGTCGCAACAGCTTCTCTTCCGCTCTGTAGCCAGGGTGTAACTGCTGATGTCATGCTGACAGCCAGCTCCTCGCTGCCTCATTGCGGGGAGCCGTCTCTCAATTAGCATGATGTTGACAGTCACATCCTGGCAACAGAGCAGCCCAAGTTACACCACTGACACCAAACATCTACCGCAAAAACTACATAATAGCTCTGCGTTATCAATACAGTTGTTGGGACTGCTTAAGGATCTTTGATGACACCACAGTCGTAACCATGATATCATCACAGGTCCTGTACTGTGCAGGAGTTTAGAAGAAGTGAAGAGGAAGAGACAGACTGGTAAGTATTGTGCATATATACAGTACAGACCAAAAGTTTGGACACACCTTCTCATTTAAAGATTTTTCTGTATTTTCATGACTATGAAAATTGTACATTCACACTGAAGGAATCAAAACTATGAATTAACACATGTGGAATTATATACTTAACAAAAAAGTGTGAAACAACTGAAAATATGTCTTATATTCTAGGTTCTTCAAAGCAGCCACCTTTTGCTTTGATGACTGCTTTGCACACTCTTGGCATTCTCTTGATGAGCTTCAAGAGGTAGTCACCGGAAATGGTCTTCCAACAATCTTGAAGGAGTTCCCAGAGATGCTTAGCACTTGTTGGCCCTTTTGCCTTCACTCTGCGGTCCAGCTCACCCCAAACAATCTCGATTGGGTTCAGGTCTAGTGACTGTGGAGGCTAGGTTATCTGGCGTAGCACCCCATCACTCTCCATCTTGGTCAAATAGCCCTTACACAGCCTGGAGGTGTGTTTGGGGTCATTGTCCTGTTGAAAAATAAGTGATGGTCCAACTAAACGCAAACCGGATGAAATAGCATGCCGCTGCAAGATGCTGTGGTAGCCATACTGGTTCAGTATGCCTTCAATTTTGAATAAATCCCCAACAGTGTCATCAGCAAAGCACCCCCACACCATCACACCTCCTCCTCCATGCTTCACGGTGGAAACCAGGCATGTAGAGTCCATCCGTTCACCTTTTCTGCGTCGCACAAAGACACGGTGGTTGAAACCAAAGATCTTAAATTTGGACTCATCAGAGCAAAGCACAGATTTCCACTGGTCTAATGTCCATTTTGTCTGTTCTTTAGCCCAAACAAGTCTATTCTGCTTGTTGCCTGTCCTTAGCAGTGGTTTCCTAGCAGCTATTTTACCATGAAGGCCTGCTGCACAAAGTCTCCTCTTAATAGTTGTGGAAACGATGTGTCTGCTGCTAGAACTGTGTGTGGCACTGACCTGGTCTCTAATCTGAGCTGCTGTTAACCTGCGATTTCTGAGGCTGGTGACTCGGATAAACTTATCCTCAGAAGCAGAGGTGACTCTTGGTCTTCCTTTCCTGGGGCGGTCCTCATGTGAGCCAGTTTCTTTGTAGCACTTGATGGTTTTTGCAACTGCACTTGGGGACACTTTCAAAGTTTTCCCAATTTTTCGCACTGACTGACCTTCATCTCTTAAAGTAATGATGGCAACTCGTTTTTCTTTACTTAGCTGCTTTTTTCTTGCCATAATACAAATTCTAACAGTCTATTCAGTAGGATTATCAGCTGTGTATCCACCAGACTTCTGCACAACACAACTGATGGTCCCAACCACAATCATAAGGCAAGAAATCCCACTTATTAAACCTGACAGGGCACACCTGTGAAGTGAAAACCATTGGTGGAAGAGCATTTCCAGTGATAACCTCTTGAAGCTCATCAAGAGAATGCCAAGAGTGTGTAAAGCAGTCATCAAAGCAAAAGGTGGCTACTTTGAAGAACCTGGAATATAAGACATATTTTCAGTTGTTTCACACTTTTTGTTAAGTATATAATTCCACATGTGTTAATTCATAGTTTTGATGCCTTCAGTGTGAATGGACAATTTTCATAGTCATGAAAATACAGAAAAATCTTTAAATGAGAAGGTGTTTCCAAACTTTTGGTCTGTACTGTATATATATGTGCTTAATAAATATATATATATATATATAAACACAAGTCTATATCTATGTGCTCATATATACAGTGGGGAAAATAAGTATTTGATACATTGCTGATTTTGCAAGTTTTCCCACCTACAAAGAATGAAGAGGTCTGTAATTTTTATCGCGGGTACACTTCAACTGTGAGAGACAGAATATAAAAAGTAATCTAGAAAATCAGACTGTATGATTTTTACATTTTTACATAATTAATTTGTATATTATTGCTTGAAATAAGTATTTGATATAATAGAAAAACTGAACTATGTGTATGTAGCATCCACAGTTATAAATCCCGGCAGCACAGACAAAAGTTAATAAGTGTAAAGATTGGCAATTGCCCAATGAATGAGCAAAATGCTGCTCATTCATCGGGTGATTGGATTGTTTATGGCAGAACCAAAATCATTATCTCAGCAGCACATCACTAGTAATTGTTCATCACTGTTCATCATGCGCTCATCATTGTTAGTCAGCCTGTCTAAAGACGCCAATATCAAGCACAGAACGACTTGACAATTGCACTCGCTTAACGGCCTGAACTCTGTGCATGTAAATGCAACTGAAATGTTTCTGTGTGATGGTACAATATATGAGCGTTTGGTGCCCCACTTTAAACTTTTGCCCAGGGCCCCACTTTGGCTAAAACCGGCCCTGGATGTGGGGGGAACAGGATTGGAAGATATGTCGCCTGCAGTGAGGAGAAGCAGAGAGAGGTAGAGCAGGTGGGAGAAGGAGAGTGACTGTTTTTTCATGTTTTAGTAGGATAGATCTGAGGTTGAAGAGCAGTATGGCAGATGAGGACAGGTGTGGAGATAAGAGGGAAGGAGAGATAATTATTTGGTTAGAGGGTGCTGAGGTTTGGGGATAGCGAAGGAGACTGAGGATTAGTGGAGCCAAAACTGTGAGCATATGTAAGCATGTTGAAGGAGTAGGAGTAGGTTAAAAGAAAAGCTAGGTACATGTAATAAGCAGTGCTTACTGTTCCCTTCTGGTTTATTCCTGGTATACAGTGGGTACGGAAAGTATTCAGACCCCTTTAAATTTTTCACTCTTTGTTTCATTGCAGCCATTTGGTAAATTCTAAATAGTTCATATTTTACTCATTAGAGTACACTCTGCACCCCATCTTGACTGAAAAAAAAACAGAAATATAGAAATTTTTGCAAATTTATTAAAAAGAAAAATTTAAATATCACATGGTCATAAGTATTCAGACCCTTTGCTCAGACACTCATATTAAAGTCACATGCTGTCCATTTCCTTGTAATCCTCCTTGAGATGGTTCTACTCCTTCATTGGAGTCCAGCTGTGTTTAATTAACTGATAAGACTTGATTTGTAAAGGCACACCCCTGTCTATATAAGACCTAACAGCTCACAGTGCTTGTCAGACCAAATGAGAATCAAAGGAACTGCCCAAGGAGCTCAGAGACAAAATTGTGGCAAGGCACAGATCTGGCCAAGGTTACAAAAGAATTTCTGTATTACTCAATGTTCCTAAGGGCACAGTGGCCTCCATAATCCTTAAATGGAAGAAGTTTGGGACCACCAGAAGTCTTCCTAGACCTGGCCATCCAGCCAAACTGAGCAATCATGGGAGAAGAGACTTGGTGAGAGAGGTAAAGAAGAACCCCAAGATCACTGTGGCTGAGCTCCAGAGATGCAGTAGGGAGATGGGAGAAAGTTCCATAAAGTCAACTATCACTGCAGTCCTCCACCAGTCAAGGACTCCCAGACTATGAGAAATAAGATTCTCTGGTTTGATGAGATGAAGATAGAACTTTTTGGTGATAATTCTAAGCAGTATTTGTGGAGAAAACCAGGCACTGCTCATTACCTGCCCAATACAATCCCAACAGTGAAACATGGTGGTGGCAGCATTGCTATGGGGGTGTTTTTCAGCTGCAGGGACAGGATGACTGGTTGCAATTGAAGGAAACATGAATGTGGCCAAGTACAGAGATATCCTGGATGAAAACCTCTTCCAGAGTGCTCTTGACCTCAGACTTGGCCAAAGGTTCACGTTCCAACAAGACAATGACCCTAAGCACACAGCTAAAATAACAAAGGAGGGGTTTGAGAACCACTCTGTGACCATTCTTGACTAGCCCAGTCAGAGCCCTAACCTAAACCCAATTGAGCGTCTCTGGAAAGACCTGAAAATGGCTGTCCACCAACGTTCAGCATCCAACCTGACGGAACTTGAGAGGATCTGCAAGGAAGAATGGCAGAGGATCCCCAAATCCAGGAGTGAAAAACTTGTTGCACCATTCCGAAGAAGACTCATGGCTGTACTAATTCAAAAGGGTGCTTCTACTCAGTACTGAGCAAAGATTCTGAATACTTATGACCATGTGATATTTCAGTTTTTCTTTTTTAATAAACTTGCAAAAATGTCTACATTTCTGTTTTTTTTCAGTCAAGATGGTGTGCAGAGTGTACTTTAATGAGTAAAATATGAACTATTTAGAATTTACCAAATGGCTGCAATGAAACAAAGAGTGAAAAATGTAAAGGGGTCTGAATACTTTCCGTACCCACTGTATTACTGCAGCACACTTACAGAGCAACACAGAATTCGTCACCAGACCTGTATCTACACATGTAAACCTACATAAGAGATATCACTAAAGAGAAGTGTGTTGTACCCCTAAGAAGATATCAAAACCAAAAAGAAGGGAATCCTAGTCAAATACCGCTCAATATATATAATGTTAATAAATATGGAGGAGACGGAGACCCAAACGAAAACAAAGGTTTGTTAAATATATAAACCATTTTATTGTACATCAATTATAAATATAATACCAATAATACAACAATACAAGGTAAGGGGGAGAAGTACAATTAAAAAACAGGGAGGATGGAAACAATCCCTGAATATAAGGATAGAACCAGATAATGAGGAGCTCCTGTGAGACGAAAAATGCTCTAGAGTTCTAGGGGCAAACACAATTAAGGTGGGCTAGTAATTACTGCAAACTGCGAGACTAAGAAATATGATGAATAGTCTATAAAAAACAGGAAAAATATGAATATACCTGCAAAAGAAGTATACTAACAAGTAGAATATGCAAGCATATAATCCGGTATAATTAAATAAATTAAATACTAAAACCTCACAGCTAACTGACAATTATATAAGGTATAAATATCAGAGAGTTTAGCTGATCAATTGTGAGTGGCCGTAGTTTTAATAAGAACCCGGAAAAAAGGCTCGATGTTTATAATACGTTTTAACAGTACGCAAAATATAGGTGAAGCAACCCTGATGTTCTACAGCACTAGTGTCTTATAAGTGGCGTGCATTGCAGTCAGTTAAATAAATACATAGTAGAGAGCAGGAAGGCAAAACTTTAAACTTTGCCTGTATAATACCCCTGCAATATCTATATAATAATCAGAAGTTGGTCAAAAGACGAGATGGCCGCAGTAGATGCTAATCCCCAATATGGGGTGCAGGTGAAAATAATGAAGCCAATTAACCCTGGTAGATATAATCATAACAAGAGCATAAAGACATAAACATATGATGGTATCAGGAGAGCCCGAAGATAATCAGTCATAAAGTATGTGCACCAGTACCATGTCTCACGAGAAGCACAGGAGCATCCAGATGGTGTGTGTGAGCCTCGACATGCATTTCACCAACTGCGGCCTCGTCAGGCTCTCCGGACACCGTCATATGTTTATGTCCTTATGCTTTTGTTATGATTATATCTAGCAGTGTTGCTAGATATAATGCTATGATTTAACAAAAAAAAAAACCTGGCCTCCTCCACCCCTTAATAGCCAGCCATCACACACCTTATTTCCCCCGTCGCCCAGTACAGCTCAATGAGTTGTTATGGAGGAGGGGGAAAAGTGTAACTATAGTCACAGGTAAATGTAATTATTTTACATAGCAAAGCAATACAGCTTTAAATGCTATGATTTAAAAAAAAAAATCTGGCCTTCTTCCACCCCTTAATAGCCAGCCATCACACACCTTATTTCTCCGTCGCCCAGGACAGCTCAATGAGTTGATATAGAGGAGGGGGAAAAGTGTAACTATAGTCACCAGTAGTCACCGGTAAATATAATTTTTTTTACATAGCAATGCAATATAGCTTTAAATGCTATGATTTAAAAAAAAAAAAACTGGCCTCCTTCCACCCCTTAATAGCCAGCCATCACACACCTTATTTCCCCGTCGCCCAGGACAGCTCAATGAGTTGTTATAGAGGAGGGGGAAAAGTGTAACTATAGTCACCGGTAGCCACCGGTAAATATAATTATTTCACACAGCAAAGCAATATAGCTTTAAATGCTATGATTTAAAAAAAAAAAAAAAAACTGGCCTCCTTCCACCCCTTAATAGCCAGCCATCTCACACCTTATTTCCCCGTCGCCCAGGACAGCTCAATGAGTTGTTATGGAGGAAGGGGAAAAGTGTAATTATAGTCACCGGTAGTCACCGGTAAATATAATTATTTTACATAGCAAAGCAATATAGCTTTAAATGCAATGATTAAAAAAAAAAAAAAAAAAAACTGGCCTCCTTCCACCCCTTAATAGCCAGCCATCTCACACCTTATTTCCCCGTCGCCCTGGACAGCTCAATGAGTTGTTATGGAGGAGGGGGAAAAGTGTAACTATAGTCACCGGTAGTCACCGGTAAATATAATTATTTTACATAGCAAAGCAATATAGCTTTCAATGCTATGATTTAAAAAAACAAACCAAAAAAAAAAAACTGGCCTCCTTCCACCCCTTAATAGCCAGCCATCTCACACCTTATTTCCCCGTCGCCCAGGACAGCTCAATGAGTTGTTATGGAGGAGGGGGAAAAGTGTAACTATAGTCACCGGTAGTCACCGGTAAATATAATTATTTTACATAGCAAAGCAATATAGCTTTAAATGCTATGATTTATAAAAAAAAAAAAAACTGGCCTCCTTCCACCCCTTAATAGCCAGCCATCTCACACCTTATTTCCCCGTCGCCCAGGACAGCTCAATGAGTTGTTATGGAGGAAGGGGAAAATTGTAATTATAGTCACCGGTAGTCACCGGTAAATATAACTAGAATATTTTTTCTCTTATGTACTATATACATAGCGTAACACTATACATATAGTATCATAAGGCTCTTATTGTCAGGGGCATGTAGTGTGCATGGTATTCCCAGGCACACCATAATGCCACACATAAAAGTCCCTACTGGGCACTTACCTCCCTTGCCTCATCCATCTTTATGGCCATCCTTTTGAACAGGAATATCTTCTGTGTTCTTCTGGGGTCCTGATCCTGGCTTGAGTCCTGACACGCTTATTTCTTGCTTGTCCAGGTCCTGCTTGCCCTTCCGGATCTTCTTATTTTGATGTTCTTCTTGGGGTTTAGGAAGACAGCTTGCTCTGATGATATTAAAGAGCCGGTGGATGGTTTGGGGTTTTCCAGCTGATGTTGGTAAATGAAAACCCCGTGAACAAGGCCTGGTGGTCTGCTGAGAGGGCTGAGTTGTTAGCCTCTGCTGCTTCCAGAATTTGAAGATTGAATGGTCTGGAGCCGCGCTGGATGTTACTTGGCTATAAGAGAAAAAGAAAACACAAGAAGGTGATTACATAAGAACAGTATATAGTAAAGTTCAGGAAAGCTAGAGGCTCTCTACATATGTCAACCAATGATCGGCAGATTTTGTCACTATCTGCTGATCATTTAACATGTATGGGGGCTTACAATCTCACCACTGACAAATCAGCGACCTTCACTGTTATTAGTAATCTGACGAATTTGGAAAAAGTGATTAAAGCTATGTGAAACTATTCATAAATGAGTCTGTATAAAACATCTCCTCTAATACTTACTGGCACAGGAACATGTGGGGGACACATTCTAAGGGCTTCCACCGAGTCCCAGTCAATACGCTGGAAAAACCTATGGGCTCTGATGTTACCATGGACTCCGAGGCGCCTGGCAGGATCTTCCCGGAGGAGCTACAAAAGAAGAAAAAAAAATGTTTATATTTATATAACAGCTTCATAAATAAAATTTAACTAAAATAAATAAATATTATATATATTTATGAAAAAAAAAAGCCTAATATTAGTGTTTTTTATCTGACATCTTCAATAATACATGACAGGTAATATATACCATCACGTCACCCCTACAAGTGTTTACGTGTTATATTGAACACGTAAACACTTGACCTAACATGAGATTCCACTCCCACCAATGGAGCTGAATATAATAGTAAATTACCGCTAACATCACAATAAATCACACAATAATATAAAAGTAATACAACTTATATCATGTACTGACCTTTTTAATGATGTTCTTCGCCTCCTTGCTGGAAGCGTTGAATAGTCCTCGATGGTATTTGGACCTGCTGGTAATCATGATGTTTAAAATGATGCCAAATGCATACCAGTCTACCCCACCATTGTACTCCTCCGCAGCCAGCATCTCAGGAGCCATGAAGCCTGGTGTCCCAGCGTATTCGGTGGCTGTCCGGTCTCCATAGATGTTCTCAAGTGCCAGACCGAAGTCGGCAATCTTTATATGGCCCGTCGCAGCCACCAAGATGTTAGAAGGCTTGAGATCTCTGTGAAGAAGACAAATGGATTCTTATCAGTGTCCGCTGTATAATTCTCAGTATTGCTGTGTATAGTTATAGGCATCACTGGTGGTGGAGGATTAGATGTATTTCTAGTTACCGGTGGATGATGCCCTTAGAATGCAGGTGTTGAATTCCACACACAAGTTCTGCGGCGTAGAATCTGGCCGAAAGAAAAGAGGAGAAAATAGTTTTTAGTGAATCAGAAACTCAGAAATATATATTGCCCAAAAGACTAGACAGGCAGGACTTATCAGGATTTTATATTTCTGGTTATTATATACAAGTATTTATATTATTATAATGGTCTAGAAGGGCAGTCGCACATATCGTATTGATTATAAGGCACCTGGACCTGCTCATCCTAAGTATAGGACATCAATGTTAAAGTAGTGGATAACCTCTTTAAGTTCCTTCTTGCCTATAGGGATACACAATTGCTACTATTACAATGTATATTCATATGGTGTTAAAGGATTATCCAGGATCAGAAAAACATGGTGTCTTTCTTTAAAAAATAACGCCACATGACTAATGTGAATGAGGATGAACTGCGATGCCTCACACAACCTGTGGACAGGTGCGGTGCTATTTTTGGAAATAAAAATTAGAGCTGTATTTTTCTAAGTGTTTCCCTAATAACATCCCTGTGAATGGGAGATATGAATTTACGTGAACGTTAGGGCTAACAATCGAATCAATCTAGTCAGTCTCATTTAGAAAATACATAGCTGTATGGCTTAGACTGTGAATACTGTACCGTGCACTGGGGATGTCAAGACACCCCTTCCTCATCAGGAGATGGTGGAATTCGCCACAGGTGACATACTCCATCCCAAGAAGCACAAGCTCCTGTCAGACAAGACGTAGAAATCAGTCGTATGATAAAGTCATTGTAGCAGTCATACATTTACTAACACTCAATAATCAGTGATTTCTTCTGCGATTTCTTCTGTGATTAATCTCTGTTCCACTTACTCGTGGAGATATAGTTGCATAATAATAGCAGTAATGATACTTTCTTCTTTTACTATGTGTTTATTAGTTATTCTAAGTATATACATATAGAAGATATATCTACATATGTAGAATGTGATGTGCTAAATGTACAGCATTACTTTTCACTGTAATGTTGCCTTCTGCATTTCTCACCATTATGAAGTACTCATTAAGAATGACATCCATAGGGGTGGACAAATGACTTCAGATATTGGGAGCCAGTTGAACCACTCCAAGACTTTCCATAGACTTCAATAGAGAAACCCCAAAAGTTAACCGTCAGCATCATATTTCTAGGCACATTGCCTGGTTCCCAGGGTTTGTCCAGTGTTCCCACAGTAGGTGACAGCTACACATACAAGGAGCAGGACATGAAAATGTTTCCAATGCTGAAATGTTAACAAACACCAGATATAAACGTGGACATATCCTGTGCATATAGATGAGTGCACTTTATTCTTTATCCAATATTAATGAACAGGTCACAATTTTACCTTGGTCTGAAAGGCGAATGTGCCATGAAGAAGGAAGGGGCTGCCAGATGCAAGTTGTAACACACGCCGCTCCACCAACGCGCGCTCCTCTCCTTCAGCTAGCAGGTTCCTCTTTGTGATGACTTTTACAGCAAATTGCTGGCGGGTATATCTATCTTCCGCCAGCACCACCTAGAAAAAAATGGTCATTAGTTGATGATCTTCATTAAAGGTGTTGTCTGGCCTTGGGGTACAAGTCTGCAGACACTTTATGTGAGTGTAGACTCATGAGGATTCTCCAGTGTTGGGAGCGGATGGTCATTTATCCGGCCTCACTCGATTCCCTTGTATTGAGCGAGCCTGTGTAAGGGGGTGTTGACTGGACCGTCGCATTCATACCCCTGAAGACACCAATCGTGTTGTATTGTAGTGCAGTTTTCAGTATATATGGTGTAATTACATAGTTACAGTATGTCATATTATGTGAATTGTAATATAGAGTGTGATATGGTCATATGTATAATGTATAGTGTACAGCATAGGATTGCGCAAGATAAGACATAGTTTAGGACTTAGGAGTTGACATAGGTAGGATGAGAATAGTGTAAGAAAGTGTTCATGTTTAGGACTAGCTCATAGTGGGAGGGAAAAGTGCCAGTTAAAGGAGACTGCTTCCTGTTTGTAGAGCGTTCGTGAGTGATATAAGATCAAATTCAAGGGCAGTTGGGGCTGATATCAAGAGTGAGTACATATTGTTCTGGGTGATATGAGGCCTTACAAAAATTCACTGCAGACATTCCTGCAATGTCCGGAGATCAGGGCTCGATTCAGGTGCTATGGCAAGCACCTCACCCCTTTACATACAGAGGAAGATGGACGTGCAATTGTGTATGGGAAATGTAACAGATCTCGGGTGTATTGTGGAACTCAACTGGGAAATCCTGGGGCTGACAGGATCAGTGAACGTAGGGATAGTCCAGTTAGAACGTAAATAAATGCTGAAAATGTTCTGTACTATGGAAATAAGAAATGGAGAATGTTGTGCCCGATACTGTGTATTACAATCTGATGCAATTGAACTGTCGAGTAAACTTCTGTGTGTTGAAACGAACTGAGTGTTCCCTAATCTATGTGCAGCAGCTCCTTAAGTTGAAGACCTGGAGACAGCTGGGGCCTGTGGCCTACAAGTGAGTGTAACGCACCCTACACGCAACAGCACATTTGAACTGGCACACAATTTTTCTGTAAAGTGCCAGGGCGACATGGACAGCTGCACATGTCTCGTCGGCACATGACCACATGTATGCAAATTGCATACCTGCAGTTATGCTCCTGCCCATTCCTGGCACCAGCACTGGAGAACCTCAACAGCACACACACTGCACACTGTGAGGACTCACAAGTCTGTAGTCACATAGTTACTGCAGACTTGTACCCTAAGGCCGAACAACTCATTGAAATAAGTGTGGAGGGGAGCAGGAAAGTGACACCATTGCTATTTCTTTAATAATTATTTTATATTTCTACAGTTTCTTACTAGCTTACATACAGGAGATCTAATAGCTATAAACATGGGCACTAGGAAATAACCCCACTAGAATTACCCATTAAAGCTAGGAGGTTAAAGGATTACTTCAGTCTTAGCCATGCATGATTGAGACAGGAATAACTACAACTCCAGAGCTGGTCGGCATTATTCCTGTGTCAGCCATGAAAAGCTGAGATGAGAATCAATATAAACAGACTGTGTTGGGGTGCAGAGCTCAGCTGTACATAGATGCTGGCATCAAAGACCATGCTGCAAATGTATGCCTATCTATACTAGGGTTATTTTGTGCAGCATATATACTTTATCACATTTGGCGTCTATTACACTTTATATGTGTGTAGGAATTATTTCCACCCAACATACCTTTTTCTAATAGCCTATTATGTATACATTACTTAATATTGCTGCATATTCTTTTGTTATGCACCATGGGGTTTGCCTGTGTTTTTAGCCTTATCTGATTTTCTCTTTTTTCATCAGATTTTATCATGTGTCTAAATTGTACTAATAAAATATATACCTTTTATGCTACCTTGGCTATTGCTCATAGTTTTTTGTATAGGTTATTTCAAGATCGATAAAGATTTAAGCAAAACAAAAGATCATTTTACCCTATGAAAGACCACTTTGCTTGTTTGTCGGGCGAACGTCAGCCTGTTTCTACTGGTTTCCGATAACTGCGCAGTGTGAATGCACCTTAATCTGCAGCACAGACCTGAGACTACATTTGCAGACACTTTGTCCTGATCCTAAACTCCTTTTCACTCCACAGCACCTCTGGTGTCAGGTTTTATGTTGCAGTGATGCCAGGAGTTAGGCTATGTGCCCACGATGCAGAAATGAAGCAGAAAATTTCTGCAGCATTTCTGCATCTCCCTGGCAGAAAAAACGCATGCAGATTGTACATGCAGATTGTGCATGCTTTTTTCCTGCAGAATACATGCGGATCCACATGCGGATTCACATGCGTTTCCGCATGCAGATTGACAAGCGCTTTCCAGGCGATAGCATCACTTGGAAAGTGCTTGACAACTAGGTCACACTGTATAAATCCATGCAAACAGCATGGATTTATACAGTGTGAAACGTAAAAATAAAATAAAATAAAGCTATACTCACCCCCGATGCCCCGGCGTGGCTGCAGCGCTCCTTCCTGTCTAGTTCCCGGCTGCCGGCATATCGTGAGACAGAGCGGTGAAGGGCCTGCGGTCACATGACTGTGACGTCACCGAAGGTCCTTCAGCGATGCCGGCATGCAGAGAAGCCTTCGGAAAGGTGAGTATTAACTTTATTTATTATTTTATTCTTTTTTTTACAGGAACAATGGTACCCAGGTCTGGATGAGAGTCTTCTCTCCTCCTGAACTGGGTACCATCCGTACATAGAGACGCATAGAATTCACTTGTAGAAATGTACAGACGCGCATTCTATGCGTCTCAATGCAAGTCAATAGCGGGGCTTCCGCTGCGCTTCCGCAAAATTAAATGACATGCTGCAGATTTTTGTACGCAGCATAAACGCTGCGGAAAAATCCGCAGCATGTGCATAGAACATGCGGAATCCCCTTGGGGACCATGGGGTGCGGATTACCTAGTGTTTCACAAGCGTTTCCGCTGCGGAAATTGCGCATCATAAACGCTTGAAAAACGCTACGTGGGCACCCAGCCTTATAAGAATTGCAGAAAACACGAGAGGTGAATATATTGTGAAGAGTATGCTTTGGGATATTTGCTGGCTTCTCTGGTAATCAAGGAGCTCTCTCCTTTTCCCAGGAATGTCCTAAAAAATCAGAGAGTTGTCTGTAATAGTATTAGGAGGCTTGTCCTCAATTCGATTTTTGTCCTAACTTCAGGGAGTAGTATGATTAAAAAAATAAAACGATACTACCCTGATAAATCCTTTGCTATTCCAGAGCCTGGCACAGTAGTCCAAACCTGCACTTGTTTACCTTGCTGCAGACAATCACTGGTCTCATTGAGGATGTCTCTATTTATTGGACAAAACCATTGAGACGAGTCATTGGTTAGCAATCAGGAGAATGTATGAGACGTCACCACTGCTGACACGGAATTTTTTGAATTATTACTTTTTAACTGTGGACAATATCTTTAATAAATGTCATTCTCAGTACACACACATATATTTACTCATACTTATGTAGCTACGTACATGCAGATGTACAATGTAGTGCCTTGAAAAAGTATTCACATCCTGTGAACTTTTCCACATTTTTTCAAGTTACATGCAAAAACTTAAATGTATTTTATTGGAATTTTATGTGATATACCAACACAGAGTACAAGTATTTGTGAAGTGTAAAGGAAATGATACATGTTTTTCTGAATATTTTAAAAATGTAAATCTGAAAATTGTGACGTGCATTTGTATTCAGCCCCTCTGAGTCAACACTTTGTAGGACCACCTTTTGCTGCAATTACTGCTGCAAGGTATTTTTCTACCAGCTTTGCACTATAGGTTGAAATTTTTGCCCACTCTTCTTTACAAACTAGCTGTGAGATTGGATAGAGAGCGTTTGTGAACAACAATTTTTAAGCCTTGCCACAAATTCTCAATGAGATTTATGTCTGGACTTTAACTGGGCTATATAAACACACGAGTATGTTTTTATTTAAACCATCTTATTGTAGCTCTGGAAGTATGTTTAGAGTCGTTGTCCTGCGGGAAGGTGAACCTTCATCTCTGTTTCAAGTTTTTCCAGCCTCTAACAGGTTTTTCCTACAAGATTGTCTTGTATTTAGCTCCATCCATCTTCTAATCAACTCTGACGAGCGTCCCTGTTAAAGAAAAGCATCCCCACAGCATGATGATTCCACCACCATGTTTGACGGTGGGGATGGTGTTTTCAGGGTGATCTGCAGTGTTAGTTTTCCTCCACACTTAGTGTTTTTCATATAGCAAAAAATTTAAATTATTGGTCTCATCTGACCAGAGCACATTCTTCCACATTCTATGTGGGTGACACAGCTAGCATGGATAAAGGTGGATGAAAGTGCTCTGGTCACATATTTGCATGTAGAGTTTCTACGGCAGCTGTCACTTCTGCATGATGTTGTCTATACAGGTGTCTGGCCCACACTTGCACAGCCAACAGGATCGTGCACCTGTATTGAAAAATAGATGTTGTTATCTGCTGGCCATCCAAGATTCCAAGGTGCAGGCATGTGGGGAAAACAGCAGCACCTGCAACTTCCTAGTGCAGAAGTTAGAGGCACCAGAAAAATACTTTAACCCACTGTAGACTATCAGAAAACACTATTACACATATATAGGTAGCAACACATTTGGAAACCGCCCTGCATCTGCCTTTGTCAGAAACACCTGAATTTGGGGATCTAAGATGGTTATTAACAGTGTTATTCTCTACTTCATTCATGATCTTATATTGTATAGCAAACAATATACAATCTGGGCTCGTAATGTTATAGGTTCTTACCTTTCCAAAACTCCCCCGGCCAAGCACTTGATGAAAATCTAGTCTCTTGATGTTGTCAGAGATTGTGCTGCCGGGGAGAGATGGCCGCACACCACTGTCTCCTAAAATGGCAAACAGAAATAAGACGAGAAATTAGAAAAAGAATTTACTGTCCATGTATAAAGTGTTGGTTATTTTGTAACCTTAGCAGAGAATTCAGTTTTGGTTAGCATTGGAGTATTCATCTTTGTAAACATATTGCTTTATGCTGTTAATTGAAAAACAGACTATAATTTACTATTCAGTTTAGCACAAAGGGTTAATTATGTTATTACAAAATGGAGAATCAGTATCATTTATGTGCGGAATAATACTGGTAGCACAGTGATTGTCCTATATTAAGTGTACTGCCTTAGAAAACAATTACAGCTCAACGCTAATATTGTCCTGCAACAGTCTTAAAGGGCCCCTTCCCCTGGGACTGAGAAGTGGGTATACGTTTCGCATGTATAGGCACTCTACCTGAAGCCCTCCATTAGCTCCCCGATGCCTCCTCTGCTGGGATAGGCGTTCCTTTCCTCCTGCTTCCAAGATGACGGTCATAGCAGCATGGAGTACACTGGTAAATCTAAACCTCACCTCTCCTGCCTTTCCTTTCCCATCCCACAGCACAGAAAAGACAGGGAAGATGTGGTTTAGACTTACCAAACTGGTGGCCATCTTGGAGGTAGTAGGAACAGAACACAGATCTAAGCAATGGAGGTAGCGGGAGGCAAAAGAAGGGCGTCAGGAAGGATGACTGTATATTTACAAAGTGTAGTAACTTTTCAGTCTCAGGGTATAAGGTTGCTTTAATATACATTTTTTCCTATACTCAGTCACTAAGTTGCAAAGAGGGGAATTTATTAAATATACATAAAAAAACAAATACATTTTAATCAGATTGATTCTTCCTTGTTCCTCCATATTTTTGCCATTCTGCTAAAACGACTCAACACCGGTATGACATTCACTTCTATATAGTCCACCATCTTATGTGATATATTTAATGCCAAATATTTCAAACTGTTGCCCTCTTGGATAATAAGTATATCACCATCTGTAATTTGGAAATTCTTGTCCAATAATGATATCTGACTTATTCCAATTAATCTTCAATCCAGAAAAAATACCAAATCCATTCACCAATGTAATATCTGTCCTTAGATCTTCCTTTACATTTATTAAAATAATAACAAATCACCTGTGTACATCGCTAATATTTCCTCCTGAGTCCAAAACTGAGAACCCCTTATTCCTTTACAACCTTAGGCTGTGTGCCCACAATGCGTTTTTAATGCGTTTCCGCAGCGTTTTTATAGCTGCTGAAACGCATTAAAAACGCATGGTAGAAGGGCAGCAATGTTCCCCAATGATAATCCGCATGTGCTGTGCACATGCTGCGAAAATTTCCGCTGCGGAAAAAAACGCAGCGCTACCAATTATTTTGCAGAAGTGCTGCGTCTTCGCCACCATTGACTTGCTTTAGATCACATGGATTACGCATCACTGTATATGTAGATGCGTAATCCACGCGTTCCAATGTGCAGATGGTACCCGGGTGTAGATGAGAGGAGAGTCTCCTCCACACCCAGGTACCATTAAAAAATCTGTAAAAAAAGAATAAAATAAAAAATAACTGTCTACTTACCTTCTGTCGGCCCGCGCTGCGCTCCTACTTGCTTCCCGGCACTTTGCAATGAATTGAAGGACCTGCGCTGACGTCAGAGTCATGTGACGGGTCACGCGATGCTGACGTCGGCAGGTCTTTCAATTCACTGTTGCCGGCAAGGGAGAACGGAGTGTAAAGCAGGACACCGGGGGCCATCGGAGGGTAAGTATACATTTATTTTTTTATTTTTACCACTCTCTCGGGTCACACTATATAAATCCATGCAATTTGCATGAATTTATATAGTGTGACCTAGTTGTCACAAGCACTTTCCAAGTGATGCTAATCGCTTGGAAAGCGCTTGTCAATCCGCATGCGGAAATGTCAGTGAATAAAGCTCCATTTCCGCATGTCCCTGGCAGGAAAACGCATGTACAATCCGCATGTACAATCCGCATGTACAATCCGCATGTACAATCCACATGTACAATCCGCATGCGTTTTTTTCTGCCAGGGAGATGCAGAAACGCTCAGGAAAAAATCCTGAGCATTTCTGCATCGTGGGCACATAGCCTTATATATGGTCAATAAGTAGGGCAAAGAGCAGCTTGGATTAGGAAATCCATGTCTTGTGCCCATAAAAAGGACAAAAAGCTGGGACATAACCCCATGCACCTACTACTTTAGGAGGGCACCATCTAATAACTGGGATCTACCTGCCACATGTCATACAACATCATACGAATTTCAAAAAGAAAAGAAGACATGCACCTAAGCGGTGATCACCTGAAGAAATAATCACGGAATATTTGAATATAAATTACATCAATTTATTACAGTATCTCCTGACACATATATAAGAATACGCACAAAAAAAATTATTTTAAAACACCATTAAAAATAGTGGAGGAATCCACTGCTTGAGGAACCCACTACTTTAGAGACCTTCCCATATTATAATGACAGAAAATACAATAAAGTGCAGTCAAATAGATGAACTCTAACAGGCTGTATAGAATATCTATGATGGTCAATATTGCACAAGCCCAAAGTATTCTATATAAATAGAGAATACACAAAAAACAATATGTATATAAAGTGCAACAACAGGTATCTGTGTGAAAATCAATATGGTGTCCCTGTATACAGGGTAATAGGTCTATAGAACAGTATAATTGTAAACTGGCGATTGCCAATAGACCCTTTCACCTCACACTGGAGATGACTACTCCATAACCACTCCATCACATACACTCAATTGTGGCCACCCGTGCTGCCCCAGCAAAAAATAATAGTAGAGCCAATTAAACAATATGATCATAGAAAGCAAATACTCAATCAAATCAGCCTGTAAATGGGAAGGTGCAAATGGGACCTCAGTGCCCAGTGCGTGTCGCCACACACGGTGGCTTCATCAGGGGCATTTAAAGTACATATCCTCGTGTCCCGGTATATATGTAGCCTAGAATCAAAATAATTACCGAGAAAATGTTTAATTTACCTGGAGAGTGCAGTTTATGAAGTCCGAATAAACCCACCTTGGACATTTTTAAAGAAACTGACTCCTGTGACTATCTTAAAAGTGGCTGAGTGAGTACCAACCCAGTTCCAATTAGTGGAGAATGTGGGCAAGATTCCAGGAAAACGTGTACCTGCCACAGAGATCGATGGATGTCCTGGGTAAAGGCCGCCAGCCAGCCAGAGATGTCCGGCACCATGAAAGAGCCACTCAAACACCTGCTGCAAAGCCAACAACAGCAGCACCGGCAGCACTTGCAGAGCCAGCAGAGCCTGCAACAGCAGCACCGGGAGCAGCAACAGATGCAGCAAGAGACTAATAAACTTCTGATGCAGCAGATTCAGCAGCAACAACGGCAGATGGAACTTCTAGCGGGGAAAGTTTGCAGCAGAGAGGCCGTCCCTCCCTCAACTCCAGGTAATGATTCACACGTCAGGAAGACGGTAAGAAGAGCATTGCAAAAGATTACTCCGGGTGATGACGTCGAGGTCCTAACGTTCTTTGGGAGGGTGGCGGAGCGGGAGAGATTGCCTCCAGAGCAGTGGGTGGAGGTGCTGGTGCCATATTTAATGGGCCAGCCTCAGAAAGCCCATTATGACTTGTTTGGCCCTGCAGGACGCAAAGGAGTGCGCCAAATTAAAAACAGAAATTTTGGCGCGCTTGGGAGTGACTCTGACTGTTAGGGTGCAACGGGTGCACCACTGGGCCTATTGCAGTGACAAACCTCCCAGGTCCCAAATGTTCGACCTCCTACACTTGGTTCAAAGTGGTTGTAACCTCAATCTTCCTCCCCAGTACAGATGGTGGAAAAGGTCATCATGGACAGGTTCATCCACTCCCTTCCAAAGTCGGTGCAAGCCTGGGTTGCCCAGGGAGATCCCCGTAAAAGCTGCTGAGTGAGTATCAACCCCCTTAAAGGAGTTTATACAAAATTTCTCCATTGCCAAAAACCATATCAATAGGGAATCAGGATTGCTAAGTCTTAGAGTAACATGAATCCTGATAATCCTTGGGATTAATAAGCCTCTTCCCCAAAAAATTCTTCCAGAGGATTGGAAAAGATGTTGTATCACTAGACTTTGACGCACGTCTACATGATTTTCTATTACAGGTAAAGTCAATTACAGTATTAAAATCTCCTACAATCAAAATCGGATATTGCAAGTTTTCACTTTCTTCATAGTGAAGCTCAGATTTATATGGGAGAGGAATACAGGTGTTTGCAATTTCTAACCTTATGTTGTTAATTTTACATTTCAACAGTTTATATATATATATATATATATATATATATATATATATATATATATTTATATATATATATCTTACTTCTACCCTGTGTAATACATACTTATATTTACACCCCTTTGAACAAGGATAAAGACCCTCGTGAGTAGATATTATGTACAGCATGATATACATGTACTTGACAACCCACTTTTAGCTACTTTCTTGAATCACTATCTGAATGTGTCTTTTGAAGACATATCAGAGACATCAGATCTCTTCTCATCCAAGCAAAGAAATACCATTTCAACTTATCTTAAACCCTTCTAACATTAAATTAGATAACTTTCACCATATTAAAATAATAATTAAGTTAAAATATCCCTCCTCTTCTGATACCTCCCCCACTCCACCTTCCACTTCACCCCTTCAAACCATCTCCCACTCTTAGCTCCCCAACTACACGTTAGGCCGGGTCACACAAGTGTTGATTCCCTCATGTGAGAGAATTGGATCATTTATGCTAATGACACTAGGCTCAAGCTCTGACCAGAGTTTGAGCCGAGTGTCAGTTTACTGGGATCCGTTTCTCTTGTTTGAGACAATCATATTACAGGTGCGGAGAAGATGGAGAACTTCGTTTCTCCAACTTTTCCATCGTCTGTGTCTGCATAAATCAAACTGCACTGGGATGAAATCCAAGTCTGGGCCAAGGTTTTACACGCACCCATAGACTTGTATGGGTGCATGTGATCCGATTTGCTGAGCCACTCTCAGCGTGCTGCAATTGTTTTCCCATGCCGAATCGTCATGAGCAAAAACATTTCAGATCTGCACTGCCCCATAGTATAATATTGGGCTGAGTGCTGTCTGATAAAACATCAGAGAGCACTCTACTATGTCATACAGCAGTGTGAACGAGTTCTTAGAGAACTCCTCAACCAGACATCCACCCACCCTCCAACTAACCTGCCTTAAATAAATGAATCTTCCATAATCAATTGTAAGGGAGAATATCTCTCTATTTACATCTCAAAAACCCTTAGATTAGCCACTGACACAGAATTTAAGAAAACAAATAGTAAGATATTGTATGGTAATTCAATAGTGTATTAAATAATGTTTAAGTGCATTTATAAAATGACCCTAAAAATTCTTTATTAGATGTAGATATTTGAGTCTTAAAAGAAGTAGTAATAAGATCTTATTAATACGTATTTTGTCTCAAACTCTGTTTGCAGTTATGAGGAAATGGAAGGTAAAAGAACAACCTGAATTAAATTAATTGATAAGCGAAAAAAGAGAAAGTGGTCTACGATAATAAAAATCAGACAACTGTTTATGAGCATATCTGGGAAGAATGGACAGGTGTAGAGCAATGCTAGTTATGGGGTGAAGGGTTTTCCTTGTATCCTCCCCTTCAGTTTGGGGGTGCAGGTGGGGTTTGTTTTGATTCAAGGGAGGAGGGATGATGGAATAATATGGAAGGGTTAATATTTGTTCCATTTTGTTTTTCTTAAACAGATGATTGAAGCGTATGGATATTTATTGTATATGAGAGAATATAAATAAATGTTATATGTGAAGTACTATAACTGCATTAAAATAAATGAGATTATTGCAACATATTACTATTTAATAAACTATTTGTAATCTTTAAGAAAAAAAAATAGCAAGGAGGGGAATTTTATATGCATTTGTTGGAAATGTGTTTTTTGAGTATAAATGGTGCAAGATAAAAGATCTTCACCCTGAGGTTTCTGCCCCCATAATCAGTGCAGGAGAGCAAATGCTATGCAAAACCATGAATCTGCAACAACAGTAGTGGATTTTCTGTTTCCCATTTTGCTACAATGAATAATAATGGTACATACCCTCAAAATGGTACTTACCACACTAAAGAAATAGAGGCTACATACACATGCATCTCACTAAATTAGAATATTATCAAAAAGTTTATTTATTTCAGTTATTCAATACAAAAAGTGAAACTCACATATTATATAGAGTCATTACAAGCAGAGTGATCTATTTCAAGTGTTTATTTCTGTTAATGTAGATGATTATGGCTAACAGCCAATGAAAACACAAGCGTCATTATCTCAGTAAATTAGAATACTTTAGAACAACAGCTTGAAAAATATTTTTAAAATCTGAAATGTTGGCCTACTGAAATGTATGTTCAGTAAATGCACTCAATACTTGGTCAGGGCTCCTTTTGCATCAATTACTGCATCAATGCGGCAATGTGGCATGGAGGCGATCAGCCTGTGGCACTGCTGAGGTGTTATGGAAGCCCAGGTTGCTTTGATAGCAGCCTTCAGCTCGTCTGCATTGTTGGGTCTGGTGTCTCTCATCTTCCTCTAGACAATACCCAATAGATTCTCTATGGGGTTAAGGTCAGGCGAGTTTGCTGCCAATCAAGCACAGTGATACTGTTGGTTTTAAACCAGGTATTGGTACTTTTGGCAGTGTGGACAGGGGCCAAGTCCTGCTGGAGAATGAAATTTCCATCTCCAAAAAGCTTGTCAGCAGAGGGAAGCATGAAGTGCTCTAAAATTTCCTGGTAGACGGCTGCGCTGACTTTGGCCTGGAAAAAACACAGTGGACCTACACCAGCAGATGACATGACTCCCCAAACCATCACTGATTGTGGAAACTTCACACTAGACCTCAAGCAGCTTGGATTGTGGCCTCTCCACTCTTCCTCCAGACTCTGGGACCTTGATTTCCAAATGAAAATTGGAACTCTGGAACCTTGTGGGGTGTGTCAATGACTGCCTTCTGGACATCTGTCAAGTCAGAAGTCTTCCCCATGATTGTGGAGCCTACTGAAACAGACTAAGGGACTTTTTAAACGCTTAGGAAGCCTTTGGAGGTGTTTTTTGTTAATTATTCTAATTTACTGAGACAATGACTTTTGTGTTTTCATTGGCTGTAAGCCATAATCGTCAACATTAACAGAAATAAACACTTGAAATAGAAAGGGTGCTTCTACTCAATACTGAGCCAAGGGTCTGAATTCTTATGACCATGTGATATTTCAGGGTTTTTTTTTTAATAAATTTGCAAAAATTTCTACATTTCTGTTTTTTTTCAGTCAAGATGGTGTGCAGAGTGTACGTTAATGAGAAAAAAAATGAACTTTTTAGAATTTACCAAATGGCTGCAATGAAACAAAGAGTGAAAAATTTAAAGGGGTCTGAATACTTTCTGTACCCACTGTATGCCCACATACTGTCCCTCTCCAAAATGAATGAAGGACCCCCCACCACAATTGTGCCCCCTTTGACAATTGTCACCCTCATTATGTGCCCTCACTGTAATATTAGCCCCTTCCTTCCTCATCCACAATGATATAATTAATTTAATCTTTGGCTCCTTGACTTACTATTGGCTGTGCCATCTCTTCTCCTCTGAGGTGTTTGGGTGCCGACAATAGTGTGATGACGTCAGCAGCGTGCCGAGCAGCAGCATGTCGAGGCTGGGACTGACGAGCGCTGTTTTACCCTAGTCCCGATGACAGTGTTCAAATATGTTTGCGTCTGAAACATTTGAATATAAGAAGATGGGAGCTCCATATCCTGGACGGCTCCATGGGCTGCAGCAAAACTTTGGTGGGCTGCATGCGGTACATGAGCTGTTTGTTGTGCAGGTCTGTTCTAAAACAACACTACATTGTATAATGTGGCACCCCAGGGGTCTGGTTTTCCACAGTAATGTAATGTTATGTCTGAGAGCAGGTGGGAGGTCCTTTGGTCAGGGATCCTGTGCATGCCACACCACCTGCCCAGTCTTGGGAGGGGAAGAACTTCCCCTGTATAAACCCGGGGCTGAGGCAGGGAGAGTCAGACAAGGAGAGTGGAGAAGAGAAGCAGCATAGGAAACAGCAGAGTTACAAGGAGTCAGGGGCTGGCAGCTACAGAGCTCGCCCTGACTAAGAAGATTCTTTACCGGACCCGGAGTCCGAGGCTGTGGGGACTAACTTCTACCCAGCAGCAGAATCCGTCAGGCAGGGGATTTCAGGTCCTCTGGCCCAGAAGCCCGAAGGCACGGTCACACGCGTGGGACCAGCACCGCCATCATGGAGCGGAAGCCATTAGAAGGCCCCGAGTCACCGGCCATACGGGTGAGCACCACACGGTACACTCAGGGACGTGGGCTACTTACATCAGCTTCTAGCAAGGTAGCCAGAAGAGTACAGTCAGTTTGTGAGGCCTACAACTACGCCTGGCCAGGGGAGATCCCATCTGCTCAAAGACTGACCAGGCCCCGTTTGCTAGCAAGTACTCCGGGAGGGTCTATCGTTGTTACCAGTAAAGACCCTGAACTACACCGTACCGTCTCTGAGTGGTTCCTGCTACCCCCATCATCCACGTCGGCTGCCCTGAGGCCATACCCCTCCCGTTGGGGGTTATACTATCACGCCGCACAATCCTACCACCGGCCTCAGCGGTCTGCCCCGCAGCAGCAGCTCCCTGGCTGCACTCAACGGGTGGCGTAGTCATCAACTATTTACTACTAATAGACTGCCGTCTAGTTTGACTCCCTGGGCACGGACCGGGTCACCGCCACGAGACTACAACCCTCCACTGATCCGGCTCCGGGTAGGCTCCCGCATGCGCAACGCAGCGCGACACAGGCCCAGGGGCGCGTCAACTTTGGCGTAGTCGGCAGGATCTCGTGCCCGCAACCACCGGGTACTGCGTGCCTGAAAAGCAAAGACTGTTCAAACTTACCAGTGGTGAAGATTCCCGCTATCCGTGGAGGTTTCCCGCCATCCGGCGCCATCTTCTACCTTCTTCCCGCCATCGGTGAAGTTTCCCGCCATCCGGCGCCATCTTCGGCCTTCTTCCCGCCATCCGTGGAGTTTTCCCGCCGTTGGACGCCATCTTGGGGACGCCGCGCGGGAAGAAGAGGGGCGTGGACTCTGAAAGCGCGCGAGAACTGAAGCCCCGCCTCACGTCCGGACGTTGCGTAAGGTCCTGGAAGGAGCCCAGCAGACGCCGACGTCACAGGAGCGCGACGGAAGGTCCTCAACCCTGACGATCCACTGCGGAGCCGCGGCCTACGGAAGAGGATCATCGCAAGGTAGGCCACGGTCCACTAGGGGGGAGGAAGATGTCGGATACGGAAGAGAGCTTCGCTGCCTCAACCCCCGCCAGCGCCACCGCTGCTGCAGTTATGCCCTTCACCATGCCCTATATCCCGGGAGCAGCTTGGCTACCCCAGTACTCAGGGGAGTCACATACCCTGCATGACTTTAGAGAAAAGCTGGATAGCCTCTTCCAGGTGTACCCCCTCACAGAAGAGCAAAAAGTGAGCATCCTGGTGGCCCAACTAACTGGGGCAGCCAAAAGGGAAGTAAAATCCTGGCCACCTGGGAGGAAGACTGTCGCAGGGATACTAACCCGGCTGAAGGACACCTTTGATACCCGCACCTCAGCCGAGATTAAGCTTAGATTCTACGGGTGCAAGCAGCGAGCGCATGAGAGTATAAGGGACTATGCACTAAACCTACAAGAGGCCCTGAGGGCCATTAAGCAGACCGACCCTGATGGGGTGGGAAACGAGGACAGGCTGTTGACTGAACAATTTATAGAGGGTTTATATTGCAATGCCCACCGAACCCAGTTGCGGGCAATGGCCTTACAGGATCCCCATCTGGACTTTGCACAGTTCAAGGACAGAGCCATCCGGGTGCTTCGAGAACCGGCACCAGGTGGCGTTGTGACCCACAGACGCCCCACTACCACTTACTACCAGGAGGCGGCGCCCTTGTCAGCAGGGCCTGTGGGAGCTGATGCGCAGGCTCTGGACAATGACCCGGCTCCAGACCTACACCATCAGGTCCAAGAGCTAGCTAAGAGCGTTGCTGCGCTAACCCGAACTGTGCAGTCTTTACAGGTTTCCACCCCAGGGAAGATCCAGCTGGCATCCGGACCGGAGGACATCCCGTGGCGTCGACTAAGGAGGACCCCACCGGCCAGAGGAAGACCCAGTGACCGATACAGTGAGGACGGACGACCCATCTGCCGCCGCTGCAATCAACCCGGACATATGGCAAGGTACTGTTCTTTAAACGGGCACAACCTGGGGTAGAGGGCCAACCCCCAGGAAAAAGATCACCAGGCCCATCGAACTGGCGCGACAGATATGTGGGAGGACGTCCAGTCTTGCCTGTGGTACTGGATGGCATTCCCATGAGTGCCCTACTGGACACCGGGTCACAGGTCACCACCATCCCGTACGTGCTCTTCAAGCAGTACTGGAATGACTCGGATATTACCCGCTACCCCGACGACGACTTGAGTATCATCGCCAGCAATGGTCAGCCCGTGCCACAGATCGGATTTAAAGAGGTGACCATCAAAATTGGTAGAGTCGAACTGGCCGCACAGGGACTGATCATTGTAGATATTGATAAACATGAGAGTCACCCAAAAATAACTCTAGGAACTAATGTAATTGAAAATTGTCTTGCAGAGGTGATTTTCCTTTTACAGCAGGTTGCCAAGAATGCCAGCTCCGGCGAGCAGCGGGTGCTCCAGAAAGAGATCCGGGCACTGATGCAACGGCAACAAGTGGAACTCTCCGGCGGTGAGATTGGTAGCGTAAGAATGTGTGACCCTTTTCCTATTGCCATGCCCCCAAAAAGTGAAATGATGATTTGGTGCCGGGCAGCTATTGGTCTGAGAGGTAGAGATTACCAGGCAATGGTAGAACCAGTTTACTCAGACAGTAGGCCCACCATTTTGACAGCACGGGGGGTCGTCAATGTACGCCATGGGAGGGTGCCCGTTCGCATAATAAATATCGGGGAGAGGGAAGTGTACCTGCCCCGGTATGCCACGCTAGCCAAATTATATATCACTAATCAAAATTCTATACAATCTGTGGAACCCTTGCCTCCATCTCACCCGGAGGAAGGTAACGGCTCTAAGAAAGACATGGAGGACTGGTGTCAGCAACTACATCTGGGTACTGACTCCACTCCCTCACATCAGAAACAAGGAGTCTATCGGGTGGTTCAAGAGTATGAGAGAGTGTTTAGTAAACACCCGTTAGACTTCGGGCGAGTCAAGGGGGTAGAACATCGCATCCCCACGGGAGATCATCCTCCCATAAAAGAGAGGTATCGACCCGTACCCCCTGCACATTACCAACACGCCAAGGGGATGCTTAGAGACATGAAGGAGGCTGGGGTAATCCGGGATAGCTGTAGCCCCTGGGCAGCCCCGCTAGTTTTAGTCAAAAAGAAAGACAACACCATGAGGATGTGTGTAGATTACCGGAAAATCAACCGTATCACACACAAGGATGCGTACCCCTTACCAAGGATAGAGGAGTCATTGGCTGCTTTAAGATCTGCTAACTTCTTCTCTACCTTGGATCTCACTAGCGGGTACTGGCAGGTTCCTGTAGCAGAGGCGGACCGGGAGAAGACCGCATTCACCACCCCGATGGGACTTAGTGAGTTCACCTGCATGCCGTTCGGACTCTGCAACGCCCCAGGAACCTTCCAACGATTAATGGAGTGCTGTCTGGGCCACAGAAACTTCGAGACGGTCCTGTTGTACCTGGACGATGTCATCGTATACTCCAAAACTTATGAGGACCACCTGAAACACCTGGCGGAGGTGTTCGAAGCTCTGGCGAGTTACGGCCTAAAGGTGAAACCCTCCAAGTGTCACCTCCTGAAACCAAAGGTGCAGTACCTGGGACACGTGGTGAGCGCTGACGGAGTGGCTCCCGACCCCGATAAGATCACCGCAATTAAGGGATGGCCAAGCCCCTCCAGCGTAAAAGAAGTGCGGCAGTTCCTAGGGTTGGTAGGCTACTACCGAAGGTTTATTCCCGGTTTCACCAAAAAGGCAGCGCCTATGCAGGACCTCCTGATAGGCCAGTCCCGGAAGGCCAAGAACCAGAAGCCGCCCTTCAAATGGGAAGAGCTAGAAGAAGAGTCCTTCCGCCAGCTGAAGATGGCCCTCACGGGGGATGAAATCTTGGCGTACCCGGACTATAGCCAGCCCTTCATCCTCTACACCGACGCCAGTAACATCGGGCTAGGAGCCGTACTGTCCCAGATTCAGCAGGGGAGAGAACGAGTAATCTCCTATGCCAGCCGAAAACTGCGACCCACCGAAAGGAACCCCGAGAATTACAGCTCATTTAAGTTAGAGTTCCTGGCCGTGGTATGGGCAGTCACCGAGCGCTTTAGGCATTACCTCGCTTCTTCCCGGTTCACCGTATACACGGATAACAACCCGTTGATACACCTGGACACGGCAAGACTCGGTGCCCTGGAGCAGAGGTGGATGGCCCGTCTGTCCAACTACGAGTTCACAATCAAATACCGGGCAGGACGCTCCAATACTAACGCGGATGCCCTGTCCAGGATGCCCAACCTGCCGGACGAAGGAGAAGATCCGGAGGGACTGGAAGAAGTTGAACTCCCTGCGTTCCACCGTCATGGGACTATCCAGTATTCCCACCGGGTAAGGGGTAAGCAGGCTGCTACGTTGAACCCCTTACCCCACTACAACTGGGCGGAAACGCAAGACAGCGACCCTGCCGTCCGACTAGTGAAGGAGATGCTGACTCGGCCGGAGGCTCGCCTTGAACCAGACGCTCCGGAGGAAGCCAAACAACTATGGGCGGAGAAGAGTCGACTATTCCTTTACAAGGGGAAGTTGTGCCGCAGAATGGTCAACTCCCGGACGCATGAACTACTCTGGCAAGTAGTGGTGCCACGACGAGACGCAGCCATGGTGATGGAGGCATACCACGACGGAGCTGGACACTTCGGGTGGAAAAAGCTGGAGTTCCTGCTGCGCGAGCGGTTCCACTGGGTAGGCATGAGGGGAACCATCGAGAAGTGGTGCAGAGACTGTGGCCCGTGCAATCTGAGAAGGAAGGACCGGGCCAGCCAGAAGACTCCCCTGCAGTCCATCGTCACCCGGCAACCGTTGGAACTGGTAGCCTTGGATCATGTAAAACTGACCCCAAGCAGAAGTGGCTACGTCTACGCGTTAACCATCGTGGATCATTACTCCCGGTTCTTGGTTGTCGTCCCCGTCAAGGACTTAACGGCTCAAACAGCAGCTAGAGCCTTCCAGCAGCACTTCTGCCGTCCACACGGGTACCCGGACCAAGTGCTGACGGACCAGGGACCTGCCTTTGAAGCGGAGGTCTTCCAGGAATTCTGCAATCTGTATGGCTGCCGGAAGATAAGGACGACACCCTACCATCCGCAAACTAATGGACTTTGTGAAAAAATGAACCAGGTGGTAATGGATCTTCTAAAAACATTGCCCCTGGAAGAACGCAGTCTGTGGCCTGAGAAGTTGCCCGATCTGGTGGACCTATACAACCACATCCCGGTAGGTTCCACCAACTGTACCCCGGCTTACCTAATGAGGGCGAGACCTGGTAAGTTACCTGTTGACCTGGAAATGGGAGTCCTGACACCTGAGGACACTTCACCAGAAACAGACTGGGACACAGAGAGGCAGCAGCAGTACCGGAGAGTACAAGAGAGCGTGGAGCGAAGTCTCTGTCAGGCTAGGGAAAGACAAGAGAAGACTTACAACCAGTATGCTCCCGCTGTTCCCCTGGTACCCGGAGAGCAGGTCTTGAAGAGGAAAAGACGGCTCCACAAGTTGGATGACCAGTGGGAGAAGGACCCGTACACCGTACTGCCCTCAAGCCACGAGAACCCGAAGGTCTGTACCATCAGTAAAGACGGAGGGGAAACCACAGCCATTGTGTCCCGGGACCACCTGAAGAAGTGTCCCGAACAACTGAGGAACCCTGAAGAGGAACAAGAAGACCATCGACCCGTGGGAGAAAGGGAAGATATGGTTAGTACCGTGCTCGGGGACTTCCCTCAGTCTTGGACTCAAGTCAATGGTGCAGTTGTGGTACCCGTACTCACCTTCCTCCAACCATCATCCCAAGAACCTACGGAGCAACGGGTAGAGCTGGAAGAACAGCCGGTCCAGGAGGCAGAAGACTCCACACAAGCAGAACAGGAGAATCAACCCTCTGCTTATAGTGAGCCTGCCGTACCCCTAGTGAGACAAAGAGCCGGTAGACAGCTGCCCAGTTTACCCTTGACAGTTCCTACACCCTGTAGTTCAGGGCCAGACAGTCAGCTCCGTAGGTCCACTAGGGCCACTAGAGGCCAGTTACCCGCACGCTGGAGAATTTGAAGTGTGTAAATTGTTTTATTTATGTTTTTCTGTGTCTTGTTGCTTGTATATAATTTTGTGTTTCTAGTTATTTTTAGGGATCCTTGGTGGATTTACCGGGAATCCTTGTACATAGTTGGAGCGTAACCCAGGATGGACTAGAGACTGTTAAGGACTCGGGGTAGGACAGACCCCTACCTGATTACGTCTCCCTGTGTTGGTGAAATGGACACCTTGCTTTCTTCAGAGACTGCACCCGGTTGCGGACACGCCGTAACCATCTTTATATGTTTTCTTATTGTATTATTAATGTTTTTGCCTTGTTATGTTTTTCTAAATGTGTTTAGTCCCGGAGTACTAAATTTCACTAGGGGGGAATGTGGCACCCCAGGGGTCTGGTTTTCCACAGTAATGTAATGTTATGTCTGAGAGCAGGTGGGAGGTCCTTTGGTCAGGGATCCTGTGCATGCCACACCTCCTGCCCAGTCTTGGGAGGGGAAGAACTTCCCCTGTATAAACCCGGGGCTGAGGCAGGGAGAGTCAGACAAGGAGAGTGGAGAAGAGAAGCAGCATAGGAAACAGCAGAGTTACAAGGAGTCAGGGGCTGGCAGCTACAGAGCTCGCCCTGACTAAGAAGATTCTTTACCGGACCCGGAGTCCGAGGCTGTGGGGACTAACTTCTACCCAGCAGCAGAATCCGTCAGGCAGGGGATTTCAGGTCCTCTGGCCCAGAAGCCCGAAGGCACGGTCACACGCGTGGGACCAGCACCGCCATCGTGGAGCGGAAGCCATTAGAAGGCCCCGAGTCACCGGCCATACGGGTGAGCACCACACGGTACACTCAGGGACGTGGGCTACTTACATCAGCTTCTAGCAAGGTAGCCAGAAGAGTACAGTCAGTTTGTGAGGCCTACAACTACGCCTGGCCAGGGGAGATCCCATCTGCTCAAAGACTGACCAGGCCCCGTTTGCTAGCAAGTACTCCGGGAGGGTCTATCGTTGTTACCAGTAAAGACCCTGAACTACACCGTACCGTCTCTGAGTGGTTCCTGCTACCCCCATCATCCACGTCGGCTGCCCTGAGGCCATACCCCTCCCGTTGGGGGTTATACTATCACGCCGCACAATCCTACCACCGGCCTCAGCGGTCTGCCCCGCAGCAGCAGCTCCCTGGCTGCACTCAACAGGTGGCGTAGTCATCAACTATTTACTACTAATAGACTGCCGTCTAGTTTGACTCCCTGGGCACGGACCGGGTCACCGCCACGAGACTACAACCCTCCACTGATCCGGCTCCGGGTAGGCTCCCGCATGCGCAACGCAGTGCGACACAGGCCCAGGGGCGCGTCAACTTCACCTGCACCAGATTGTGCAGTTACCTCAGCCCCGAGCCTACCGGCAGTCACAGTCGGACTCCCTATAGAGAAGGTAGAGAGGATTTATTACCATCTCTGGCTTTTCAATTACTATTATAGATGTTAGAAATGCATTGGGGAAATATTGGCTCATTTTGAAGCAAGACCTAGTCCTTTCCAAATGTACTACACCAGTCCCTTCCACCACCTATAGAAGGGCGATGAACCTGAGGGACTTGCTGGTACATAGTTACCATAAAGATCCGGGACCAGAGAAAGCCTTCAGCTCAAAAGGCCCCAGATGGGGCTTCTATCCATGCAAGAACTGTGCGGCCTGTGTAAATCTGGTGCGGTGTACATCCTTCCCATCAAGTGATGGTCATAAGGAGTTTCAAATCACACAGCATACATCTTGCAATACAGAAGGCGTAATCAACCACGCCTTGTGTCCATGTGGCCTCATCTATGTGGGTCTTACTTTTCGCCAACTGAGAGTGCGTGTGAGGGAGCACGTGCAAGATATTAAGAATGCATCAGAATCTCTTGCCGATACTGTATTGAAGCCTATCCCAAGGCATTTCAAGTTAAAACATGGGTGTGATGCTAGCCTCCTCCAAATTCGGGGTATTGACCGGATATTAATTGACTGGGGGGGGGGGGATTGGAGAAAGACCGTTGGTGGATTATGAAAATTGATTGCATATGCCCCAAAGGCCTCAACGAGGTCCTCAGTTTTGTCCCTTTCTTGTAATGTGCTATTGTGTTTAGGTTTTACTTATGTTTTATGCTGTTTATAACTTCTCACTTTTTTATTTACATGCAGGGTATCCAGTATTTTTGTACACTCTACTGTGAGACAGATGCTGGACCACCACTCACTTGGAGGATCTTCTTCTCCCTTCCCTCCCTCCCTTTTTCTGCCCCCCTCGGGGACCGGGTGCCTGATCGTCCTTGCGGGCCAGCGCTCCACGCGTCTCCCTTTTTATGGATATGTACTCACCTTTCAGCAGCATCCCGCCCTGCTGCTCTCTCTTTTTCGGACCTGTCTATTTCCTGTGCGGTGTGCCACTAATTGATTCCATCCGCTATAAGCATTTTTTATAAAACATTTTACTCACTATTGTTATTCATCGGCTTTTACTCTTTGTTTATTGTTGCTTTAAATCTGTGATTTTGGATGCACAAAAAAGGGCACTTTAAGATGCACTTCCTGTGTCACACTGACACGTCAGTATTCCTATCACTTGTATATTTTTTATTTTATTTTTTCGATTCCTCTTGCCCATTGTGGCTTATAATTTTCTGATTTTTTTATTGTACATTTTCCATTATACTGATGTCAGTAGCTATGTTACTATATAACACATGTCTATGCTCACTCGTATGTGAAGGGCACACATACATTTGTATTGTGACATTAACTATCTCTTCATACTATTGTTATTTATTATATTTATTTTACCTGTGATTGGTCTCACTTGTAGTGATGGGCGAGCGTGGTTTGTTAACCCTTTCAGCGAGCATGCTCGGGTGCTCGCCCAGTATCTTCAGCGTGCTGAGGTGTTATGTTTGAGTTATTGTGTGTGCATGATTTGCGACTGACAGCTTTAATACATGTGAGGAAAGCCTAACAAACAGGCATTCCTCACATGTGTTAAAGCTGTCAAACAGTCGCAAATCATGCACACACAGTGACTCAAACATGATATTCAAGTACACTGAAGATGCTCGGAAAACACCCGAGCATGCTCATAAATCTCGAGTAACGAACGTGCTCGCTCATCACTACTCACTAGTGTAACACTTTCACGTAACATATGTGGTTTTTCACGTTGCTGTGATTCTGGTTGCCATTGGATGCATCCGACATCTGCACCACATGGGCTTGGTCACGAAATAATAATAAAAAATATTCACACAATTCGTGCACTCTCTGTTTATTATTGTTTCCATGTTTTCATTCACTTGTCACATCTTCATTTTTTCTTCCTTTTCCCTTTCCCTTCCCTCCCCTCTTTTTTACCACCATTAGTTTTGCACATTTATGCACAATTTATAACTTTGTTCTGTTGATACTCATGGTATTCCCATATTCTCTGTACCATATTGAGTACATATTATATTATATTGTCTCATGACTCTCTCTATATATACTCCTTTATATTTAATAATGATACTTTGGGTATTACTTGGTGGACATTATACTTTATACACATATGTTGTATATAATTCTCACAATATGATGTCTATTCCTGATTGTGTGTTTTCATATATTATTTTCCCTCTTTTATCTACATCTTTGTATCTTTGTGTATTTATATATATATATATATATATATATATATATATAGTGGTCCAAAAGTAGGTGGACAGAAAATAATAACATTTATTTTGATTTATATATAAAATTATATTTACTAACACAAGCATAACATTGACAATTACATTTTATTCTGAACAATAACACAAAAGCCCTTAAATGTTATCAATGCAGGGGCTCAAACTGTTTTCCATTACAATTTGCACAGCTTTGAAGTCGCCTCTTGCGCTTCAACAAACTTTTTTGCACAAGTCTCTTTGGGTATTAATTTCTTGAAGTGCATCTCTTATGTCATTTTTCAAGTCACTGACACTTTTTGGTTTTCGACTATAAATTTTGTCCTTGAGTACTCCCCAAAAGAAAAAATCCATTGGGGTCAAGTCTGGTGAACGTACCGGCCAATCAAGTGGGCCTCTTCGGCCAATCCATTTATTAGGAAATGTTTCATCAGGATACTCGCGGATTACTCTTGAATAATGTGGAGGGGCCCCAACTTGTTGGAAATAGACTTTTTTTTTCAAAGAGTCTGTGAGGAATGAAAAGTGGAATCTGATAGGTTGCTAAGGGCAACTGAGCCAGTTTTACTTTACACCATGTTTGATAAATCTCCCCCTTCATAACCTTATTACACTTTCTGTCCACCTACTTTTGGACCACCCTGTATATATATATATATATATATATATATATATATAATATAACCGGGGATGCATCCCTCTGTCTGAAGCCTCGATAGACTGCGCATGCGCGACGCGCAGTCTGGCTCCAGACAGAATCATGCATCCAGCCGTTACAGGTAAGAGGAGGTGTATGGCGCCGGAGATCGCGGTATGCGTAGACACTGAACACATACCGCGTTCTCCGGCGCCATACTTGCATACTTACCTGACCGGGAGGAGCGTTGCCACGGCACCTCTCTTCTGGCCGGAGACCGGGGGCAGGAGTGAGGCGTCGGATCGGCGCGTGCACATAGCGCTATCCTTTGCCATTTTACTGAAGACACATTTACAGTGTGTCTTCAGCAAAATGGCGCCGGACACCGCGGTGCTCCGGCGCCGGTCTCCGCCCCCGGCCTCCGGCAGAAGAGGACGCAGCAGCGCTGGAGCACAGAGAACAAAGGTGAGTATAACTGTTAATTTTTTTTTGTATATGTGTACAGTGTGAAATGGATGAGGGGGCCACACATATCAGGATTGTGGGGTGAGGGGACCATGCATATACCAGGATTGTGGGGTGAGGGGACCATGCATATACTAGGATTGTGGGGTGAGGGGTACCACGCATACTAGGATTGAGGATGAGGGGAGCCACGCATACCGGGATTGGGGATGAGGGGTGCCACGCATATCGGGATTGGGGATGAGGGGTGCCACGCATACCGGGATTGGGGATGAGGGGTGCCACGCATACCGAGATTGGGGATGAGGGGTGCCATGCATACCGGGATTGGGGATGAGGGTTGCCACGCATACCGGGATTGGGAATGAGGGGTGCCACGCATGCCGGGATTGTGGATGAGGGGTGCCACGCATACCGGGATTCGGATGAGGGGCCATGCATACCAGGATAGGGATGAGGAGTGCAATGCATGCCAGGATAGGATGGTGCGGACAGGATGGGGGCAGCACAAATACCAGGAGGGGGGCAGCACATACCACACATACCAGCATGGGAGACCATATACCAATAAAAATGCTCGCCACCCGGGCATAGAACGGCTTCAATAGCCAGTATATATATATACATAGAAAGTCATGATTAACTTACACCAGGTATGGGCCGGTAATGTTCTCCGCAATTTCTTTCTCTCCCTCTAAGTATGTCTGCATCTCTTGGCATCCTGATGATTGTGCACATTCTGCCAGCCGGCAAGAAGCACCTGGTTGCCATGGATACGTGTCCCTATGACGCGGCACTTCGGGGACTCCTTACTGATGTGTCAGCGGGAGGCGGGCACCTGCTGCGTTGGACACTGACTCCCTTGCTTCCGGCGCTGGCTTCCGCCACTGCAAGCGCCGCTGTACCCCCGCTACACGTGCCAAAATACTTTGGATATATATACCCCCCTGCCTGTCACCCATACACAATCGCCCCCTGGAGAAGCAGGACTTGAAACGCGCGTCAGGGCCGCTTTCATGCCATCCACAGGTTGTAACTAGGCTGTACTCTCATTTTATGTGGGACCATAACTTTCTATATGTGTCACTGTGTATTACTCTCACTAGAAGATATACTTATGTTGTGACATCTGTGTCATAGGCATGATTCTTCTCCTTATTTGGATATTAGCAACTTGTACTGTATAACTAGTTCCTGCTGTGCACTCGTACTTTATATGCTTTACTTGTGATCTGGACTCTGATACATTCTTTTCCAGTTGCTCTATGTCTTATCCCTAATTTAGTGTATCATTAACCCTTGTGCATGGGATGCAGTAAGTATGTTAATGAATCAATTGAACGTATTTATTGATTTTTCTCTGCCTCCCTTGGGACGAATCATGCCTTAATAACACTTGTTGATTATTCCTTCTTTATAGACACTTAACTGTATGTATATATATATATATATATATATATATATATATATATATAAAGTTATAAATATATATTTTTTCATAATGAAATGGTATTCCTACTTATGGAGGGAATTGGATTGTAATGTATTCCCAATTAAACACCTGAGATTGGGAAGGAGGTGGAGACCTGTTGAAGGTTCCTCCTCTGACCTATTAATCTCACTCCATGGATGAACCTAGGAATAGGGAATTCCATGGAAGGGTGTTTGGGTTATGTAATAAATATTATCCCTCAGTTCATTTATGGACACAGGAATCACTATTTGAATACTGTCATTGCAATGCAAATATATTGGGAAACTGCTAACAGAATGTTGTCCCTAATAATGAGAAATAGTGCGCTTTTATTGTAAATAGGGGATAAGAGAAATCATTAAAGCACATACGTTGTTTACATTTGAAGAAAAGCTTTTGGTGGGGCTTGCCAATTTAAAAGATGGCGATCGTAGCATTAGAAGTGTAATGCGCATGCCCGGTGACGTCACGAAGCGGGCGGACCAGGTTTGCCCCGATCATGTGACGAGATAATGGGGATTTCCTGGGAGACATGCGCAGATGGGATTTTGAGACGCCGAGGACAGCGTGGAGGAAGTAAGAAACGTGGTCATGCATGATTGCTGCAGTGTGAGTCGCAACCTCAAATATATTATGATTTATAATGTACACCTGGCACTGATAAATACTAATCAAAGCACTTATCACTTTATGAGAGTTATGGATACTGTAATTGATGATAATAATATATCTGTCTAAAATTTTATCACTATGTATGTAACTGAATAATATTTTGTGATATGCACTACTGCACTTTTTTTATGTAATCATGGTTTTGTATCAATTAATTATAATTATGGAATCACTGTTTGTAACTATATATATTGCACTATATGCACTTGAACTCTGCTTGAGAAAGATTCTGTGAACCGAAACGTTGCCTTTGGGCTCATTAAAGTCCATTTTTCTATAATATTTTTGGAGTGCTGCCTCTTGATATTCTTTCTTTCTATATATATATATATATATATATATATATATATATATATATAAAAATAAATATACTGTATATATATATATATATATATATATATATATATATATACATATATGTATACACAGGGTGGGCCATTTATATGGATTCACCTAAATTAAATGGGAATGGTTGGTGATATCAACTTCCTGTTTGTGGCACATTAGTATATGGGAGGGGGAAAACGTTTCCAGATGGATGGTGACCATGGTGGCCATTTTGAAGTCGGCCATTTTGAATCTAACTTTATTTTTTTCAATGGGAAGAGGGTCATGTGACACATCAAACTTATTGACAATTTCATAAGAAAAACAATGGTGTGCTTGGTTTTAACGTAACTTTACTCTTTCATGAGTTTTTTACAAGTTTATGACCACTTATAAAATGTGTTCAAAGTGCTGCCCATTGTGTTGGATTGTCAATGCAACCCTCTTCTCCCACTCTTGACACACTGATAGCAACAACGCAGAAGAAATGCTAGCACAGGCTTCCAGTATCCGTTGTTTCAGATGTTGCACATCTCATATCTTCACAGCATAGACAATTGCCTTCAGATGACCCCAAAGATAAAAGTCTAAGGGAGTCAGATCGGGAGACCTTGGTGGCCATTCAACTAGCCCACGACGACCAATCCACTTTCCAGGAAACAGTTCATGTAGGAATGCTCTGATCTGACACCCATAATGTGATCGTGCACCATCTTGTTGGAAAAACTCAGGGAACGTGCCATCTTCAGTGCATAAAGAGGGCAACACATCAACATGTAGCAGTTTCAGATATCCAGTGGCATTGAGGTTTCCATTGATGAAGAATGGCCCCACTATCTTTGTACTCCATATACCACACCATACCATAAAGATACGAGATGTGCAGCAACTGAAACAATGGATACTGGAAGCCTGTGCTAGCATTTCTTCTGCGGCATTGCTGTCAGTGTGTCAAGAGTGGGAGAAAAGGGTTGCATTGACAATCCAACACAATGGGCAGCACTTTGAACACATTTTATAAGTGATCATAAACTTGTAAAAAACTCATGAAAGAATAAAGTTACGTTAAAACCAAGCACACTATTGTTTTTCTTATGAAGTTCTCAATAAGTTTGATGTTTCACATTACCCTCTTCCCATTGAAAAAAATAAAGTTGGACCCAAAATGGCCGACTTCTAAATGGCCGCTATGGTCACCACCCATCTGGAAAAGTTTTCCCCCTCCCATATACTAATGGGCCACAAACAGGAAGTTGATATCACTTAGGTGTATCCATATAAATGGCCCACCCTATATATATATATATATATATATATATATATATATATATATATACAGTGCTGGCCAAAAGTATTGGCACCCCTGCAATTCTGTCAGATAATACTCAGTTTCTTCCTGAAAATGATTGCAATCACAAATTCTTTGGTATTATTCTCTTCATTTAATTTGTCTTCAATGAAAAAAACACAAAAAGAATTGTCCTAAAGCCAAATTGTATATAATTCCACACCAAACCTAAAAAAGGGGGTGGACAAAAGTATTGGCACCCTTTGAAAAATCATGTGATGCTTCTCTAATTCGTGTAATTAACAGCACCTGTAACTTACCTGTGGCACCTAACAGGTGTTGGCAATAACTAAATCACACTTGCAGCCAGTTAACATGGATTAAAGTTGACTCAACCTCTGTCCTGTGTCCTTGTGTGTACCACATTGAGCATGGAGAAAAGAAAGAAGACCAAAGAACTGTCTGAGGACTTGAGAAACCAAATTGTGAGGAAGCATGAGCAATCTCAAGGCTACAAGTCCATCTCCAAAGACCTGAATGTTCCTGTGTCTTCCGTGCATAGTGTCATCAAGAAGTTTAAAACCCATGGCACTGTGGCTAACTTCCCTAGATGTGGACGGAAAAGAAAAATTGACGAGAGATTTCAACGCAAGATTGTGCGGATGGTGGATAAAGAACCTCGACTAACATCCAAACAAGTTCAAGCTGCCCTGCAGTCCGAGGGTGCAACAGTGTCAACCCGTACTATCCGTCGACATCTGAATGAAAAAGGACTGTATGGTAGGATACCCAGGAAGACCCCGCGTCTTACCCCGAGACATAAAAAAGCCAGGCTGGAGTTTGCCAAAACTTACCTGAGAAAGCCTAAAACGTTTTGGAAGAATGTTCTCTGGTCAGATGAGACAAAAGTAGAGCTTTTTGGGAAAAACCATCAACATAGAGTGTACAGGAAAAAAAAGAGGCATTCAAAGAAAAGAACACTGTCCCTACAGTCAAACATGGCGGAGGTTCCCTGATGTTTTGGGGTCGCTTTGCTGCCTCTGGCACTGGACTGCTTGACCGTGTGCATGGCATTATGAAGTCTGAAGACTACCAACAAATTTTGCAGCATAATGTAGGGCCCAGTGTGAGAAAGCTGGGTCTCCCTCAGAGGTCATGGGTCTTCCAGCAGGACAATGACCCAAAACACACTTCCAAAAGCACTATAAAATGGTTTGAGAGAAAACACTGGAGACTTCTATGGTGGCCAGCAATGAGTCCAGACCTGAATCCCATAGAACACCTGTGGAGAGATCTCAAAATGGCAGTTTGGAGAAGACACCCTTCAAATATTAGGGACCTGGAGCAGTTTGCCAAAGAAGAATGGTCTACAATTCCAGCAGAGCATTGTAAGAAACTCATTGATGGTTACCAGAAGCGGTTGTTCGCAGTTATTTTGGCTAAAGGTTGTGCAACCAAGTATTAGGCTGAGGGTGCCAATACTTTTGTCCGGCCCTTTTTTGGAGTTTTGTGTAAAATGATCAATGATTTGATTTTTGCTTCATTCTCTTTTGTGTTTTTCCTTGCAAGCAAATTAAATGAAGAGAATAATACCAAAGAATTTGTGATTGCAATCATTTTCAGGAAGAAACTGAGTATTATCTGACAGAATTGCAGGGGTGCCAATACTTTTGGCCAGCACTGTATATATACATATATATATATATATATATATACATACAGTAGATATATTGTCTCTTGCCTTACATTGGTTTATTCCTGTGGTTCCGTGGCACTTTGTTGTCACCTCTTTCCCTTGGATTTTTTATCTCTTTTGATTATGTCTGATTTTACTTACATTTTTGCAATAAAAATGTAACTTTTATTGGATTTGCTCCTGTTTCCATTTTTCTCTTTTTGGGTTATATAGTTATGGAAGAGCATTTATAGGGGCCGACTCTTTTCTTTTTGGATACTCCCTATAGAGAAGGTAGAGAGGATTTATTACCGTCTCTGCCTTTTCAATTACTGTGTACACAGCTCTGAACAAGTGCTGTGTATTCAGTATGGTAAGCGCAGATAGCGCTTCCTGCTCCAGACCCAGAGATCATGTGATGGCCGGGTGTAGAGAAAGAGCAAGAGCTTCTGGGTCCTAGGAGACCCAGTCAACCCTGCTATATAGGCAGTAGGTTGAATGTCCCCTGTAACTAGGATCAATATACCAGCAGATGTGTTTGGGACACAGGTTTATTAACAATTACTATTATATAAGTATGGCAGGTTCTCCTCCTGCACTTGTTAGTTCAGCTTTCCTCACATACTGCACAGCTCTCCAGTCCATACAATGGTCACTGATGGAGGAGCATGTAACCAGACCACTCCATCAGCCTTGTCCTATTGAGAACCTCCCATGAGAAAGATGCTTTTATAGTGAAGTAGACTGACGGACAGGTCTGGTCACTGCTCCTCCACCAGCAGCCATATTATAGACTAGAGAGCTGGGCAGTCTGTAAGGAAAGCTGCAGTAACAAGAGCAGGAGGAGAATCTGACATACCTACAGTATATCATAGTAAATGCCACAAAATCATGTCCCCAACACATCTGTTAAAGTAAAGATAAAATGGTCAACCTCATTAACTAATTCTGCAGCCAGCAATAGACAGCGCAACACAAAGACTATAGGAGGCAAACGACTCAATTTTATTTTAATGAAACCATATTGCAATTTTTTTTATCCATTCAAGCAAGAAAAAAATCAAATGTTTCAAAAGTTAAGACAACACCTGTGTAAAATCATTGAAATAAAGAGCAAAAAAACCAGGAAAAAATAAATAAAAAAACAATGACTATCCAAATTGCATTTACAAGCCCCATCCCTAACAAAAAACCATGTAACTAATATATAAAAATAACACAAGCACAGAAATCCTTTATTTACTACAGATATTACCAGAAAAAAAATAAAATAATATTAAAATATTGTAAAATTTAGACTCGATGTTTCACAAAAAAATATTTAAATATCCAAACATTACAATTTTTTACAGTTTTTTAAACCATATGTATGAAAATAAGAAAAAAATGTGCCTTGGCAAGAATGGGGAAAAATGGCCTGATCATGTAGGGGTTTAACAAAGTACTGAATATATACATATATATAAATGGACTGGGGAACAGTTCTACAACCCTCCAGCTTCAGATCTTGCTCATGTATCACATCCTCCACCTGTCAGATTTAAAAGATGTGTAACTTGTGTAAAGTGACAACATTGCCCTGATCTGTAAGTGTGGGCATGAGAAGCTACATGTCATGGTGCTCCCTGTGGTAAGCTGATGTATAGTATTACCTGTGCCCTTGGTGGTCTTCTGCCCTTCTTCTTCTTTCTTGATTGAAGAGCTTTCATGTGATGAGCCAAAGATTTGTCTTCTCCTCTTGGCTCCACTTCTTCTAGCTAGGACCTCCTGATGACATTCCTGTTCTTCTTTCTGGCCTTGGTGATCAATCTTCTGAGAGACGATCTCCAACTCTGAGCCATTTCTCTTCTCTCCTCTCCTATGGCTCTTCTTGATGGACGGCTTCTCATCATCCGATGAGTCCAAAACATTTCTTCTCCTTTTCTTCCCTCTCATCCTAAAGTCCTCCTCTTTAATCTCCATAATGTCGCTTTGCTGAAGGCAGCTCCTCCTCATCCGCATGCAAGCCAACCGCAACTCTCCAACTGCCAACCGGCAACATTCCAATGTGCTCACTGGTCATGTGATAGGAATTGACCATAAGCAGTCATATATATGAGTTATCAGATATTGGTGTTTTTCTATTTTATTCTCATCATATCACATAGTATTAGGCCAAGCTCACAGATAGAGGTTTATTTTAGCTTTTCTGCTGCCTTTTTTCCTATAGAAAGACTCAAATATCCAGATCTTTTTCACATTTTCAGGTTAAGACTTGAATATACTTTGCAGCAATCTCGATAGTAATATTTACACGTAATGACAACTATAGGTTTCTAAAGAATAATTTCTAGTTACTATAATGGCTTCTTAGAAAACCCACATGTGTGAGTTTGCTGTTTTGCAGAACGCTCTTTGCCACCATTTTCCTTCTGACGCTGTTTTGCAGCATTTAGGGGATGTGCACACGGTTATTATTTGTAGAGGAAAAGAAATACTAGAGTGTTGGCGGGTAAAATGCTGCCTAAAATATGTGCAAAAACGCTTCAAGAATTGACATGCAGAAGATATGAAACTTCTTCAAATCTGCAAGGAAAAAATAAGCAGAATGTACATGAGATTCCATAAATCTCATTGACTTTGCTAGTACATTAAAACACTGCGTTTTTTCATGCAAAGAACGTGCGGAAATAACTTTTGAAAATACGGCAAAAATGCAACATGTGAACATGCCCTTGGCTTCTAGTCCATCAAAAATAGTGTAAGTCTGAACTTGAGATGCCGCTGTGGATACTCATTCTGGTGTTAATACTATAGGAAATGACAAGGCAATGATCGCGCTTTTTATTAGTGTAAATAGGGAAATACAGCCCTCCTAGACCGGACACAAGGATTTTATTTGCCAATAGTAATAATATTGGTGGGTTATATTTTTTACACTATACTACATACTTTTTTCACATATAACTATTTTCCTGTGATAAATTGTATTATCAATATATGGACTGGAGTTATTTGTAATTTAATTCCATATTTGGTGCACACAGATTGTTCTTTCTGCTGAATTCTAGATTAGTCATTGCTAGTGTCTCGGCATATTAGCATGTTTTTGTAACTTTTTGCTAAACCCTAATGAGGATTATTTGCTTATACTTGATATTCGCTTCTCAATAGTATTCGCTTATTCACTATATTCTAGATTATACATTTTGTCTTAGATGTATATTGGAAGTTCTTCATATTTTTTTCTTATGTCACATTATTATTTTTCACAGTGAATGTTTGATAAAGATCATGTTGACGCTTTTGTATTATACATTTTACTTTGACTTAAAAATAATACTTAGTACAATTTTAATGGAAACAATTTGCTTCAATAACACAGACCCTTATTAAATGACCCAGCATGCCACTTCTGGCCTGAGCTTTCAATGTAGAATTACATATTTGCTGTGTAACTAAATAGCTGTAATGCATAGAATAATTGGGCTTACTACAGAAGGGATAGATGCTCTTCTAGTGAAGCTTCATGATGTCCATTGCTCCAGAGTAGACGACCTTCTCTATGAACACTAAATGCCTGTAAGGCACAGTGTGATTATGGGGTGGGAATGCTTTAGGACATTTCTTTAGGATACAATGACATTGGTGGCAGACTGGTATCTGGTGTCACCACTAAAGGACGGCAGAAGTAATTCAGGCACATACTGGTGACAGTTTAGGATAATGTTACTGAAAAGAGGCAACAAGCTTACTGGTCACAGAGTCTCCGAGACGCCAACATGCTTCATAACTACAAATACTCTTAAATAGGGGAACAGCTTCACCACAGATAGATGACTGGCAAAAACATTTACGCTGGGCTTCCACTTTCCAAACTTTACACCACCTGCTGGAAGGCTCCTCCGCAGTATCTCAAGCTGTCTCGGTGTCCGTCCTCTTACAGAACAGCACTCACACGTTCAAGCAGTTATATGACCAGGTTTCACAAAGCAAACTGTAAAAATACTATTAATCAGATCTCGGACCAGATGGGGCTGATGTACGTACTCTGAAAATTCACATCAGGATGGCTGTGCAATCCTGATGTTAAGAGGAGCGTTTTATCCTTATTTTAATGTGATAAAGGAAAAGTTTCACAAAGGATTATACAGCCATCCTTATGCATATGCTGACAAGTACACCAGCCTCATCTGGGCTAGTAGATTTGCATAATAATATATAATACTATAAGCAGTATGTATTGTAAAATCAGTGCTTGGATGTGGCATGAGGCATCGGAGGAGCTCAAGGACCCTGAAGGTGGCTGAATCCTGGTATCTAGACAGCTTCTCAGCAGCACTCACAAGCTCCATGGGAAACAAGTTGTAAGCGCTGTCCTCCTTGTTTGGGAGAACAGTCAACTCTGACAGACAGAATGGTGGCTGACCTAGGCAACAAGCAAATTCTAGAATTCAAAATACCTCCTCTCATGAGAAATGAAGAGAATTTTTAAAAAGGGGTTATTTGCAAAGTTCCCTATTTTTACAAGCACTTTGCAATTTTACCCAATTAAGAAATTGCGTATAGCCTTTTAATAATGTAATTAATCTGACTGATGTAAAAAACTATCCTTTTATAGACAGCACATTAAATATAAAATACAGGTGGATACAATTCTGTTACCATATACTGTGAATATAACTAGTGCCATGAACTGCCCATATGGGTAATGCCATTCAACTGTGCCATATAGTTGCCATATGTACAATATAGGAGCTATAAGAAATGTGCACTTTGAACTTCTGAATTCCAGCACCATGCGGAGCCTACACATGTATCGGTATAATGTGCCATAATGACTATTGTCATACCTGGGTTTATAATATTGGTGGTGAATATATTCTTATGGGCTCTGTATGACATTACTGACATGGGCAGCATTTGCCACTAATGATGGAGCACTGCATGACACTTTATGTTGGCGTTTTGTCCTATTATCTTGGGATAATCTTATTTTTCTGATCACTGTATATTACTAATATTCTGGATACTATACTTTTGGAATCATCTTCTAGTTGTAGCTCTGAAACTTGGGATAAAAGTGACTCTGTAAATGTCAGATTGACATTTTCTAGAATTGAAGAGCATTGTGGTAAGTATGAGAATGTACCAGGCAATAGATGTGTGTAATGCAATGCACATACCGCAGCCTCATGCTGAACCCCTCACCGCAGATTCATGAGTGTGAATGGCCCAAAGGCCAGACCGAAATCCCATTGAGGATCTGTGGCAAGACTTGAAATTGCTGTTCACAGACGTCTCCATCCAATCTCACTGAGATAGAGCATTTACAAAGAAGAATGGGAGAAAATGTCACCTCTAGATGCAAAGCTGGTAGAGACATACCTGAAAAGACTTGCAGCAGTAATTGCAGCGAAAGGTGGTCCTACAGACTATTTACTCCGGAGGGATAAATACAAATGCAAGTCACAGTTATCAGATTTATATTTTCTCAATATATAGAAAACCTTGTAGAATTTACTTTACACTTCACACATACAGTGGTGTGAAAAAGTGTTTGCCCCCTTCCTGATTTCTTATTCTTTTGCATCTTTGTCACACTTAAATGTTTCAGGTTAGTAATGGGGGTGTCTTATAGATGCCCATCATTACTAACCTGGGCTTCATGGCAGCTGGCGCTGATATGAAAACCAACCCTATTACCCCCTGCCACCGCACCAGGGCAGCGTGGAAGAGCGAGGCTAATTGCCAGAATTGGCGCATCCTATGGATGCGCCATTTCTGGGGTGGCTGACGGCTGGTGTTTCTAGCCTGGGAGGGGGCCAATATTCATGGCACCCTTCCTGGGCTATTAGTATCAGCCCCCAGCTGTCTGTCCAGCCTTTGCTAGCTATTAAAATAGGGGGGACCCCACGTCATTTTTTTGGGTGGGTCTCCCATTTTAATAGTTAGTAAAGGCTAGGTATTCAGCTGGGGGCTGATATTAGTAGCCGGGGAAGCTCCATGGGTATTACCCCCTTCCCAGGCTTCAAACATCTGCCCCAGCTGTCTGCTTAACCTCCGATAGAGACTAAAATTATGGGGGATCCCACGTCAAATTTTTTTTAATAAATCCTTTATTTTAACACTAAATGACACTTGAGGGGTTAACAAAGATGCAGTCCCTAAATTAATATTTATTTTTTAATTAATTTTTCCCAAAAATTTTGACGTGGGCTTTGCCATATTTTTGTATGCGAGCCAGGTACAGAATCCAGGAACGGGCTGCCCCCAACTCCCAGCTGCCTATTTGTACCTGGCCGACACAATATAGGGAAGCCCTTTTTTTTTTATTATTTCATGAATTTCATGAAATAAGTTTAAAAAAGAAAAATACGTGGGGCTTCGCCCTATTTTTGTGTCCAGCCAGGTACAAATAGGCAATTTTTTTTAAATTATTTCAGGAAATTCATGAAATAATTAAAAAAAAATTGATGTGGGGTTTCGCACTATATTTGTGTCCAGCCAGGTACAGCAGACAGGAACGGGCTGACCCCAACCTCCAGCTGCCTATTTGTACCTGGCCGGACACAACAATATAGGGAAGCCCTTTTTTTTTTAATTATTTCATGAAATAATTAAAAAAAAATTGACGTGGGGCTTCGCACTATATTTGTGTCCAGCCAGGTACAGCAGGCAGCAACGGGCTGCCCCCAACCACCAGCTGCCTATTTGTACCTGGCCGGACACAACAATATAGGGAAGCCCTTTTTTTCTTAATTATTTCATGAATTTCATGAAAAAATTAAAAAAAAAATACGTGGGGCTTCGCCCTATTTTTGTGTCCAGCCAGGTACAACTAGGCAGCTGGGGGCTGGAATCTGCAGCACAGGGAGGCCCAAGCTTTCTGGGCCCCACCCGCTGCAAATTGCAGTCCACAGCCACCCCGGAAAATGGCGCGTTCATAGAAGCGCCATCTTCTGGCGCTGTACCCAACTCATCCAGGGCCCTGGTGCGGTGGCTCACTGGGTAATAAAGGGGTTAGGGCCAGCTTGGCATTATCAGCTGGCCCTAAGCCCGAAATTCATGGGGTCACGCCAATATTAGACATGACCGCCATGAATTTCTAGTAAAGTATTTAAAAAAAAACACAAACACCCAGAATAAAGTCCTTTAATTGAAATAAAGACACAATTCTTTATTGTTCTAAATTAAACCATACTTACCATCACGCCCATTCCAGCTGAAGCCAACGATCTCCTGCAATAAAAGAAAAATAATAAAGCAACATCATTCTTACCTTTCGATGGTTCCCAGGACAGCTCCAGCTCTGCTACATCGAGATGACAGGCTGGACCGCAGGAGAAAGCTGCCATCCAGCCTGTCATCCCGCAGACACTGAGAAGCGCAGGCATGCTTGCGCTCCTCAGTATCAGGCTGTGACGGCATCCCGATGAGCCGAGTCTCTCACGCTCACCGCATGCGCAGGAGAATTCTCCCACGCTATCAGTGACGTGCATGAGGTGAGCTGAGTTCATTGTTGGCTCATCGGGATGCCGTCACAGTCAGACACTGAGGAGCGCAAGCATGCCTGTGCTTCTCAGTGTCTGCGGGATGACATGCTGGATGGCAGCTTTCTGCTGCGATCCAGCCTGTCATCTCCATGTAGCAGAGCTGGAGCTGTCCTGGGAGCCATCGAAAGGTAAGGATGATGTTGCTTTATTATTTTTCTTTTATTGCAGGAGATCGTTGGCTTCAGCTGGAATGGGCGTGATGGTAAGTAAGGTTTAATTTAGAACAATAAAGAATTGTGTCTTTATTTCAATTAAAGGACTTTATTCTGGGTGTTTGTGTTTTTTTTTTAACTTTGACTATGGGGTTAGTAATGGGGGTGTCTTATAGACGCCTCTCCATTACTAACCTGGGCTTGATGTCAGCTGGCATTATAAGCTGACATCAACTCCAACCCTATTACCCCACTGCCACCGCTACAGGGCAGTGGGAAGAGCGAGGCTAAGTGCCAGAATTGGCGCATCCTATGGATGCGCCATTTCTGGGGTGGCTGACGGCTGGTGTTTCTAGCCTGGGAGGGGGCCAATATTCATGGCACCCTTCCTGGGCTATTAATATCAGCCCCCAGCTGTCTGCCTAGCCTTTGCTAGCTATTAAAATAGGGGGGACCCCACGTCATTTTTTGGGGGGGGTCCCCCATCTTAATAGCTAGTAAAGGCTAGGTATTCAGCTGGGGGCTGATATTAGTAGCCTGGGAAGCTCCGTGGGTATTACCCTCTTCCCAGGCTTCAAACATCTGCCCTAGCTGTCTGCTTAACCTCCGCTAGAGACTAAAATTACGGGGAGCCCCACGCCAATTTTTTTTTTAATAAATCCTTTATTTTAACACTAAATGAAAAGTACAGTAACCAACACTATCACTGTACTTATTATATATGTGACTGACATGTTTCTATCTATCTAATCTATGTGTGATGCTCTATTATTTCTGTTGTAAATTGTCGGGTACCGCTGCTGAATTGCCGGCCGGCTTTTTTAAAGAGACTGTGCATGAAAACACTAAGATTTTTTTAAATAAATCCTTTACACTAAATGACAAGTACAGTAAGCAACACTGTCACTGCACTTCTTATATATGTGACTGACATGTTTCTATGTATCAAAACTATGTGTGATGCTCTTTCTTTCTGTTATAAATTGTCGGGTACCGCTGCTGAATTGCCGGCCGGCTTTTTTAAAGAGACGGTGCATTAAAACACTAATATTTTTTTAAATAAATCCTTTACACTAAATGACAAGTACAGTAAGCAACACTGTCACTGTACTTCATATATATGTGACTGACATGTTTCTATCTAATCTATGTGTGAAGCTCTATTCTTTCTGTTCTAAATTGTCGGGTACCGGTGTATGCCACTGATGAATTGCCGGCTTTTCATGTTTCACTGTGAGCACTGTTCCCATCGATTTGGGCAACCACCTCCACCAATACATTCTACATTATTGTTAGTTGTTTTCCTTCATGTAGAATTAACCTACAAGGAAAGAAAGGGTTTATTTTCATTCCGATATTTGTGTCCCATTGATTTGCATTGGTTTCCGGTATCGGAATCGGCGATATCCGATACTTTTTGGGTATCGGCCCGATCCAATCCGATCCGATATTTCCTGATATCGGAAGGTATCCCTCAATACTAGTCCTGACCTCAATCCCATTGAAAATCTTAGGGGTGAGCTGAAATCTGCCATTGGGAAAAAGAACCCTGCAAACATTCAAGAGCTTGAACAAACTGCAAAGGAAGAGTGGGAGAAAATTCCAGCTGAGAAGTGCAAGAAGCTTACAGATGGCTACAAGAAATGTCTGGAGGCTGTCAGCAATGACAAAGGGTGTGCAACCAAGTATTAATTAGGGGTGCCATTATTGTGGCACATTCAGTTTTTTCTTTGATATTGCAACATTGAAGTTGAAAAACAATATTGTATTGTTGTATTACTTTGGACCACAAATCCTGAGGATATAACTTTGGTACATTTCCATTTATTTCTGAAGATATTGTACAGTCTACGAAAAAATGAAGGCGTGACAAGAATGGTGAGCAGCACTGTAGTACAATAAATCATTAAAAATTTAAATATATATAGAATATAAAAAATAAAAAAAGATTAAATTAAATTAATAATTAATTTTTTAAAACCTTTTTTTAAAAAGCATTTTCCCTTGCAATTATATACTGTATATATAAAGGATAGAGCTTATGTGTTCAGTAATAATGTTGTCGTGTCAATGGAAGGGTGAAAAAAAATGGTAAGAGGAGGATATATAGATGGAAAACGTCCAATCACTAGCTGCCTCTATCTGTACCAGAAGCTAGGTACCACCCGACCAATTATCCATAGATCATCGCAACCCAGGGAATCATCTATTAACTTTCATAGCTGCAAATCATTATCCGGTAATCTTAAGACAAATTTACATACCAAGAAAGGGGGACATTCAACTCATTTTGGTGAAACATTATTTCTATGTCTGTTCTTCCTTTCATTCATCCTGCTCTGTTCAGCCGCTGTTTAGCGTGATAGTATCAATCCTTTATCTAGTAGCCATTCTTCCTTACGGGTTTTCACACAGGACCCGCTAATCTATCAGCAGCTTCCAGCAATACCCACTCCCCTTTTTTCGGCGCTAGTGTTTTAAAGCCTAATTTCTTTCTAGATTCAGCTCCGGACATTTGTGATAGATTATTTCCTCCTATACTCGTATATAGATATAGCCATTTGAATTGCTGTTATGAAATGTTTTGAAATGATTGAAAGTGCATGTTTAACAAAAAAAAATTCTATTCTTATTAATCTGTTCTCCTCTCCTTTTTTAAGAGGTCTCAGAGTCCTGCCAATATATTGCTTTGAACATGGGCACTGAATTAAATCTATAACTCCTTCACTTTCACACCTTAAAATGCACCCAACAAAAAAATGCAAGTGTATTTCTGCAATTGTCCCATCTTTAATGTAACGGCAGTTCACACATTCATTCCTAGTGCTGTATATGGGAATCACTGACATTTCTACAGTATGTTATATTTTATCTTGATTATCAATATTTCTTGCACGGGGTCCCCATGGTATCATATTACTGATTGTAAGTTTTTTATGTGTAATAAATGATTATTAATAGGGGGATTTATATGTGCCTGTAATTATTTTTCTTCAATAAACATAAAGCTAGAATCGCTACAGAATGTGCCTCTGCCATATACTAGTCTGTAGAGTTTGAATACTCGTGCAAGAAGCATTTATCAGGTTTGAATTTTATGAGAAAGTTTGCAGATATATAATGAATATGTGTAAATCAATCTGTACCACTAGGTAAAAATCCTTACATCAAGGAGACCAAGTAGACAAAAGTGAGCACTTCAAGTTAGTGTGTATAAAAAACAAATGATTTTACTGAACAATATCATAGACATTACCAAACACATACATAAAATAAAAACAGATGCCTCTTGTTTGAGGGATGGTAAGAAATGCCAACCCAGTATGCATGAATATTATCTCCTGGTGCACCCCACAAAATAGCATAGAACAACCTAGCAGAGATAGTCACTGCAGAGTAACCTATACCATTACATAATCCAACGATTCCAAGGATTGAAACTATCCAAAGTGCATGTGCATGTCAAAGAAGGAAATTGTTCATTAATTGGGGTGGTCCAGTGGTTAAACAAAAACAAAATAAACCCTGCTTCAAAGTCACCAATCAAGAGATAAATACATAATAAACCCATATTAAAGTGCATGTGTATGGAGAATTATAATGCTCAGAATTATAATACACCAATGTCTGGAAATGACAGGGCTACTACAGAGCATGTATATAACTTAGTGTTCACAGAAGCGAAAGAGTCGAGGTGAAAAGCAGTTTATATGCTTGTTAGAAACTCACAACATGTATGGCTATACATGCAATACCGCACGCCTGGAAAACATGGACTGCCTCTGATGTACAAAAGCCCTGCTAGATGCAATCAAAAATAGGTAAAATGCAGTGGTGTACCACTAATGGAGGCAGACCACACGACTGCTATGGGGCCCGTGAGCTGGGGGGCCCCATAGCAGTCCAGGGGCGGACATATCACTGCTGGTGCAGCTGTGCCGGGGGGCCCGCCGGTGCAGCGTCTCCCTGCTCGTGGCGGGCAGGGAGCGATCCCTGCATCCCCGCTGCTGACAGGACAGAATGGCAGCGGAGCTGCAGAGATCCATCCTCTGCTTCCTGCCCGCCGCTTCCTCCCTTACACAGGCACGCGCTCCTTGATGACATCATCATGCAGCGCGGGCCTGTGTGAGGGAGGAAATTGCAGCGGCCTGCGGGGGCAGAGAGGTAAGTGTTTTTTTTTTTGTTTTTTTTACTGAAACGCTGGTGAGATCAATAATGGGGCTGATGGAGCTGGAGAGCGCAATAAGGGGGCTGATGGGGCTGGGTAGAGCAATGGTGGGGCTGGTGCGGCTGGGGATAACAATGGTGGGGCTGGGAAGAGCAGTGATGATGCAGCTTGCGGGGGAACGGGCAGAGGGGTAAGTGTTTTTTTTTTATTTTTACTGAAACGCTGGGGAGAGCAATAATGGTTATGACTGGGCTGGAGAGAGCAAAAGTGGGGCTGATGGGGCTGGTGAGAGCAATGGTAGGGCTGATGGGGCTGGGGAGAGCAATGGTGGGGCTGGGGAGAGCAATGGTGGGGCTGATGGGGCTGGGGAGAGCGCTGATGGGTCTGGGGAGAGCAATGGTGGGGCTGGGAAGAGCAGTGATGGGACTGATGGGGCGGGGAGAGCAATGATGGGGATTAGTAGACCAATGACGGGGATGGGGAGAGCAATGATGGGTTGCTGGGAGAGAGCAATGATGGAGGTGCTGGGAGAGTAATGACGGGGGTTGCTGGGAGAGAACAATGATAGGGGTGCTCGGAGAGAGCAATGACGGGGTGCAGGGAGAGAACAATGACGGGGGTGCTGGGAGAGAGCAATGACGGGGTGCTGGGAGAGAGCAATGATGGGGGTGCTGGGAGAGAGCAATGATAGTGGTGCTGGGACAGAGCAAAAATGGGGGTGCTCGGAGAGCGCAATGACGGGGATGCTGGGAGACAACAATGATGGGGTGCAGGGAGAGAGCAATGACGGGGGTGCAGGGAGAGAGCAATGACGGGGGTGCTGGGAGAGAGCAATTACAAGGGTGCTGGGAGAGCAATGACTGGGGTGCTGGGACAGAGCAATGTTGGGGGTGTTGGGAGAGAGCAATGATGGAGGTGCTGGGACAGAGCAATGATGGGGGCGCTTGTATATTTTCCGTGTGCACATAGCCTTACAGTTAATTGGGGAGAGTCACAGAGACTGAATAATTTATATTATTGGCAGGTGGAGATTATAGTTAATGGGGGGCACAGTGCTGCTTATCACTTTATATTTTGATTACTAAGTGGCTACCCCTAGTATATTAATGGGGGATAACAGACCTGTATTCAGGGGCGCAGTGCAGGAGAGACACATGTATATATACAATATATGTGACCTTGTTATTATCTAGGCTGGAGATCATCATGACAAGACGAATCGTGACTGGGAGATGTCGACATGAAGGTCTGACCAGATGGAGAAGAAGCAGCAGAAACCGACTCTGATCAGGCGAGACGTCAGCGGTAAGTGCCTGGATGTAAATATTATTCTGTATCTGCGCTGTATGACTTGGAGTGATAATGTTACATGTAAAATCCCTTAGGCTGCATTCTCACATTTGTGTAAAATGTCAGATTTTTTTATCGGATGGTCCACGGACTTGTAGAGTTTTATAGATCACGGATCACGGATCTGAGAATGAGATCTGTGAGGATCAGAGAATGTCCTGTTCTGATCCGATTTTGAGGATTACAATAGGACATGCTCAATGCGTCTGTAAAACAGGGTAGCACACTGACACTGCACACAAATGCAGGAATATAGCCGTATTATGTATAGCACAGTCCCTTAGTACATAGTGTAATCACTTATTATGTATAGTATACGCCCTTAGTATATAGTGTACTCGCTTATTATGTATAGCGCCGTCCTTAGTTATATAGTTTCATCTTTTATTATATATAACACCCTCCCTTTTTACCTACCATCCTCTCTAGTTCTAGAGCTCACAATTGGGGGATCATACTGTGTTGGGGTCAGCAAACTTTGCCCTGGTAGTTGAGGTGAGGTACAGTAGGGTCATTATACTGCGCATGTGGAGGAATTCACCATGGGGGTATCATACTGTGTTTGGGGGACACTTTTGTTGGTATCACACTTCATGGGACAATGAAAGAGGGGTCTAGGACATCAGCAGGAGGAAAATTACTATGTAAAGGCTGGAAGGTTGTGTGATCTGCTCTTCTGTGACACCGACAATTATTTACATTTTTTTTGGGGGGGGGGCCCAATTTGAACTTCTGCTATGGGGCCCCATGAATCCTATGTACGCCCCTGGTAAAATGTATTGCTAATAGCATTGTGCCACTTACACAGTGGAGTGTGAGACAGGGTTTGTCCTGCATCCCTCTTCCCCGACGCGCATTTTGTCCACACTTCCTCAGGGCCATGTCAGAGGAGAGGGACGCTGGACCTTTTAAGTGATCACTGTACCAATGGTTGACGGAGGCTAGATATCACATGATTTAAAGCTTCAGGGTTGTGAAGGATATGACGTGGCACATCGTAGGATTTTTTACCTTGTACATTGATTTACAGTTGTCCCTGTGACACTATGTTTGTTTTCAATCATTTTTATTAATATTTTATAACAGTTCAAGGGGTAGGGATATGGTTAGGGAATAGAGGAATATATGGGGGACGGGAGAGTAATGGATAAGTGTGGGAAAATGGATAAGGGGAAGGAGAACTCAAAATTGAATAAACAGTAGAATATATAGTATTACAACAAGTAAATTAAGATGAAAATCAAAATTTGGTTATAGAACAACTTAGTCGTAATATAATAGATATCCTATTAAATCTAATAAGTATATGTATTAATAATTTAAGTAACAATCAGGAATATATTTCAGGCCACTTTGTTCATTTTTTGAAATATTTGTTAAGGTTATTATTAGAGTTTGCAAATCAGTATTCATATAATTTATGTAGAGCCATTTTTTCTTTAATAACTGAAAAGATAGGTACATCCGTTTTTTTCCAGTAAGATGCAATGGCATTTTTAACTACCATATTTTTCGGACTATAAGACGCACCGGACCATAAGACGCACCTAGGTTTTAAAGGAGAAAAATAGGAAGAAAAAATGTAAGCAAAAAATGTGGTCCTGATGCCCTGTTATGGGGGAGGGGGTCTGCTGGTGACACTGGCATTGGGGTAATGTCCCTCAATTCTGTTAATATCCTCTATCCTGGTATGTATGGCCTCTCCTTCCTGGTATAAGTGGCCCCCATCCCATCCTGGTATGCATGGCACCCCTTTATCCCCCATCCTGGTATTCATGGCACCCCTTTATACACCATCCTGGTATGCATGACACCCCTTGAGCCCCCATCCTGGTATGCATGGCAACCCTTGAGCCCCCATCCTGGTATGCATGGCACCCCTTGAGCCCCCATCCTGGTATGCATGGCACCCTCTGAACCCCCATCCTGGTATGCATCTTGCCCCGCTTCAAGTGGACCGGGTGAGAGGCCCGAATCTATGAATGTAAAAGTGAACAGCTCTTCAGAGTGTCCATGTGTGGGATCAGTTGTCTCTGGGCGCTTGGCATGGTGGGAGGAAGGAGGATCAGGGTGAGGAATATGCGGTCCAGACTCACGGCTACTGAGACTTGACCGTGTGGAAGACAGGGTGGTGGTGGCGGCTAATTGACTGGAAGCATTATCCGCTATCCAACCAACAACCTTTTGACACTGCTCTGGGTTCAATAGTGGTGTGCTGCGGTCCCCTAGCAGTTGGGACAGTAAGGTCGGGCGAGAAGATGTGGGTGTTTGTTGTGGCACAATTTCAGCTTGCCCACGGCCTTGTCCTCGGCCTCTGCATGCACCATCACCATCACGTCCAGTTCCCCGTCCCTTGCCACGTGCCTTGCCCATTTGTCTTGTCCTCGGCAGAGATGAGGGGGTTGGAGGGGGCAGTGGTGGGCAGAGGAAGGAGTTAAAAGTATTAAATAACCATTTGGACTTGAAAAATAAGGACAGGGTCGGACTGGCCTGGCGGAATGCCGGTGAAATGCCAGGTGGGCCCCACAGAAGGAGAGGAAAAAAAACTTTTTTTGTAAGGACATGGGCCTTTTAAAAGTGCGGGTGGCAGGAGAACGCGCATGCAGACCTGACCCGCCGTGATGACCATGGCCGGCGTCACCGCCACTAGGCGCACCCAAGTAAGTGTTGGGGCCCTGTGGTTGAGGGACACCGGCACGCTACTGGGCCTATGAGTCGGGGGAGGGAGAGCCCCCTACGGAGAGGGGGAGCGCCCCCTTCAGGAGGGAGAGCCCCCGCCCCCACCTCTCCTCCTCAAATACTTACCTATCCTCCTCGTTCCCTGCAGCTCCAGTGATGTTAGCGTCTTCTGATTCTGACGTCTCAGGGCAGAGGGCGAGGTGACATCACTACCACACTCTGCTCTGAGCACTGCAGAGTCAGAAGACGACGTGCTGAGTACACCAAACCTGCAGGGAACGGGAGAGGTATTTGATTTTTTTTATGTATGCAGCATCATGGGGGCCCATATACTGTATGGATCAGCATCATGTGGGCCCATATACTGTATGGAGCAGCATCATGGAGGCCCATATACTGTATGGAGCAGCATCATGGAGGCCCATATACTGTATGGAGCAGCATCATGGGGGCCCATATACTGTATGGACCAGCATCATGGGGGCCCATATACTGTATGAAGCAGCAGCATGGAGGCCCATATACTGTATGGAGCAGCATCATGGAGGCCCATATACTGTATGGAGCAGCATCATGGGGGCCCATATACTGTATGTACCAGCATCATGGGGGCCCATATAATGTAAGGAGCAGCATCATGGGGGCCCATATATTGTATGGAGCAGCATCATGGGGGCCAAATACTGTATGGAGCAGCATCATGGGGTCCAATATATTGTATAGAGCAGCATCATGGGGGCCCATATACTGTATGGAGCAGCATCATGGAGGCCCATATACTGTATGGACAACAAAGAAAATGACGGCACTTCCACTACAAAAAATAGGTGTGAACAGGTGCTTACTAAGAGCAGCTACCTCCATATATAATGAACAAATAACACTGAGTATATAGATATGAAATATGAAATATGAATAACATAACTGCTGTAGAAAATAGAAATAAATGAAAAAAATTTTGAAAATTTTTTTTTAGCGCATGTAAATATGAAGTATGAAAAATGAATAGCATTACTGCTGTAAGTAAATGAGAAATCTTAGCACATAAATTGGCCAATTCATGTGTCCCTGATAGCCGCGGTAAGGCGTTTCTCGATGTCAGGACCTACCAATGTGAATACCTCTCTAAGAGGTACACATAATCAGACAGAGGTCTCTTAGAGAGGTATTCACATTGGTAGGTCCTGACATCGAGAAACGCCTTACCGCGGCTGTCAGGTACACATGAATTGGCCAATTTATACGCTAAGATTTCTCATTTATTTACAGCAGTAATGCTATTCATTTTTCATACTTCATATTTACATGCGCTAAAAATAAGTTTTCAAAAAATTTTTCATTTATTTCTATTTTCTACAGCAGTTATGTTATTCATATTTCATATTTCATATCTATATACTCAGTGTTACAGTGTGCTACTTTATTTGTTCTTCATATACTGTATGGAGCAGCATCATGTGGGCCAGTATACTGTATGGAACAGCATCATGGGGGCCCACATACAGTATGGAGCAGCATCGTGGGGGCCCACAAACTGTATGGAACAGCATCATGGGGGCCCACAAACTGTATGGAGCAGCATCATGTGGGCCAGTATACTGTATGGAACAGCATCATGGGGGCCCACATACAGTATGGAGAAGCATCGTGGGGGCCCACAAACTGTATGGAGCAGCATCATGGGGGCCGATACAATGTATGGAGCAGCATCATGGGGGTCAATACACTGTATGGAGCAGCATTACATGGGGCCAATATACTGTATGGAGCAGCATTATATGGGGTCAATATACTGTATGGAGCAGCATTACATGGGGCCAATATACTGTATGGAGCAGCATCATATGGGGCCAATATACTGTATGGAGCAGCATTACATGGGGCCAATATACTGTATGGAGCAGCATTACATGGGGCCAATATACTGTATGGAGCAGCATTACATGGGGCCAATATACTGTATGGAGCAGCATCATATGGGGCCAATATACTGTATGGAGCAGCATTACATGGGGCCAATATACTGTATGGAGCAGCATTACATGGGGCCAATATACTGTATGGAGCAGCATTATATGGGGTCAATATACTGTATGGAGCAGCATCATATGGGGCCAATATACTGTATGGAGCAGCATTACATGGAGCCAATATACTGTATGGACCAGCATCATATGGAGACAATATACTGTATGGAGCAGCATTACATGGAGCCAATATACTGTATGGACCAGCATCATATGGAGACAATATACTGTATGGAGCAGCATGACAGGGGGCCAATATACTGTATGGAACAGCATCATATGGGGCCAATATACTGTATGGAGCAGCATGACATGGGGCCAATATACTGTATGGAGCAGCATCATATGGGGCCAATACACTGTATGGAGCAGCATCATATGGGGCCAATATACTGTGTGGAGCAGCATTACATGGGGCCAATATACTGTATGGAGCAGCATCATATGGGGCCAATATACTGTATGGAGCAGCATCATATGGGGCCAATATACTGTATGGAGCAGCATGATATGGCGCCAATATACTGTATGGAGCAGCATGACATGTGGCCAATATGCTGTATGGAGCAGCATCATATGGGGCCAATACACTGTATGGAGCAGCATCATATGGCACCAATATACAGTATGGAGCAGCATTACATGGGGCCAATATACTGTATAGAGCAGCATCATATGGGGAAAATATACTGTATGGAGCAGCATTACATTGGGCCAGTATACTCTATGGAGCAGCATTACATGGGGCCCATAATTCTGTATGGAGGTGGTCACTGTATTACCTGTATATTTCTGTATTACAGCATATATAGGTACTCTGTATATGCTGTAATGTCTCTGGTGATCACTGTATTACCTGTACACCGACACTATATACAGAGCTCCTGTGTATTATGTCACCAGTGGTAATATTAATGTTATTAGTATTGTGTTTTTTATTAATGATCAGTATTGTATTATTCGGTCACTGAGGTGGTAATATATGATCTGGTCATGGTGTGGAGGTATTTGTTCCTTGTACAGTATGTGGTATTATTCGGTCACTATGTGGTAGTAATACATGCTCTGGTCATGGTGTGACAGTATTATTCAGTCACTATGTGGAGGTAATATGTGGTCTGGTCATGGTGTGACTGTATTAATTGCCTGTATGTGGTATTTGGTCAATATGTGGTCTGGTCATGGTGTGGCGGTATTTATCTCTTGTATGTGGTGGTATTGGTCTTGGTATAGTGGATTGTGTTGTGTATGGAGGTCACTTGTTCCCTTTGATATCAATAAGGGGAAGATTCTTGATTTCCAATGGAGATTAAATACTTGGATGTTTAACGCCTCCCTGTCCTGTGGCTATTGCACAGTAGCAAATATGCACTTACAGGGGTTCTACGGTGAAAACAAGTAATCACCTCTCCTAAGGCCATGTTCACATGTTCAGCATATGGTCAGTATTTTACATCAGTATTTGTAAGACAAAACCAGGAGTGGGTGAAAAATGCAGAAGTGGTGACATCTTTCTACTTTACTTTTCCTCTGATTGTTCCTCACAAATACTGATGTAAAATACTGACCAAATGCTGATCGTGTGAACGTGGCCAAAGGATAAATAAGTTATTGAATGCTGTGACCTGGAGAATGTGCAACCTTTATCCCCATTAGTATGGAGCGGCAAGTACGACTCGACCACTGATCCATTTATTCCCTAAGGGGCTGCACTTGGCTTTTTCTGGAAGCCCCCAAAGAGGATGAATGGAGCTACGGTCAGACATACCACATGCCGCTCCATTTTAAAATGGGGATAAAAGTGTCCTGTCAGGGATAAAAGTTCCCCATTCTTTCAATCAGTGCGGTTTGCAATGCATAAGGAGAAAGGATTACCAGCTTCATGAATAGTTCAAAAAATAGGTTTCTTTATTGTGACAAAAGCTCTTTAAAAACAGATTCCATAGTCACATAGTGTAGCCAGGGCAACGCGTTTCGAACGCTAAAGATGCGTTCTTTGTCAAGACTACAGTAATTGTACATCCCAGTTATGGTGGCGCACAGTAGATGTGCAGGAGCCGCCTGTGATTTACAGTCGACGCTCCACTATAACAGGGATAACGGCTAACAGGTATGTGCATATAGCTGTAGGGTGGGCCCCTAGGGTCAATTTCCCCTGTGGGCCCCAGACACCCCAGTGTGACCCTGGATAAGGAAGATACGAGGGTTGTGAAGTAAGCCTGTTTAGCAGAGGTAAGGGCTGATTTGAAAGCGAGTGTTGCTTGTTTGAATGCCGAGAAGTCATCTTGCGAATGTGTTTTCTTCCAATGCCGCTCCATGACCCCAGGGCCGCCATCAGGTCATTACTACCCTTACTACTGTATGGGGCCAGGTGAAAAGAAGCAAGAAGGGGGGGCAGTCACGCTGGCAGCCCGGGGCCCCTCTCTTTGCTTCTTCTTACCGGGCCTCAGGGGTAACAGTTAAATGCCCGATGCACCCGGCAGACGGAAATGGGTGCTTTACCTTTAAGCAGCGGCCAGGTGCATCATGGTCCTGACTCCAATCTCCTGACACACTGCATGCTCATCTTCATTCCTGAGCAGAGCAGCATGTCTCGGAGGCGGTGGCTAGTGTGTGAGTAGCAGGAGGAGGAAGCTGCTGCTGAGTTTGGTGGTGAGTGGGGCCTGGTGGTGCTCAGAGGGGCCTGCTGATGGTGATGAGGGGGCCTGCTGATGGTTATGCGGGGCCTGCTGATGGTTGTGGGGGGCCTGGTGATGGCAGGACCTGCTGCTAGTGATGGGCGGCCTGCTGCTGGTGATGCGGGGGCCTGCTGATTGTGGTGGGGGGGCCTGCTGATGATGGTGGGGGGGCCTGCTAATGGTGATGAGGGGAGGCTGCTGCTTCTGGTGGTGAGGGGAGGCTGCTGCTGGTTCTGAGGGGAGGCTGCTGCTGGTGCTGAGGAGAAGCTGCTGCTGGTGCTGAGGGGAGGCTGGTGCTGAGGGGAGGCTGGTGCTATTGCCAAGGGGAGGCTGCTGCTGCTGGTGGTGAGGGGAGGCTGCTGCTGGTTCTGAGGGGAGGCTGCTGCTGGTGCTGAGGAGAAGCTGCTGCTGGTGCTGAGGGGAGGCTGGTGCTGTTGCCAAGGGAAGGCTGCTGCTGGTGCTGAGGAGAGGCTGCTGGTGCTGAGGGGAGGCTTGTGCTGAGGGGAGGCTGGTGCTGGTGCCAAGGGTAGGCTGCTGCTGGTGCTAAGGAGAGGCTGCTGGTGCTGAGGGGAGGCTTGTGCTGAGGGGAGGCTGGTGCTGGTGCTGAGTAGAGGCTGCTGGTGCTGAGGGGAGGCTTGTGTGGAGGTTGCTGCTGGTGCTGAGGGGAGGCTGCTACTGGTGCCAAGGGGAAACTGCTGCTGGGAGGAGGCTGGTGCTGGTGCCGATGGGAGGCTGGTGCTGGTTCCGAGGGGAGGCTGCTGCTTGTGCCGAGGAGAGGCTGGTGCTGGTGCCGAGGGGAGGCTGGTGCTGGTGTCGAGGGGAGGCTGCTGCTGGTACCGAGGAGAGGCTGCTGCTGGTGCAGAGGAGAGGCTGCTGGTGCTGAGGGGAGGCTTGTGGTGAGGCTGATGCTGGTGCTGAGGGGAGGCTGCTGCTGGTGCTGAGGGGAGGCTGTTGCTGGTGGTGAGAGGAGGCTGGAGGTGAGGGAAGGCTGGTGGTGGAGAGGGGAGGTTGCTGCTGGTGATGAGGGGAGGCTGCTGCTGCAGCTGCTGAGGGGAGGCAGCTGCTGGTGCTGAGGAGAGGCTGCTGAGGTGGTGAGGGAAGGCTGCTGATGTTGGTGAGTGGAGACTACTGGTGGTCGTGAGGCGAGGCTGCTGGTGATGAGGGGAGGTTGCTGCTGGTGATGAGGGGAGGCTGCTGCTGGTGATGAGAGGAGGTTGGTGCTGAGTGGTGGCTGGTGCCGAGGAGAGGCTACTGCTGGTGCTGAGGGGAGGCTGATGGGGAGGCTGCTGCTGGTGATGAGGGGAGGCTGGTGATGAGGGGAGGCTGCTGGTGGTTGTGATGAGGGGAGGCTGGTGGTGATGAGGGGAGGCGGCTGGCGGTGGTGAGAGGAGGCTGCAAGTGGTGGTGAGGGGAGTCTGCTGGTGGTGGTGAGGGGAGGCTGCTGCTGGGGGGAGGCTGCTGCTGGTATTGAGGGGAGGCTGCTGGTGGTTCTGAGTTGAGGCTGTTGCTGGTGCTGAGGGGGGCCTGTTTCTGAGGGGAGGCTGCGTCCGGCAGGGTGAGGCTGGTGCTGAGGGAAGGCTGCGACCGGCAGCGAGAGGCTGAGGAGGCGGTGGCGAGGACGACCAGGGCTAGTCGACAAGGATATGCCAATTGCATATCAAGATGATGCCAACCTCTGTGGACAGGTAGGAGGAACAAGAGTAGTTGACAAATAGGGTGATCAATAGACCTTGGAATAATAATAACTTCCACAATTGGATGTGTTTAAATAAAATGTTCCTGTGCTGAGATAATCTTATACATGTGCCCCTGCTGTGTACTGTGTAATGGCTGTGTCTGACCGTGCAGGAACATGGTCTGATCATACCACATCTCCTGGGCAGGGGAGGAAGAAAAAGAATATACAGACATTACAGCAGGGGATCACAGCTGATTCTTTCTGTGAGGTAAAACATTTCACTGCCTGTTTTTAAACAATGTTTTACTTCAAAGAAAGAAACAGTTGGGATCCCATGCTGAAATGTCTGTATACTCTTTTGTTTCCTCCCCTTAGCATGAGATGTGGTTGTGGCACCCCAGGGGTCCGGTTGCCACAGTGGCATTGCCTCCCTCACAAGAGTTGATGCCATGCCTGGAAGCAAGCAGGAGTCCCCTAATCAGGTTTTACTAAGCATGCAACACTTTCCTGGCTCCAGACCAGCAAGGGGAGTCCCTCCCCTTGGCAACTGGGATCTGGGGGCGTGGTTAGTGAGACTTAGTGTGTGAGGAGTTGAAGTCAGGACATCGAGGAGAGAGGAGCTGGGGACTGGAGCTGCGCGGCAGCTCACCCCAGAAGAACCAGCACAGAAGAACCGGACACCGGAGTCCGAGGCTGTGGGGCACCGAAGGCCCAGCAGTAGAAACCGGAGGGCAGGAGACTGCAGGTCTCCTGGCCCCATCAGACGCCCAAAGGCTCAGCAGCACCGCAGGGTTCAGCACCGCCACGTGAGAGCGACGCACCAGCAAGGCCCGAGCTGCCTGCCATACGGGTGAGCACAGAAACGTTGCACTCAGGGACGAGGGCCGCGCACAGCTACAAGCAGCAGGGCCAAAGAGTTTAGTGTAAAGGGAAGGCCTCCAATTTCACCTGGCAAGGAGGATTCTTTACTTGCTTCCAGGATGCCCGGACTTCCACTTCTAGCCAGCACCCTAGTCCCGGCTTGTCTAATCACCACCAGTAAAGATAAGAGGAAACCGCCATTGAGTTGTGGATTATTGCTGCGCCATCAACCCCTGCACTACAACGTCCAGCATGACCCATAACATCTACACTGCCCTGGAGCTAAGCTCTACCTGTGGAGAGCCACACTATCCCTGCTGCAGTAACATCAGCTCCAGAGGACCTGCTCCGCAGCGGCGGCTCCCCTAGCCGCATACCACAGGTGGCGTCACAAACTTTATACAATCACCATAAATCCCCTATCAATAACCCCTGGGTCACGGACCGGGTCACCGCTACTGTGACATCCCCCAGCATTTACCGGCCCGGCACCGGGTACCCCACGGCCCAGAGGGCGCGTCATGGTATGATCAGACCGTGTTCTGTACACGGTCAGACACAGCCATTACATTATTCAAAGATCTATTGATTAAAATGAACTTTTGTTCGTGGGAAAACCCCTTTAAGTTCATGTATTAATTTGTCCACCATCTCAGTACATGATTATATGATACAATCATTCCCTCTTCTCCTGAAAGGGGGGAGGGGAGGGAATGATTGATATAAGTGTATACAGTGCATTGTGAAAGTATTTGGTCCCCTTGAACTTTTCTAACTTTTGCCACATTTCTGGCTTCAAACATAAAGATATAAAATTCTATTTTTGGGGGAAGAATCAAAAACAAGTGGGACACAATCGTGAAGTGGAACGAAATTTATTGGAAATGTTAAACTTTTATAACAAATTAAAAACTGTGGGACTGCTGGCTTGTGGATTTAGACTGGACAACCCCTTTAAGGCTCCTTCAGCCATCAGTGAATATCGGTCTGTGCTCGGACCGCAATGCATGGACTTGCCGCGGGTCTCCTGACCTCAACTCAGCAGCCTCACAGCATGTATGAGGATGCGGGTCAGCATGATTGGTGCCCAGTCCAAGCACTGCAGACTGAGAGCAGAACGATTTCTCACTTCCAGTATTTACACTGTCATAATAATAAAGATGTTTCCCAATCATATACAGTGCATTGTGAAAGTATTTGGCCCCCTTGAACTTTTCTACCTTTTGCCACATTTCTGGCTTCAAACATAAAGATATAAAATTCAAATTTTTTGGAAAGAATCAACAACAAGTGGGACACAATCGTGAAGTGGAACGAAATTTATTGGAAATGTTAAACTTTTTTAACAAATTAAAAACTGAAAAGTGGGGCGTGCAATATTATTCGGCCCTCTTGAGTTAATAATCGCCATCTTTTGCTGCGATTACAGCTGAAAGTCGCTTGGGGTATGTCACTATCAGCTTTGCACATCGAGAGGCTGAAATTCTTGCCCATTCTTCCTTGCAAAACAGTTCGAGCTCATTGAGGTTGGATGGAGGGCGTTTGTGAACAGCAGTTTTCAGCTCTTTCCACAGATTCTCGATTGGATTCAGGTCTGGACTTTGACTTTGCCATTCTAACACCTGGATACGTTTATTTTTGAACCATTTTATTGTAGATTTTGCTTTATGTTTGGGATCATTGTCTTGTTGGAAGATAAATCTCCGTCCCAGTCTCAGGTCTTTTGCAGACTCCAACAGGTTTTCTTCCAGAATGGTCCTGTATTTGGCTCCGTCCATCTTCCCATCAATATTAACCATCTTCCCTGTCCCTGCTGAAGAAAAGCAGGCCCAAACCATGATGCTGCCACCACCATGTTTGACAGTGGGGATAGTGTTTTGAGGGTGATGAGCTGTGTTGCTTTTACGCCAAAGATATCGTTTTGCATTGTGGCCAAAAAGTTTGATAATGGTTTCATCTGACCAGAGCACCTTATTCCACATGTTTGGTGTGTCTCCCAGGTGGCTTGTGGCAAACTTCAAATGAGACTTTTTATGGATATCTTTGAAAAATGGCTTTCTTCTTGCCACTCTTCCATAAAGGCCAGATTTGTGCAGTGTATGACTGATTGTTGTCCTATGGACAGACTCTCCCACCTCAGCTGTAGATCTCTGCAGTTCAACCAGAGTGATCATGGGCCTTTTGGCTGCATCTCTGATCAGTCTTCTCCTTGTTCGAGATGAAAGTTTAGAGGGACGGCTGGGTCTTGATAGATTTGCAGTGGTCTGATAATCCTTCCATTTCAATATGATCGCTTGTACAGTGCTCCTCGAGATGTTAAAAACTTGGGAAATCTTTTTGTATCCAAATCCGGCTTTAAACTTCACCACAACAGTATCTCGGACCTGCCTGGTGTGATCCTTGGTCTTCATGATGCTCTCTGCACTTGAAACAGAACCCTGAGACTATCACAGAGCAGGTGCATTTATACGGAGACTTGATTACACACAGGTGGATTCTATTTATCATTACCAGTCATTTAGGACAACATTGGATCATTCAGAGATCCTCACTGAACTTCTGGACTGAGTTTGCTGCACTGAAAGTAAAGGGGCCGAATAATATTGCACGCCCCACTTTTCAGTTTTTAATTTGTTAAAAAAGTTTAAAATATCCAATAAATTTCGTTCCACTTCACGATTGTGTCCCACTTGTTGTTGATTCTTTCCAAAAAAATTGAATTTTATATCTTTATGTTTGAAGCCAGAAATGTGGCAAAAGGTAGAAAAGTTCAAGGGGGCCAAATACTTTCACAATGCACTGTATATGATTGGGAAACATCTTTATTATTATGACAGTGTAAATACTGGAAGTGAGAAATCGTTCTGCTCTCAGTCTGCAGTGCTTGGACTGGGCACCAATCATGCTGACCCGCATGCTCATACATGCTGTGAGGCTGCTGAGTTGAGGTCAGGAGACCCGCGGCAAGTCCATGCATTGCGGTCCGAGCACAGACCGATATTCACTGATGGCTGAAGGAGCCTTAAAGGGGTTGTCCAGTCTAAATCCACAAGCCAGCAGTCCCTCTGTGTCACTGACTGAAGACTTGTGAATCCACACATCGTAAGCACTGTGAGGATTCGCTGGTGTCAGAGCCAGGAATGGCAATCACTTGGCTTCAAGGATGTGAAATGCAGACTCCCAGCCAGAAGGGGGGGTGTGGAGATAGAGGGAGAACAAACAGGTGGGCAGGTGAATTTAAAGGGTTGGCTCTGCCGTGAAGTACCGAGTGGTGGGACTTTATTTGAACAGTCATCCTGTGCTGACAGAGTCCCTTTAAACATAAGTCATACTCATCTTCTGGCGTCTTCATCAATTTTCAGCACTGCTTCGGTCTTGCGGCGCCATCTTGTGAACGCAGCTTCTGACTGACTGGAAGTCAGAAGCTATGTCACAATCTCTCAATGCAAGTCTGAAAGCCTGAACGATGCTCTCATATACTTGATCTGGTCATGGTGTGACAGTATTTGTCTCTTGTATGTGGTATTATTCAGTCACTATGTGGTGGTAATATGTGGTGTGGTCACAGTGTGGCAGAAAGTAGAGTTTTTCCAAGAGTGGTCGGTGGGACTGTGGAAGGTTTGAGGAGTGGAGGCGGAGCTGGGGTGAAGCCTGGGTGGAGTTTCAAGGGGGCCCCAAAATTTTGCCAGTATGGGGCACCGAAATTCCTAGCAGCAGCCCTGCACGACCCTGGACACTTGCCAAAGCTTTTTAGTGATGCTATTGTGCCAGTTTTGTCTATTGATTCGTCACACTCTGTCATGCATGAGAGGGGTAACTGAGTCAATAGCTGGTGCTATGCTAGAGTGGCATTGTAGAAGGCAGTGACACTGTCTGTGTCGTGGAGTGAAGATATGGATGTCAGTGGTAGAATAGAATTAGAGAGTGTGTGAGTGTGGAGACATGCAAGGTTTCTTCAGGGGTGTGCTATTTGCTGACATGGGTGACAGGTGAGGAGGACAGAGATGAGAAAGTGTTGGAATAATACATATTAATCTGTATGTGTATTGCAACAACTACTGTGCTGTTTCATATGTTGTGCATATTGTGAGGTTGTTAACAAAGTTTAGTTAAAAAAAAAACAAAAAAAACTCCCACAGACAGGATGCCCCCTCCTTCTCTTCCTGTGTTGTTGTTATATATCTGATTTGATTTCCTCATGCTGCAGTAACATCATGCTGTGCCTGTGCTGGATATAAATAAACCTACATTCTGTGTTCTAAACTCTGGATGTCACGCGGATTAATCCTCTGCTAACAGGTTATGGGCCCAGATGTACCAGAGTCCCAGAGTCACAGATCCCCAGAACACAGAGGAAAGAAAAGAAAGAAAGACAGCAAACTGAGAAGAAGCAAAGATGGCCACCAGCAGCAGCTCCATGAAATTTACAGTGCCAAGTCTCACTAACCAGAATTATCAATCCTGGAAATTCAAAGTGAAAATGCTGCTAATAAGAGAAGGTACGTGGAAATACACACAGGAGCCTAAACCTGACTGTAACATACCTGGCGGCGTCCTTGCATAGTGGTCCATCTCCCACTGTGCAAGAGCGCGCACTTGATCTCCTGTCCAGAATGTCTCTCTGGCTTCCCTCCATGCTATCTGTTTGTGTCTGTTTCTGCTGCTTAAGGGCGGCGCCCGATCACTTCCTGCTTTTTGTACCTGCTGTGGGTCACACCTCTTGTGCGTCCTCAGCCTATTGCTGTCTGTCACCTGGTATATAGCTCAGCTGCGCCCATCTATTCCTGCCTGAGCATAGTGTTTCATTCAGTGTGTGCTTGCACTCTGAAGGTGCCAGGTCCCGTTCTGTGTTCTCTTGTCTGCCTATCCTGGAGGCTGTATTTCCAGGCCTGTCTGAACACGCTCCTAGCCTGTTCCTCCTGCCTTCTAGGGGCCGATTTCCTAGACCCGTTCCTGTATCTTGTCTGACCTGTCTGAACACGCTCCTAGCCTGTTCCTCCCGCCTTCTAGGGGCCGATTACCTAGACCCGCTCCTGTATCTTGTCTGTCCTGTCTGAACACGCTCCTTGCCTGTTCGTCCTGCCTCTCTGGGGGCCGTATTCCCAGACCCGCTCCTGTATTCCGCTGCAGTGTCGGTCTCCTCCGTACACTCAGTTCCAGTCTGAACTCTCTCCTATCCTTTACCTGTTTTGCCTCTATGTCCGTTCCCTTCCTTTTTCTGCAGAGTCTGAACTCGTACCTAACTCCTGCTTGTTGTCTCTGTACTCCCGTTTGTGAGTTTGTGGTCCACTCGCTACTTCACTGCAAGTACCCTGTGGGTGTCTGGCTCTGCCTTTCCCTTCCTGTCTGTTCCGTGTGAACAGAGCCCTGTCCCCCCTACTCAGCCTAGCCTGCTCTGACTCCTTTGCTCACCGCTCCGGCGGTTCTAGCCTGCTCTGACTCCTTTGCTCACTGCTCCGGCAGTCTCGCTCCGCTCTTATCCTTTTGCTCACTGCTCCGGCAGTCTTGCTCCGCTCTTGCTCACTACTCCAGGCGGTCTCGTCCTGCTTTACTCTTGCTCACTGCTCCGGCAGTCTCGCTCAGCTCTGACCCTTTGCTCACTGCTCCTGGCGTCCTGTCCTGCCCTGCTTCTGCCCGCTGCTCCGGCAGTCCTGTCCTGCCCTGCTTCTGCCCGCTGCTCCGGCAGTCCTGTCCTGCCCTGCTTCTGCCCGCTGCTCCGGCAGTCCTGTCCTGCCCTGCTTCTGCCCGCTGCTCCGGCAGTCCTGTCCTGCCCTGCTTCTGCCCGCTGCTCCGGCAGTCCTGTCCTGCCCTGCTTCTGCCCGCTGCTCCGGCAGTCCTGTCCTGCCCTGCTTCTGCCCGCTGCTCCTGCAGCCCCGTCCTGCTCTGTTCTTGCCCACCGCTTCGGGCGTTCCCTCTCTGCTGTGGTTGTCTACCGCATCTGCGGTTCTGTGACCCAGTCTGTACTGGGTCTTAACCTTTCTGTGCTCCAGCCCGTCCTTTCGGCCAGTACCTCCCTGCCTGCATACTCGCCTGTATCCACCCATCTGCATACCTGCCGTGTTTGCTTTTATCCACCAGTCTGTGCCAGCCTAACCTGCCTGTTCCTGAGTCCCAGTGTGTACTGGGTCCTATCCCGCCTGTGTTCCTACCTGCTAGTGCCTCCCTGTCTGCACTCTAGCTGTGCTTGCCTGTACCCCTCTACCTGTATTGTTCCTGAGTCCCAGTGTGTACTGGGTCCTATCCCGCCTGTGTTCCTACCTGCTAGTGCCTCCCTGTCTGCACTCTAGCTGCGCTTGCCTTTACCCGCCTGCCTGCATACCAGTCGTGCCTGCCTATACCCTCCAGTCTGTGCGCCAGCCTAACCAGCCTGATCCAGTAATCCCTGTTTGGGTCAACCCCCGTGTCCGGAGTTTGACCTGGAGTAGCACCTGGTCCCTCTGCCCGGTTTCTCCCTGGTGCACTGGCGTCGTATGCCGTCGTGCCATCTTGGTCGGATCGGCCAGATACTTAGTCACGCCCCTCCAGGCACTCTCCGGTTCATGGTCCAGTGGAATCACTACAATCACACGCACACGCCGCTCAGCCCGGGCGTGTGCATAACAGCATGCTCAGGCCATGGTTCCCGTTGAGCCCCACGGCCTTCGCTCTCTGAGAAGTTTTCCAGCGAATACATGCATTAAAATAAATAAATAAATATTTTTTTTTCCTTTAGCTGAGTTCCAGGCGAATTACGCACCCGTCCAGATGGATCTATCTGCTCTCGTTCCCGCGGATCCGCTACGTTATTATGGGGATCCTAGACAAAGTCGTGCATTTGTGGAGCAATGCATGCTACACTTCAAGTTCTACCCTCTATGTTTTCCCACCGATCGGGTTAAGGTGGCATTCATTATGTCTTACCTGGCGGGTGATGCCTTGGAATGGATCAACCCCCTATATGAAACACAGGATCCGATCCTCCTGGACCTAATGGCCTTCCTGGTGGCCTTTCTAATGGTCTTCGATGATCCTAACCCGGAGGCTCCTGCTGAAGCTTCACTTCCCAATATCCCGGAGCAGCCCCAATGGGTAATGTGTGTGGGTAGCGCAATAGTCCTCCAGCCCAATGAGACTACTGCCCACCCAGAATCCTCACAGGGTGACTACGCTTTCCGGAATACTTCTCCCAACCTCAAGAGGCAGTCCAGACGTGCTAGACGTAGAGGCAAGCCGTCACGCCAGGGTCTGTCCTCCCTGAGACCTCCTGACCCCAACCTTGAAGTCCCTACTGAAGCTTCATCTCCCTGTATCCCGGAGAAGCCCCAACGGGTAATGTGCGTGGGTAGTGCACCAGTTCTCCTGCCCGAAGAGACTTCTGCCCATCCAGACTCCACACAGGAGAACTTCCTGCACCCGGCATCAGATGCTTCACCCACTTTAACCGGTGTGCATGTCCAAGGATGCTCCAAAGCTGTGGTTACCTCAGAGTCTGTGCACCTCTACTACCTGGCGGAGGACCCCCTGTTGCCTCCTGAATCCTCCGGGATACCACTCGATGACAAATGGAGAGAGAATTCTCTACACCCGGTACTCGATACTTTGTCCGCTTCGTCCTGTGAGCCTGACAATGGGTACCCCAAAGTGGTAGTTACCCCCGAGTCTCTACACCCCTCCGACCAGGCGGAGGACCTCCAGTTGTCTCCTGAACCCTTCGGGGTGCTACCTGGTAGCGAAAGGACAGAGACTCTCCTATACTCTGTACCTGATACCTCGCTCGCTTCGTCCAGTGAGTCCAACCTAGTGTACTCCGAAGCAGAGGTTACTCCCGAGTCTCTACACCCCTCCGACCAGGCGGAGGACCTCCAGTTGTCTCCTGAACCCTTCGGGGTGCTACCTGGTAGCAAAAGGACAGAGACTCTCCTATACTCTGTACCTGATACCTCGCTCGCTTCGTCCAGTGAGTCCAACCTAGTGTACTCTGAAGCAGTGGTTACTCCCGAGTCTCTACACTCCTCTGACCAGGCGGAGGACCTCCAGTTGTCTCCAGAACCCTTCGGGGTGCCACCTGGTGGTAAATGGACAGAGACTTTCCTATATCCTGGATCTGATACCTCGCTTGCTTCGTCCAGTGAGTCCGACCTAGTGTACTCTGAAGCAGAGGTTACCCGTGAGTCTCTACACCCCTCTGACCAGGCAGAGGACCGCCAGTTGTCTCCAGAACCCTTCGGGGTGCCACCTGGTGGAGAATGGACAGAGACTTTCCTATACTCGGTACCCGATACCTCGCCTGCTTCGTCCAGTGAGTCCGACCTAGTGTACTCTGAAGCAGATGTTTTCTCTGAGCCTCTGCACTCTTCTGACCCGGCAGAGGACCTCCAGTTGTTTCCTGAATCCTCCGGGGTACCACCAGAAAACAAAGAGACAGTGACTTTTCCTCATTATGTACCTGATAACCCGTCTATTTCTTCCTGTGAGCTTGACAAGATGTACCTCGAAGCAGAGATTACCCCCAAGTCTCTGTCCCCCTCCAACCCGGTGGAGGACTTCCAGTTGTCTCCTGTACCCTCTGGGGTGCCACCTGAAAATATGTGGAGAGAGACTTCCTTGTGTGCTGTTCCTGGTACTCCACCCGTTTCGTCTGTTGCTAAGGGTGGCTGGATGGGAGGTAGCATCCTAGCTACCCAGAGGAGACCAGTTTTTCCGGTGGACAGGGGAAGTGATCTCTTCGAAGTGAAGAATTGGCCCTCGAATTCCCTGCGGAAGATTCTGGCAGGCCTGAAGAAGAGGGGGCGTAAGGGGGGGGGTACTGTAACATACCTGGCGGCGTCCTTGCATAGTGGTCCATCTCCCACTGTGCAAGAGCGCGCACTTGATCTCCTGTCCAGAATGTCTCTCTGGCTTCCCTCCATGCTATCTGTTTGTGTCTGTTTCTGCTGCTTAAGGGCGGCGCCCGATCACTTCCTGCTTTTTGTACCTGCTGTGGGTCACACCTCTTGTGCGTCCTCAGCCTATTGCTGTCTGTCACCTGGTATATAGCTCAGCTGCGCCCATCTATTCCTGCCTGAGCATAGTGTTTCATTCAGTGTGTGCTTGCACTCTGAAGGTGCCAGGTCCCGTTCTGTGTTCTCTTGTCTGCCTATCCTGGAGGCTGTATTTCCAGGCCTGTCTGAACACGCTCCTAGCCTGTTCCTCCTGCCTTCTAGGGGCCGATTTCCTAGACCCGTTCCTGTATCTTGTCTGACCTGTCTGAACACGCTCCTAGCCTGTTCCTCCCGCCTTCTAGGGGCCGATTACCTAGACCCGCTCCTGTATCTTGTCTGTCCTGTCTGAACACGCTCCTTGCCTGTTCGTCCTGCCTCTCTGGGGGCCGTATTCCCAGACCCGCTCCTGTATTCCGCTGCAGTGTCGGTCTCCTACGTACACTCAGTTCCAGTCTGAACTCTCTCCTATCCTTTACCTGTTTTGCCTCTATGTCCGTTCCCTTCCTTTTTCTGCAGAGTCTGAACTCGTACCTAACTCCTGCTTGTTGTCTCTGTACTCCCGTTTGTGAGTTTGTGGTCCACTCGCTACTTCACTGCAAGTACCCTGTGGGTGTCTGGCTCTGCCTTTCCCTTCCTGTCTGTTCCGTGTGAACAGAGCCCTGTCCCCCCTACTCAGCCTAGCCTGCTCTGACTCCTTTGCTCACCGCTCCGGCGGTTCTAGCCTGCTCTGACTCCTTTGCTCACTGCTCCGGCAGTCTCGCTCCGCTCTTATCCTTTTGCTCACTGCTCCGGCAGTCTTGCTCCACTCTTGCTCACTACTCCAGGCGGTCTCGTCCTGCTTTACTCTTGCTCACTGCTCCGGCAGTCTCGCTCAGCTCTGACCCTTTGCTCACTGCTCCTGGCGTCCTGTCCTGCCCTGCTTCTGCCCGCTGCTCCGGCAGTCCTGTCCTGCCCTGCTTCTGCCCGCTGCTCCGGCAGTCCTGTCCTGCCCTGCTTCTGCCCGCTGCTCCGGCAGTCCTGTCCTGCCCTGCTTCTGCCCGCTGCTCCGACAGTCCTGTCCTGCCCTGCTTCTGCCTGCTGCTCCGGCAGTCCTGTCCTGCCCTGCTTCTGCCCGCTGCTCCGGCAGTCCTGTCCTGCCCTGCTTCTGCCCGCTGCTCCGGCAGTCCTGTCCTGCCCTGCTTCTGCCCGCTGCTCCTGCAGCCCCGTCCTGCTCTGTTCTTGCCCACCGCTTCGGGCGTTCCCTCTCTGCTGTGGTTGTCTACCGCATCTGCGGTTCTGTGACTCAGTCTGTACTGGGTCTTAACCTTTCTGTGCTCCAGCCCGTCCTTTCGGCCAGTACCTCCCTGCCTGCATACTCGCCTGTATCCACCCATCTGCATACCTGCCGTGTTTGCTTTTATCCACCAGTCTGTGCCAGCCTAACCTGCCTGTTCCTGAGTCCCAGTGTGTACTGGGTCCTATCCCGCCTGTGTTCCTACCTGCTAGTGCCTCCCTGTCTGCACTCTAGCTGTGCTTGCCTGTACCCCTCTACCTGTATTGTTCCTGAGTCCCAGTGTGTACTGGGTCCTATCCCGCCTGTGTTCCTACCTGCTAGTGCCTCCCTGTCTGCACTCTAGCTGCGCTTGCCTTTACCCGCCTGCCTGCATACCAGTCGTGCCTGCCTATACCCTCCAGTCTGTGCGCCAGCCTAACCAGCCTGATCCAGTAATCCCTGTTTGGGTCAACCCCCGTGTCCGGAGTTTGACCTGGAGTAGCACCTGGTCCCTCTGCCCGGTTTCTCCCTGGTGCACTGGCGTCGTATGCCGTCGTGCCATCTTGGTCGGATCGGCCAGATACTTAGTCACGCCCCTCCAGGCACTCTCCGGTTCATGGTCCAGTGGAATCACTACAATCACACGCACACGCCGCTCAGCCCGGGCGTGTGCATAACACTGACCCAGTGCCACAGGAGTGGACAGAGATGGATCAGAAAGCACAAAGTACCATATCACTCAGTATAGATGATGACCAGATTGTGCATGTGTGTAAATGTAATACTGCAAAGGAAATGTGGGAGCAGTTGCAAAAGGTACATGAGAGGATAAATTTAAGCAATAAGCTCTATCTCATGAGAAAGCTGTACCAGTCTAAGCTACAGAAAGGCCAGGATATGCAGGATTACATAAGAAGTGTTCTGGAAGTTGTAGAACGCCTGAGAGTCATTGGGGAAGATCTAAAGGACTTTCATGTGGCCGCATTACTGCTTAGTGGCCTTTCAGAGAGGTATGATACGCTTGTAACCGCACTAGATGCGCGTCCAGATGATGAGCTTACACTGGATTATGTCAGGGGGAAGCTCATAAATGAATATAAGCGAAAGGCAGAAGGTGTAAACAGTAGGACATGCAACACAGAATCTGCTTTACAGACACAAAACCTAACTGATAACAGGAAGCACATAAAAGAAACACGTGAATGTTTTGTTTGCAAGAAATCAGGACATTTGAAAGCTGACTGCAGAGTCTGGAAAGCTAGAATGAATCAGCTGAAAAAGCAAAGCAGTCATCAAAGGGTTAAAAGTGCTGTATCTGGAGAAAATGATTCTGTGAATACTGAAACTGCATTTACTGTCAGTGCAAATACATCAAAGCATGCATGGTGTATAGACTCTGGAGCAGCTAGTCACATGACTAATAACAGAGACTTCTTTTCTAAGCTTAACCAAAGTAAATCAGAGAAAGTGATTATGGCTAATGGTCAGTACATGACTTCAGAAGGCATAGGAGATGGTTATATTGATTGTCAAATCTCACCAACACAAAGCAGGAAGATCCCAGTAAAGGATGTGCTGTATGTGCCTAGTCTTGAAAGTAATCTACTATCTGTGAAAAAACTCACAAAACAAGGAAATGAAGTTACATTTAAGCATGATAGCTGCATCATCTCAAAGGAAGGTCACACACTAGTAGAGGGAAACATCACAGATGAACTTTATCAGCTGAAATGCAAAGAGTGTGTGTATACAGCGCAACAAGAAGAGCATAAAAACTGTATTCATGTGTGGCATATGCGTCTGGCACACAGAGACCCAGAAGCAATAAGAAAGTTAGTCCAAAAGCAACTAGCTGAGGATATTACAATTGATCTATGTAACCAGACAATGAAGTGTACTAGCTGCATCAAAGGGAAAATGTCTAGGAAAGCTTTTCCTAAGAGAATTAGTACAACAACAGCACAGCCACTAGATTTAATACACACAGATGTCTGTGGTCCAATGAGCACTCTGACCCCAGGGAAGAAGAGATATTTTCTCACATTTATTGATGATCATTCAAGATATACAGTTGTCCACCTGCTTCACAGCAAGAAGGAAGTTCCAGAGAAACTTGAAATATACCTAGCTGAAGTATATAATAAATTTGGAAGAATGTCAAAGATTCTACGTGCAGATAATGGGACTGAATATACAAGTAATGAGACACAGAGCATTTTAAAGAAAAATGGAATCCTATTTCAGACCACTGTACCGTACAACCCAGAGCAAAATGGTGTCGCGGAAAGAAGGAACCGAACACTATGTGAAAGTGGAAGAAGCATGTTATTTGATGCAAATCTGCCCACAGTATATTGGGGTGAAGCAATCATGACAGCTTGCTATCTTCAGAACAGACTACCAGGTAAAGCTACAGACAAAACTCCATTTGAGCAATGGAATAGCAGAAAGCCAAAACTACATCACATAAGAATATTCGGAAGTAAAGCATTTGTACATGTTCCCAAAGAAAAGCGAACTAAGTGGGAATCTCACGCTAAGGAAGGTATCCTGGTAGGCTACAGCGAAACCCAGAAAGGTTATAGGATTCTACACCCAGATAAAATATGTGCAAAATACAAGGACCTAAAAACACAGATGTACTGTGATATTAGATAGCCAAAATACTTCCATGTATTGTTGCGTCCAAAGATATTTTCTTCATATTTCTTCATATTCCCCCTTTTTTTTTTTTTTTTTTCATAATTTCACCTTTATTTCCATTTTTATTTTCATAATAATTTTTTGTTTGGGCTTTAAGTGCGCTCTCGACCTGGGCCGTGGCACCACTGTGCGGTTTTGACCTATGAGGTATTTCCAGCTCATGAACCATTGGGGCAGAATATACGCGGTTAGTATATACCGCGGTACATACGGTATGTGCCTGGATGGGTGTCAGCTACTGTATAACTTGGACATTTGCCCTGGCCTGGGGTACTTATGGATGGGAGGGCTTCATGTCACCATCCAACACAAGATGTCAGTTGGTTACCTTGTGTGCCCCTTAATCGTCGCTCCGTAGTGTGCGGTTTTTCCTTGTCTGTGATGCGCACACCGGATGTGACGCTTGCGTGTCACGCCCGGCACCTGCGTTCCACATACCGGATGTCAGCTGACCGGAACCGGAAGTGACACGATCGCGAGTATAGCGCGACTAGGATTTAAAAGAGGACTTATCAGAGTGTCAAATGGCGCTGTCTGGTGAATGAGCTGCGCGATTGTGGGCAGCGTGCATACCGCATGTCTTCTCTTTTTTTCCCCTGATGACTAGCTAAGGCAAAGAAACGCGTCGGGAGCGGTATATTGTGATGGGCTGGTGACCCTATGAGACTTGGTCTGCCCCCATCATATGGAGCTATCTTGAAGTCTGAGAGCAGGAACGGATATCAAAATTGGTGAGGATGTTCCATTTCTATATATAGCAAGGTTAAATGGTTACCATTGATAGGGTTAATGTTTCTGCGTTCTCACATATTGAGACACAATAAGTTGTTATAGTGTCCCGTAGGCTCCATCATTTTCTTTTTGCCACACTTTCTTGGTTGCGTCAGAGATACAATATGCTTATATGACATATATCTATATCTTTGGACGCAACAATACATGGAAGTATTTTGGCTATCTAATATCACAGACAGTACATCTGTGTTTTTAGGTCCTTGTATTTTGCACATATTTTATCTAGTGGTAATAAATGTTAAGTTTTACATTTCTATAGCACTACACCTGCTTGTGTTTACATTTATTTTTTTGTGTAGTTATTTCTAAAACCCCTGCTGCTGCATTTTGATTCTACACCCAGAAACAAACTAGATCACAATAAGTAGAGATGTAGTGATTGATGAGAACTTTGTATCACCCAAGTTTTGTGACATCACGCCAGTAGTCCAGCTGAAGTCACAATTACAAGACAGCAACAAGGAGGATGTAGAGGTCTGGCTGGATTCTTCAACTAATGAAGGAACAACAGAAAAATCAGGTGAATCTGAAATCAGGAGATCGTCAAGATCAAGCAAAGGTATACCAGCTAAACGTCTATCCTACATTGTCAAGACACTACCTGAGTCAGAGCCGCAGTCATGGGATGAAATGCAAGCACTACCTGTCCATGAAAGAACAAAGTGGATCGATGCCGCTAATGAGGAAATCAAATCGCTTCATCAACTCCAAACTTGGAAACTCACCAAGCTACCACAGGGCAAAAAGGCAATCAAGTGCAAGTGGGTCTTCAAAACCAAATATGACTCAGAAGGTAAAGTCCACAGATTCAAAGCAAGGTTGGTTGCAAAAGGATATTCTCCAAAGTATGGCGAAGATTACGATGCTACATTTGCTCCAGTCACTAAACAGACCACGTTCAGAGCTTTGTTAGCTGTAGTTGCTGTACAAAAGATGTATGTCAGACATTTGGATATAAAAACTGCCTTTTTAAATGGTGACATTGAGGAGGACTTATACATGACTCAACCTGAAGGTTATGTAAAAAGAGGTCAAGAGAATCTTGTTTGCAAACTACAAAAATCTCTCTATGGTCTTAAGCAATCAGCAAGAGCATGGAACACCAAGATGAATAAAGTCTTGTTGGAAGACAAAATATACAGATGGAAAGTGGATGTATATTCTCTTATATGTGGACGACGTGATTGTTGTTCATCAAGACGACGCAGAAATTGGAAAAATGACTGAAATTCTGAATCAGCACTTTGAATCAAAAGACCTTGGAAGTGTGACATATTATCTAGGAATCCAAATCCAGAGAGAGGAAGATGGAAGTTTTCTTCTAAACCAAAGTGCAAAAATTAATTTGATTCTGAATCAGTTTAAAATGTCGGAGGTCAAAGGTATATCAACCCCAATGGAACCATCCTACCTGAAGCTGGAAGGAGAAGATGACCTGTTGCCTAACAATGAGAAATATCGTCAGGCAGTGGGGACACTTCTATACATATCAACTATGACTCGACCGGATATCACAACAACAGTTGGAATCCTTTGCAGATATGTGGAAAAACCGCGCCAAAGAGACTGGAATGCTGTTAAGAGACTTCTCCGATATTTGAAAGAAACGCAAGATGTAAATTTAAAACTATCTGCAGCAGGAGATCTAGAACTTACCGGCTATGTAGATGTGGATAGGGCTGGTGATTCGCGTGATCATAAATCCACAAGTGGATACTTGTTTAAAGTTGGAGAAAGTTCAATCTCCTGGTCTAGTAGGAAACAAGTGTCTGTTGCCTTGTCATCTACAGAAGCGGAGTATGTGTCCGCAGCCTATGCAAGCCAGGAGGTTGTTTGGCTAAGACAATTGATGGACGATCTTGGCAAACCGACAACTCAGCCGACGGTGATTTATGAGGACAACCAAGGATGCATTAAACTTGCATGCAGTGAAAAAATCAGTGCTAGAACCAAGCACATTGACGTCAGACATCATCATCTACGTGATTTGATAGATCGTGGGATAATTCACTTTGTCTATTGTGAAACTGATAAGATGGTAGCTGACATTATGACAAAGCCATTGCCACGAGCTAGGTTAAAAGAATTGAGAACCACAATGGGACTAAGAGGATAAGTAGTTGTTGAGTGGGGGTGTTGGAATAATACATATTAATCTGTATGTGTATTGCAACAACTACTGTGCTGTTTCATATGTTGTGCATATTGTGAGGTTGTTAACAAAGTTTAGTTAAAAAAAAAAAAAAACTCCCACAGACAGGATGCCCCCTCCTTCTCTTCCTGTGTTGTTGTTATATATCTGATTTGATTTCCTCATGCTGCAGTAACACCAGACTCCATGCTGTGCCTATGCTGGATATGAATAAACCTACATTCTGTGTTCTAAACTCTGGATGTCACGCGGATTAATCCTCTGCTAACAGAAAGTGAGTAGATGGTGATGAGGTAGGGGGAGAGGGGAGGTTGTGAAGTTAGATAGGGAGCAGAGACGGGTGAAGATAAGGTCTAATGTATTTCCGTCTGTGTGGGTGGCTGAGGAGGAACATTGAGTAAGTTCAAAAGATAAAGTAAGACACAGGAGTTTGGAGGCTGCTGACTGGAGGGTGTCAGTAGGGATGCTGAAGTCACCCATTATGATAGTGGGAATGTCAGCGGAAAGAAAGTGAAGAAGCCAGGTGGAGAATTAGTCAATATAGGTAGTGGCCGGGCCCGGAGGTCGGTATATGACGGCCACTTGGAGGTAGAATAGATGCGGACAGAGTGGACTTCAAAAGAGAAGATAAGGGAGGTTAGAGGTGGGATTGGATTAAAGGTGCAGTTGGTAGAAAGAAGAAGACCCACTCCTCCGCCATGTATGTTGCCAAGGAGAAGAGTGTGGGCAAAGTGGAGGCCATCATAACACAGCGGAGCAAGGGAGGCAGTGTTGGAGGGTGTCAGCCATGTTTCGGTGAGGCCCAGGAAGGAGAAATTGTGAGAGGTAAGGAGGTCATGAATCACATGGAGCTTATTACAGACAGAGTGGGCATTTCAGAGTGCTCCAGAGAGAGGGAGCAGAGGGGTGGTCGTCAAGGACACAGGTTTTACATAGGAGAGATTGCGGTAATTCATATTAGGATGAGAGCGATAAGAGGGGGAATAAATGGGAAGTATCAGATGTGGGCAGGCTGACATTATGGGGAGGCAAACAAAGCAAATGCCTGGGGCCCCCACTCCCTCAGGGGCCCCCAGTGGGGGCATAATGGTTGCGGTCACACTGGGGGCTGTGTTGGGGGCTCCTTTCCAATTATCAATGAGACAGGAGCTACGTCGTTCCTGCACTCTCAATAGAAACGGCCAGGCAGCGCTCCATCCCCTCCAGCCCCTGCCAGTGACTTTGGTCTGAGACTGAGCTGGGTTTTTTCTGCGCATGTGACAGGATGCTGAAGGAATCAGGTGAGGCGCTGACACGTACAAGTGTGTGAGGCAAAACCTGTGCCTCGTCCCAGCACTGCAGCCTCTGTCTGTTCCCTCTGACTCCCAGCTCATGGTCCGTGACTTGAAGCTTATCTTTTAATGTTCCATGCTATTATGGACAACAGCAAGATATCTTACTGAAAAGTGCAGCCGGCATTCCAGGCTGTGCGGTGGGCTGCCTTTTCTGCAATATATCTTAGTGGAAACTGTCAGACTGATGTCAGCTGAGCTCACCAAGCAGAAAACACTTTGGTAACTAGTAGCTGATGGAGCGGGGATGAGGGAGGCTGGGAGATAGGAGACTGGGGGGTTGTCAGCAGGCTCGGACAGGCCTGGCGGGGTGCCAGGAAATTTCCCGGTGGGCCCCGGCCCCCTGCAGAGAAGGCAGAGGAGAATTTAAAAAAAAAAAAAGGAAAAAAAAAGTGGTCGCGGGCCCTTTAAGGGCGCGCGCACACACTCTCACCGCCGCCGCGATGCCCAGAACAGTAGCGGGAGTGGCCTGGGAGCAGGAGAGCCGAAGAGCAGAGCAGGGGCTGTACTGCAGCGTCACATTTAGCAGACAGGGCCGCACGTCTGCTGAAAGTGACGTCACAGCGCGCCCTGCACTGCAGTCTTCCGCCTTAGGAGCGCTTCTGTACTGTACAGATTGTGTAATATAGTGTGTGTTTGTATGAATTTTTATGTATATGCTGCCTGCCTGTGTGTGTATATGCCTGTGTGTGTGTGTGTATATATCCCTGTGTATGTGTATATGCCTGTGTGTACAGTCATGGCCAAAAGTTTTGAGAATGACACCAAAATTATATTTTCCCATGATCTGCTGGCCTCTGGTTTTTATTAGTGTTTGTCTGATGTTTATATCACATACAGAAATATAATTGCAATCATATTATGAGTACAAATAGGTTATATTGACAGTTAGAATGAGTTAATGCAGCAAGTCAATATTTGCAGTGTTGCCCCTTCTTCTTCAAGACCTCTGTAATTCTTCCTGACATGCTCTCAATCAACTTTTGGACCAAATCCTGACTGATAGCAGTCCATTCTTGCATAATCAATGCTTGCATTTTGCCAGAATTTGTTGGTTTTTGTTTGTCCACCCGTCTCTTGATGATTGACCACAAGTTCTCAATGGGATTAAGATCTGGGGAGTTTCCAGGCCATGGACCCAAAATCTCTATGTTTTGTTCCATAAGCCATTTTGTTATCACCTTTGCTTTATGGCAAGGTGCTCCATCATGCTGGAAAAGGCATTTTTGGGCGCCAAACTGCTCTTGGACGGTTGGGAGAAGTTGCTCTTGGAGGACATTCTGGTACCATTCTTTATTCATGGCTGTGTTTTTAGGCAAGACTGTGAGTGAGCCGATTCCCTTGGCTGAGAAGCAACCCCACACATGAATGGTTTCAGGATGCTTTACAGTTGGCATGAGACAAGACTGGTGGTAGCGCTCACCTCTTCTTCTCCGAATAAGCTGTTTTCCAGATGTCCCAAACAATCGAAAAGGGGATTCATCAGAGAAAATGACTTTGCCCCAGTCCTCAGCAGTCCACTCCCTGTACCTTTTGCAGAATATCAGTCGGTCCCTGATGTTTTTTCTGGAGAGAAGTGGCTTCTTTGCTGCCCTCCTTGGAACCAGCCCTTGCTCAAAGAGTCTCCGCCTCACAGTGCGTGCAGAAGCACTCACATCAGCCTGCTGCCATTCCTGAGCAAGCTCGGCACTGCTGGTAGTCCGATCCCGCAGCTGAAACAGTTTTAAGATACGGTCCTGGTGCTTGCTGGTCTTTCTTTGGTGCCCTGGAGCCTTTTTGACATGCTTCTCCTTGAAGTTCTTGATGATGCGATAGATTGTTGACTGAGGTGCAATCTTTGTAGCTGCGATACTCTTCCCTGTTAGGCCATTTTTGGGCATTGCAATGATGGCTGCACATGTTTCTTTAGAGATAACCATGGTTAACTGAAGAGAAACAATGATACCAAGAACCAGCCTCCTTTTAAAGTGTCCAGTGATGTCATTCTTACTTAATCATGACTGATTGATCGCCAGCCCTGTCCTCATCAACACCCACACCTGAGTTAATGGATCAATCACTAAAACGATGTTAGCTGCTCCTTTTAAGGCAGGACTGCAATGATGTTAAAATGTGTTTTGGGGGTTAAAGTTCATTTTCTGGGCAAATATTGACTTTGCAAGTACAGTAATTGCTGTTAAGCTGATCAATCTTTGACATTCAGGAGTATATGCAAATTGCCATTACAAAAAATGAAGCAGTAAACTTTGGAAAAATTACTATTTGTCTCATTCTCAATACTTTTGGCCATGACTGTATGTGTATATGCCTGCGTGTGTGTATATTCCTGTGTGTGTGTATATGCCTGCATTTGTGTGTGTATATGCCTGTGTGTGTACAGTGTGTGTATATGCCTGCCTTCATGTGTGTGTGTGTATGCCTGCATGTGTGTACAGTGTGTGTGTATATGCCTGCATGTGTGTGTGTATATATACCTGCATGTGTGTGTATATGCCTGCATGTGTGTGTGTGTATGCCTGCATGTGTGTGTGTGTATATGCCTGCTTGTGTGTGTGTATGTATGCCTGCATGTGTGTGTGTGTATATGCCTGCATGTGTGTGTGTGTGTATATGCCTGCATGTATGTGTGTTTGTGTATGCCTGCATGTGTGTGTGTGTATATGCCTGCATATGTGTGTGTGTGTGTGTGTATATGCCTGCTTGTGTGTGTGTGTATGTATGCCTGCATGTGTGTGTGTGTATATGCCTGCATGTGTGTGTGTATATGCCTGCGTGTGTGTGTGTGTATATGCCAGCATGTGTATGTATTTGAGTGCCTGCATGCCTACGTGTATATGTGTCTTCACACGTTTGTGCGTGCTTCCCTGCTTGTCTGCATTTTTGTGTGTGATTGTCTGAGTGTGTCTGTGCATGATTGCGTGTGCATTTCTGTGTGTGCTTGCCTGCGTGTGTACGTGTCCCCATTTCTGTGGGTATGTGTATCTGCGTGTGTATATTAGGGCTCTTTCACATGTCCTGATATTTACGGGACTGGAGATATGTGTCCACCTGTGTGTCATCCGTGTGACACATACCAGTGCTTGGGAATCAGTGTACAGTTAACGCTGTTCCCAAGAGCCGGGTGCTGAGCGCTTGCCCTCATCATGGACCCCTGCCGGCACTGCGATCAGCAGCAGCAGGGTCAATGATGAGAGTAGTAGTCAACTCCCGCCGTGTCCAACTGTAAAAATAGGAATAAAATTAAAAAATCCTTGTACTCACCTCTCCTAAGTGTCACCCGCTGTAATCTGTGCGAGCGCTCACGCCGAAGAGAATGACTTCTGCAGCGAGCGGGCCTCGGAGCTGCACTCAGTGATTGACAGGGCACCGCTTGTTGAGCGCAGCTCCGGGGTCCACTCGCTGCAGGAGTCATTCTCCTCGGCGTGAGTGCTCGCACGGATTACAGCGGGTGACTCTTAGGAGAGGTGAGTATAAGGATTTTTTTTATTTTATTCCTATTTTTACAGTTGGACACTGCTGGAGTAGACTACTACTCTCATCATTGACCCTGCTGCTGCTGATCGCAGCGCCAGCAGGGATCTATGATGAGGGCAGCGCTCAGCACCCAGTGCTTGGGAAGAGCACTAACTGTCATCAGTGTGCGGGACGTTTTGCGGCCTGTGCAGCAGGTAAAAAACAGACATGTCAACGTGTTTTGCCCATGGACAACACATGGTCTGTGGAAAGTGGAAACACACTGACGTGTGCACATTCATTTGAATGGGTCTACGTGTACCAGTGTCTGTGGTACATGAGGAAACTGTCACCGCATGTACTGACGTGTGAAAGAGCCCTTAGTATGTGTCTGTGTGCGCTTGTTTTCGTGTGTGTAAGCGCGCTTCTGCATGTCTGTGTGGTCTTCCGATGATTTATTATATTTGGGGAGAGAAATTTTAGGAGACAAAATGGGGAGATGTGTGAAGAAACGGTATGGTGAACTAGAGGAGGGGTGGGAATGAGTGCAGGAACAGAATGGGGAAGGGGGATGTATAAGGAAACAGTATGGAGAGTGGGGGAATAGTGTGAGGAGATAGTATGGAGAGAGAAAAGTGTGATGTGACACAGCACAGAGACTAGGTAGTGAGGGGGAAGGTATAGAGATGCGGCAGTATGGGGGAAACAGTGTGAGGGCACAGAAAGGAGGTAACAGTATGCTGAGGAGGTGGAGTGTGATGAAGGGGCACAGTATAGAGACTGGGTAGTATAGGGGGGACACAGTGTGAGAGGACAGTGTGAAGAGGGGGCCCAGTATGGTAAGGAGAGGACAGTGTGGAGAGCATGTACCATAAGAGTGGTAGAGTGTATGTCATATTTTGTGCAGGGAGCATTGTAAGAGTTAGGTTTATTTAGGGGCTCAGTGTAGATATTTTTATTCAGGAGCATCATAATGACACTGCTATCTTTAAGGGCATCATGTGGGGATGTGCTGCAGAAGACCGGAGAAGATGGAAGTCTGCAGAGACGAGCTGTGGAACTCATCATGGAGTCTGGACAAGAGGAAGAACAGAAAGAGAACGACTCTAATCAGAGAAGCCGTCTCAGGTAAGATACCTGCATGTAAATGTTCATTTGTGATCCTGCCTGTGTCTCATCAGTAATGTGGTTCCTGTATGGTCTGCAGTCTGATGATGACTGATAACTCCCAGTATCTCTATTGTTAATTACATACTGGGAGTTGTAGGTTTATGCGATACAAAGATATATGGGTCTGACCTGACATTACAATTGATGGTGGTTCAGATGATGTATTCGTGTACTGATGTGTTTGTGCGCGTCTGCGTGTTTGTGCGCGTCTGCGTATCTGGAATAATATGTATTTTTGTAAGATGCGTGTATGTAACTGTGCATTGTGGTGTGTAATAACATTCATATGCTTGAGGCACCTTTACTAAATCTGTTAGGACTCACTCACATGTGTTAGGGAATTCCATTTGTCTTTCCACATTTAGGAACAGACAAGTGAAATATGCTAACCCTGACAAAACTGTCACCATAGGGATGTGCTTGTATGGACACGGGTTCAGGAGCTGAGCCTGCTCCATACTGGGCAGATGTCGGCTGTGTTACATAGCCGGCGTCTGCCTGTAACAGCAGTGATCAGAGCTCGCCTTGATTGCTGCTGTTTTGAGTATTTAAGTGCCCTTGTCAATCACTGACAGCGGCATTTAGATAGCACAATGGCCGGTGCATGCAGTCACCTGTTCCCTTCAGCCCCCTGTGACGCAGTTGCAGGTTGCTGATGGGTTGCCAGTAGTGCTGAGTGCGCGTGGTTGGATAAGAGACATTACAGTCACCGCGAGCTACAAAGTGCTGCAATAACGTCAGGCACCTTAATTGTGACACTTCCATGGAGCCCAACCTCAGGCTGAGCGTTATTGAATGACTAACATGGCAGCAACACCTGGCAACTAGTGCTGAGTGAGTGTGGTTGGATAAGGTGTGATCCCAGCATGCTCAGGTGTTATCTGAGTATCTTGTAGTGCTCTGCTAATATGCTCGAGTCCCCGGGGTAGCATGTTTTGCGGCGGTAGACAGAAGCAACACATGCAGGGATTACCTAACAAACAGGCAATTCCTGCATGTGTTGCGTCTGTCTACTGCCGCAAAACATGCTACCCCTGTCTATATAAGACCTAACAGCTCACAGTGCTGTCAGACCAAATGAGAATCAAAGGAACTGCCCAAGGAGCTCAGAGACAAAATTGTGGCAAGGCACAGATCTGGCCAAGGTTACAAAAGAATTTCTGTATTACTCAATGTTCCTAAGGGCACAGTGGCCTCCATAATCCTTAAATGGAAGAAGTTTGGGACCACCAGAAGTCTTCCTAGACCTGGCCATCCAGCCAAACTGAGCAATCATGGGAGAAGAGACTTGGTGAGAGAGGTAAAGAAGAACCCCAAGATCACTGTGGCTGAGCTCCAGAGATGCAGTAGGGAGATGGGAGAAAGTTCCATAAAGTCAACTATCACTGCAGTCCTCCACCAGTCAAGGACTCCCAGACTATGAGAAATAAGATTCTCTGGTTTGATGAGATGAAGATAGAACTTTTTGGTGATAATTCTAAGCAGTATTTGTGGAGAAAACCAGGCACTGCTCATTACCTGCCCAATACAATCCCAACAGTGAAACATGGTGGTGGCAGCATTGCTATGGGGGTGTTTTTCAGCTGCAGGGACAGGATGACTGGTTGCAATTGAAGGAAACATGAATGTGGCCAAGTACAGAGATATCCTGGATGAAAACCTCTTCCAGAGTGCTCTTGACCTCAGACTTGGCCAAAGGTTCACCTTCCAACAAGACAATGACCCTAAGCACACAGCTAAAATAACAAAGGAGGGGTTTGAGAACCACTCTGTGACCATTCTTGACTAGCCCAGTCAGAGCCCTAACCTAAACCCAATTGAGCGTCTCTGGAAAGACCTGAAAATGGCTGTCCACCAACGTCCAGCATCCAACCTGACGGAACTTGAGAGGATCTGCAAGGAAGAATGGCAGAGGATCCCCAAATCCAGGAGTGAAAAACTTGTTGCACCATTCCGAAGAAGACTCATGGCTGTACTAATTCAAAAGGGTGCTTCTACTCAGTACTGAGCAAAGATTCTGAATACTTATGACCATGTGATATTTCAGTTTTTCTTTTTTAATAAACTTGCAAAAATGTCTACATTTCTGTTTTTTTCAGTCAAGATGGTGTGCAGAGTGTACTTTAATGAGTAAAATATGAACTATTTAGAATTTACCAAATGGCTGCAATGAAACAAAGAGTGAAAAATGTAAAGGGGTCTGAATACTTTCCGTACCCACTGTATTACTGCAGCACACTTACAGAGCAACACAGAATTCGTCAGCAGACCTGTATCTACACATGTAAACCTACATAAGAGATATCACTAAAGAGAAGTGTGTTGTACCCCTAAGAAGATATCAAAACCAAAAAGGAGGGAATCCTAGTCAAATACCGCTCAATATATATAATGTTAATAAATATGGAGGAGACGGAGACCCAAACGAAAACAAAGGTTTGTTAAATATATAAACCATTTTATTGTACATCAATTATAAATATAATACCAATAATACAACAATACAAGGTAAGGGGGAGAAGTACAATTAAAAAACAGGGAGGATGGAAACAATCCCTGAATATAAGGATAGAACCAGATAATGAGGAGCTCCTGTGAGATGAAAAATGCTCTAGAGTTCTAGGGGCAAACACAATTAGGGCGGGCTAGTAATTACTGCAAACTGCGAGACTAAGAAATATGATGAATAGTCTATAAAAAACAGGAAAAAATATGAATATACCTGCAAAAGAAGTATACTAACAAGTAGAATATGCAAGCATATAATCCGGTATAATTAAATAAATTAAATACTAAAACCTCACAGCTAACTGACAATTATATAAGGTATAAACATCAGAGAGTTTAGCTGATCAATTGTGAGTGGCCGTAGTTTTAATAAGAACCCGGAAAAAAGGCTCGATGTTTATAATACGTTTTAACAGTACGCAAAATATAGGTGAAGCAACCCTGATGTTCTACAGCACTAGTGTCTTATAAGTGGCGTGCATTGCAGTCAGTTAAATAAATACATAGTAGAGAGCAGGAAGGCAAATCTTTAAACTTTGCCTGTATAATACCCCTGCAATATCTATATAATAATCAGAAGTTGGTCAAAAGACGAGATGGCCGCAGTAGATGCTAATCCCCAATATGGGGTGCAGGTGAAAATAATGAAGCCAATTAACCCTGGTAGATATAATCATAACAAGAGCATAAAGACATAAACATATGATGGTATCAGGAGAGCCCGAAGATAATCAGTCATAAAGTATGTGCACCAGTACCATGTCTCACGAGAAGCACAGGAGCATCCAGATGGTGTGTGTGAGCCTCGACATGCATTTCACCAACTGCGGCCTCGTCAGGCTCTCCGGACACCGTCATATGTTTATGTCCTTATGCTTTTGTTATGATTATATCTAGCAGTGTTGCTAGATATAATGCTATGATTTAACAAAAAAAAAAACCTGGCCTCCTCCACCCCTTAATAGCCAGCCATCACACACCTTATTTCCCCCGTCGCCCAGTACAGCTCAATGAGTTGTTATGGAGGAGGGGGAAAAGTGTAACTATAGTCACAGGTAAATGTAATTATTTTACATAGCAAAGCAATACAGCTTTAAATGCTATGATTTAAAAAAAAAAATCTGGCCTTCTTCCACCCCTTAATAGCCAGCCATCACACACCTTATTTCTCCGTCGCCCAGGACAGCTCAATGAGTTGATATAGAGGAGGGGGAAAAGTGTAACTATAGTCACCAGTAGTCACCGGTAAATATAATTTTTTTTACATAGCAAAGCAATATAGCTTTAAATGCTATGATTTAAAAAAAAAAAAAAACTGGCCTCCTTCCACCCCTTAATAGCCAGCCATCACACACCTTATTTCCCCGTCGCCCAGGACAGCTCAATGAGTTGTTATAGAGGAGGGGGAAAAGTGTAACTATAGTCACCGGTAGCCACCGGTAAATATAATTATTTCACACAGCAAAGCAATATAGCTTTAAATGCTATGATTTAAAAAAAAAAAAAAAACTGGCCTCCTTCCACCCCTTAATAGCCAGCCATCTCACACCTTATTTCCCCGTCGCCCAGGACAGCTCAATGAGTTGTTATGGAGGAAGGGGAAAAGTGTAATTATAGTCACCGGTAGTCACCGGTAAATATAATTATTTTACATAGCAAAGCAATATAGCTTTAAATGCAATGATTAAAAAAAAAAAAAAAACTGGCCTCCTTCCACCCCTTAATAGCCAGCCATCTCACACCTTATTTCCCCATCGCCCTGGACAGCTCAATGAGTTGTTATGGAGGAGGGGGAAAAGTGTAACTATAGTCACCGGTAGTCACCGGTAAATATAATTATTTTACATAGCAAAGCAATATAGCTTTCAATGCTATGATTTAAAAAAACAAACCAAAAAAAAAAAACTGGCCTCCTTCCACCCCTTAATAGCCAGCCATCTCACACCTTATTTCCCCGTCGCCCAGGACAGCTCAATGAGTTGTTATGGAGGAGGGGGAAAAGTGTAACTATAGTCACCGGTAGTCACCGGTAAATATAATTATTTTACATAGCAAAGCAATATAGCTTTAAATGCTATGATTTATAAAAAAAAAAAAACTGGCCTCCTTCCACCCCTTAATAGCCAGCCATCTCACACCTTATTTCCCCGTCGCCCAGGACAGCTCAATGAGTTGTTATGGAGGAAGGGGAAAATTGTAATTATAGTCACCGGTAGTCACCGGTAAATATAACTAGAATATTTTTTCTCTTATGTACTATATACATAGCGTAACACTATACATATAGTATCATAAGGCTCTTATTGTCAGGGGCATGTAGTGTGCATGGTATTCCCAGGCACACCATAATGCCACACATAAAAGTCCCTACTGGGCACTTACCTCCCTTGCCTCATCCATCTTTATGGCCATCCTTTTGAACAGGAATATCTTCTGTGTTCTTCTGGGGTCCTGATCCTGGCTTGAGTCCTGACACGCTTATTTCTTGCTTGTCCAGGTCCTGCTTGCCCTTCCGGATCTTCTTATTTTGATGTTCTTCTTGGGGTTTAGGAAGACAGCTTGCTCTGATGATATTAAAGAGCCGGTGGATGGTTTGGGGTTTTCCAGCTGATGTTGGTAAATGAAAACCCCGTGAACAAGGCCTGGTGGTCTGCTGAGAGGGCTGAGTTGTTAGCCTCTGCTGCTTCCAGAATTTGAAGATTGAATGGTCTGGAGCCGCGCTGGATGTTACTTGGCTATAAGAGAAAAAGAAAACACAAGAAGGTGATTACATAAGAACAGTATATAGTAAAGTTCAGGAAAGCTAGAGGCTCTCTACATATGTCAACCAATGATCGGCAGATTTTGTCACTATCTGCTGATCATTTAACATGTATGGGGGCTTACAATCTCACCACTGACAAATCAGCGACCTTCACTGTTATTAGTAATCTGACGAATTTGGAAAAAGTGATTAAAGCTATGTGAAACTATTCATAAATGAGTCTGTATAAAACATCTCCTCTAATACTTACTGGCACAGGAACATGTGGGGGACACATTCTAAGGGCTTCCACCGAGTCCCAGTCAATACGCTGGAAAAACCTATGGGCTCTGATGTTACCATGGACTCCGAGGCGCCTGGCAGGATCTTCCCGGAGGAGCTACAAAAGAAGAAAAAAAAATGTTTATATTTATATAACAGCTTCATAAATAAAATTTAACTAAAATAAATAAATATTATATATATTTATGAAAAAAAAAAGCCTAATATTAGTGTTTTTTTTCTGACATCTTCAATAATACATGACAGGTAATATATACCATCACGTCACCCCTACAAGTGTTTACGTGTTATATTGAACACGTAAACACTTGACCTAACATGAGATTCCACTCCCACCAATGGAGCTGAATATAATAGTAAATTACCGCTAACATCACAATAAATCACACAATAATATAAAAGTAATACAACTTATATCATGTACTGACCTTTTTAATGATGTTCTTCGCCTCCTTGCTGGAAGCGTTGAATAGTCCTCGATGGTATTTGGACCTGCTGGTAATCATGATGTTCAAAATGATGCCAAATGCATACCAGTCTACCCCAGCATTGTACTCCTCCGCAGCCAGCATCTCAGGAGCCATGAAGCCTGGTGTCCCAGCGTATTCGGTGGCTGTCCGGTCTCCATAGATGTTCTCAAGTGCCAGACCGAAGTCGGCAATCTTTATATGGCCCGTCGCAGCCACCAAGATGTTAGAAGGCTTGAGATCTCTGTGAAGAAGACAAATGGATTCTTATCAGTGTCCGCTGTATAATTCTCAGTATTGCTGTGTATAGTTATAGGCATCACTGGTGGTGGAGGATTAGATGTATTTCTAGTTACCGGTGGATGATGCCCTTAGAATGCAGGTGTTGAATTCCACACACAAGTTCTGCGGCGTAGAATCTGGCCGAAAGAAAAGAGGAGAAAATAGTTTTTAGTGAATCAGAAACTCAGAAATATATATTGCCCAAAAGACTAGACAGGCAGGACTTATCAGGATTTTATATTTCTGGTTATTATATACAAGTATTTATATTATTATAATGGTCTAGAAGGGCAGTCGCACATATCGTATTGATTATAAGGCACCTGGACCTGCTCATCCTAAGTATAGGACATCAATGTTAAAGTAGTGGATAACCTCTTTAAGTTCCTTCTTGCCTATAGGGATACACAATTGCTACTATTACAATGTATATTCATATGGTGTTAAAGGATTATCCAGGATCAGAAAAACATGGTGTCTTTCTTTAAAAAATAACGCCACATGACTAATGTGAATGAGGATGAACTGCGATGCCTCACACAACCTGTGGACAGGTGCGGTGCTATTTTTGGAAATAAAAATTAGAGCTGTATTTTTCTAAGTGTTTCCCTAATAACATCCCTGTGAATGGGAGATATGAATTTACGTGAACGTTAGGGCTAACAATCGAATCAATCTAGTCAGTCTCATTTAGAAAATACATAGCTGTATGGCTTAGACTGTGAATACTGTACCGTGCACTGGGGATGTCAAGACACCCCTTCCTCATCAGGAGATGGTGGAATTCGCCACAGGTGACATACTCCATCCCAAGAAGCACAAGCTCCTGTCAGACAAGACGTAGAAATCAGTCGTATGATAAAGTCATTGTAGCAGTCATACATTTACTAACACTCAATAATCAGAAGATATATCTACATATGTAGAATGTGATGTGCTAAATGTACAGCATTACTTTTCACTGTAATGTTGCCTTCTGCATTTCTCACCATTATGAAGTACTCATTAAGAATGACATCCATAGGGGTGGACAAATGACTTCAGATATTGGGAGCCAGTTGAACCACTCCAAGACTTTCCATAGACTTCAATAGAGAAACCCCAAAAGTTAACCGTCAGCATCATATTTCTAGGCACATTGCCTGGTTCCCAGGGTTTGTCCAGTGTTCCCACAGTAGGTGACAGCTACACATACAAGGAGCAGGACATGAAAATGTTTCCAATGCTGAAATGTTAACAAACACCAGATATAAACGTGGACATATCCTGTGCATATAGATGAGTGCACTTTATTCTTTATCCAATATTAATGAACAGGTCACAATTTTACCTTGGTCTGAAAGGCGAATGTGCCATGAAGAAGGAAGGGGCTGCCAGATGCAAGTTGTAACACACGCCGCTCCACCAACGCGCGCTCCTCTCCTTCAGCTAGCAGGTTCCTCTTTGTGATGACTTTTACAGCAAATTGCTGGCGGGTATATCTATCTTCCGCCAGCACCACCTAGAAAAAAATGGTCATTAGTTGATGATCTTCATTAAAGGTGTTGTCTGGCCTTGGGGTACAAGTCTGCAGACACTTTATGTGAGTGTAGACTCATGAGGATTCTCCAGTGATGGGAGCAGATGGTCATTTATCCAGCCTCACTCAATTCCCTTGTATTGAGCGAGCCTGTGTAAGGGGGTGTTGACTGGACCGTCGCATTCATACCCCTGAAGACACCAATCGTGTTGTATTGTAGTGTAAACGATGTCCTGCAGTTTTCAGTATATATGGTGTAATTACATAGTTACAGTATGTCATATTATGTGAATTGTAATATAGAGTGTGATATGGTCATATGTATAATGTATAGTGTACAGCATAGGATTGCGCAAGATAAGACATAGTTTAGGACTTAGGAGTTGACATAGGTAGGATGAGAATAGTGTAAGAAAGTGTTCATGTTTAGGACTAGCTCATAGTGGGAGGGAAAAGTGCCAGTTAAAGGAGACTGCTTCCTGTTTGTAGAGCGTTCGTGAGTGATATAAGATCAAATTCAAGGGCAGTTGGGGCTGATATCAAGAGTGAGTACATATTGTTCTGGGTGATATGAGGCCTTACAAAAATTCACTGCAGACATTCCTGCAATGTCCGGAGATCAGGGCTCGATTCAGGTGCTATGGCAAGCACCTCACCCCTTTACATACAGAGGAAGATGGACGTGCAATTGTGTATGGGAAATGTAACAGATCTCGGGTGTATTGTGGAACTCAACTGGGATATCCTGGGGCTGACAGGATCAGTGAACGTAGGGATAGTCCAGTTAGAACGTAAATAAATGCTGAAAATGTTCTGTACTATGGAAATAAGAAATGGAGAATGTTGTGCCCGATACTGTGTATTACAATCTGATGCAATTGAACTGTCGAGTAAACTTCTGTGTGTTGAAACGAACTGAGTGTTCCCTAATCTATGTGCGGCAGCTCCTTAAGTTGAAGACCTGGAGACAGCTGGGGCCTGTGGCCTACAAGTGAGTGTAACGCACCCTACACGCAACAGCACATTTGAACTGGCACACAATTTTTCTGTAAAGTGCCAGGGCGACATGGACAGCTGCACATGTCTCGTCGGCACATGACCACATGTATGCAAATTGCATACCTGCAGTTATGCTCCTGCCCATTTCTGGCACCGGCACTGGAGAACCTCAACAGCACACACACTGCACACTGTGAGGACTCACAAGTCTGTAGTCACATAGTTACTGCAGACTTGTACCCTAAGGCCGAACAACTCATTGAAATAAGTGTGGAGGGGAGCAGGAAAGTGACACCATTGCTATTTCTTTAATAATTATTTTATATTTCTACAGTTTCTTACTAGCTTACATACAGGAGATCTAATAGCTATAAACATGGGCACTAGGAAATAACCCCACTAGAATTACCCATTAAAGCTAGGAGGTTAAAGGATTACTTGTGTGTAGGAATTATTTCCACCCAACATACCTTTTTCTAATAGCCTATTATGTATACATTACTTAATATTGCTGCATATTCTTTTGTTATGCACCATGGGGTTTGCCTGTGTTTTTAGCCTTATCTGATTTTCTCTTTTTTCATCAGATTTTATCATGTGTCTAAATTGTACTAATAAAATATATACCTTTTATGCTACCTTGGCTATTGCTCATAGTTTTTTGTATAGGTTATTTCAAGATCGATAAAGATTTAAGCAAAACAAAAGATCATTTTACCCTATGAAAGACCACTTTGCTTGTTTGTCGGGCGAACGTCAGCCTGTTTCCACTGGTTTCCGATAACTGCGCAGTGTGAATGCACCTTAATCTGCAGCACAGACCTGAGACTACATTTGCAGACACTTTGTCCTGATCCTAAACTCCTTTTCACTCCACAGCACCTCTGGTGTCAGGTTTTATGTTGCAGTGATGCCAGGAGTTAGGCTATGTGCCCACGATGCAGAAATGAAGCAGAAAATTTCTGCAGCATTTCTGCATCTCCCTGGCAGAAAAAACGCATGCAGATTGTACATGCAGATTGTGCATGCTTTTTTCCTGCAGAATACATGCGGATCCACATGCGGATTCACATGCGTTTCCGCATGCAGATTGACAAGCGCTTTCCAGGCGATAGCATCACTTGGAAAGTGCTTGACAACTAGGTCACACTGTATAAATCCATGCAAACAGCATGGATTTATACAGTGTGAAACGTAAAAATAAAATAAAATAAAGCTATACTCACCCCCGATGCCCCGGCGTGGCTGCAGCGCTCCTTCCTGTCTAGTTCCCGGCTGCCGGCATATCGTGAGACAGAGCGGTGAAGGGCCTGCGGTCACATGACTGTGACGTCACCGAAGGTCCTTCAGCGATGCCGGCATGCAGAGAAGCCTTCGGAAAGGTGAGTATTAACTTTATTTATTATTTTATTCTTTTTTTTACAGGAACAATGGTACCCAGGTCTGGATGAGAGTCTTCTCTCCTCCAGAACTGGGTACCATCCGTACATAGAGACGCATAGAATTCACTTGTAGAAATGCACAGACGCGCATTCTATGCGTCTCAATGCAAGTCAATAGCGGGGCTTCCGCTGCGCTTCCGCAAAATTAAATGACATGCTGCGGATTTTTGTACGCAGCATAAACGCTGCGGAAAAATGCGCAGCATGTGCATAGAACATGCGGAATCCCCTTGGGGACCATGGGGTGCGGATTACCTAGTGTTTCACAAGCGTTTCCGCTGCGGAAATTCCGCATCATAAACGCTTGAAAAACGCTACGTGGGCACCCAGCCTTATAAGAATTGCAGAAAACACGAGAGGTGAATATATTGTGAAGAGTATGCTTTGGGATATTTGCTGGCTTCTCTGGTAATCAAGGAGCTCTCTCCTTTTCCCAGGAATGTCCTAAAAAATCAGAGAGTTGTCTGTAATAGTATTAGGAGGCTTGTCCTCAATTCGATTTTTGTCCTAACTTCAGGGAGTAGTATGATTAAAAAATAAAACGATACTACCCTGATAAATCCTTTGCTATTCCAGAGCCTGGCACAGTAGTCCAAACCTGCACTTGTTTACCTTGCTGCAGACAATCACTGGTCTCATTGAGGATGTCTCTATTTATTGGACAAAACCATTGAGACGAGTCATTGGTTAGCAATCAGGAGAATGTATGAGACGTCACCACTGCTGACACGGAATTTTTTGAATTATTACTTTTTAACTGTGGACAATATCTTTAATAAATGTCATTCTCAGTACACACACATATATTCACTCATACTTATGTAGCTACGTACATGCAGATGTACAATGTAGTGCCTTGAAAAAGTATTCACATCCTGTGAACTTTTCCACATTTTTTCAAGTTACATGCAAAAACTTAAATGTATTTTATTGGAATTTTATGTGATATACCAACACAGAGTACAAGTATTTGTGAAGTGTAAAGGAAATGATACATGTTTTTCTGAATATTTTAAAAATGTAAATCTGAAAATCGTGACGTGCATTTGTATTCAGCCCCTCTGAGTCAACACTTTGTAGGACCACCTTTTGCTGCAATTACTGCTGCAAGGTATTTTTCTACCAGCTTTGCACTATAGGTTGAAATTTTTGCCCACTTTTCTTTGCAAACTAGCTGTGAGATTGGATAGAGAGCGTTTGTGAACAACAATTTTTAAGCCTTGCCACAAATTCTCAATGAGATTTATGTCTGGACTTTAACTGGGCTATATAAACACACGAGTATGTTTTTATTTAAACCATCTTATTGTAGCTCTGGAAGTATGTTTAGAGTCGTTGTCCTGCGGGAAGGTGAACCTTCATCTCTGTTTCAAGTTTTTCCAGCCTCTAACAGGTTTTTCCTACAAGATTGTCTTGTATTTAGCTCCATCCATCTTCTAATCAACTCTGACGAGCGTCCCTGTTAAAGAAAAGCATCCCCACAGCATGATGATTCCACCACCATGTTTGACGGTGGGGATGGTGTTTTCAGGGTGATCTGCAGTGTTAGTTTTCCTCCACACTTAGTGTTTTTCATTTAGCAAAAAATTTAAATTATTGGTCTCATCTGACCAGAGCACATTCTTCCACATTCTATGTGGGTGACACAGCTAGCATGGATAAAGGTGGATGAAAGTGCTCTGGTCACATATTTGCATGTAGAGTTTCTACGGCAGCTGTCACTTCTGCATGATGTTGTCTATACAGGTGTCTGGCCCACACTTGCACAGCCAACAGGATCGTGCACCTGTATTGAAAAATAGATGTTGTTATCTGCTGGCCATCCAAGATTCCAAGGTGCAGGCATGTGGGGAAAACAGCAGCACCTGCAACTTCCTAGTGCAGAAGTTAGAGGCACCAGAAAAATACTTTAACCCACTGTAGACTATCAGAAAACACTATTACACATATATAGGTAGCAACACATTTGGAAACCGCCCTGCATCTGCCTTTGTCAGAAACACCTGAATTTGGGGATCTAAGATGGTTATTAACAGTGTTATTCTCTACTTCATTCATGATCTTATATTGTATAGCAAACAATATACAATCTGGGCTCGTAATGTTATAGGTTCTTACCTTTCCAAAACTCCCCCGGCCAAGCACTTGATGAAAATCTAGTCTCTTGATGTTGTCAGAGATTGTGCTGCCGGGGAGAGATGGCCGCACACCACTGTCTCCTAAAATGGCAAACAGAAATAAGACGAGAAATTAGAAAAAGAATTTACTGTCCATGTATAAAGTGTTGGTTATTTTGTAACCTTAGCAGAGAATTCAGTTTTGGTTAGCATTGGAGTATTCATCTTTGTAAACATATTGCTTTATGCTGTTAATTGAAAAACAGACTATAATTTACTATTCAGTTTAGCACAAAGGGTTAATTATGTTATTACAAAATGGAGAATCAGTATCATTTATGTGCGGAATAATACTGGTAGCACAGTGATTGTCCTATATTAAGTGTACTGCCTTAGAAAACAATTACAGCTCAACGCTAATATTGTCCTGCAACAGTGTTAAAGGGCCCCTTCCCCTGGGACTGAGAAGTGGGTATACGTTTCGCATGTATAGGCACTCTACCTGAAGCCCTCCATTAGCTCCCCGATGCCTCCTCTGCTGGGATAGGCGTTCCTTTCCTCCTGCTTCCAAGATGACGGTCATAGCAGCATGGAGTACACTGGTAAATCTAAACCTCACCTCTCCTGCCTTTCCTTTCCCATCCCACAGCACAGAAAAGACAGGGAAGATGTGGTTTAGACTTACCAAACTGGTGGCCATCTTGGAGGTAGTAGGAACAGAACACAGATCTAAGCAATGGAGGTAGCGGGAGGCAAAAGAAGGGCGTCAGGAAGGATGACTGTATATTTACAAAGTGTAGTAACTTTTCAGTCTCAGGGTATAAGGTTGCTTTAATATACATTTTTTCCTATACTCAGTCACTAAGTTGCAAAGAGGGGAATTTATTAAATATACATAAAAAAACAAATACATTTTAATCAGATTGATTCTTCCTTGTTCCTCCATATTTTTGCCATTCTGCTAAAACGACTCAACACCGGTATGACATTCACTTCTATATAGTCCACCATCTTATGTGATATATTTAATGCCAAATATTTCAAACTGTTGCCCTCTTGGATAATAAGTATATCACCATCTGTAATTTGGAAATTCTTGTCCAATAATGATATCTGACTTATTCCAATTAATCTTCAATCCAGAAAAAATACCAAATCCATTCACCAATGTAATATCTGTCCTTAGATCTTCCTTTACATTTATTAAAATAATAACAAATCACCTGTGTACATCGCTAATATTTCCTCCTGAGTCCAAAACTGAGAACCCCTTATTCCTTTACAACCTTAGGCTGTGTGCCCACAATGCGTTTTTAATGCGTTTCCGCAGCGTTTTTATAGCTGCTGAAACGCATTAAAAACGCATGGTAGAAGGGCAGCAATGTTCCCCAATGATAATCCGCATGTGCTGTGCACATGCTGCGAAAATTTCCGCTGCGGAAAAAAACGCAGCGCTACCAATTATTTTGCAGAAGTGCTGCGTCTTCGCCGCCATTGACTTGCTTTAGATCACATGGATTACGCATCACTGTATATGTAGATGCGTAATCCACGCGTTCCAATGTGCAGATGGTACCCGGGTGTAGATGAGAGGAGAGTCTCCTCCACACCCAGGTACCATTAAAAAATCTGTAAAAAAAGAATAAAATAAAAAATAACTGTCTACTTACCTTCTGTCGGCCCGCGCTGCGCTCCTACTTGCTTCCCGGCACTTTGCAATGAATTGAAGGACCTGCGCTGACGTCAGAGTCATGTGACGGGTCACGCGATGCTGACGTCGGCAGGTCTTTCAATTCACTGTTGCCGGCAAGGGAGAACGGAGTGTAAAGCAGGACACCGGGGGCCATCGGAGGGTAAGTATACATTTTTTTTTTTATTTTTACCACTCTCTCGGGTCACACTATATAAATCCATGCAATTTGCATGAATTTATATAGTGTGACCTAGTTGTCACAAGCACTTTCCAAGTGATGCTAATCGCTTGGAAAGCGCTTGTCAATCCGCATGCGGAAATGTCAGTGAATAAAGCTCCATTTCCGCATGTCCCTGGCAGGAAAACGCATGTACAATCCGCATGTACAATCCGCATGTACAATCCGCATGTACAATCCACATGTACAATCCGCATGCGTTTTTTTCTGCCAGGGAGATGCAGAAACGCTCAGGAAAAAATCCTGAGCATTTCTGCATCGTGGGCACATAGCCTTATATATGGTCAATAAGTAGGGCAAAGAGCAGCTTGGATTAGGAAATCCATGTCTTGTGCCCATAAAAAGGACAAAAAGCTGGGACATAACCCCATGCACCTACTACTTTAGGAGGGCACCATCTAATAACTGGGATCTACCTGCCACATGTCATACAACATCATACGAATTTCAAAAAGAAAAGAAGACATGCACCTAAGCGGTGATCACCTGAAGAAATAATCACGGAATATTTGAATATAAATTACATCAATTTATTACAGTATCTCCTGACACATATATAAGAATACGCACAAAAAAAATTATTTTAAAACACCATTAAAAATAGTGGAGGAATCCACTGCTTGAGGAACCCACTACTTTAGAGACCTTCCCATATTATAATGACAGAAAATACAATAAAGTGCAGTCAAATAGATGAACTCTAACAGGCTGTATAGAATATCTATGATGGTCAATATTGCACAAGCCCAAAGTATTCTATATAAATAGAGAATACACAAAAAACAATATGTATATAAAGTGCAACAACAGGTATCTGTGTGAAAATCAATATGGTGTCCCTGTATACAGGGTAATAGGTCTATAGAACAGTATAATTGTAAACTGGCGATTGCCAATAGACCCTTTCACCTCACACTGGAGATGACTACTCCATAACCACTCCATCACATACACTCAATTGTGGCCACCCGTGCTGCCCCAGCAAAAAATAATAGTAGAGTCAATTAAACAATATGATCATAGAAAGCAAATACTCAATCAAATCAGCCTGTAAATGGGAAGGTGCAAATGGGACCTCAGTGCCCAGTGCGTGTCGCCACACACGGTGGCTTCATCAGGGGCATTTAAAGTACATATCCTCGTGTCCCGGTATATATGTAGCCTAGAATCAAAATAATTACCGAGAAAATGTTTAATTTACCTGGAGAGTGCAGTTTATGAAGTCCGAATAAACCCACCTTGGACATTTTTAAAGAAACTGACTCCTGTGACTATCTTAAAAGTGGCTGAGTGAGTACCAACCCAGTTACAATTAGTGGAGAATGTGGGCAAGATTCCAGGAAAACGTGTACCTGCCACAGAGATCGATGGATGTCCTGGGTAAAGGCCGCCAGCCAGCCAGAGATGTCCGGCACCATGAAAGAGCCACTCAAACACCTGCTGCAAAGCCAACAACAGCAGCACCGGCAGCACTTGCAGAGCCAGCAGAGCCTGCAACAGCAGCACCGGGAGCAGCAACAGATGCAGCAAGAGACTAATAAACTTCTGATGCAGCAGATTCAGCAGCAACAACGGCAGATGGAACTTCTAGCGGGGAAAGTTCGCAGCAGAGAGGCCGTCCCTCCCTCAACTCCAGGTAATGATTCACACGTCAGGAAGACGGTAAGAAGAGCATTGCAAAAGATTACTCCGGGTGATGACGTCGAGGTCCTAACGTTCTTTGGGAGGGTGGCGGAGCGGGAGAGATTGCCGCCAGAGCAGTGGGCGGAGGTGCTGGTGCCATATTTAATGGGCCAGCCTCAGAAAGCCCATTATGACTTGTTTGGCCCTGCAGGACGCAAAGGAGTGCGCCAAATTAAAAACAGAAATTTTGGCGCGCTTGGGAGTGACTCTGACTGTTAGGGTGCAACGGGTGCACCACTGGGCCTATTGCAGTGACAAACCTCCCAGGTCCCAAATGTTCGACCTCCTACACTTGGTTCAAAGTGGTTGTAACCTCAATCTTCCTCCCCAGTACAGATGGTGGAAAAGGTCATCATGGACAGGTTCATCCACTCCCTTCCAAAGTCGGTGCAAGCCTGGGTTGCCCAGGGAGATCCCCGTAAAAGCTGCTGAGTGAGTATCAACCCCCTTAAAGGAGTTTATACAAAATTTCTCCATTGCCAAAAACCATATCAATAGGGAATCAGGATTGCTAAGTCTTAGAGTAACATGAATCCTGATAATCCTTGGGATTAATAAGCCTCTTCCCCAAAAAATTCTTCCAGAGGATTGGAAAAGATGTTGTATCACTAGACTTTGACGCACGTCTACATGATTTTCTATTACAGGTAAAGTCAATTACAGTATTAAAATCTCCTACAATCAAAATCGGATATTGCAAGTTTTCACTTTCTTCATAGTGAAGCTCAGATTTATATGGGAGAGGAATACAGGTGTTTGCAATTTCTAACCTTATGTTGTTAATTTTACATTTCAACAGTTTATATATATATATATATATATATATATATATATATATATATATTTATATATATATATCTTACTTCTACCCTGTGTAATACATACTTATATTTACACCCCTTTGAACAAGGATAAAGACCCTCGTGAGTAGATATTATGTACAGCATGATATACATGTACTTGACAACCCACTTTTAGCTACTTTCTTGAATCACTATCTGAATGTGTCTTTTGAAGACATATCAGAGACATCAGATCTCTTCTCATCCAAGCAAAGAAATACCATTTCAACTTATCTTAAACCCTTCTAACATTAAATTAGATAACTTTCACCATATTAAAATAATAATTAAGTTAAAATATCCCTCCTCTTCTGATACCTCCCCCACTCCACCTTCCACTTCACCCCTTCAAACCATCTCCCACCCTTAGCTCCCCAACTACACGTTAGGCCGGGTCACACAAGTGTTGATTCTCTCATGTGAGAGAATTGGATCATTTATGCTAATGACACTAGGCTCAAGCTCTGACCAGAGTTTGAGCCGAGTGTCAGTTTACTGGGATCCGTTTCTCTTGTTTGAGACAATCATATTACAGGTGCGGAGAAGATGGAGAACTTCGTTTCTCCAACTTTTCCATCGTCTGTGTCTGCATAAATCAAACTGCACTGGGATGAAATCCAAGTCTGGGCCAAGGTTTTACACGCACCCATAGACTTGTATGGGTGCATGTGATCCGATTTGCTGAGCCACTCTCAGCGTGCTGCAATTGTTTTCCCATGCCGAATCGTCATGAGCAAAAACATTTCAGATCTGCACTGCCCCATAGTATAATATTGGGCTGAGTGCTGTCTGATAAAACATCAGAGAGCACTCTACTATGTCATACAGCAGTGTGAACGAGTTCTTAGAGAACTCCTCAACCAGACATCCACCCACCCTCCAACTAACCTGCCTTAAATAAATGAATCTTCCATAATCAATTGTAAGGGAGAATATCTCTCTATTTACATCTCAAAAACCCTTAGATTAGCCACTGACACAGAATTTAAGAAAACAAATAGTAAGATATTGTATGGTAATTCAATAGTGTATTAAATAATGTTTAAGTGCATTTATAAAATGACCCTAAAAATTCTTTATTAGATGTAGATATTTGAGTCTTAAAAGAAGTAGTAATAAGATCTTATTAATACGTATTTTGTCTCAAACTCTGTTTGCAGTTATGAGGAAATGGAAGGTAAAAGAACAACCTGAATTAAATTAATTGATAAGCGAAAAAAGAGAGAGTGGTCTACGATAATAAAAATCAGACAACTGTTTATGAGCATATCTGGGAAGAATGGACAGGTGTAGAGCAATGCTAGTTATGGGGTGAAGGGTTTTCCTTGTATCCTCCCCTTCAGTTTGGGGGTGCAGGTGGGGTTTGTTTTGATTCAAGGGAGGAGGGATGATGGAATAATATGGAAGGGTTAATATTTGTTCCATTTTGTTTTTCTTAAACAGATGATTGAAGCGTATGGATATTTATTGTATATGAGAGAATATAAATAAATGTTATATGTGAAGTACTATAACTGCATTAAAATAAATGAGATTATTGCAACATATTACTATTTAATAAACTATTTGTAATCTTTAAGAAAAAAAAATAGCAAGGAGGGGAATTTTATATGCATTTGTTGGAAATGTGTTTTTTGAGTATAAATGGTGCAAGATAAAAGATCTTCACCCTGAGGTTTCTGCCCCCATAATCAGTGCAGGAGAGCAAATGCTATGCAAAACCATGAATCTGCAACAACAGTAGTGGATTTTCTGTTTCCCATTTTGCTACAATGAATAATAATGGTACATACCCTCAAAATGGTACTTACCACACTAAAGAAATAGAGGCTACATACACATGCATCTCACTAAATTAGAATATTATCAAAAAGTTTATTTATTTCAGTTATTCAATACAAAAAGTGAAACTCACATATTATATAGAGTCATTACAAGCAGAGTGATCTATTTCAAGTGTTTATTTCTGTTAATGTAGATGATTATGGCTAACAGCCAATGAAAACACAAGCGTCATTATCTCAGTAAATTAGAATACTTTATAACAACAGCTTGAAAAATGTTTTTAAAATCTGAAATGTTGGCCTACTGAAATGTATGTTCAGTAAATGCAGTCAATACTTGGTCGGGCTCCTCGTGCATCAATTACTGCATCAATGCGGCGTGGCATGGAGGCGATCAGCCTGTGGCCCTGCTGAGGTGTTATGAAAGCCCAGGTTGCTTTGATAGCAGCCTTCAGCTCGTCTGCATTGTTGGGTCTGGTGTCTCTCATCTTCCTCTTGACAATACCCCATAGATTCTCTATGGGGTTAAGGTCAGGCGAGTTTACTGGCCAATCAAGCACAGTGATACAGTTGTGTGTAAACCAGGTATTGGTACTTTTAGCAGTGTGGACAGGGGCCAAGTCCTGCTGGAGAATGAAATTTCCATCTCCAAAAAGCTTGTTAGCAGAGGGAAGCATGAAGTGCTCTAAAATTTCCTGGTAGACGGCTGCGCTGACTTTGGCCTGGAAAAAACACAATGGACCTACACCAGCAGATGACATGACTCCCCAAACCATCACTGATTGTGGAAACTTCACACTAGACCTCAAGCAGCTTGGATTGTGGCCTCTCCACTCTTCCTCCAGACTCTGGGACCTTGATTTCCAAATGAAAATTGGAACTCTGGGACCTTGTGGGGTGTGTCAATGACTGCCTTCTGGACATCTGTCAAGTCAGAAGTCTTCCCCATGATTGTGGAGCCTACTGAAACAGACTAAGGGACTTTTTAAATGCTTAGGAAGCCTTTGGAGGTGTTTTTTGTTAATTATTCTAATTTACTGAGACAATGACTTTTGTGTTTTCATTGGCTGTAAGCCATAGTCATCAACATTAACAGAAATAAACACTTGAAATAGAAAGGGTGCTTCTACTCAATACTGAGCCAAGGGTCTGAATTCTTATGACCATGTGATATTTCAGGGTTTTTTTTTAATAAATTTGCAAAAATTTCTACATTTCTGTTTTTTTTCAGTCAAGATGGTGTGCAGAGTGTACTTTAATGAGAAAAAAAATGAACTTTTTAGAATTTACCAAATGGCTGCAATGAAACAAAGAGTGAAAAATTTAAAGGGGTCTGAATACTTTCTGTACCCACTGTATGCCCACATACTGTCCCTCTCCAAAATATTCCCCTGTACATTGCCCGATTGAATGAAGGACCCCCCACCACAATTGTGCCCCCTTTGACAATTGTCACCCTCATTATGTGCCCTCACTGTAACATTAGCCCCTTCCTTCCTCATCCACAATGATATAATTAATTTAATCTTTGGCTCCTTGACTTACTATTGGCTGTGCCATCTCTTCTCCTCTGAGGTGTTTGGGTGCCGACAATAGTGTGATGACGTCAGCAGCGTGCCGAGCAGCAGCATGTCGAGGCTGGGACTGACGAGCGCTGTTTTACCCTAGTCCCGATGACAGTGTTCAAATATGTTTGCGTCTGAAACATTTGAATATAAGAAGATGGGAGCTCCATATCCTGGACGGCTCCATGGGCTGCAGCAAAACTTTGGTGGGCTGCATGCGGTACATGAGCTGTTTGTTGTGCAGGTCTGTTCTAAAACAACACTACATTGTATAACACCTGCACCAGATTGTGCAGTTACCTCAGCCCCGAGCCTACCGGTAGTCACAGTCGGACTCCCTATAGAGAAGGTAGAGAGGATTTATTACCATCTCTGGCTTTTCAATTACTGTGATAGATGTTAGAAATGCATTGGGGAAATATTGGCCCATTTTGAAGCAAGACCTAGTCCTTTCCAAATGTACTACACCAGTCCCTTCCACCACCTATAGAAGGGCGATGAACCTGAGGGACTTGCTGGTACATAGTTACCATAAAGATCCGGGACCAGAGAAAGCCTTCAGCTCAAAAGGCCCCAGATGGGGCTTCTATCCATGCAAGAACTGTGCGGCCTGTGTAAATCTGGTGCGGTGTACATCCTTCCCATCAAGTGATGGTCATAAGGAGTTTCAAATCACACAGCATACATCTTGCAATACAGAAGGCGTAATCAACCACGCCTTGTGTCCATGTGGCCTCATCTATGTGGGTCTTACTTTTCGCCAACTGAGAGTGCGTGTGAGGGAGCACGTGCAAGATATTAAGAATGCATCAGAATCTCTTGCCGATACTGTATTGAAGCCTATCCCAAGGCATTTCAAGTTAAAACATGGGTGTGATGCTAGCCTCCTCCAAATTCGGGGTATTGACCGGATATTAATTGACTGGGGGGGGGGGATTGGAGAAAGACCGTTGGTGGATTATGAAAATTGATTGCATATGCCCCAAAGGCCTCAACGAGGTCCTCAGTTTTGTCCCTTTCTTGTAATGTGCTATTGTGTTTAGGTTTTACTTATGTTTTATGCTGTTTATAACTTCTCACTTTTTTATTTACATGCAGGGTATCCAGTATTTTTGTACACTCTACTGTGAGACAGATGCTGGACCACCACTCACTTGGAGGATCTTCTTCTCCCTTCCCTCCCTCCCTTTTTCTGCCCCCCTCGGGGACCGGGTGCCTGATCGTCCTTGCGGGCCAGCGCTCCACGCGTCTCCCTTTTTATGGATATGTACTCACCTTTCAGCAGCATCCCGCCCTGCTGCTCTCTCTTTTTCGGACCTGTCTATTTCCTGTGCGGTGTGCCACTAATTGATTCCATCCGCTATAAGCATTTTTTATAAAACATTTTACTCACTATTGTTATTCATCGGCTTTTACTCTTTGTTTATTGTTGCTTTAAATCTGTGATTTTGGATGCACAAAAAAGGGCACTTTAAGATGCACTTCCTGTGTCACACTGACACGTCAGTATTCCTATCACTTGTATATTTTTTATTTTATTTTTTCGATTCCTCTTGCCCATTGTGGCTTATAATTTTCTGATTTTTTTATTGTACATTTTCCATTATACTGATGTCAGTAGCTATGTTACTATATAACACATGTCTATGCTCACTCGTATGTGAAGGGCACACATACATTTGTATTGTGACATTAACTATCTCTTCATACTATTGTTATTTATTATATTTATTTTACCTGTGATTGGTCTCACTTGTAGTGATGGGCGAGCGTGGTTTGTTAACCCTTTCAGCGAGCATGCTCGGGTGCTCGCCCAGTATCTTCAGCGTGCTGAGGTGTTATGTTTGAGTTATTGTGTGTGCATGATTTGCGACTGACAGCTTTAATACATGTGAGGAAAGCCTAACAAACAGGCATTCCTCACATGTGTTAAAGCTGTCAAACAGTCGCAAATCATGCACACACAGTGACTCAAACATGATATTCAAGTACACTGAAGATGCTCGGAAAACACCCGAGCATGCTCATAAATCTCGAGTAACGAACGTGCTCGCTCATCACTACTCACTAGTGTAACACTTTCACGTAACATATGTGGTTTTTCACGTTGCTGTGATTCTGGTTGCCATTGGATGCATCCGACATCTGCACCACATGGGCTTGGTCACGAAATAATAATAAAAAATATTCACACAATTCGTGCACTCTCTGTTTATTATTGTTTCCATGTTTTCATTCACTTGTCACATCTTCATTTTTTCTTCCTTTTCCCTTTCCCTTCCCTCCCCTCTTTTTTACCACCATTAGTTTTGCACATTTATGCACAATTTATAACTTTGTTCTGTTGATACTCATGGTATTCCCATATTCTCTGTACCATATTGAGTACATATTATATTATATTGTCTCATGACTCTCTCTATATATACTCCTTTATATTTAATAATGATACTTTGGGTATTACTTGGTGGACATTATACTTTATACACATATGTTGTATATAATTCTCACAATATGATGTCTATTCCTGATTGTGTGTTTTCATATATTATTTTCCCTCTTTTATCTACATCTTTGTATCTTTGTGTATTTATATATATATATATATATATATATATATATATAGTGGTCCAAAAGTAGGTGGCCAGAAAATAATAACATTTAATTTGATTTATATATAAAATTATATTTACTAACACAAGCATAACATTGACAATTACATTTTATTCTGAACAATAACACAAAAGCCCTTAAATGTTATCAATGCAGGGGCTCAAACTGTTTTCCATTACAATTTGCACAGCTTTGAAGTCGCCTCTTGCGCTTCAACAAACTTTTTTGCACAAGTCTCTTTGGGTATTAATTTCTTGAAGTGCATCTCTTATGTCATTTTTCAAGTCACTGACACTTTTTGGTTTTCGACTATAAATTTTGTCCTTGAGTACTCCCCAAAAGAAAAAATCCATTGGGGTCAAGTCTGGTGAACGTACCGGCCAATCAAGTGGGCCTCTTCGGCCAATCCATTTATTAGGAAATGTTTCATCAGGATACTCGCGGATTACTCTTGAATAATGTGGAGGGGCCCCAACTTGTTGAAAATAGACTTTTTTTTTCAAAGAGTCTGTGAGGTATGAAAAGTGGAATCTGATAGGTTGCTAAGGGCAACTGAGCCAGTTTTACTTTACACCATGTTTGATAAATCTCCCCCTTCATAACCTTATTACACTTTCTGTCCACCTACTTTCGGACCACCCTGTATATATATATATATATATATATATATATATATATATATAATATAACCGGGGATGCATCCCTCTGTCTGAAGCCTCGATAGACTGCGCATGCGCGACGCACAGTCTGGCTTCAGACAGAATCATGCATCCAGCCGTTACAGGTAAGAGGAGGTGTATGGCGCCGGAGATCGCGGTATGCGTAGACACTGAACACATACCGCGTTCTCCGGCGCCATACTTGCATACTTACCTGACCGGGAGGAGCGTTGCCACGGCACCTCTCTTCTGGCCGGAGACCGGGGGCAGGAGTGAGGCGTCGGATCGGCACGTGCACATAGCGCTATCCTTCGCCATTTTACTGAAGACACATTTACAGTGTGTCTTCAGCAAAATGGCGCCGGACAGCGCGGTGCTCCGGCGCCGGTCTCCGCCCCCGGCCTCCGGCAGAAGAGGACGCAGCAGCGCTGGAGCACAGAGAACAAAGGTGAGTATAACTGTTAATTTTTTTTTGTATATGTGTACAGTGTGAAAGGGATGAGGGGGCCACACATATCAGGATTGTGGGGTGAGGGGACCATGCATATACCAGGATTGTGGGGTGAGGGGACCATGCATATACTAGGATTGTGGGGTGAGGGGTACCACGCATACTAGGATTGAGGATGAGGGGAGCCACGCATACCGGGATTGGGGATGAGGGGTGCCACGCATATCGGGATTGGGGATGAGGGGTGCCACGCATACCGGGATTGGGGATGAGGGGTGCCACGCATACCGAGATTGGGGATGAGGGGTGCCATGCATACCGGGATTGGGGATGAGGGTTGCCACGCATACCGGGATTGGGAATGAGGGGTGCCACGCATGCCGGGATTGTGGATGAGGGGTGCCACGCATACCGGGATTCGGATGAGGGGCCATGCATACCAGGATAGGGATGAGGAGTGCAATGCATGCCAGGATAGGATGGTGCGGACAGGATGGGGGCAGCACAAATACCAGGAGGGGGGCAGCACATACCACACATACCAGCATGGGAGACCATATACCAATAAAAATGCTCGCCACCCGGGCATAGAACGGCTTCAATAGCTAGTATATATATATACATAGAAAGTCATGATTAACTTACACCAGGTATGGGCCGGTAATGTTCTCCGCAATTTCTTTCTCTCCCTCTAAGTATGTCTGCATCTCTTGGCATCCTGATGATTGTGCACATTCTGCCAGCCGGCAAGAAGCACCTGGTTGCCATGGATACGTGTCCCTATGACGCGGCACTTCGGGGACTCCTTACTGATGTGTCAGCGGGAGGCGGGCACCGGCTGCGTTGGACACTGACTCCCTTGCTTCCGGCGCTGGCTTCCGCCACTGGAAGCGCCGCTGTACCCCCGCTACACGTGCCAAAATACTTTGGATATATATACCCCCCTGCCTGTCACCCATACACAATCGCCCCCTGGAGAAGCAGGACTTGAAACGCGCGTCAGGGCCGCTTTCATGCCATCCACAGGTTGTAACTAGGCTGTACTCTCATTTTATGTGGGACCATAACTTTCTATATGTGTCACTGTGTATTACTCTCACTAGAAGATATACTTATGTTGTGACATCTGTGTCATAGGCATGATTCTTCTCCTTATTTGGATATTAGCAACTTGTACTGTATAATTAGTTCCTGCTGTGCACTCGTACTTTATATGCTTTACTTGTGATCTGGACTCTGATACATTCTTTTCCAGATGTCTTATCCCTAATTTAGTGTATCATTAACCTTTGTGCATGGGATGCAGTAAGTATGTTAATGAATCAATTGAACGTATTTATTGATTTTTCTCTGCCTACCTTGGGACGAATCATGCCTTAATAACACTTGTTGATTATTCCTTCTTTATAGACACTTAACTGTATGTATATATATATATATATATATATATATATATATATATATAAGTTATAAATATATATTTTTACATAATGAAATGGTATTCCTACTTATGGAGGGAATTGGATTGTAATGTATTCCCAATTAAACACCTGAGATTGGGAAGGAGGTGGAGACCTGTTGAAGGTTCCTCCTCTGACCTATTAATCTCACTCCATGGATGAACCTAGGAATAGGGAATTCCATGGAAGGGTGTTTGGGTTATGTAATAAATATTATCCCTCAGTTCATTTATGGACACAGGAATCACTATTTGAATACTGTCATTGCAATGCAAATATATTGGGAAACTGCTAACAGAATGTTGTCCCTAATAATGAGAAATAGTGCGCTTTTATTGTAAATAGGGGATAAGAGAAATCATTAAAGCACATACGTTGTTTACATTTGAAGAAAAGCTTTTGGTGGGGCTTGCCAATTTAAAAGATGGCGATCGTAGCATTAGAAGTGTAATGCGCATGCCCGGTGACGTCACGAAGCAGGCGGACCAGGTTTGCCCCGATCATGTGACGAGATAATGGGGATTTCCTGGGAGACATGCGCAGATGGGATTTTGAGACGCCGAGGACAGCGTGGAGGAAGTAAGAAACGTGGTCATGCATGATTGCTGCAGTGTGAGTCGCAACCTCAAATATATTATGATTTATAATGTACACCTGGCACTGATAAATACTAATCAAAGCACTTATCACTTTATGAGAGTTATGGATACTGTAATTGATGATAATAATATATCTGTCTAAAATTTTATCACTATGCATGTAACTGAATAATATTTTGTGATATGCACTACTGCACTTTTCTTATGTAATCATGGTTTTGTATAAATTAATTATAATTATGGAATCACTGTTTGTAACTATATATATTGCACTATATGCACTTGAACTCTGCTTGAGAAAGGTTCTGTGAACCGAAACGTTGCCTTTGGGCTCATTAAAGTCCATTTTTCTATAATATTTTTGGAGTGCTGCCTCTTGATATTCTTTCTTTCTCTATATATATATATATATATATATATAAAAATAAATATACTGTATATATATATATATATATATATATATACATAAATGTATACACAGGGTGGGCCATTTATATGGATTCACCTAAATTAAATGGGAATGGTTGGTGATATCAACTTTCTGTTTGTGGCACATTAGTATATGGGAGGGGGAAAACGTTTCCAGATGGATGGTGACCATGGTGGCCATTTTGAAGTCGGCCATTTTGGATCTAACTTTATTTTTTTCAATGGGAAGAGGGTCATGTGACACATCAAACTTATTGACAATTTCATAAGAAAAACAATGGTGTGCTTGGTTTTAACGTAACTTTACTCTTTCATGAGTTTTTTACAAGATTATGACCACTTATAAAATGTGTTCAAAGTGCTGCCCATTGTGTTGGATTGTCAATGCAACCCTCTTCTCCCACTCTTGACACACTGATAGCAACAACGCAGAAGAAATGCTAGCACAGGCTTCCAGTATCCGTTGTTTCAGATGTTGCACATCTCATATCTTCACAGCATAGACAATTGCCTTCAGATGACCCCAAAGATAAAAGTCTAAGGGGGTCAGATCGGGAGACCTTGGTGGCCATTCAACTAGCCCACGACGACCAATCCACTTTCCAGGAAACAGTTCATGTAGGAATGCTCTGATCTGACACCCATAATGTGATCGTGCACCATCTTGTTGGAAAAACTCAGGGAACGTGCCATCTTCAGTGCATAAAGAGGGCAACACATCAACATGTAGCAGTTTCAGATATCCAGTGGCATTGAGGTTTCCATTGATGAAGAATGGCCCCACTATCTTTGTACTCCATATACCACACCATACCATAAAGATACGAGATGTGCAGCAACTGAAACAATGGATACTGGAAGCCTGTGCTAGCATTTCTTCTGCGGCATTGCTGTCAGTGTGTCAAGAGTGGGAGAAAAGGGTTGCATTGACAATCCAACACAATGGGCAGCACTTTGAACACATTTTATAAGTGATCATAAACTTGTAAAAAACTCATGAAAGAATAAAGTTATGTTAAAACCAAGCAAACTATTGTTTTTCTTATGAAGTTCTCAATAAGTTTGATGTTTCACATTACCCTCTTCCCATTGAAAAAAATAAAGTTGGACCCAAAATGGCCGACTTCAAAATGGCCGCTATGGTCACCACCCATCTGGAAAAGTTTTCCCCCTCCCATATACTAATGGGCCACAAACAGGAAGTTGATATCACTTAGGTGTATCCATATAAATGGCCCACCCAGTATATATATATATATATATATATATATATACATATATATACAGTAGATATATTATTATTATTATTATTATTATTTATTATTATAGCGCTATTTATTCCATGGCGCTTTACATGTGAAAAAGGGGGTATAATACAAGAACAATTTCAATAATCTTGAACACAATGTGACAGCGACTGGTACAGGCGGAGCGAGGACCCTGCCCGCGAGGGCTCACAATCTACGAGGGATGGGTGAGGATACAGTAGGTGAGGGTAGAGCTGGTCGTGCAGCGGTATGGTGGAGCGGTGGTTACTGCAGGTTGTAGGCTTGTCGGAAGAGGTGGGTCTTCAGGTTCCTTTTGAAGGTTTCCACGGTAGGCGAGAGTCTGATACGTTGGGGTAGAGAGTTCCAGAGTAGGGCGGAAGCACGGGAGAAATCTTGTATACGGTTGTGGGAGGAGGAGATAAGAGGGGAGTAGAGCAGGAGATCTTGTGAGGATCGGAGGTTGCGTGCAGGTATGTAACGGGAGACTAGGTCGGAGATATATGGAGGAGACAGGTTGTGAATGGCTTTGTATGTCATGGTTAGGGTTTTGAACTGGAGTCTCTGAGCAATGGGGAGCCAGTGAAGAGATTGACAGAGAGGAGAGGCCGGGGAATAGCGGGGGGACAGGTGGATTAGTCGAGCAGCAGAGTTTATGATAGATTGGAGGGGTGCGAGAGTGTTAGAGGGGAGGCCACAGAGCAGGAGGTTGCAGTAGTCAAGGCGGGAGATGATGAGGGCGTGCACTAGTGTTTTTGCAGATTCATGGTTTAGGAATGTGCGGATCCGGGAGATATTTTTAAGTTGGAGTCGGCAGGAAGTGGAAAGGGCTTGGATATGTGGTTTGAAGGAGAGTTCCGAGTCCAGGGTTACCCCGAGGCAGCGAGCTTGAGGGACTTGGGAGAGTGGGCAGCCATTGACTATGATGGATAGGTCAGTTGGGAGGGTTGAATGAGATGGCGGAAAGATGATGAATTCTGTTTTGTCCATGTTAAGTTTTAGAAATCTAGCAGAGAAGAAGGAGGAAATAGCAGACAGACATTGTGGGATTTTGGTTAATACGGAGGTGATATCGGGTCCAGAGAGGTAGATCTGTGTGTCATCAGCATAGAGGTGATAATGAAAGCCATGAGACTCTATGAGCTGTCCCAGGCCTAAGGTGTAGATGGAGAAGAGCAGGGGTCCTAGAACTGAACCTTGGGGGACACCGACAGATAGGGGGTGAGATGAAGAGGTGGTGTGTGAGTGGGAGACACTGAATGTCCGGTCTGTTAGGTATGAGGAGATCCAGGATAGGGCCAAGTCTGTGATGCCGAGAGATGAGAGAGTCTGTAGTAAGAGGGAATGGTCCACTGTGTCAAAGGCAGATGACAGGTCTAGGAGGAGGAGGACAGAGTAGTGTCGCTTAGATTTGGCGGTTAGTAGGTCGTTTGTGACTTTAGTCAGTGCAGTTTCAGTAGAATGGTGCGGTCGGAAACCAGATTGTAGGCGGTCAAAAAGGGAGCAGGAGGAGAGGTGGGAGGACAGTTCAGAATGGACATGTTGTTCCAGTAGTTTTGAGGCATAGGGGAGAAGTGATATGGGGCGATAGCTAGACACAGAGGATGGGTCAAGGGAGGGCTTTTTGAGGATGGGCGTGATTGAGGCATGTTTGAAACATGAGGGGAAGACACCAGTTGTTAGTGACAGGTTGAAGAGGTGGGCTAGGGCTGGGATGAAGATAGTGGTAAGGTTTGGGATGAGGTGGGACGGGATTGGGTCAAGTTTACAGGTGGTGAGGTGTGATTTGGAGAGTAAGGAGGAAAGTTGATCTTCAGAAATGGTGGAGAATGTAGTTTTGGAGGGTTGAGTAGGTGTGGGGAGGGGCTGTGGGGGCTTTAGGCAAAAGCTTTGTCTGATGGTGTCAATCTTCTGCTTGAAGAATGAGGCAAAGTCTTCGGCTGAAATAAGAGGAGAGGGAGGAGGCACTGGGGGACGGAGGAGAGAATTGAAGGTGTTGAATAGTTGTTTGGGGTTGTGGGACAGGGAGGATATGAGAGATGTGAAGTAGGTTTGTTTTGCTGCAGTGAGTGTGGACTTGAAGGTAGTGAGGGACTGTTTGAATGCGATGAAGTGCTCATGGGAGTGGGACCTTTTCCATCTACGTTCAGCAGCCCTGGAGGCCCGTCGCAGTTCTTTAGTTAGGCTGGTGTGCCAGGGTTGTCTGTTGATTGTGCGAGTCTTGGTATGCATGAGGGGGGCGACCGAATCGAGAGCTGCAGCTGTTGTGGTGTTGTACAAAGTGGCAGCAGCATCTGCATCATGTAAGGAACTAATGTCTGTAAGAGGGAGGAGGGATTCAGAGAGAGAGTGTAGGTCAAGGTGTTTGAGATTTCTACGAGGGTATTCAAGTTTGTGGAGTGGGGATTGTTGCCCCGGGGAGGAGAGAGAAGAGAATGTGAGTAGGTTGTGGTCAGAGAGAGGGAGAGGTGAGTTAGAGAGGTTAGATAGGGAACAGAGGCGGGTGAAGATGAGGTCCAGCGTGTGGCCGTCTTTGTGGGTGGGTGTGGAAGACCACTGGGTAAGACCAAAGGAGGAAGTGAGGGATAGAAGCTTAGAGGCAGCTGAGAGGGAAGTATCAATGGGGATGTTAAAGTCGCCCATGAGGATAGTGGGGATGTCAACAGAGAGGAAATGAAGTAGCCAGGTGGTGAAGTGGTCAAAGAAAGTGGTGGCTGATCCTGGGGGGCGGTAGATGACAGCCAGTTGGAGGTTGGAGGGGGAGTAGATGCGCACACAGTGCACCTCAAAAGACGGGAGAGTAATTGCGGGCGGCAGTGGGATCTGGGTGAAGGAGCAGTTTTCTGAGAGGAGGAAACCTATTCCTCCACCGTGCTTGCCGTTGGGGCGGGGGGTATGGGAGAGGTGGAATCCGCCATACGAAAGTGCAGCAGGAGAGGCTGTGTCGGAGGGGGTGAGCCAGGTTTCAGTGATTCCGAGGAAGGAAAGCTTGTTAGTGATGAAGAGATCGTGAATGTAGGAAAGTTTATTGCAGACAGAGCGAGCGTTCCATAGCGCTCCTGTTAGTGGAACTGGGGAAGCGGGGGCTGGGCGGATGGGTGTAAGGTTAGAAGGGTTACGAGAGTTTGGGATAGATCGGGGGTAGGAGGTGGAAGTGAATGTAGGGATGTGGTGAGGAGGGCCAGGATTTGGAGAGATGTCGCCGGCAGTAAGGAGGAGCAGAGAAAGCGTTATTAGGTGGGAGCAGGAGAGGGCATGAGGTGGCTGTCTGTGTTTGGAGACAAAGGATTGTATGTTGTGGAATAGCTCTGAGGAAGAGGTGAGATGGGTGGGGAGAATGGAGGGAGAGATGAAGAGTTCCTTTCCCGGTGTAGGGATTAGGGGTGGTTGAAAGAAGTGAAGGATTAAGGGGGTGAGAATGAAAACAAAAACAATCATTGTTTACTGTGACTTAGTATCCAGGTACCTTCAGTTCACTTCAGGTTCAATTCAGGATTAATTCAAATTTCAGGCACTTCAGCTCATGGACACTTAAGCTGAGGGACACAGACTTCAGTCTGACACAGACTCCTAGTTCTCAATATATGGCCTACAGAATGCATTCAGCTGTGAACCAGAGGGGAGTGGTCTGTGCTCATCTTGATCAGCTGATTAAGGCTGAACCAGATGTAGGATACTCAAAGGTTCAGTAAACAAGGTCATAAATGAAAGTGGGGGGTGGGTAGTGTAACTTGGGTCACATACCATTAGTATATAGTAGGAGCAGAGAGATATAGGGAAGGCTGCATGGAAATCAGGATGGAAAAGTTGGGTCACGTACCATTAGTATATAGTAGGAGCAGAGAGATATAGGGAAGGCTGCATGGAAATCAGGATGGAAAAGTTGGGTCACGTACCATTAGTATATAGTAGGAGCAGAGAGATATAGGGAAGGCTGCATGGAAATCAGGATGGAAAAGTTGGGTCACGTACCTGTAAGAGGAATGGATAAACAGAGATGCTGATTAGAGTGCGGTGGTGGCCGGTAAGGTACAGTCTGCATGCATCATATTATTCAGGATTAATTCAAATTTCAGGCACTTCAGCTCATGGACACTTAAGCTGAGGGACACAGACTTCAGTCTTTGTCTCTTGCCTTACATTGGTTTATTCCTGTGGTTCCGTGGCACTTTGTTGTCACCTCTTTCCCTTGGATTTTTTATCTCTTTTGATTATGTCTGATTTTACTTACATTTTTGCAATAAAAATGTAATTGTTATTGGATTTGCTCCTGTTTCCATTTTTCTCTTTTTGGGTTATATAGTTATGGAAGAGCATTTATAGGGGCCGACTCTTTTCTTTTTGGATACTCCCTATAGAGAAGGTAGAGAGGATTTATTACCGTCTCTGCCTTTTCAATTACTGTGTACACAGCTCTGAACAAGTGCTGTGTATTCAGTATGGTAAGCGCAGATAGCGCTTCCTGCTCCAGACCCAGAGATCATGTGATGGCCGGGTGTAGAGAAAGAGCAAGAGCTTCTGGGTCCTAGGAGACCCAGTCAACCCTGCTATATAGGCAGTAGGTTGAATGTCCCCTGTAACTAGGATCAATATACCAGCAGATGTGTTTGGGACACAGGTTTATTAACAATTACTATTATATAAGTATGGCAGGTTCTCCTCCTGCACTTGTTAGTTCAGCTTTCCTCACATACTGCACAGCTCTCCAGTCCATACAATGGTCACTGATGGAGGAGCATGTAACCAGACCACTCCATCAGCCTTGTCCTATTGAGAACCTCCCATGAGAAAGATGCTTTTATAGTGAAGTAGACTGACGGACAGGTCTGGTCACTGCTCCTCCACCAGCAGCCATATTATAGACTAGAGAGCTGGGCAGTCTGTAAGGAAAGCTGCAGTAACAAGAGCAGGAGGAGAATCTGACATACCTACAGTATATCATAGTAAATGCCACAAAATCATGTCCCCAACACATCTGTTAAAGTAAAGATAAAATGGTCAACCTCATTAACTAATTCTGCAGCCAGCAATAGACAGCGCAACACAAAGACTATAGGAGGCAAACGACTCAATTTTATTTTAATGAAACCATATTGCAATTTTTTTTATCCATTCAAGCAAGAAAAAAATCAAATGTTTCAAAAGTTAAGACAACACCTGTGTAAAATCATTGAAATAAAGAGCAAAAAAACCAGGAAAAAATAAATAAAAAAACAATGACTATCCAAATTGCATTTACAAGCCCCATCCCTAACAAAAAACCATGTAACTAATATATAAAAATAACACAAGCACAGAAATCCTTTATTTACTACAGATATTACCAGAAAAAAAATAAAATAATATTAAAATATTGTAAAATTTAGACTCGATGTTTCACAAAAAAATATTTAAATATCCAAACATTACAATTTTTTACAGTTTTTTAAACCATATGTATGAAAATAAGAAAAAAATGTGCCTTGGCAAGAATGGGGAAAAATGGCCTGATCATGTAGGGGTTTAACAAAGTACTGAATATATACATATATATAAATGGACTGGGGAACAGTTCTACAACCCTCCAGCTTCAGATCTTGCTCATGTATCACATCCTCCACCTGTCAGATTTAAAAGATGTGTAACTTGTGTAAAGTGACAACATTGCCCTGATCTGTAAGTGTGGGCATGAGAAGCTACATGTCATGGTGCTCCCTGTGGTAAGCTGATGTATAGTATTACCTGTGCCCTTGGTGGTCTTCTGCCCTTCTTCTTCTTTCTTGATTGAAGAGCTTTCATGTGATGAGCCAAAGATTTGTCTTCTCCTCTTGGCTCCACTTCTTCTAGCTAGGACCTCCTGATGACATTCCTGTTCTTCTTTCTGGCCTTGGTGATCAATCTTCTGAGAGACGATCTCCAACTCTGAGCCATTTCTCTTCTCTCCTCTCCTATGGCTCTTCTTGATGGACGGCTTCTCATCATCCGATGAGTCCAAAACATTTCTTCTCCTTTTCTTCCCTCTCATCCTAAAGTCCTCCTCTTTAATCTCCATAATGTCGCTTTGCTGAAGGCAGCTCCTCCTCATCCGCATGCAAGCCAACCGCAACTCTCCAACTGCCAACCGGCAACATTCCAATGTGCTCACTGGTCATGTGATAGGAATTGACCATAAGCAGTCATATATATGAGTTATCAGATATTGGTGTTTTTCTATTTTATTCTCATCATATCACATAGTATTAGGCCAAGCTCACAGATAGAGGTTTATTTTAGCTTTTCTGCTGCCTTTTTTCCTATAGAAAGACTCAAATATCCAGATCTTTTTCACATTTTCAGGTTAAGACTTGAATATACTTTGCAGCAATCTCGATAGTAATATTTACACGTAATGACAACTATAGGTTTCTAAAGAATAATTTCTAGTTACTATAATGGCTTCTTAGAAAACCCACATGTGTGAGTTTGCTGTTTTGCAGAACGCTCTTTGCCACCATTTTCCTTCTGACGCTGTTTTGCAGCATTTAGGGGATGTGCACACGGTTATTATTTGTAGAGGAAAAGAAATACTAGAGTGTTGGCGGGTAAAATGCTGCCTAAAATATGTGCAAAAACGCTTCAAGAATTGACATGCAGAAGATATGAAACTTCTTCAAATCTGCAAGGAAAAAATAAGCAGAATGTACATGAGATTCCATAAATCTCATTGACTTTGCTAGTACATTAAAACACTGCGTTTTTTCATGCAAAGAACGTGCGGAAATAACTTTTGAAAATACGGCAAAAATGCAACATGTGAACATGCCCTTGGCTTCTAGTCCATCAAAAATAGTGTAAGTCTGAACTTGAGATGCCGCTGTGGATACTCATTCTGGTGTTAATACTATAGGAAATGACAAGGCAATGATCGCGCTTTTTATAGTGTAAATAGGGAAATACAGCCCTCCTAGACCGGACACAAGGATTTTATTTGCCAATAGTAATAATATTGGTGGGTTATATTTTTTACACTATACTACATACTTTTTTCACATATAACTATTTTCCTGTGATAAATTGTATTATCAATATATGGACTGGAGTTATTTGTAATTTAATTCCATATTTGGTGCACACAGATTGTTCTTTCTGCTGAATTCTAGATTAGTCATTGCTAGTGTCTCGGCATATTAGCATGTTTTTGTAATTTTTTGCTAAACCCTAATGAGGATTATTTGCTTATACTTGATATTCGCTTCTCAATAGTATTCGCTTATTCACTATATTCTAGATTATACATTTTGTCTTAGATGTATATTGGAAGTTCTTCATATTTTTTTCTTATGTCACATTATTATTTTTCACAGTGAATGTTTGATAAAGATCATGTTGACGCTTTTGTATTATACATTTTACTTTGACTTAAAAATAATACTTAGTACAATTTTAATGGAAACAATTTGCTTCAATAACACAGACCCTTATTAAATGACCCAGCATGCCACTTCTGGCCTGAGCTTTCAATGTAGAATTACATATTTGCTGTGTAACTAAATAGCTGTAATGCATAGAATAATTGGGCTTACTACAGAAGGGATAGATGCTCTTCTAGTGAAGCTTCATGATGTCCATTGCTCCAGAGTAGACGACCTTCTCTATGAACACTAAATGCCTGTAAGGCACAGTGTGATTATGGGGTGGGAATGCTTTAGGACATTTCTTTAGGATACAATGACATTGGTGGCAGACTGGTATCTGGTGTCACCACTAAAGGACGGCAGAAGTAATTCAGGCACATACTGGTGACAGTTTAGGATAATGTTACTGAAAAGAGGCAACAAGCTTACTGGTCACAGAGTCTCCGAGACGCCAACATGCTTCATAACTACAAATACTCTTAAATAGGGGAACAGCTTCACCACAGATAGATGACTGGCAAAAACATTTACGCTGGGCTTCCACTTTCCAAACTTTACACCACCTGCTGGAAGGCTCCTCCGCAGTATCTCAAGCTGTCTCGGTGTCCGTCCTCTTACAGAACAGCACTCACACGTTCAAGCAGTTATATGACCAGGTTTCACAAAGCAAACTGTAAAAATACTATTAATCAGATCTCGGACCAGATGGGGCTGATGTACGTACTCTGAAAATTCACATCAGGATGGCTGTGCAATCCTGATGTTAAGAGGAGCATTGTATCCTTATTTTAATGTGATAAAGGAAAAGTTTCACAAAGGATTATACAGCCATCCTTATGCATATGCTGACAAGTACACCAGCCTCATCTGGGCTAACAGATTTGCATAATAATATATAATACTATAAGCAGTATGTATTGTAAAATCAGTGCTTGGATGTGGCATGAGGCATTGGAGGAGCTCAAGGACCCTGAAGGTGGCTGAATCCTGGTATCTAGACAGCTTCTCAGCAGCACTCACAAGCTCCATGGGAAACAAGTTGTAAGCGCTGTCCTCCTTGTTTGGGAGAACAGTCAACTCTGACAGACAGAATGGTGGCTGACGTAGGCAACAAGCAAATTCTAGAATTCAAAATACCTCCTCTCATGAGAAATGAAGAGAATTTTTAAAAAGGGGTTATTTGCAAAGTTCCCTATTTTTACAAGCACTTTGCAATTTTACCCAATTAAGAAATTGCGTATAGCCTTTTAATAATGTAATTAATCTGACTGATGTAAAAAACTATCCTTTTATAGACAGCACATTAAATATAAAATACAGGTGGATACAATTCTGTTACCATATACTGTGAATATAACTAGTGCCATGAACTGCCCATATGGGTAATGCCATTCAACTGTGCCATATAGTTGCCATATGTACAATATAGGAGCTATAAGAAATGTGCACTTTGAACTTCTGAATTCCAGCACCATGCGGAGCCTACACATGTATCGGTATAATGTGCCATAATGACTATTGTCATACCTGGGTTTATAATATTGGTGGTGAATATATTCTTATGGGCTCTGTATGACATTACTGACATGGGCAGCATTTGCCACTAATGATGGAGCACTGCATGACACTTTATGTTGGCGTTTTGTCCTATTATCTTGGGATAATCTTATTTTTCTGATCACTGTATATTACTAATATTCTGGATACTATACTTTTGGAATCATCTTCTAGTTGTAGCTCTGAAACTTGGGATAAAAGTGACTCTGTAAATGTCAGATTGACATTTTCTAGAATTGAAGAGCATTGTGGTAAGTATGAGAATGTACCAGGCAATAGATGTGTGTAATGCAATGCACATACCGCAGCCTCATGCTGAACCCCTCACCGCAGATTCATGAGTGTGAATGGCCCAAAGGCCAGACCGAAATCCCATTGAGGATCTGTGGCAAGACTTGAAATTGCTGTTCACAGACGTCTCCATCCAATCTCACTGAGATAGAGCATTTACAAAGAAGAATGGGAGAAAATGTCACTTCTAGATGCAAAGCTGGTAGAGACATACCTGAAAAGACTTGCAGCAGTAATTGCAGCGAAAGGTGGTCCTACAGACTATTTACTCCGGAGGGATAAATACAAATGCAAGTCACAGTTATCAGATTTATATTTTCTCAATATATAGAAAACCTTGTAGAATTTACTTTACACTTCACACATACAGTGGTGTGAAAAAGTGTTTGCCCCCTTCCTGATTTCTTATTCTTTTGCATCTTTGTCACACTTAAATGTTTCAGGTTAGTAATGGGGGTGTCTTATAGACGCCCATCATTACTAACCTGGGCTTCATGGCAGCTGGCGCTGACATGAAAACCAACCCTATTACCCCCTGCCACCGCACCAGGGCAGCGTGGAAGAGCAAGGCTAAGTGCCAGAATTGGCGCATCCTATGGATGCGCCATTTCTGGGGTGGCTGACGGCTGGTGTTTCTAGCCTGGGAGGGGGCCAATATTCATGGCACCCTTCCTGGGCTATTAGTATCAGCCCCCAGCTGTCTGTCCAGCCTTTGCTAGCTATTAAAATAGGGGGGACCCCACGTCATTTTTTTGGGTGGGTCTCCCATTTTAATAGTTAGTAAAGGCTAGGTATTCAGCTGGGGGCTGATATTAGTAGCCGGGGAAGCTCCATGGGTATTACCCCCTTCCCAGGCTTCAAACATCTGCCCCAGCTGTCTGCTTAACCTCCGATAGAGACTAAAATTATGGGGGATCCCACGTCAATTTTTTTTTAATAAATCCTTTATTTTAACACTAAATGACACTTGAGGGGTTAATAAAGATGCAGTCCCTAAATTAATATTTATTTTTTAATTAATTTTTCCCAAAAATTTTGACGTGGGCTTTGCCATATTTTTGTATGCGAGCCAGGTACAGAATCCAGGAACGGGCTGCCCCCAACTCCCAGCTGCCTATTTGTACCTGGCCGGACACAATATAGGAAAGCCCTTTTTTTTTTATTATTTCATGAATTTCATGAAATAAGTTTAAAAAAGAAAAATACGTGGGGCTTCGCCCTATTTTTGTGTCCAGCCAGGTACAAATAGGCAATTTTTTTTTAATTATTTCAGGAAATTCATGAAATAATTAAAAAAAAATTGATGTGGGGTTTCGCACTATATTTGTGTCCAGCCAGGTACAGCAGACAGGATCGGGCTGACCCCAACCTCCAGCTGCCTATTTGTACCTGGCCGGACACAACAATATAGGGAAGCCCTTTTTTTTTAATTATTTCATGAAATAATTAAAAAAAAATTGACGTGGGGCTTCGCACTATATTTGTGTCCAGCCAGGTACAGCAGGCAGCAACGGGCTGCCCCCAACCACCAGCTGCCTATTTGTACCTGGCCGGACACAACAATATAGGGAAGCCCTTTTTTTCTTAATTATTTCATGAATTTCATGAAAAAATTAAAAAAAAAATACGTGGGGCTTCGCCCTATTTTTGTGTCCAGCCAGGTACAACTAGGCAGCTGGGGACTGGAATCTGCAGCACAGGGAGGCCCAAGCTTTCTGGGCCCCACCCGCTGCAAATTGCAGTCCACAGCCACCCCGGAAAATGGCGCGTTCATAGAAGCGCCATCTTCTGGCGCTGTACCCAACTCATCCAGGGCCCTGGTGCGGTGGCTCACTGGGTAATAAAGGGGTTAGGGCCAGCTTGGCATTATCAGCTGGCCCTAAGCCCGAAATTCATGGGGTCACGCCAATATTAGACATGACCGCCATGAATTTCTAGTAAAGTATTTAAAAAAAAACGCAAACACCCAGAATAAAGTCCTTTAATTGAAATAAAGACACAATTCTTTATTGTTCTAAATTAAACCATACTTACCATCACGCCCATTCCAGCTGAAGCCAACGATCTCCTGCAATAAAAGAAAAATAATAAAGCAACATCATTCTTACCTTTCGATGGTTCCCAGGACAGCTCCAGCTCTGCTACATCGAGATGACAGGCTGGACCGCAGGAGAAAGCTGCCATCCAGCCTGTCATCCCGCAGACACTGAGAAGCGCAGGCATGCTTGCGCTCCTCAGTATCAGGCTGTGACGGCATCCCGATGAGCCGAGTCTCTCACGCTCACCGCATGCGCAGGAGAATTCTCCCACGCTATCAGTGACGTGCATGAGGTGAGCTGAGTTCATTGTTGGCTCATCGGGATGCCGTCACAGTCAGACACTGAGGAGCGCAAGCATGCCTGTGCTTCTCAGTGTCTGCGGGATGACATGCTGGATGGCAGCTTTCTGCTGCGATCCAGCCTGTCATCTCCATGTAGCAGAGCTGGAGCTGTCCTGGGAGCCATCGAAAGGTAAGGATGATGTTGCTTTATTATTTTTCTTTTATTGCAGGAGATCGTTGGCTTCAGCTGGAATGGGCGTGATGGTAAGTAAGGTTTAATTTAGAACAATAAAGAATTGTGTCTTTATTTCAATTAAAGGACTTTATTCTGGGTGTTTGTGTTTTTTTTTTAACTTTGACTATGGGGTTAGTAATGGGGGTGTCTTATAGACGCCTCTCCATTACTAACCTGGGCTTGATGTCAGCTGGCATTATAAGCTGACATCAACTCCAACCCTATTACCCCACTGCCACCGCTACAGGGCAGTGGGAAGAGCGAGGCTAAGTGCCAGAATTGGCGCATCCTATGGATGCGCCATTTCTGGGGTGGCTGACGGCTGGTGTTTCTAGCCTGGGAGGGGGCCAATATTCATGGCACCCTTCCTGGGCTATTAATATCAGCCCCCAGCTGTCTGCCTAGCCTTTGCTAGCTATTAAAATAGGGGGGACCCCACGTCATTTTTTGGGGGGGGTCCCCCATCTTAATAGCTAGTAAAGGCTAGGTATTCAGCTGGGGGCTGATATTAGTAGCCTGGGAAGCTCCGTGGGTATTACCCTCTTCCCAGGCTTCAAACATCTGCCCTAGCTGTCTGCTTAACCTCCGCTAGAGACTAAAATTACGGGGAGCCCCACGCCAATTTTTTTTTTAATAAATCCTTTATTTTAACACTAAATGACAAGTACAGTAAGCAACACTGTCACTGCACTTCTTATATATGTGACTGACATGTTTCTATGTATCAAATCTATGTGTGATGCTCTATTATTTCTGTTGTAAATTGTCGGGTACCGCTGCTGAATTGCCGGCCGGCTTTTTTAAAGAGACGGTGCATTAAAACACTAATATTTTTTTAAATAAATCCTTTACACTAAATGACAAGTACAGTAAGCAACACTGTCACTGTACTTCATATATATGTGACTGACATGTTTCTATCTAATCTATGTGTGAAGCTCTATTCTTTCTGTTCTAAATTGTCGGGTACCGGTGTATGCCACTGATGAATTGCCGGCTTTTCATGTTTCACTGTGAGCACTGTTCCCATCGATTTGGGCAACCACCTCCACCAATACATTCTACATTATTGTTAGTTGTTTTCCTTCATGTAGAATTAACCTACAAGGAAAGAAAGGGTTTATTTTCATTCCGATATTTGTGTCCCATTGATTTGCATTGGTTTCCGGTATCGGAATCGGCGATATCCGATACTTTTTGGGTATCGGCCCGATCCAATCCGATCCGATATTTCCTGATATCGGAAGGTATCCCTCAATACTAGTCCTGACCTCAATGCCATTGAAAATCTTAGGGGTGAGCTGAAATCTGCCATTGGGAAAAAGAACCCTGCAAACATTCAAGAGCTTGAACAAACTGCAAAGGAAGAGTGGGAGAAAATTCCAGCTGAGAAGTGCAAGAAGCTTACAGATGGCTACAAGAAATGTCTGGAGGCTGTCAGCAATGACAAAGGGTGTGCAACCAAGTATTAATTAGGGGTGCCATTATTGTGGCACATTCAGTTTTTTCTTTGATATTGCAACATTGAATTTGAAAAACAATATTGTATTGTTGTATTACTTTGGACCACAAATCCTGAGGATATAACTTTGGTACATTTCCATTTATTTCTGAAGATATTGTACAGTCTACGAAAAATGAAGGCGTGACAAGAATGGTGAGCAGCACTGTAGTACAATAAATCATTAAAAATTTAAATATATATAGAATATAAAAAATAAAAAAAGATTAAATTAAATTAATAATTAATTTTTTAAAACCTTTTTTTAAAAAGCATTTTCCCTTGCAATTATATACTGTATATATAAAGGATAGAGCTTATGTGTTCAGTAATAATGTTGTCGTGTCAATGGAAGGGTGAAAAAAAATGGTAAGAGGAGGATATATAGATGGAAAACGTCCAATCACTAGCTGCCTCTATCTGTACCAGAAGCTTGGTACCACCCGACCAATTATCCATAGATCATCGCAACCCAGGGAATCATCTATTAACTTTCATAGCTGCAAATCATTATCCGGTAATCTTAAGACAAATTTACATACCAAGAAAAGGGGACATTCAACTCATTTTGGTGAAACATTATTTCTATGTCTGTTATTCCTTTCATTCATCCTGCTCTGTTCAGCCGCTGTTTAGCGTGATAGTATCAATCCTTTATCTAGTAGCCATTCTTCCTTACGGGTTTTCACACAGGACCCGCTAATCTATCAGCAGCTTCCAGCAATACCCACTCCCCTTTTTTCGGCGCTAGTGTTTTAAAGCCTAATTTCTTTCTAGATTCAGCTCCGGACATTTGTGATAGATTATTTCCTCCTATACTCGTATATAGATATAGCCATTTGAATTGCTGTTATGAAATGTTTTGAAATGATTGAAAGTGCATGTTTAACAAAAAAAAATTTCTATTCTTATTAATCTGTTCTCCTCTCCTTTTTTAAGAGGTCTCAGAGTCCTGCCAATATATTGCTTTGAACATGGGCACTGAATTAAATCTATAACTCCTTCACTTTCACACCTTAAAATGCACCCAACAAAAAAATGCAAGTGTATTTCTGCAATTGTCCCATCTTTAATGTAACGGCAGTTCACACATTCATTCCTAGTGCTGTATATGGGAATCACTGACATTTCTACAGTATGTTATATTTTATCTTGATTATCAATATTTCTTGCACGGGGTCCCCATGGTATCATATTACTGATTGTAATTTTTTTATGTGTAATAAATGATTATTAATAGGGGGATTTATATGTGCCTGTAATTATTTTTCTTCAATAAACATAAAGCTAGAATCGCTACAGAATGTGCCTCTGCCATATACTAGTCTGTAGAGTTTGAATACTCGTGCAAGAAGCATTTATCAGGTTTGAATTTTATGAGAAAGTTTGCAGATATATAATGAATATGTGTAAATCAATCTGTACCACTAGGTAAAAATCCTTACATCAAGGAGACCAAGTAGACAAAAGTGAGCACTTCAAGTTAGTGTGTATAAAAAACAAATGATTTTACTGAACAATATCATAGACATTACCAAACACATACATAAAATAAAAACAGATGCCTCTTGTTTGAGGGATGGTAAGAAATGCCAACCCAGTATGCATGAATATTATCTCCTGGTGCACCCCACAAAATAGCATAGAACAACCTAGCAGAGATAGTCACTGCAGAGTAACCTATACCATTACATAATCCAACGATTCCAAGGATTGAAACTATCCAAAGTGCATGTGCATGTCAAAGAAGGAAATTGTTCATTAATTGGGGTGGTCCAGTGGTTAAACAAAAACAAAATAAACCCTGCTTCAAAGTCACCAATCAAGAGATAAATACATAATAAACCCTTAAAGTGCATGTGTATGGAGAATTATAATGCTCAGAATTATAATACACCAATGTCTGGAAATGACAGGGCTACTACAGAGCATGTATATAACTTAGTGTTCACAGAAGCGAAAGAGTCGAGGTGAAAAGCAGTTTATATGCTTGTTAGAAACTCACAACATGTATGGCTATACATGCAATACCGCACGCCTGGAAAACATGGACTGCCTCTGATGTACAAAAGCCCTGCTAGATGCAATCAAAAATAGGTAAAATGCAGTGGTGTACCACTAATGGAGGCAGACCACACGACTGCTATGGGGCCCGTGAGCTGGGGGGCCCCATAGCAGTCCAGGGGCGGACATATCGCTGCTGGTGCAGCTGTGCCGGGGGGCCCGCCGGTGCAGCGTCTCCCTGCTCGTGGCGGGCAGGGAGCGATCCCTGCATCCCCGCTGCTGACAGGACAGAATGGCAGCGGAGCTGCAGAGATCCATCCTCTGCTTCCTGCCCGCCGCTTCCTCCCTTACACAGGCACGCGCTCCTTGATGACATCATCATGCAGCGCGGGCCTGTGTGATGGAGGAAATTGCAGCAGCCTGCGGGGGCAGAGAGGTAAGTGTTTTTTTTTTTGTTTTTTTTACTGAAACGCCGGTGAGATCAATAATGGGGCTGATGGAGCTGGAGAGCGCAATAAGGGGGCTGATGGGGCTGGGTAGAGCAATGGTGGGGCTGGTGCGGCTGGGGATAACAATGGTGGGGCTGGGAAGAGCAGTGATGATGCAGCTTGCGGGGGAACGGGCAGAGGGGTAAGTGTTTTTTTTTTTATTTTTACTGAAACGCTGGGGAGAGCAATAATGGTTATGACTGGGCTGGAGAGAGCAAAAGTGGGGCTGATGGGGCTGGTGAGAGCAATGGTAGGGCTGATGGGGCTGGGGAGAGCAATGGTGGGGCTGGGGAGAGCAATGGTGGGGCTGATGGGGCTGGGGAGAGCGCTGATGGGTCTGGGGAGAGCAATGGTGGGGCTGGGAAGAGCAGTGATGGGACTGATGGGGCGGGGAGAGCAATGATGGGGATTAGTAGACCAATGACGGGGATGGGGAGAGCAATGATGGGTTGCTGGGAGAGACCAATGATGGAGGTGCTGGGAGAGTAATGACGGGGGTTGCTGGGAGAGAACAATGATAGGGGTGCTCGGAGAGAGCAATGACGGGGTGCAGGGAGAGTACAATGACGGGGGTGCTGGGAGAGAGCAATGACGGGGGTGCTGGAAGAGAGCAATGATGGGGGTGCTGGGAGAGAGCAATGATAGTGGTGCTGGGACAGAGCAATAATGGGGGTGCTCGGAGAGCGCAATGACGGGGATGCTGGGAGACAACAATGATGGGGTGCAGGGAGAGAGCAATGACGGGGGTGCAGGGAGAGAGCAATGACGGGGGTGCTGGGAGAGAGCAATTACAAGGGTGCTGGGAGAGCAATGACTGGGGTGCTGGGACAGAGCAATGTTGGGGGTGTTGGGAGAGAGCAATGATGGAGGTGCTGGGACAGAGCAATGATGGGGGCGCTTGTATATTTTCCGTGTGCACATAGCCTTACAGTTAATTGGGGAGAGTCACAGAGACTGAATAATTTATATTATTGGCAGGTGGAGATTATAGTTAATGGGGGGCACAGTGCTGCTTATCACTTTATATTTTGATTACTAAGTGGCTACCCCTAGTATATTAATGGGGGATAACAGACCTGTATTCAGGGGCGCAGTGCAGGAGAGACACATGTATATATACAATATATGTGACCTTGTTATTATCTAGGCTGGAGATCATCATGACAAGACGAATCGTGACTGGGAGATGTCGACATGAAGGTCTGACCAGATGGAGAAGAAGCAGCAGAAACCGACTCTGATCAGGCGAGACGTCAGCGGTAAGTGCCTGGATGTAAATATTATTCTGTATCTGCGCTGTATGACTTGGAGTGATAATGTTACATGTAAAATCCCTTAGGCTGCATTCTCACATTTGTGTAAAATGTCAGATTTTTTTATCGGATGGTCCACGGACTTGTAGAGTTTTATAGATCACGGATCACGGATCTGAGAATGAGATCTGTGAGGATCAGAGAATGTCCTGTTCTGATCCGATTTTGAGGATTACAATAGGACATGCTCAATGCGTCTGTAAAACAGGGTAGCACACTGACACTGCACACAAATGCAGGAATATAGCCGTATTATGTATAGCACAGTCACTTAGTACATAGTGTAATCACTTATTATGTATAGCATACGCCCTTAGTATATAGTGTACTCGCTTATTATGTATAGCGCCGTCCTTAGTTATATAGTTTCATCTTTTATTATATATAACACCCTCCCTTTTTACCTACCATCCTCTCTAGTTCTAGAGCTCACAATTGGGGGATCATACTGTGTTGGGGTCAGCAAACTTTGCCCTGGTAGTTGAGGTGAGGTACAGTAGGGTCATTATACTGCGCATGTGGAGGAATTCACCATGGGGGTATCATACTGTGTTTGGGGGACACTTTTGTTGGTATCACACTTCATGGGACAATGAAAGAGGGGTCTAGGACGTCAGCAGGAGGAAAATTACTATGTAAAGGCTGGAAGGTTGTGTGATCTGCTCTTCTGTGACACCGACAATTATTTACATTTTTTTTGGGGGGGGGCCCAATTTGAACTTCTGCTATGGGGCCCCATGAATCCTATGTACGCCCCTGGTAAAATGTATTGCTAATAGCATTGTGCCACTTACACAGTGGAGTGTGAGACAGGGTTTGTCCTGCATCCCTCTTCCCCGACGCGCATTTTGTCCACACTTCCTCAGGGCCGTGTCAGAGGAGAGGGACGCTGGACCTTTTAAGTGATCACTGTACCAATGGTTGACGGAGGCTAGATATCACATGATTTAAACCTTCAGGGTTGTGAAGGATATGACGTGGCACATCGTAGGATTTTTTACCTTGTACATTGATTTACAGTTGTCCCTGTGACACTATGTTTGTTTTCAATCATTTTTATTAATATTTTATAACAGTTCAAGGGGTAGGGATATGGTTAGGGAATAGAGGAATATATGGGGGACGGGAGAGTAATGGATAAGTGTGGGAAAATGGATAAGGGGAAGGAGAACTCAAAATTGAATAAACAGTAGAATATATAGTATTACAACAAGTAAATTAAGATGAAAATCAAAATTTGGTTATAGAACAACTTAGTCGTAATATAATAGATATCCAATTAAATCTAATAAGTATATGTATTAATAATTTAAGTAACAATCAGGAATATATTTCAGGCCACTTTGTTCATTTTTTGAAATATTTGTTAAGGTTATTATTAGAGTTTGCAAATCAGTATTCATATAATTTATGTAGAGCCATTTTTTCTTTAATAACTGAAAAGATAGGTACATCCGTTTTTTTCCAGTAAGATGCAATGGCATTTTTAACTACCATATTTTTCGGACTATAAGACGCACCGGACCATAAGACGCACCTAGGTTTTAAAGGAGGAAAATAGGAAGAAAAAATGTAAGCAAAAAATGTGGTCCTGATGCCCTGTTATGGGGGAGGGGGTCTGCTGGTGACACTGGCATTGGGGTAATGTCCCTCAATTCTGTTAATATCCTCTATCCTGGTATGTATGGCCTCTCCTTCCTGGTATAAGTGGCCCCCATCCCATCCTGGTATGCATGGCACCCCTTTATCCCCCATCCTGGTATGCATGGCACCCCTTTATACACCATCCTGGTATGCATGACACCCCTTGAGCCCCCATCCTGGTATGCATGGCAACCCTTGAGCCCCCATCCTGGTATGCATGGCACCCCTTGAGCCCCATCCTGGTATGCATGGCACCCTCTGAACCCCCATCCTGGTATGCATCTTGCCCCGCTTCAAGTGGACCGGGTGAGAGGCCCGAATCTATGAATGTAAAAGTGAACAGCTCTTCAGAGTGTCCATGTGTGGGATCAGTTGTCTCTGGGCGCTTGGCATGGTGGGAGGAAGGAGGATCAGGGTGAGGAATATGCGGTCCAGACTCACGGCTACTGAGACTTGACCGTGTGGAAGACAGGGTGGTGGTGGCGGCTAAGTGACTGGAAGCATTATCCGCTATCCAACCAACAACCTTTTGACACTGCTCTGGGTTCAATAGTGGTGTGCTGCGGTCCCCTAGCAGTTGGGACAGTAAGGTCGGGCGAGAAGATGTGGGTGTTTGTTGTGGCACAATTTCAGCTTGCCCACGGCCTTGTCCTCGGCCTCTGCATGCACCATCACCATCACGTCCAGTTCCCCGTCCCTTGCTACGTGCCCTGCCCATTTGTCTTGTCCTCGGCAGAGATGAGGGGGTTGGAGGGGGCAGTGGTGGGCAGAGGAAGGAGTTAAAAGTATTAAATAACCATTTGGACTTGAAAAATAAGGACAGGGTCGGACTGGCCTGGCGGAATGCCGGTGAAATGCCAGGTGGGCCCCACAGAAGGAGAGGAAAAAAAACTTTTTTGTAAGGACATGGGTCTTTTAAAAGTGCGGGTGGCAGGAGAACGCGCATGCAGACCTGACCCGCCGTGATGACCATGGCCGGCGTCACCGCCACTAGGCGCACCCATGTAAGTGTTGGGGCCCCGGGGTTGAGGGACACCGGCACGCTACTGGGCCTATGAGTCGGGGGAGGGAGAGCCCCCTACGGAGAGGGGGAGCGCCCCCTTCAGGAGGGAGAGCCCCCGCCCCCACCTCTCCTCCTCAAATACTTACCTCTCCTCCTCGTTCCCTGCAGCTCCAGTGGTGTTAGGGTCTTCTGATTCTGACGTCTCAGGGCAGAGGGCGAGGTGACATCACTACCGCACTCTGCTCTGAGCACTGCAGAGTCAGAAGACGACGTGCTGAGTACACCAAACCTGCAGGGAACGGGAGAGGTATTTGATTTTTTTTATGTATGCAGCATCATGGGGGCCCATATACTGTATGGAGCAGCATCATGTGGGCCCATATACTGTATGGAGCAGCATCATGGAGGCCCATATACTGTATGGAGCAGCATCATGGAGGCCCATATACTGTATGGAGCAGCATCATGGGGGCCCATATACTGTATGGACCAGCATCATGGGGGCCCATATACTGTATGAAGCAGCAGCATGGAGGCCCATATACTGTATGGAGCAGCATCATGGAGGCCCATATACTGTATGGAGCAGCATCATGGGGGCCCATATACTGTATGTACCAGAATCATGGGGGCCCATATAATGTAAGGAGCAGCATCATGGGGGCCCATATATTGTATGGAGCAGCATCATGGGGGCCAAATACTGTATGGAGCAGCATCATGGGGTCCAATATATTGTATAGAGCAGCATCATGGGGGCCCATATACTGTATGGAGCAGCATCATGGAGGCCCATATACTGTATGGACAACAAAGAAAATGACGGCACTTCCACTACAAAAAATAGGTGTGAACAGGTGCTTACTAAGAGCAGCTACCTCCATATATAATGAACAAATAACACTGAGTATATAGATATGAAATATGAAATATGAATAACATAACTGCTGTAGAAAATAGAAATAAATGAAAAAAATTTTGAAAATTTTTTTTTAGCGCATGTAAATATGAAGTATGAAAAATGAATAGCATTACTGCTGTAAGTAAATGAGAAATCTTAGCACATAAATTGGCCAATTCATGTGTCCCTGATAGCCGCGGTAAGGCGTTTCTCGATGTCAGGACCTACCAATGTGAATACCTCTCTAAGAGGTACACATAATCAGACAGAGGTCTCTTAGAGAGGTATTCACATTGGTAGGTCCTGACATCGAGAAACGCCTTACCGCGGCTGTCGGGTACACATGAATTGGCCAATTTATACGCTAAGATTTCTCATTTATTTACAGCAGTAATGCTATTCATTTTTCATACTTCATATTTACATGTGCTAAAAAAAAATTTTCAAAATTTTTTTCATTTATTTCTATTTTCTACAGCAGTTATGTTATTCATATTTCATATTTCATATCTATATACTCAGTGTTACAGTGTGCTACTTTATTTGTTCTTCATATACTGTATGGAGCAGCATCATGTGGGCCAGTATACTGTATGGAACAGCATCATGGGGGCCCACATACAGTATGGAGCAGCATCGTGGGGGCCCACAAACTGTATGGAGCAGCATCATGGGGGCCGATACAATGTATGGAGCAGCATCATGGGGGTCAATACACTGTATGGAGCAGCATTACATGGGGCCAATATACTGTATGGAGCAGCATTACATGGGGCCAATATACTGTATGGAGCAGCATTATATGGGGTCAATATACTGTATGGAGCAGCATTACATGGGGCCAATATACTGTATGGAGCAGCATCATATGGGGCCAATATACTGTATGGAGCAGCATTACATGGGGCCAATATACTGTATGGAGCAGCATTACATGGGGCCAATATACTGTATGGAGCAGCATTATATGGGGTCAATATACTGTATGGAGCAGCATCATATGGGGCCAATATACTGTATGGAGCAGCATTACATGGAGCCAATATACTGTATGGACCAGCATCATATGGAGACAATATACTGTATGGAGCAGCATTACATGGAGCCAATATACTGTATGGACCAGCATCATATGGAGACAATATACTGTATGGAGCAGCATTATATGGGGTCAATATACTGTATGGAGCAGCATCATATGGGGCCAATATACTGTATGGAGCAGCATTACATGGAGCCAATATACTGTATGGACCAGCATCATATGGGGCCAATATACTGTATGGAGCAGCATTACATGGAGCCAATATACTGTATGGACCAGCATCATATGGAGACAATATACTGTATGGAGCAGCATTACATGGAGCCAATATACTGTATGGACCAGCATCATATGGAGACAATATACTGTATGGAGCAGCATGACAGGGGGCCAATATACTGTATGGACCAGCATCATATGGAGACAATATACTGTATGGAGCAGCATGACATTGGGCCAATATACTGTATGGAGCAGCATCATATGGGGCCAATACACTGTATGGAGCAGCATCATATGGGGCCAATATACTGTGTGGAGCAGCATTACATGGGGCCAATATACTGTATGGAGCAGCATTACATGGGGCCAATATACTGTATGGAGCAGCATCATATGGGGCCAATATACTGTATGGAGCAGCATCATATGGCGCCAATATACTGTATGGAGCAGCATGACATGTGGCCAATATGCTGTATGGAGCAGCATCATATGGGGCCAATACACTGTATGGAGCAGCATCATATGGCACCAATATACAGTATGGAGCAGCATTACATGGGGCCAATATACTGTATAGAGCAGCATCATATGGGGAAAATATACTGTATGGAGCAGCATTACATTGGGCCAGTATACTCTATGGAGCAGCATTACATGGGGCCCATAATTCTGTATGGAGGTGGTCACTGTATTACCTGTATATTTCTGTATTACAGCATATATAGGTACTCTGTATATGCTGTAATGTCTCTGGTGATCACTGTATTACCTGTACACCGACACTATATACAGAGCTCCTGTGTATTATGTCACCAGTGGTAATATTAATGTTATTAGTATTGTGTTTTTTATTAATGATCAGTATTGTATTATTCGGTCACTGAGGTGGTAATATATGATCTGGTCATGGTGTGGAGGTATTTGTTCCTTGTACAGTATGTGGTATTATTCGGTCACTATGTGGTAGTAATACATGCTCTGGTCATGGTGTGACAGTATTATTCAGTCACTATGTGGAGGTAATATGTGGTCTGGTCATGGTGTGACTGTATTAATTGCCTGTATGTGGTATTTGGTCAATATGTGGTCTGGTCATGGTGTGGCGGTATTTATCTCTTGTATGTGGTGGTATTGGTCTTGGTATAGTGGATTGTGTTGTGTATGGAGGTCACTTGTTCCCTTTGATATCAATAAGGGGAAGATTCTTGATTTCCAATGGAGATTAAATACTTGGATGTTTAACGCCTCCCTGTCCTGTGGCTATTGCACAGTAGCAAATATGCACTTACAGGGGTTCTACGGTGAAAACAAGTAATCACCTCTCCTAAGGCCATGTTCACATGTTCAGCATATGGTCAGTATTTTACATCAGTATTTGTAAGACAAAACCAGGAGTGGGTGAAAAATGCAGAAGTGGTGACATCTTTCTACTTTACTTTTCCTCTGATTGTTCCTCACAAATACTGATGTAAAATACTGACCAAATGCTGATCGTGTGAACGTGGCCAAAGGATAAATAAGTTATTGAATGCTGTGACCTGGAGAATGTGCAACCTTTATCCCCATTAGTATGGAGCGGCAAGTACGACTCGACCACTGATCCATTTATTCCCTAAGGGGCTGCACTTGGCTTTTTCTGGAAGCCCCCAAAGAGGATGAATGGAGCTACGGTCAGACATACCACATGCCGCTCCATTTTAAAATGGGGATAAAAGTGTCCTGTCAGGGATAAAAGTTCCCCATTCTTTCAATCAGTGCGGTTTGCAATGCATAAGGAGAAAGGATTACCAGCTTCATGAATAGTTCAAAAAATAGGTTTCTTTATTGTGACAAAAGCTCTTTAAAAACAGATTCCATAGTCACATAGTGTAGCCAGGGCAACGCGTTTCGAACGCTAAAGATGCGTTCTTTGTCAAGACTACAGTAATTGTACATCCCAGTTATGGTGGCGCACAGTAGATGTGCAGGAGCCGCCTGTGATTTACAGTCGACGCTCCACTATAACAGGGATAACGGCTAACAGGTATGTGCATATAGCTGTAGGGTGGGCCCCTAGGGTCAATTTCCCCTGTGGGCCCCAGACACCCCAGTGTGACCCTGGATAAGGAAGATACGAGGGTTGTGAAGTAAGCCTGTTTAGCAGAGGTAAGGGCTGATTTGAAAGCGAGTGTTGCTTGTTTGAATGCTGAGAAGTCATCTTGCGAATGTGTTTTCTTCCAATGCCGCTCCATGACCCCAGGGCCGCCATCAGGGCATTACTACCCTTACTACTGTATGGGGCCCGGTGAAAAGAAGCAAGAAGGGGGGGCAGGCACGCTGGCAGCCCGGGGCCCCTCTCTTTGCTTCTTCTTACCGGGCCTCAGGGGTAACAGTTAAATGCCCGATGCACCCGGCAGACGGAAATGGGTGCTTTACCTTTAAGCAGCGGCCAGGTGCATCATGGTCCTGACTCCAATCTCCTGACACACTGCATGCTCATCTTCATTCCTGAGCAGAGCAGCATGTCTTGGAGGCGGTGGCTAGTGTGTGAGTAGCAGGAGGAGGAAGCTGCTGCTGAGTTTGGTGGTGAGTGGGGCCTGGTGGTGCTCAGAGGGGCCTGCTGATGGTGATGAGGGGGCCTGCTGATGGTTATGCGGGGCCTGCTGATGGTTGTGGGGGGCCTGGTGATGGCAGGACCTGCTGCTAGTGATGGGCGGCCTGCTGCTGGTGATGCGGGGGCCTGCTGATTGTGGTGGGGGGGCCTGCTGATGACGGTGGGGGGGCCTGCTAATGGTGATGAGGGGAGGCTGCTGCTTCTGGTGGTGAGGGGAGGCTGCTGCTGGTTCTGAGGGGAGGCTGCTGCTGGTGCTGAGGAGAAGCTGCTGCTGGTGCTGAGGGGAGGCTGGTGCTGAGGGGAGGCTGGTGCTATTGCCAAGGGGAGGCTGCTGCTGCTGGTGGTGAGGGGAGGCTGCTGCTGGTTCTGAGGGGAGGCTGCTGCTGGTGCTGAGGAGAAGCTGCTGCTGGTGCTGAGGGGAGGCTGGTGCTGTTGCCAAGGGGAGGCTGCTGCTGGTGCTGAGGAGAGGCTGCTTGTGCTGAGGGGAGGCTTGTGCTGAGGGGAGGCTGGTGCTGGTGCCAAGGGTAGGCTGCTGCTGGTGCTAAGGAGAGGCTGCTGGTGCTGAGGGGAGGCTTGTGCTGAGGGGAGGCTGGTGCTGGTGCTGAGTAGAGGCTGCTGGTGCTGAGGGGAGGCTTGTGTGGAGGTTGCTGCTGGTGCTGAGGGGAGGCTGCTACTGGTGCCAAGGGGAAACTGCTGCTGGGAGGAGGCTGGTGCTGGTGCCGATGGGAGGCTGGTGCTGGTTCCGAGGGGAGGCTGCTGCTTGTGCCGAGGAGAGGCTGGTGCTGGTGCCGAGGGGAGGCTGGTGCTGGTGTCGAGGGGAGGCTGCTGCTGGTACCGAGGAGAGGCTGCTGCTGGTGCAGAGGAGAGGCTGCTGGTGCTGAGGGGAGGCTTGTGGTGAGGCTGATGCTGGTGCTGAGGGGAGGCTGCTGCTGGTGCTGAGGGGAGGCTGTTGCTGGTGGTGAGAGGAGGCTGGAGGTGAGGGAAGGCTGGTGGTGGAGAGGGGAGGTTGCTGCTGGTGATGAGGGGAGGCTGCTGCTGCAGCTGCTGAGGGGAGGCAGCTGCTGGTGCTGAGGAGAGGCTGCTGAGGTGGTGAGGGAAGGCTGCTGATGTTGGTGAGGGGAGACTACTGGTGGTGGTGAGGCGAGGCTGCTGGTGATGAGGGGAGGTTGCTGCTGGTGATGAGGGGAGGCTGCTGCTGGTGATGAGAGGAGGTTGGTGCTGAGTGGTGGCTGGTGCCGAGGAGAGGCTACTGCTGGTGCTGAGGGGAGGCTGATGGGGAGGCTGCTGCTGGTGATGAGGGGAGGCTGGTGATGAGGGGAGGCTGCTGGTGGTTGTGATGAGGGGAGGCTGGTGGTGATGAGGGGAGGCGGCTGGCGGTGGTGAGAGGAGGCTGCAAGTGGTGGTGAGGGGAGTCTGCTGGTGGTGGTGAGGGGAGGCTGCTGCTGGGGGGAGGCTGCTGCTGGTATTGAGGGGAGGCTGCTGGTGGTTCTGAGTTGAGGCTGTTGCTGGTGCTGAGGGGGGCCTGTTTCTGAGGGGAGGCTGCGTCCGGCAGGGTGAGGCTGGTGCTGAGGGAAGGCTGCGACCGGCAGCGAGAGGCTGAGGAGGCGGTGGCGAGGACGACCAGGGCTAGTCGACAAGGATATGCCAATTGCATATCAAGATGATGCCAACCTCTGTGGACAGGTAGAAGGAACAAGAGTAGTTGACAAATAGGGTGATCAATAGACCTTGGAATAATAATAACTTCCACAATTGGATGTGTTTAAATAAAATGTTCCTGTGCTGAGATAATCTTATACATGTGCCCCTGCTGTGTACTGTGTAATGGCTGTGTCTGACCGTGCAGGAACATGGTCTGATCATACCACATCTCCTGGGCAGGGGAGGAAGAAAAAGAATATACAGACATTACAGCAGGGGATCACAGCTGATTCTTTCTGTGAGGTAAAACATTTCACTGCCTGTTTTTAAACAATGTTTTACTTCAAAGAAAGAAACAGTTGGGATCCCATGCTGAAATGTCTGTATACTCTTTTGTTTCCTCCCCTTAGCATGAGATGTGGTTGTGGCACCCCAGGGGTCCGGTTGCCACAGTGGCATTGCCTCCCTCACAAGAGTTGATGCCATGCCTGGAAGCAAGCAGGAGTCCCCTAATCAGGTTTTACTAAGCATGCAACACTTTCCTGGCTCCAGACCAGCAAGGGGAGTCCCTCCCCTTGGCAACTGGGATCTGGGGGCGTGGTTAGTGAGACTTAGTGTGTGAGGAGTTGAAGTCAGGACATCGAGGAGAGAGGAGCTGGGGACTGGAGCTGCGCGGCAGCTCACCCCAGAAGAACCAGCACAGAAGAACCGGACACCGGAGTCCGAGGCTGTGGGGCACCGAAGGCCCAGCAGTAGAAACCGGAGGGCAGGAGACTGCAGGTCTCCTGGCCCCATCAGACGCCCAAAGGCTCAGCAGCACCGCAGGGTTCAGCACCGCCACGTGAGAGCGACGCACCAGCAAGGCCCGAGCTGCCTGCCATACGGGTGAGCACAGAAACGTTGCACTCAGGGACGAGGGCCGCGCACAGCTACAAGCAGCAGGGCCAAAGAGTTTAGTGTAAAGGGAAGGCCTCCAATTTCACCTGGCAAGGAGGATTCTTTACTTGCTTCCAGGATGCCCGGACTTCCACTTCTAGCCAGCACCCTAGTCCCGGCTTGTCTAATCACCACCAGTAAAGATAAGAGGAAACCGCCATTGAGTTGTGGATTATTGCTGCGCCATCAACCCCTGCACTACAACGTCCAGCATGACCCATAACATCTACACTGCCCTGGAGCTAAGTTCTACCTGTGGAGAGCCACACTATCCCTGCTGCAGTAACATCAGCTCCAGAGGACCTGCTCCGCAGCGGCGGCTCCCCTAGCCGCATACCACAGGTGGCGTCACAAACTTTATACAATCACCATAAATCCCCTATCAATAACCCCTGGGTCACGGACCGGGTCACCGCTACTGTGACATAACCCAGCATTTACCGGCCCGGCACCGGGTACCCCACGGCCCAGAGGGCGCGTCATGGTATGATCAGACCGTGTTCTGTACACGGTCAGACACAGCCATTACATTATTCAAAGATCTATTGATTAAAATTAACTTTTGTTCGTGGGAAAACCCCTTTAAGTTCATGTATTAATTTGTCCACCATCTCAGTACATGATTATATGATACAATCATTCCCTCTGCTCCTGAAAGGGGGGAGGGGAGGGAATGATTGATATAAGTGTATACAGTGCATTGTGAAAGTATTTGGTCCCCTTGAACTTTTCAAACTTTTGCCACATTTCTGGCTTCAAACATAAAGATATAAAATTCTATTTTTGGGGGAAGAATCAAAAACAAGTGGGACACAATCGTGAAGTGGAACGAAATTTATTGGAAATGTTAAACTTTTTTAACAAATTAAAAACTGTGGGACTGCTGGCTTGTGGATTTAGACTGGACAACCCCTTTAAGGCTCCTTCAGCCATCAGTGAATATCGGTCTGTGCTCGGACCGCAATGCATGGACTTGCCGCGGGTCTCCTGACCTCAACTCAGCAGCCTCACAGCATGTATGAGGATGCGGGTCAGCATGATTGGTGCCCAGTCCAAGCACTGCAGACTGAGAGCAGAACGATTTCTCACTTCCAGTATTTACACTGTCATAATAATAAAGATGTTTCCCAATCATATACAGTGCATTGTGAAAGTATTTGGCCCCCTTGAACTTTTCTACCTTTTGCCACATTTCTGGCTTCAAACATAAAGATATAAAATTCAAATTTTTTGGAAAGAATCAACAACAAGTGGGACACAATCGTGAAGTGGAACGAAATTTATTGGAAATGTTAAACTTTTTTAACAAATTAAAAACTGAAAAGTGGGGCGTGCAATATTATTCGGCCCTCTTGAGTTAATAATCGCCATCTTTTGCTGCGATTACAGCTGAAAGTCGCTTGGGGTATGTCACTATCAGCTTTGCACATCGAGAGGCTGAAATTCTTGCCCATTCTTCCTTGCAAAACAGTTCGAGCTCATTGAGGTTGGATGGAGGGCGTTTGTGAACAGCAGTTTTCAGCTCTTTCCACAGATTCTCGATTGGATTCAGGTCTGGACTTTGACTTTGCCATTCTAACACCTGGATACGTTTATTTTTGAACCATTTTATTGTAGATTTTGCTTTATGTTTGGGATCATTGTCTTGTTGGAAGATAAATCTCCGTCCCAGTCTCAGGTCTTTTGCAGACTCCAACAGGTTTTCTTCCAGAATGGTCCTGTATTTGGCTCCGTCCATCTTCCCATCAATATTAACCATCTTCCCTGTCCCTGCTGAAGAAAAGCAGGCCCAAACCATGATGCTGCCACCACCATGTTTGACAGTGGGGATAGTGTTTTGAGGGTGATGAGCTGTGTTGCTTTTACGCCAAAGATATCGTTTTGCATTGTGGCCAAAAAGTTCGATTTTGGTTTCATCTGACCAGAGCACCTTATTCCACATGTTTGGTGTGTCTCCCAGGTGGCTTGTGGCAAACTTCAAATGAGACTTTTTATGGATATCTTTGAAAAATGGCTTTCTTCTTGCCACTCTTCCATAAAGGCCAGATTTGTGCAGTGTATGACTGATTGTTGTCCTATGGACAGACTCTCCCACCTCAGCTGTAGATCTCTGCAGTTCAACCAGAGTGATCATGGGCCTTTTGGCTGCATCTCTGATCAGTCTTCTCCTTGTTCGAGATGAAAGTTTAGAGGGACGGCTGGGTCTTGATAGATTTGCAGTGGTCTGATAATCCTTCCATTTCAATATGATCGCTTGTACAGTGCTCCTCGAGATGTTAAAAACTTGGGAAATCTTTTTGTATCCAAATCCGGCTTTAAACTTCACCACAACAGTATCTCGGACCTGCCTGGTGTGATCCTTGGTCTTCATGATGCTCTCTGCACTTGAAACAGAACCCTGAGACTATCACAGAGCAGGTGCATTTATACGGAGACTTGATTACACACAGGTGGATTCTATTTATCATTACCAGTCATTTAGGACAACATTGGATCATTCAGAGATCCTCACTGAACTTCTGGACTGAGTTTGCTGCACTGAAAGTAAAGGGGCCGAATAATATTGCACGCCCCACTTTTCAGTTTTTAATTTGTTAAAAAAGTTTAAAATATCCAATAAATTTCGTTCCACTTCACGATTGTGTCCCACTTGTTGTTGATTCTTTCCAAAAAAATTGAATTTTATATCTTTATGTTTGAAGCCAGAAATGTGGCAAAAGGTAGAAAAGTTCAAGGGGGCCAAATACTTTCACAATGCACTGTATATGATTGGGAAACATCTTTATTATTATGACAGTGTAAATACTGGAAGTGAGAAATCGTTCTGCTCTCAGTCTGCAGTGCTTGGACTGGGCACCAATCATGCTGACCCGCATGCTCATACATGCTGTGAGGCTGCTGAGTTGAGGTCAGGAGACCCGCGGCAAGTCCATGCATTGCGGTCCGAGCACAGACCGATATTCACTGATGGCTGAAGGAGCCTTAAAGGGGTTGTCCAGTCTAAATCCACAAGCCAGCAGTCCCTCTGTGTCACTGACTGAAGACTTGTGAATCCACACATCGTAAGCACTGTGAGGATTCGCTGGTGTCAGAGCCAGGAATGGCAATCACTTGGCTTCAAGGATGTGAAATGCAGACTCCCAGCCAGAAGGGGGGGTGTGGAGATAGAGGGAGAACAAACAGGTGGGCAGGTGAATTTAAAGGGTTGGCTCTGCCGTGAAGTACCGAGTGGTGGGACTTTATTTGAACAGTCATCCTGTGCTGACAGAGTCCCTTTAAACATAAGTCATACTCATCTTCTGGCGTCTTCATCAATTTTCAGCACTGCTTCGGTCTTGCGGCGCCATCTTGTGAACGCAGCTTCTGACTGACTGGAAGTCAGAAGCTATGTCACAATCTCTCAATGCAAGTCTGAAAGCCTGAACGATGCTCTCATATACTTGATCTGGTCATGGTGTGACAGTATTTGTCTCTTGTATGTGGTATTATTCAGTCACTATGTGGTGGTAATATGTGGTGTGGTCACAGTGTGGCAGAAAGTAGAGTTTTTCCAAGAGTGGTCGGTGGGACTGTGGAAGGTTTGAGGAGTGGAGGCGGAGCTGGGGTGAAGCCTGGGTGGAGTTTCAAGGGGGCCCCAAAATTTTGCCAGTATGGGGCACCGAAATTCCTAGCAGCAGCCCTGCACGACCCTGGACACTTGCCAAAGCTTTTTAGTGATGCTATTGTGCCAGTTTTGTCTATTGATTCGTCACACTCTGTCATGCATGAGAGGGGTAACCGAGTCAATAGCTGGTGCTATGCTAGAGTGGCATTGTAGAAGGCAGTGACACTGTCTGTGTCGTGGAGTGAAGATATGGATGTCAGTGGTAGAATAGAATTAGAGAGTGTGTGAGTGTGGAGACATGCAAGGTTTCTTCAGGGGTGTGCTATTTGCTGACATGGGTGACAGGTGAGGAGGACAGAGATGAGAAAGTGTTGGAATAATACATATTAATCTGTATGTGTATTGCAACAACTACTGTGCTGTTTCATATGTTGTGCATATTGTGAGGTTGTTAACAAAGTTTAGTTAAAAAAAAAAAAAAAAAAACTCCCACAGACAGGATGCCCCCTCCTTCTCTTCCTGTGTTGTTGTTATATATCTGATTTGATTTCCTCATGCTGCAGTAACATCATGCTGTGCCTGTGCTGGATATAAATAAACCTACATTCTGTGTTCTAAACTCTGGATGTCACGCGGATTAATCCTCTGCTAACAGGTTATGGGCCCAGATGTACCAGAGTCCCAGAGTCACAGATCCCCAGAACACAGAGGAAAGAAAAGAAAGAAAGACAGCAAACTGAGAAGAAGCAAAGATGGCCACCAGCAGCAGCTCCATGAAATTTACAGTGCCAAGTCTCACTAACCAGAATTATCAATCCTGGAAATTCAAAGTGAAAATGCTGCTAATAAGAGAAGGTACGTGGAAATACACACAGGAGCCTAAACCTGACCCAGTGCCACAGGAGTGGACAGAGATGGATCAGAAAGCACAAAGTACCATATCACTCAGTATAGATGATGACCAGATTGTGCATGTGTGTAAATGTAATACTGCAAAGGAAATGTGGGAGCAGTTGCAAAAGGTACATGAGAGGATAAATTTAAGCAATAAGCTCTATCTCATGAGAAAGCTGTACCAGTCTAAGCTACAGAAAGGCCAGGATATGCAGGATTACATAAGAAGTGTTCTGGAAGTTGTAGAATGCCTGAGAGTCATTGGGGAAGATCTAAAGGACTTTCATGTGGCCGCATTACTGCTTAGTGGCCTTTCAGAGAGGTATGATACGCTTGTAACCGCACTAGATGCGCGTCCAGATGATGAGCTTACACTGGATTATGTCAGGGGGAAGCTCATAAATGAATATAAGCGAAAGGCAGAAGGTGTAAACAGTAGGACATGCAACACAGAATCTGCTTTACAGACACAAAACCTAACTGATAACAGGAAGCACATAAAAGAAACACGTGAATGTTTTGTTTGCAAGAAATCAGGACATTTGAAAGCTGACTGCAGAGTCTGGAAAGCTAGAATGAATCAGCTGAAAAAGCAAAGCAGTCATCAAAGGGTTAAAAGTGCTGTATCTGGAGAAAATGATTCTGTGAATACTGAAACTGCATTTACTGTCAGTGCAAATACATCAAAGCATGCATGGTGTATAGACTCTGGAGCAGCTAGTCACATGACTAATAACAGAGACTTCTTTTCTAAGCTTAACCAAAGTAAATCAGAGAAATTGATTATGGCTAATGGTCAGTACATGACTTCAGAAGGCATAGGAGATGGTTATATTGATTGTCAAATCTCACCAACACAAAGCAGGAAGATCCCAGTAAAGGATGTGCTGTATGTGCCTAGTCTTGAAAGTAATCTACTATCTGTGAAGAAACTCACAAAACAAGGAAATGAAGTTACATTTAAGCATGATAGCTGCATCATCTCAAAGGAAGGTCACACACTAGTAGAGGGAAACATCACAGATGAACTTTATCAGCTGAAATGCAAAGAGTGTGTGTATACAGCGCAACAAGAAGAGCATAAAAACTGTATTCATGTGTGGCATATGCGTCTGGCACACAGAGACCCAGAAGCAATAAGAAAGTTAGTCCAAAAGCAACTAGCTGAGGATATTACAATTGATCTATGTAACCAGACAATGAAGTGTACTAGCTGCATCAAAGGGAAAATGTCTAGGAAAGCTTTTCCTAAGAGAATTAGTACAACAACAGCACAGCCACTAGATTTAATACACACAGATGTCTGTGGTCCAATGAGCACTCTGACCCCAGGGAAGAAGAGATATTTTCTCACATTTATTGATGATCATTCAAGATATACAGTTGTCCACCTGCTTCACAGCAAGAAGGAAGTTCCAGAGAAACTTGAAATATGCCAGCTGAAGTATATAATAAATTTGGAAGAATGTCAAAGATTCTACGTGCAGATAATGGGACTGAATATACAAGTAATGAGACACAGAGCATTTTAAAGAAAAATGGAATCCTATTTCAGACCACTGTACCGTACAACCCAGAGCAAAATGGTGTCGCGGAAAGAAGGAACCGAACACTATGTGAAAGTGGAAGAAGCATGTTATTTGATGCAAATCTGCCCACAGTATATTGGGGTGAAGCAATCATGACAGCTTGCTATCTTCAGAACAGACTACCAGGTAAAGCTACAGACAAAACTCCATTTGAGCAATGGAATAGCAGAAAGCCAAAACTACATCACATAAGAATATTCGGAAGTAAAGCATTTGTACATGTTCCCAAAGAAAAGCGAACTAAGTGGGAATCTCACGCTAAGGAAGGTATCCTGGTAGGCTACAGCGAAACCCAGAAAGGTTATAGGATTCTACACCCAGATAAAATATGTGCAAAATACAAGGACCTAAAAACACAGATGTACTGTCTGTGATATTAGATAGCCAAAATACTTCCATGTATTGTTGCGTCCAAAGATATTTTCTTCATATTTCTTCATATTTCTTCATATTCCCCTTTTTTTTTTTTTTTTTTCATAATTTCACCTTTATTTCCATTTTTATTTTCATAATAATTTTTTGTTTGGGCTTTAAGTGCGCTCTCGACCTGGGCCGTGGCACCACTGTGCGGTTTTGACCTATGAGGTATTTCCAGCTCATGAACCATTGGGGCAGAATATACGCGGTTAGTATATACCGCGGTACATACGGTATGTGCCTGGATGGGTGTCAGCTACTGTATAACTTGGACATTTGCCCTGGCCTGGGGTACTTATGGATGGGAGGGCTTCATGTCACCATCCAACACAAGATGTCAGTTGGTTACCTTGTGTGCCCCTTAATCGTCGCTCCGTAGTGTGCGGTTTTTCCTTGTCTGTGATGCGCACACCGGATGTGACGCTTGCGTGTCACGCCCGGCACCTGCGTTCCACATACCGGATGTCAGCTGACCGGAACCGGAAGTGACACGATCGCAAGTATAGCGCGACTAGGATTTAAAAGAGGACTTATCAGAGTGTCAAATGGCGCTGTCTGGTGAATGAGCTGCGCGATTGTGGGCAGCGTGCATACCGCATGTCTTCTCTTTTTTTCCCCTGATGACTAGCTAAGGCAAAGAAACGCGTCGGGAGCGGTATATTGTGATGGGCTGGTGACCCTATGAGACTTGGTCTGCCCCCATCATATGGAGCTATCTTGAAGTCTGAGAGCAGGAACGGATATCAAAATTGGTGAGGATGTTCCATTTCTATATATAGTAAGGTTAAATGGTTACCATTGATAGGGTTAATGTTTCTGCGTTCTCACATATTGAGACACAATAAGTTGTTATAGTGTCCCGTAGGCTCCATCATTTTCTTTTTGCCACACTTTCTTGGTTGCGTCAGAGATACAATATGCTTATATGACATATATCTATATCTTTGGACGCAACAATACATGGAAGTATTTTGGCTATCTAATATCACAGACAGTACATCTGTGTTTTTAGGTCCTTGTATTTTGCACATATTTTATCTAGTGGTAATAAATGTTAAGTTTTACATTTCTATAGCACTACACCTGCTTGTGTTTACATTTATTTTTTTGTGTAGTTATTTCTAAAACCCCTGCTGCTGCATTTTGATTCTACACCCAGAAACAAACTAGATCACAATAAGTAGAGATGTAGTGATTGATGAGAACTTTGTATCACCCAAGTTTTGTGACATCACGCCAGTAGTCCAGCTGAAGTCACAATTACAAGACAGCAACAAGGAGGATGTAGAGGTCTGGCTGGATTCTTCAACTAATGAAGGAACAACAGAAAAATCAGGTGAATCTGAAATCAGGAGATCGTCAAGATCAAGCAAAGGTATACCAGCTAAACGTCTATCCTACATTGTCAAGACACTACCTGAGTCAGAGCCGCAGTCATGGGATGAAATGCAAGCACTACCTGTCCATGAAAGAACAAAGTGGATCGATGCCGCTAATGAGGAAATCAAATCGCTTCATCAACTCCAAACTTGGAAACTCACCAAGCTACCACAGGGCAAAAAGGCAATCAAGTGCAAGTGGGTCTTCAAAACCAAATATGACTCAGAAGGTAAAGTCCACAGATTCAAAGCAAGGTTGGTCGCAAAAGGATATTCTCAAAAGTATGGCGAAGATTACGATGCTACATTTGCTCCAGTCACTAAACAGACCACGTTCAGAGCTTTGTTAGCTGTAGTTGCTGTACAAAAGATGTATGTCAGACATTTGGATATAAAAACTGCCTTTTTAAATGGTGACATTGAGGAGGACTTATACATGACTCAACCTGAAGGTTATGTAAAAAGAGGTCAAGAGAATCTTGTTTGCAAACTACAAAAATCTCTCTATGGTCTTAAGCAATCAGCAAGAGCATGGAACACCAAGATGAATAAAGTCTTGTTGGAAGACAAAATATACAGATGGAAAGTGGATGTATATTCTCTTATATGTGGACGACGTGATTGTTGTTCATCAAGAGGACGCAGAAATTGGAAAAATGACTGAAATTCTGAATCAGCACTTTGAATCAAAAGACCTTGGAAGTGTGACATATTATCTAGGAATCCAAATCCAGAGAGAGGAAGATGGAAGTTTTCTTCTAAACCAAATTGCAAAAATTAATTTGATTCTGAATCAGTTTAAAATGTCGGAGGTCAAAGGTATATCAACCCCAATGGAACCATCCTACCTGAAGCTGGAAGGAGAAGATGACCTGTTGCCTAACAATGAGAAATATCGTCAGGCAGTGGGGACACTTCTATACATATCAACTATGACTCGACCGGATATCACAACAACAGTTGGAATCCTTTGCAGATATGTGGAAAAAACGCGCCAAAGAGACTGGAATGCTGTTAAGAGACTTCTCCGATATTTGAAAGAAACGCAAGATGTAAATTTAAAACTATCTGCAGCAGGAGATCTAGAACTTACCGGCTATGTAGATGTGGATAGGGCTGGTGATTCGCGTGATCATAAATCCACAAGTGGATACTTGTTTAAAGTTGGAGAAAGTTCAATCTCCTGGTCTAGTAGGAAACAAGTGTCTGTTGCCTTGTCATCTACAGAAGCGGAGTATGTGTCCGCAGCCTATGCAAGCCAGGAGGTTGTTTGGCTAAGACAATTGATGGACGATCTTGGCAAACCGACAACTCAGCCGACGGTGATTTATGAGGACAACCAAGGATGCATTAAACTTGCATGCAGTGAAAAAATCAGTGCTAGAACCAAGCACATTGACGTCAGACATCATCATCTACGTGATTTGATAGATCGTGGGATAATTCACTTTGTCTATTGTGAAACTGATAAGATGGTAGCTGACATTATGACAAAGCCATTGCCACGAGCTAGGTTAAAAGAATTGAGAACCACAATGGGACTAAGAGGATAAATAGTTGTTGAGTGGGGGTGTTGGAATAATACATATTAATCTGTATGTGTATTGCAACAACTACTGTGCTGTTTCATATGTTGTGCATATTGTGAGGTTGTTAACAAAGTTTAGTTAAAAAAAAAAAAAACTCCCACAGACAGGATGCCCCCTCCTTCTCTTCCTGTGTTGTTGTTATATATCTGATTTGATTTCCTCATGCTGCAGTAACACCAGACTCCATGCTGTGCCTATGCTGGATATGAATAAACCTACATTCTGTGTTCTAAACTCTGGATGTCACGCGGATTAATCCTCTGCTAACAGAAAGTGAGTAGATGGTGATGAGGTAGGGGGAGAGGGGAGGTTGTGAAGTTAGATAGGGAGCAGAGACGGGTGAAGATAAGGTCTAATGTATTTCCGTCTGTGTGGGTGGCTGAGGAGGAACATTGAGTAAGTTCAAAAGATAAAGTAAGACACAGGAGTTTGGAGGCTGCTGACTGGAGGGTGTCAGTAGGGATGCTGAAGTCACCCATTATGATAGTGGGAATGTCAGCGGAAAGAAAGTGAAGAAGCCAGGTGGAGAATTAGTCAATATAGGTAGTGGCCGGGCCCGGAGGTCGGTATATGACGGCCACTTGGAGGTAGAATAGATGCGGACAGAGTGAACTTCAAAAGAGAAGATAAGGCAGGTTAGAGGTGGGATTGGATTAAAGGTGCAGTTGGTAGAAAGAAGAAGACCCACTCCTCCGCCATGTATGTTGCCAAGGAGAAGAGTGTGGGCAAAGTGGAGGCCATCATAACACAGCGGAGCAAGGGAGGCAGTGTTGGAGGGTGTCAGCCATGTTTCGGTGAGGCCCAGGAAGGAGAAATTGTGAGAGGTAAGGAGGTCATGAATCACATGGAGCTTATTACAGACAGAGTGGGCATTTCAGAGTGCTCCAGAGAGAGGGAGCAGAGGGGTGGTCGTCAAGGACACAGGTTTTACATAGGAGAGATTGCGGTAATTCATATTAGGATGAGAGCGATAAGAGGGGGAATAAATGGGAAGTATCAGATGTGGGCAGGCTGACATTATGGGGAGGCAAACAAAGCAAATGCCTGGGGCCCCCACTCCCTCAGGGGCCCCCAGTGGGGGCATAATGGTTGCGGTCACACTGGGGGCTGTGTTGGGGGCTCCTTTCCAATTATCAATGAGACAGGAGCTACGTCGTTCCTGCACTCTCAATAGAAACGGCCAGGCAGCGCTCCATCCCCTCCAGCCCCTGCCAGTGACTTTGGTCTGAGACTGAGCTGGGTTTTTCTGCGCATGTGACAGGATGCTGAAGGAATCAGGTGAGGCGCTGACACGTACAAGTGTGTGAGGCAAAACCTGTGCCTCGTCCCAGCACTGCAGCCTCTGTCTGTTCCCTCTGACTCCCAGCTCATGGTCCGTGACTTGAAGCTTATCTTTTAATGTTCCATGCTATTATGGACAACAGCAAGATATCTTACTGAAAAGTGCAGCCGGCATTCCAGGCTGTGCGGTGGGCTGCCTTTTCTGCAATATATCTTAGTGGAAACTGTCAGACTGATGTCAGCTGAGCTCACCAAGCAGAAAACACTTTGGTAACTAGTAGCTGATGGAGCGGGGATGAGGGAGGCTGGGAGATAGGAGAGTGGGGGGTTGTCAGCAGGCTCGGACAGGCCTGGCGGGGTGCCAGGAAATTTCCCGGTGGGCCCCGGCCCCCTGCAGAGAAGGCAGAGGAGAATTTAAAAAAAAAAAAAGGAAAAAAAAAGTGGTCGCGGGCCCTTTAAGGGCGCGCGCACACACTCTCACCGCCGCCGCGATGCCCAGAACAGTAGCGGGAGTGGCCTGGGAGCAGGAGAGCCGAAGAGCAGAGCAGGGGCTGTACTGCAGCGTCACATTTAGCAGACAGGGCCGCACGTCTGCTGAAAGTGACGTCACAGCGCGCCCTGCACTGCAGTCTTCCGCCTTAGGAGCGCTTCTGTACTGTACAGATTGTGTAATATAGTGTGTGTTTGTATGAATTTTTCTGTATATGCTGCCTGCCTGTGTGTGTATATGCCTGTGTGTGTGTGTGTATATATCCCTGTGTATGTGTATATGCCTGTGTGTACAGTCATGGCCAAAAGTTTTGAGAATGACACCAAAATTATATTTTCACATGATCTGCTGGCCTCTGGTTTTTATTAGTGTTTGTCTGATGTTTATATCACATACAGAAATATAATTGCAATCATATTATGAGTACAAATAGGTTATATTGACAGTTAGAATGAGTTAATGCAGCAAGTCAATATTTGCAGTGTTGCCCCTTCTTCTTCAAGACCTCTGTAATTCTCCCTGGCATGCTCTCAATCAACTTTTGGACCAAATCCTGACTGATAGCAGTCCATTCTTGCATAATCAATGCTTGCATTTTGCCAGAATTTGTTGGTTTTTGTTTGTCCACCCGTCTCTTGATGATTGACCACAAGTTCTCAATGGGATTAAGATCTGGGGAGTTTCCAGGCCATGGACCCAAAATCTCTATGTTTTGTTCCATAAGCCATTTTGTTATCACCTTTGCTTTATGGCAAGGTGCTCCATCATGCTGGAAAAGGCATTTTTGGGCGCCAAACTGCTCTTGGACGGTTGGGAGAAGTTGCTCTTGGAGGACATTCTGGTACCATTCTTTATTCATGGCTGTGTTTTTAGGCAAGACTGTGAGTGAGCCGATTCCCTTGGCTGAGAAGCAACCCCACACATGAATGGTTTCAGGATGCTTTACAGTTGGCATGAGACAAGACTGGTGGTAGCGCTCACCTCTTCTTCTCCGAATAAGCTGTTTTCCAGATGTCCCAAACAATCGAAAAGGGGATTCATCAGAGAAAATGACTTTGCCCCAGTCCTCAGCAGTCCACTCCCTGTACCTTTTGCAGAATATCAGTCGGTCCCTGATGTTTTTTCTGGAGAGAAGTGGCTTCTTTGCTGCCCTCCTTGGAACCAGCCCTTGCTCAAAGAGTCTCCGCCTCACAGTGCGTGCAGAAGCACTCACATCAGCCTGCTGCCATTCCTGAGCAAGCTCGGCACTGCTGGTAGTCCGATCCCGCAGCTGAAACAGTTTTAAGATACGGTCCTGGTGCTTGCTGGTCTTTCTTGGGTGCCCTGGAGCCTTTTTGACATGCTTCTCCTTGAAGTTCTTGATGATGCGATAGATTGTTGACTGAGGTGCAATCTTTGTAGCTGCGATACTCTTCCCTGTTAGGCCATTTTTGGGCATTGCAATGATGGCTGCACATGTTTCTTTAGAGATAACCATGGTTAACTGAAGAGAAACAATGATACCAAGAACCAGCCTCCTTTTAAAGTGTCCAGTGATGTCATTCTTACTTAATCATGACTGATTGATCGCCAGCCCTGTCCTCATCAACACCCACACCTGAGTTAATGGATCAATCACTAAAACGATGTTAGCTGCTCCTTTTAAGGCAGGACTGCAATGATGTTAAAATGTGTTTTGGGGGTTAAAGTTCATTTTCTGGGCAAATATTGACTTTGCAAGTACAGTAATTGCTGTTAAGCTGATCAATCTTTGACATTCAGGAGTATATGCAAATTGCCATTACAAAAAATGAAGCAGTAAACTTTGGAAAAATTACTATTTGTCTCATTCTCAATACTTTTGGCCATGACTGTATGTGTATATGCCTGCGTGTGTGTATATTCCTGTGTGTGTGTATATGCCTGCATTTGTGTGTGTATATGCCTGTGTGTGTACAGTGTGTGTATATGCCTGCCTTCATGTGTGTGTGTGTATGCCTGCATGTGTGTACAGTGTGTGTGTATATGCCTGCATGTGTGTGTGTATATATACCTGCATGTGTGTGTATATGCCTGCATGTGTGTGTGTGTATGCCTGCATGTGTGTGTGTGTGTATATGCCTGCTTGTGTGTGTGTATGTATGCCTGCATGTGTGTGTGTGTATATGCCTGCATGTGTGTGTGTGTATATGCCTGCATGTATGTGTGTTTGTGTATGCCTGCATGTGTGTGTGTGTATATGCCTGCATATATATGTGTGTGTGTGTGTGTATATGCCTGCTTGTGTGTGTGTGTATGTATGCCTGCATGTGTGTGTGTGTATATGCCTGCATGTGTGTGTGTATATGCCTGCGTGTGTGTGTGTGTATATGCCAGCATGTGTATGTATTTGAGTGCCTGCATGCCTACGTGTATATGTGTCTTCACACGTTTGTGCGTGCTTCCCTGCTTGTCTGCATTTTTGTGTGTGATTGTCTGAGTGTGTCTGTGCATGATTGCGTGTGCATTTCTGTGTGTGCTTGCCTGCGTGTGTACGTGTCCCCATTTCTGTGGGTATGTGTATCTGCGTGTGTATATTAGGGCTCTTTCACATGTCCTGATATTTACGGGACTGGAGATATGTGTCCACCTGTGTGTCATCCGTGTGACACATACCAGTGCTTGGGAATCAGTGTACAGTTAACGCTGTTCCCAAGAGCCGGGTGCTGAGCGCTTGCCCTCATCATGGATCCCTGCCGGCACTGCGATCAGCAGCAGCAGGGTCAATGATGAGAGTAGTAGTCAACTCCCACCGTGTCCAACTGTAAAAATAGGAATAAAATTAAAAAATCCTTGTACTCACCTCTCCTAAGTGTCACCCGCTGTAATCTGTGCGAGCGCTCACGCCGAAGAGAATGACTTCTGCAGCGAGCGGGCCTCGGAGCTGCACTCAGTGATTGACAGGGCACCGCTTGTTGAGCGCAGCTCCGGGGTCCACTCGCTGCAGGAGTCATTCTCCTCGGCGTGAGTGCTCGCACGGATTACAGCGGGTGACTCTTAGGAGAGGTAAGTATAAGGATTTTTTTTATTTTATTCCTATTTTTACAGTTGGACACTGCTGGAGTAGACTACTACTCTCATCATTGACCCTGCTGCTGCTGATCGCAGCGCCAGCAGGGATCTATGATGAGGGCAGCGCTCAGCACCCAGTGCTTGGGAAGAGCACTAACTGTCATCAGTGTGCGGGACGTTTTGCGGCCTGTGCAGCAGGTAAAAAACAGACATGTCAGCGTGTTTTGCCCATGGACACCACATGGTCTGTGGAAAGTGGAAACACACTGACGTGTGCACATTCATTTGAATGGGTCTACGTGTACCAGTGTCTGTGGTACATGAGGAAACTGTCACCGCATGTACTGACGTGTGAAAGAGCCCTTAGTATGTGTCTGTGTGTGTAAGCGCGCTTCTGCATGTCTGTGTGGTCTTCCGATGATTTATTATATTTGGGGAGAGAAATTTTAGGAGACAAAATGGGGAGATGTGTGAAGAAACGGTATGGTGAACTAGAGGGGTGGGAATGAGTGCAGGAACAGAATGGGGAAGGGGGATGTATAAGGAAACAGTATGGAGAGTGGGGGAATAGTGTGAGGAGATAGTATGGAGAGAGAAAAGTGTGATGTGACACAGCACAGAGACTAGGTAGTGAGGGGGAAGGTATAGAGATGCGGCAGTATGGGGGAAACAGTGTGAGGGCACAGAAAGGAGGTAACAGTATGCTGAGGAGGTGGAGTGTGATGAAGGGGCACAGTATAGAGACTGGGTAGTATAGGGGGGACACAGTGTGAGAGGACAGTGTGAAGAGGGGGCCCAGTATGGTAAGGAGAGGACAGTGTGGAGAGCATGTACCATAAGAGTTGTAGAGTGTATGTCATATTTTGTGCAGGGAGCATTGTAAGAGTTAGGTTTATTTAGGGGCTCAGTGTAGATATTTTTATTCAGGAGCATCATAATGACACTGCTATCTTTAAGGGCATCATGTGGGGATGTGCTGCAGAAGACCGGAGAAGATGGAAGTCTGCAGAGACGAGCTGTGGAACTCATCATGGAGTCTGGACAAGAGGAAGAACAGAAAGAGAACGACTCTAATCAGAGAAGCCGTCTCAGGTAAGATACCTGCATGTAAATGTTCATTTGTGATCCTGCCTGTGTCTCATCAGTAATGTGGTTCCTGTATGGTCTGCAGTCTGATGATGACTGATAACTCCCAGTATCTCTATTGTTAATTACATACTGGGAGTTGTAGGTTTATGCGATACAAAGATATATGGGTCTGACCTGACATTACAATTGATGGTGGTTCAGATGATGTATTCGTGTACTGATGTGTTTGTGCGCGTCTGTGTGTTTGTGCGCGTCTGCGTATCTGGAATAATATGTATTTTTGTAAGATGCGTGTATGTAACTGTGCATTGTGGTGTGTAATAACATTCATATGCTTGAGGCACCTTTACTAAATCTGTTAGGACTCACTCACATGTGTTAGGGAATTCCATTTGTCTTTCCACATTTAGGAACAGACAAGTGAAATATGCTAACCCTGACAAAACTGTCACCATAGGGATGTGCTTGTATGGACACGGGTTCAGGAGCTGAGCCTGCTCCATACTGGGCAGATGTCGGCTGTGTTACATAGCCGGCGTCTGCCTGTAACAGCAGTGATCAGAGCTCGCCTTGATTGCTGCTGTTTTGAGTATTTAAGTGCCCTTGTCAATCACTGACAGCGGCATTTAGATAGCACAATGGCCGGTGCATGCAGTCACCTGTTCCCTTCAGCCCCCTGTGACGCAGTTGCAGGTTGCTGATGGGTTGCCAGTAGTGCTGAGTGCGCGTGGTCGGATAAGAGACATTACAGTCACCGCGAGCTACAAAGTGCTGCAATAACGTCAGGCACCTTAATTGTGACACTTCCATGGAGCCCAACCTCAGGCTGAGCGTTATTGAATGACTAACATGGCAGCAACACCTGGCAACTAGTGCTGAGTGAGTGTGGTTGGATAAGGTGTGATCCCAGCATGCTCAGGTGTTATCTGAGTATCATGTAGTGCTCTGCTAATATGCTCGAGTCCCCGGGGTAGCATGTTTTGCGGCGGTAGACAGAAGCAACACATGCAGGGATTACCTAACAAACAGGCAATTCCTGCATGTGTTGCGTCTGTCTACTGCCGCAAAACATGCTACCCCGGGGACTCGAGCATATTAGCAGAGCACTACAAGATACTCAGATAACACTTGAACATGCTGGGATCACACCTTATCCGACCACACTCACTCAGCACTAGTTGCCAGGTGTTGCTGCCATGTTAGTCATTCAATGAAGCTCAGCCTGAGGTTGGGCTCCATAGAAGATGTCACAATCAAGGTGCCGGACGTTATTGCAGCACCCTCACTTTGTAGTTCGTGGTGACTGTAATGTCTCCCTCCTTGCACCGACCCAATAACAGGAAGCGAGTGGCGGCAGGGAGAATAAAATGTAATTTTCTCTGTGTAGCCAATGCTTTTCCAATAAGCCGTCTAACCAGGCTTTACACCCTATTTACCTGCAGATTACCCTTTTATCTGCAGATAAATAGCGTTTTTCAAGGTGACAAGTTACCATTAAAGGGACTCTGGCAGTACGGAATGACTGTTCGAATATAGTCCTGCAACTTGGTGCTCCACAGCGCGGCCAATCATGTAATTATAGAACATTATAGAAAAGCATAACAAGTAATAAAACCGTTTATGGTGGGCTGTAGTGTGGGCCCCTAGAGTCAGTTCCCCTGGTGGGCCCTAGCCACCCCAGTCCGACCCTGGTTGTCAGCCTGCAGAATCACATCAAGTGTGTGATGACAGGGGGAGCATCTGGAGCAGTTCAAATTTGTTGAAGAGGTCCTGTTTACTGTGCTTATTACACAATAAGAAGATTTGATAAGTCCTGGGCGGGAGCTTTAAAGGGAACCTGTCACCAGAAAAAGCACTATTAACCTGCAGATATGGGGTCAATCATCAGGGTAATAGCGTTACTAACCTGCCTGGTGCCTGCACTTAGCTGAACGCTGCGAGGAGAAAATGAACTTCATTCCTTCCAGCAGTGTTCCAGTTTCAGTCACGGGGCGGTGCCGGCGCGGTTTCAGTCACCGGTCTGAAAATACAGAGCAGTGGCTGTAACTGCGCCCCCGGCCCTGACTGACAGTCGCTCTGCATTGGGGCCGGCTGTCAGTCAAGGCCAGGGGCACGGTACTGTAAACTCAGATCGGTGACTGATCCTGTGCCCCCATGACTGAAACTGAACGTTGCTGGAGTGAATAAAGGACATTTTCTCCCCATAGCGTTCTGATATGTGTGGGCACCGGGCAGGTTAGTAACGCTATTAACCTGCAGATTAAGCCTATATCTGCAGATTAATAGCGTTTTTTTCTGGTGACAGGCTCTCTTTACAATACCCAGCTGACTTGACTTGAGCAACCAATAGTTGCTCTAGAGGGTGAGGGGAGGAGCGCAGAACCACTGTGCAGAAAGGAGACCAGCCATTGGCAGCATTTCTCAAAGGTGCACAAAGAAAAGTTTAGTATTTTGTTGTGTCATATTCAACCTCAGGTAATGGATTTAAAGGGGTTGTCAACTACTAGGGAACCCCCTCTCAAAGGGTTTATCTAGAATTATATTAATTTTTTACTATGGGCATAAGTGCTGACAGGCAGGTGGTTACTAACTACCTGCCTATTCTACCCAGCGCAGATCTCTCCTAGCACAGAGTGGTCACAGACCATTCCTGACGATCATTCTGAGACTTCCGCTGACGTCACATTGTCGCAACAGCTTCTCTTCCGCTCTGTAGCCAGGGTGTAACTGCTGATGTCATGCTGACAGCCAGCTCCTCGCTGCCTCATTGCGGGGAGCCGTCTCTCAATTAGCATGATGTTGACAGTCACATCCTGGCAACAGAGCAGCCCAAGTTACACCACTGACACCAAACATCTACCGCAAAAACTACATAATAGCTCTGCGTTATCAATACAGTTGTTGGGACTGCTTAAGGATCTTTGATAACACCACAGTCGTAACCATGATATCATCACAGGTCCTGTACTGTGCAGGAGTTTAGAAGAAGTGAAGAGGAAGAGACAGACTGGTAAGTATTGTGCATATATACAGTACAGACCAAAAGTTTGGACACACCTTCTCATTTAAAGATTTTTCTGTATTTTCATGACTATGAAAATTGTACATTCACACTGAAGGCATCAAAACTATGAATTAACACATATGGAATTATATACTTAACAAAAAAGTGTGAAACAACTGAAAATATGTCTTATATTCTAGGTTCTTCAAAGCAGCCACCTTTTGCTTTGATGACTGCTTTGCACACTCTTGGCATTCTCTTGATGAGCTTCAAGAGGTAGTCACCGGAAATGGTCTTCCAACAATCTTGAAGGAGTTCCCAGAGATGCTTAGCACTTGTTGGCCCTTTTGCCTTCACTCTGCGGTCCAGCTCACCCCAAACAATCTCGATTGGGTTCAGGTCTAGTGACTGTGGAGGCTAGGTTATCTGGCGTAGCACCCCATCACTCTCCATCTTGGTCAAATAGCCCTTACACAGCCTGGAGGTGTGTTTGGGGTCATTGTCCTGTTGAAAAATAAGTGATGGTCCAACTAAACGCAAACCGGATGAAATAGCATGCCGCTGCAAGATGCTGTGGTAGCCATACTGGTTCAGTATGCCTTCAATTTTGAATAAATCCCCAACAGTGTCATCAGCAAAGCACCCCCACACCATCACACCTCCTCCTCCATGCTTCACGGTGGAAACCAGGCATGTAGAGTCCATCCGTTCACCTTTTCTGCGTCGCACAAAGACACGGTGATTGGAACCAAAGATCTTAAATTTGGACTCATCAGAGCAAAGCACAGATTTCCACTGGTCTAATGTCCATTTCGTCTGTTCTTTAGCCCAAACAAGTCTATTCTGCTTGTTGCCTGTCCTTAGCAGTGGTTTCCTAGCAGCTATTTTACCATGAAGGCCTGCTGCACAAAGTCTCCTCTTAATAGTTGTGGAAACGATGTGTCTGCTGCTAGAACTGTGTGTGGCACTGACCTAGTCTCTAATCTGAGCTGCTGTTAACCTGCGATTTCTGAGGCTGGTGACTCGGATAAACTTATCCTCAGAAGCAGAGGTGACTCTTGGTCTTCCTTTCCTGGGGCGGTCCTCATGTGAGCCAGTTTCTTTGTAGCACTTGATGGTTTTTGCAACTGCACTTGGGGACACTTTCAAAGTTTTCCCAATTTTTCGCACTGACTGACCTTCATTTCTTAAAGTAATGATGGCAACTCGTTTTTCTTTACTTAGCTGCTTTTTTCTTGCCATAATACAAATTCTAACAGTCTATTCAGTAGGATTATCAGCTGTGTATCCACCAGACTTCTGCACAACACAACTGATGGTCCCAACCACAATCATAAGGCAAGAAATCCCACTTATTAAACCTGACAGGGCACACCTGTGAAGTGAAAACCATTGTTGGAAGACCATTTCCAGTGATAACCTCTTGAAGCTCATCAAGAGAATGCCAAGAGTGTGTAAAGCAGTCATCAAAGCAAAAGGTGGCTACTTTGAAGAACCTGGAATATAAGACATATTTTCAGTTGTTTCACACTTTTTGTTAAGTATATAATTCCACATGTGTTAATTCATAGTTTTGATGCCTTCAGTGTGAATGGACAATTTTCATAGTCATGAAAATACAGAAAAATCTTTAAATGAGAAGGTGTTTCCAAACTTTTGGTCTGTACTGTATATATATGTGCTTAATAAATATATATATATATATATAAACACAAGTCTATATCTATGTGCTCATATATACAGTGGGGAAAATAAGTATTTGATACATTGCTGATTTTGCAAGTTTTCCCACCTACAAAGAATGAAGAGGTCTGTAATTTTTATCGCGGGTACACTTCAACTGTGAGAGACAGAATATAAAAAGTAATCTAGAAAATCAGACTGTATGATTTTTACATTTTTACATAATTAATTTGTATATTATTGCTTGAAATAAGTATTTGATATAATAGAAAAACTGAACTATGTGTATGTAGCATCCACAGTTATAAATCCCGGCAGCACAGACAAAAGTTAATAAGTGTAAAGATTGGCAATTGCCCAATGAATGAGCAAAATGCTGCTCATTCATCGGGTGATTGGATTGTTTATGGCAGAACAAAAAATCATTATTCTCAGCAGCACATCACTAGTAATTGTTCATCACTGTTCATCATGCGCTCATCATTGTTAGTCAGCCTGTCTAAAGACGCCAATATCAAGCACAGAACGACTTGACAATTGCACTCGCTTAACGGCCTGAACTCTGTGCATGTAAATGCAACTGAAATGTTTCTGTGTGATGGTACAATATATGAGCGTTTGGTGCCCCACTTTAAACTTTTGCCCAGGGCCCCACTTTGGCTAAAACCGGCCCTGGATGTGGGGGGAACAGGATTGGAAGATATGTCGCCTGCAGTGAGGAGAAGCAGAGAGAGGTAGAGCAGGTGGGAGAAGGAGAGTGACTGTTTTTTCATGTTTTAGTAGGATAGATCTGAGGTTGAAGAGCAGTATGGCAGATGAGGACAGGTGTGGAGATAAGAGGGAAGGAGAGATAATTATTTGGTTAGAGGGTGCTGAGGTTTGGGGATAGCGAAGGAGACTGAGGATTAGTGGAGCCAAAACTGTGAGCATATGTAAGCATGTTGAAGGAGTAGGAGTAGGTTAAAAGAAAAGCTAGGTACATGTAATAAGCAGTGCTTACTGTTCCCTTCTGGTTTATTCCTGGTATACAGTGGGTACGGAAAGTATTCAGACCCCTTTAAATTTTTCACTCTTTGTTTCATTGCAGCCATTTGGTAAATTCTAAATAGTTCATATTTTACTCATTAGAGTACACTCTGCACCCCATCTTGACTGAAAAAAAACAGAAATATAGAAATTTTTACAAATTTATAAAAATTTAAATATCACATGGTCATAAGTATTCAGACCCTTTGCTCAGACACTCATATTAAAGTCACATGCTGTCCATTTCCTTGTAATCCTCCTTGAGATGGTTCTACTCCTTCATTGGAGTCCAGCTGTGTTTAATTAACTGATAAGACTTGATTTGTAAAGGCACACCCCTGTCTATATAAGACCTAACAGCTCACAGTGCTTGTCAGACCAAATGAGAATCAAAGGAACTGCCCAAGGAGCTCAGAGACAAAATTGTGGCAAGGCACAGATCTGGCCAAGGTTACAAAAGAATTTCTGTATTACTCAATGTTCCTAAGGGCACAGTGGCCTCCATAATCCTTAAATGGAAGAAGTTTGGGACCACCAGAAGTCTTCCTAGACCTGGCCATCCAGCCAAACTGAGCAATCATGGGAGAAGAGACTTGGTGAGAGAGGTAAAGAAGAACCCCAAGATCACTGTGGCTGAGCTCCAGAGATGCAGTAGGGAGATGGGAGAAAGTTCCATAAAGTCAACTATCACTGCAGTCCTCCACCAGTCAAGGACTCCCAGACTATGAGAAATAAGATTCTCTGGTTTGATGAGATGAAGATAGAACTTTTTGGTGATAATTCTAAGCAGTATTTGTGGAGAAAACCAGGCACTGCTCATTACCTGCCCAATACAATCCCAACAGTGAAACATGGTGGTGGCAGCATTGCTATGGGGGTGTTTTTCAGCTGCAGGGACAGGATGACTGGTTGCAATTGAAGGAAACATGAATGTGGCCAAGTACAGAGATATCCTGGATGAAAACCTCTTCCAGAGTGCTCTTGACCTCAGACTTGGCCAAAGGTTCACCTTCCAACAAGACAATGACCCTAAGCACACAGCTAAAATAACAAAGGAGGGGTTTGAGAACCACTCTGTGACCATTCTTGACTAGCCCAGTCAGAGCCCTAACCTAAACCCAATTGAGCGTCTCTGGAAAGACCTGAAAATGGCTGTCCACCAACGTTCAGCATCCAACCTGACGGAACTTGAGAGGATCTGCAAGGAAGAATGGCAGAGGATCCCCAAATCCAGGAGTGAAAAACTTGTTGCACCATTCCGAAGAAGACTCATGGCTGTACTAATTCAAAAGGGTGCTTCTACTCAGTACTGAGCAAAGATTCTGAATACTTATGACCATGTGATATTTCAGTTTTTCTTTTTTAATAAACTTGCAAAAATGTCTACATTTCTGTTTTTTTCAGTCAAGATGGTGTGCAGAGTGTACTTTAATGAGTAAAATATGAACTATTTAGAATTTACCAAATGGCTGCAATGAAACAAAGAGTGAAAAATGTAAAGGGGTCTGAATACTTTCCGTACCCACTGTATTACTGCAGCACACTTACAGAGCAACACAGAATTCGTCACCAGACCTGTATCTACACATGTAAACCTACATAAGAGATATCACTAAAGAGAAGTGTGTTGTACCCCTAAGAAGATATCAAAACCAAAAAGAAGGGAATCCTAGTCAAATACCGCTCAATATATATAATGTTAATAAATATGGAGGAGACGGAGACCCAAACGAAAACAAAGGTTTGTTAAATATATAAACCATTTTATTGTACATCAATTATAAATATAATACCAATAATACAACAATACAAGGTAAGGGGGAGAAGTACAATTAAAAAACAGGGAGGATGGAAACAATCCCTGAATATAAGGATAGAACCAGATAATGAGGAGCTCCTGTGAGATGAAAAATGCTCTAGAGTTCTAGGGGCAAACACAATTAAGGTGGGCTAGTAATTACTGCAAACTGCGAGACTAAGAAATATGATGAATAGTCTATAAAAAACAGGAAAAATTATGAATATACCTGCAAAAGAAGTATACTAACAAGTAGAATATGCAAGCATATAATCCGGTATAATTAAATAAATTAAATACTAAAACCTCACAGCTAACTGACAATTATATAAGGTATAAATATCAGAGAGTTTAGCTGATCAATTGTGAGTGGCCGTAGTTTTAATAAGAACCCGGAAAAAAGGCTCGATGTTTATAATACGTTTTAACAGTACGCAAAATATAGGTGAAGCAACCCTGATGTTCTACAGCACTAGTGTCTTATAAGTGGCGTGCATTGCAGTCAGTTAAATAAATACATAGTAGAGAGCAGGAAGGCAAAACTTTAAACTTTGCCTGTATAATACCCCTGCAATATCTATATAATAATCAGAAGTTGGTCAAAAGACGAGATGGCCGCAGTAGATGCTAATCCCCAATATGGGGTGCAGGTGAAAATAATGAAGCCAATTAACCCTGGTAGATATAATCATAACAAGAGCATAAAGAGATAAACATATGATGGTATCAGGAGAGCCCGAAGATAATCAGTCATAAAGTATGTGCACCAGTACCATGTCTCACGAGAAGCACAGGAGCATCCAGATGGTGTGTGTGAGCCTCGACATGCATTTCACCAACTGCGGCCTCGTCAGGCTCTCCGGACACCGTCATATGTTTATGTCCTTATGCTTTTGTTATGATTATATCTAGCAGTGTTGCTAGATATAATGCTATGATTTAACAAAAAAAAAAACCTGGCCTCCTCCACCCCTTAATAGCCAGCCATCACACACCTTATTTCCCCCGTCGCCCAGTACAGCTCAATGAGTTGTTATGGAGGAGGGGGAAAAGTGTAACTATAGTCACAGGTAAATGTAATTATTTTACATAGCAAAGCAATACAGCTTTAAATGCTATGATTTTAAAAAAAAAATCTGGCCTTCTTCCACCCCTTAATAGCCAGCCATCACACACCTTATTTCTCCGTCGCCCAGGACAGCTCAATGAGTTGATATAGAGGAGGGGGAAAAGTGTAACTATAGTCACCAGTAGTCACCGGTAAATATAATTTTTTTTACATAGCAATGCAATATAGCTTTAAATGCTATGATTTAAAAAAAAAAAAACTGGCCTCCTTCCACCCCTTAATAGCCAGCCATCACACACCTTATTTCCCCGTCGCCCAGGACAGCTCAATGTGTTGTTATAGAGGAGGGGGAAAAGTGTAACTATAGTCACCGGTAGCCACCGGTAAATATAATTATTTCACACAGCAAAGCAATATAGCTTTAAATGCTATGATTTAAAAAAAAAAAAAAAAAAACTGGCCTCCTTCCACCCCTTAATAGCCAGCCATCTCACACCTTATTTCCCCGTCGCCCAGGACAGCTCAATGAGTTGTTATGGAGGAAGGGGAAAAGTGTAATTATAGTCACCGGTAGTCACCGGTAAATATAATTATTTTACATAGCAAAGCAATATAGCTTTAAATGCAATGATTAAAAAAAAAAAAAAAAAAAACTGGCCTCCTTCCACCCCTTAATAGCCAGCCATCTCACACCTTATTTCCCCGTCGCCCTGGACAGCTCAATGAGTTGTTATGGAGGAGGGGGAAAAGTGTAACTATAGTCACCGGTAGTCACCGGTAAATCTAATTATTTTACATAGCAAAGCAATATAGCTTTCAATGCTATGATTTAAAAAAACAAACCAAAAAAAAAAAACTGGCCTCCTTCCACCCCTTAATAGCCAGCCATCTCACACCTTATTTCCCCGTCGCCCAGGACAGCTCAATGAGTTGTTATGGAGGAGGGGGAAAAGTGTAACTATAGTCACCGGTAGTCACCGGTAAATATAATTATTTTACATAGCAAAGCAATATAGCTTTAAATGCTATGATTTATAAAAAAAAAAAAACTGGCCTCCTTCCACCCCTTAATAGCCAGCCATCTCACACCTTATTTCCCCGTCGCCCAGGACAGCTCAATGAGTTGTTATGGAGGAAGGGGAAAATTGTAATTATAGTCACCGGTAGTCACCGGTAAATATAACTAGAATATTTTTTCTCTTATGTACTATATACATAGCGTAACACTATACATATAGTATCATAAGGCTCTTATTGTCAGGGGCATGTAGTGTGCATGGTATTCACAGGCACACCATAATGCCACACATAAAAGTCCCTACTGGGCACTTACCTCCCTTGCCTCATCCATCTTTATGGCCATCCTTTTGAACAGGAATATCTTCTGTGTTCTTCTGGGGTCCTGATCCTGGCTTGAGTCCTGACACGCTTATTTCTTGCTTGTCCAGGTCCTGCTTGCCCTTCCGGATCTTCTTATTTTGATGTTCTTCTTGGGGTTTAGGAAGACAGCTTGCTCTGATGATATTAAAGAGCCGGTGGATGGTTTGGGGTTTTCCAGCTGATGTTGGTAAATGAAAACCCCGTGAACAAGGCCTGGTGGTCTGCTGAGAGGGCTGAGTTGTTAGCCTCTGCTGCTTCCAGAATTTGAAGATTGAATGGTCTGGAGCCGCGCTGGATGTTACTTGGCTATAAGAGAAAAAGAAAACACAAGAAGGTGATTACATAAGAACAGTATATAGTAAAGTTCAGGAAAGCTAGAGGCTCTCTACATATGTCAACCAATGATCGGCAGATTTTGTCACTATCTGCTGATCATTTAACATGTATGGGGGCTTACAATCTCACCACTGACAAATCAGCGACCTTCACTGTTATTAGTAATCTGACGAATTTGGAAAAAGTGATTAAAGCTATGTGAAACTATTCATAAATGAGTCTGTATAAAACATCTCCTCTAATACTTACTGGCACAGGAACATGTGGGGGACACATTCTAAGGGCTTCCACCGAGTCCCAGTCAATACGCTGGAAAAACCTATGGGCTCTGATGTTACCATGGACTCCGAGGCGCCTGGCAGGATCTTCCCGGAGGAGCTGCAAAAGAAGAAAAAAAAATGTTTATATTTATATAACAGCTTCATAAATAAAATTTAACTAAAATAAATAAATATTATATATATTTATGAAAAAAAAAAGCCTAATATTAGTGTTTTTTTTCTGACATCTTCAATAATACATGACAGGTAATATATACCATCACGTCACCCCTACAAGTGTTTACGTGTTATATTGAACACGTAAACACTTGACCTAACATGAGATTCCACTCCCACCAATGGAGCTGAATATAATAGTAAATTACCGCTAACATCACAATAAATCACACAATAATATAAAAGTAATACAACTTATATCATGTACTGACCTTTTTAATGATGTTCTTCGCCTCCTTGCTGGAAGCGTTGAATAGTCCTCGATGGTATTTGGACCTGCTGGTAATCATGATGTTCAAAATGATGCCAAATGCATACCAGTCTACCCCAGCATTGTACTCCTCCACAGCCAGCATCTCAGGAGCCATGAAGCCTGGTGTCCCAGCGTATTCGGTGGCTGTCCGGTCTCCATAGATGTTCTCAAGTGCCAGACCGAAGTCGGCAATCTTTATATGGCCCGTCGCAGCCACCAAGATGTTAGAAGGCTTGAGATCTCTGTGAAGAAGACAAATGGATTCTTATCAGTGTCCGCTGTATAATTCTCAGTATTGCTGTGTATAGTTATAGGCATCACTGGTGGTGGAGGATTAGATGTATTTCTAGTTACCGGTGGATGATGCCCTTAGAATGCAGGTGTTGAATTCCACACACAAGTTCTGCGGCGTAGAATCTGGCCGAAAGAAAAGAGGAGAAAATAGTTTTTAGTGAATCAGAAACTCAGAAATATATATTGCCCAAAAGACTAGACAGGCAGGACTTATCAGGATTTTATATTTCTGGTTATTATATACAAGTATTTATATTATTATAATGGTCTAGAAGGGCAGTCGCACATATCGTATTGATTATAAGGCACCTGGACCTGCTCATCCTAAGTATAGGACATCAATGTTAAAGTAGTGGATAACCTCTTTAAGTTCCTTCTTGCCTATAGGGATACACAATTGCTACTATTACAATGTATATTCATATGGTGTTAAAGGATTATCCAGGATCAGAAAAACATGGTGTCTTTCTTTAAAAAATAACGCCACATGACTAATGTGAATGAGGATGAACTGCGATGCCTCACACAACCTGTGGACAGGTGCGGTGCTATTTTTGGAAATAAAAATTAGAGCTGTATTTTTCTAAGTGTTTCCCTAATAACATCCCTGTGAATGGGAGATATGAATTTACGTGAACGTTAGGGCTAACAATCGAATCAATCTAGTCAGTCTCATTTAGAAAATACATAGCTGTATGGCTTAGACTGTGAATACTGTACCGTGCACTGGGGATGTCAAGACACCCCTTCCTCATCAGGAGATGGTGGAATTCGCCACAGGTGACATACTCCATCCCAAGAAGCACAAGCTCCTGTCAGACAAGACGTAGAAATCAGTCGTATGATAAAGTCATTGTAGCAGTCATACATTTACTAACACTCAATAATCAGTGATTTCTTCTGCGATTTCTTCTGTGATTAATCTCTGTTCCACTTACTGGTGGAGATATAGTTACATAATAATAGCAGTAATGATACTTTCTTCTTTTACTATGTGTTTATTAGTTATTCTAAGTATATACATATAGAAGATATATCTACATATGTAGAATGTGATGTGCTAAATGTACAGCATTACTTTTCACTGTAATGTTGCCTTCTGCATTTCTCACCATTATGAAGTACTCATTAAGAATGACATCCATAGGGGTGGACAAATGACTTCAGATATTGGGAGCCAGTTGAACCACTCCAAGACTTTCCATAGACTTCAATAGAGAAACCCCAAAAGTTAACCGTCAGCATCATATTTCTAGGCACATTGCCTGGTTCCCAGGGTTTGTCCAGTGTTCCCACAGTAGGTGACAGCTACACATACAAGGAGCAGGACATGAAAATGTTTCCAATGCTGAAATGTTAACAAACACCAGATATAAACGTGGACATATCCTGTGCATATAGATGAGTGCACTTTATTCTTTATCCAATATTAATGAACAGGTCACAATTTTACCTTGGTCTGAAAGGCGAATGTGCCATGAAGAAGGAAGGGGCTGCCAGATGCAAGTTGTAACACACGCCGCTCCACCAACGCGCGCTCCTCTCCTTCAGCTAGCAGGTTCCTCTTTGTGATGACTTTTACAGCAAATTGCTGGCGGGTATATCTATCTTCCGCCAGCACCACCTAGAAAAAAATGGTCATTAGTTGATGATCTTCATTAAAGGTGTTGTCTGGCCTTGGGGTACAAGTCTGCAGACACTTTATGTGAGTGTAGACTCATGAGGATTCTCCAGTGATGGGAGCAGATGGTCATTTATCCGGCCTCACTCAATTCCCTTGTATTGAGCGAGCCTGTGTAAGGGGGTGTTGACTGGACCGTCGCATTCATACCCCTGAAGACACCAATCGTGTTGTATTGTAGTGCAGTTTTCAGTATATATGGTGTAATTACATAGTTACAGTATGTCATATTATGTGAATTGTAATATAGAGTGTGATATGGTCATATGTATAATGTATAGTGTACAGCATAGGATTGCGCAAGATAAGACATAGTTTAGGACTTAGGAGTTGACATAGGTAGGATGAGAATAGTGTAAGAAAGTGTTCATGTTTAGGACTAGCTCATAGTGGGAGGGAAAAGTGCCAGTTAAAGGAGACTGCTTCCTGTTTGTAGAGCGTTCGTGAGTGATATAAGATCAAATTCAAGGGCAGTTGGGGCTGATATCAAGAGTGAGTACATATTGTTCTGGGTGATATGAGGCCTTACAAAAATTCACTGCAGACATTCCTGCAATGTCCGGAGATCAGGGCTCGATTCAGGTGCTATGGCAAGCACCTCACCCCTTTACATACAGAGGAAGATGGACGTGCAATTGTGTATGGGAAATGTAACAGATCTCGGGTGTATTGTGGAACTCAACTGGGAAATCCTGGGGCTGACAGGATCAGTGAACGTAGGGATAGTCCAGTTAGAACGTAAATAAATGCTGAAAATGTTCTGTACTATGGAAATAAGAAATGGAGAATGTTGTGCCCGATACTGTGTATTACAATCTGATGCAATTGAACTGTCGAGTAAACTTCTGTGTGTTGAAACGAACTGAGTGTTCCCTAATCTATGTGCGGCAGCTCCTTAAGTTGAAGACCTGGAGACAGCTGGGGCCTGTGGCCTACAAGTGAGTGTAACGCACCCTACACGCAACAGCACATTTGAACTGGCACACAATTTTTCTGTAAAGTGCCAGGGCGACATGGACAGCTGCACATGTCTCGTCGGCACATGACCACATGTATGCAAATTGCATACCTGCAGTTATGCTCCTGCCCATTCCTGGCACCGGCACTGGAGAACCTCAACAGCACACACACTGCACACTGTGAGGACTCACAAGTCTGTAGTCACATAGTTACTGCAGACTTGTACCCTAAGGCCGAACAACTCATTGAAATAAGTGTGGAGGGGAGCAGGAAAGTGACACCATTGCTATTTCTTTAATAATTATTTTATATTTCTACAGTTTCTTACTAGCTTACATACAGGAGATCTAATAGCTATAAACATGGGCACTAGGAAATAACCCCACTAGAATTACCCATTAAAGCTAGGAGGTTAAAGGATTACTTCAGTCTTAGCCATGCATGATTGAGACAGGAATAACTACAACTCCAGAGCTGGTTGGCATTATTCCTGTGTCAGCCATGAAAAGCTGAGATGAGAATCAATATAAACAGACTGTGTTGGGGTGCAGAGCTCAGCTGTACATAGATGCTGGCATCAAAGACCATGCTGCAAATGTATGCCTATCTATACTAGGGTTATTTTGTGCAGCATATATACTTTATCACATTTGGCGTCTATTACACTTTATATGTGTGTAGGAATTATTTCCACCCAACATACCTTTTTCTAATAGCCTATTATGTATACATTACTTAATATTGCTGCATATTCTTTTGTTATGCACCATGGGGTTTGCCTGTGTTTTTAGCCTTATCTGATTTTCTCTTTTTTCATCAGATTTTATCATGTGTCTAAATTGTACTAATAAAATATATACCTTTTATGCTACCTTGGCTATTGCTCATAGTTTTTTGTATAGGTTATTTCAAGATCGATAAAGATTTAAGCAAAACAAAAGACCATTTTACCCTATGAAAGACCACTTTGCTTGTTTGTCGGGCGAACGTCAGCCTGTTTCTACTGGTTTCCGATAACTGCGCAGTGTGAATGCACCTTAATCTGCAGCACAGACCTGAGACTACATTTGCAGACACTTTGTCCTGATCCTAAACTCCTTTTCACTCCACAGCACCTCTGGTGTCAGGTTTTATGTTGCAGTGATGCCAGGAGTTAGGCTATGTGCCCACGATGCAGAAATGAAGCAGAAAATTTCTGCAGCATTTTTGCATCTCCCTGGCAGAAAAAACGCATGCAGATTGTACATGCAGATTGTGCATGCTTTTTTCCTGCAGAATACATGCGGATCCACATGCGGATTCACATGCGTTTCCGCATGCAGATTGACAAGCGCTTTCCAGGCGATAGCATCACTTGGAAAGTGCTTGACAACTAGGTCACACTGTATAAATCCATGCAAACAGCATGGATTTATACAGTGTGAAACGTAAAAATAAAATAAAATAAAGCTATACTCACCCCCGATGCCCCGGCGTGGCTGCAGCGCTCCTTCCTGTCTAGTTCCCGGCTGCCGGCATATCGTGAGACAGAGCGGTGAAGGGCCTGCGGTCACATGACTGTGACGTCACCGAAGGTCCTTCAGCGATGCCGGCATGCAGAGAAGCCTTCGGAAAGGTGAGTATTAACTTTATTTATTATTTTATTCTTTTTTTTACAGGAACAATGGTACCCAGGTCTGGATGAGAGTCTTCTCTCCTCCTGAACTGGGTACCATCCGTACATAGAGACGCATAGAATTCACTTGTAGAAATGTACAGACGCGCATTCTATGCGTCTCAATGCAAGTCAATAGCGGGGCTTCCGCTGCGCTTCCGCAAAATTAAATGACATGCTGCGGATTTTTGTACGCAGCATAAACGCTGCGGAAAAATCCGCAGCATGTGCATAGAACATGCGGAATCCCCTTGGGGACCATGGGGTGCGGATTACCTAGTGTTTCACAAGCGTTTCCGCTGCGGAAATTCCGCATCATAAACGCTTGAAAAACGCTACGTGGGCACCCAGCCTTATAAGAATTGCAGAAAACACGAGAGGTGAATATATTGTGAAGAGTATGCTTTGGGATATTTGCTGGCTTCTCTGGTAATCAAGGAGCTCTCTCCTTTTCCCAGGAATGTCCTAAAAAATCAGAGAGTTGTCTGTAATAGTATTAGGAGGCTTGTCCTCAATTCGATTTTTGTCCTAACTTCAGGGAGTAGTATGATTAAAAAAATAAAACGATACTACCCTGATAAATCCTTTGCTATTCCAGAGCCTGGCACAGTAGTCCAAACCTGCACTTGTTTACCTTGCTGCAGACAATCACTGGTCTCATTGAGGATGTCTCTATTTATTGGACAAAACCATTGAGACGAGTCATTGGTTAGCAATCAGGAGAATGTATGAGACGTCACCACTGCTGACACGGAATTTTTTGAATTATTACTTTTTAACTGTGGACAATATCTTTAATAAATGTCATTCTCAGTACACACACATATATTTACTCATACTTATGTAGCTACGTACATGCAGATGTACAATGTAGTGCCTTGAAAAAGTATTCACATCCTGTGAACTTTTCCACATTTTTTCAAGTTACATGCAAAAACTTAAATGTATTTTATTGGAATTTTATGTGATATACCAACACAGAGTACAAGTATTTGTGAAGTGTAAAGGAAATGATACATGTTTTTCTGAATATTTTAAAAATGTAAATCTGAAAATTGTGACGTGCATTTGTATTCAGCCCCTCTGAGTCAACACTTTGTAGGACCACCTTTTGCTGCAATTACTGCTGCAAGGTATTTTTCTACCAGCTTTGCACTATAGGTTGAAATTTTTGCCCACTCTTCTTTGCAAACTAGCTGTGAGATTGGATAGAGAGCGTTTGTGAACAACAATTTTTAAGCCTTGCCACAAATTCTCAATGAGATTTATGTCTGGACTTTAACTGGGCTATATAAACACACGAGTATGTTTTTATTTAAACCATCTTATTGTAGCTCTGGAAGTATGTTTAGAGTCGTTGTCCTGCGGGAAGGTGAACCTTCATCTCTGTTTCAAGTTTTTCCAGCCTCTAACAGGTTTTTCCTACAAGATTGTCTTGTATTTAGCTCCATCCATCTTCTCATCAACTCTGACGAGCGTCCCTGTTAAAGAAAAGCATCCCCACAGCATGATGATTCCACCACCATGTTTGACGGTGGGGATGGTGTTTTCAGGGTGATCTGCAGTGTTAGTTTTCCTCCACACTTAGTGTTTTTCATTTAGCAAAAAATTTAAATTATTGGTCTCATCTGACCAGAGCACATTCTTCCACATTCTATGTGGGTGACACAGCTAGCATGGATAAAGGTGGATGAAAGTGCTCTGGTCACATATTTGCATGTAGAGTTTCTACGGCAGCTGTCACTTCTGCATGATGTTGTCTATACAGGTGTCTGGCCCACACTTGCACAGCCAACAGGATCGTGCACCTGTATTGAAAAATAGATGTTGTTATCTGCTGGCCATCCAAGTTTCCAAGGTGCAGGCATGTGGGGAAAACAGCAGCACCTGCAACTTCCTAGTGCAGAAGTTAGAGGCACCAGAAAAATACTTTAACCCACTGTAGACTATCAGAAAACACTATTACACATATATAGGTAGCAACACATTTGGAAACCGCCCTGCATCTGCCTTTGTCAGAAACACCTGAATTTGGGGATCTAAGATGGTTATTAACAGTGTTATTCTCTACTTCATTCATGATCTTATATTGTATAGCAAACAATATACGATCTGGGCTCGTAATGTTATAGGTTCTTACCTTTCCAAAACTCCCCCGGCCAAGCACTTGATGAAAATCTAGTCTCTTGATGTTGTCAGAGATTGTGCTGCCGGGGAGAGATGGCCGCACACCACTGTCTCCTAAAATGGCAAACAGAAATAAGACGAGAAATTAGAAAAAGAATTTACTGTCCATGTATAAAGTGTTGGTTATTTTGTAACCTTAGCAGAGAATTCAGTTTTGGTTAGCATTGGAGTATTCATCTTTGTAAACATATTGCTTTATGCTGTTAATTGAAAAACAGACTATAATTTACTATTCAGTTTAGCACAAAGGGTTAATTATGTTATTACAAAATGGAGAATCAGTATCATTTATGTGCGGAATAATACTGGTAGCACAGTGATTGTCCTATATTAAGTGTACTGCCTTAGAAAACAATTACAGCTCAACGCTAATATTGTCCTGCAACAGTGTTAAAGGGCCCCTTCCCCTGGGACTGAGAAGTGGGTATACGTTTCGCATGTATAGGCACTCTACCTGAAGCCCTCCATTAGCTCCCCGATGCCTCCTCTGCTGGGATAGGCGTTCCTTTCCTCCTGCTTCCAAGATGACGGTCATAGCAGCATGGAGTACACTGGTAAATCTAAACCTCACCTCTCCTGCCTTTCCTTTCCCATCCCACAGCACAGAAAAGACAGGGAAGATGTGGTTTAGACTTACCAAACTGGTGGCCATCTTGGAGGTAGTAGGAACAGAACACAGATCTAAGCAATGGAGGTAGCGGGAGGCAAAAGAAGGGCGTCAGGAAGGATGACTGTATATTTACAAAGTGTAGTAACTTTTCAGTCTCAGGGTATAAGGTTGCTTTAATATACATTTTTTCCTATACTCAGTCACTAAGTTGCAAAGAGGGGAATTTATTAAATATACATAAAAAAACAAATACATTTTAATCAGATTGATTCTTCCTTGTTCCTCCATATTTTTGCCATTCTGCTAAAACGACTCAACACCGGTATGACATTCACTTCTATATAGTCCACCATCTTATGTGATATATTTAATGCCAAATATTTCAAACTGTTGCCCTCTTGGATAATAAGTATATCACCATCTGTAATTTGGAAATTCTTGTCCAATAATGATATCTGACTTATTCCAATTAATCTTCAATCCAGAAAAAATACCAAATCCATTCACCAATGTAATATCTGTCCTTAGATCTTCCTTTACATTTATTAAAATAATAACAAATCACCTGTGTACATCGCTAATATTTCCTCCTGAGTCCAAAACTGAGAACCCCTTATTCCTTTACAACCTTAGGCTGTGTGCCCACAATGCGTTTTTAATGCGTTTCCGCAGCGTTTTTATAGCTGCTGAAACGCATTAAAAACGCATGGTAGAAGGGCAGCAATGTTCCCCAATGATAATCCGCATGTGCTGTGCACATGCTGCGAAAATTTCCGCTGCGGAAAAAAACGCAGCGCTACCAATTATTTTGCAGAAGTGCTGCGTCTTCGCCGCCATTGACTTGCTTTAGATCACATGGATTACGCATCACTGTATATGTAGATGCGTAATCCACGCGTTCCAATGTGCAGATGGTACCCGGGTGTAGATGAGAGGAGAGTCTCCTCCACACCCAGGTACCATTAAAAAATCTGTAAAAAAAGAATAAAATAAAAAATAACTGTCTACTTACCTTCTGTCGGCCCGCGCTGCGCTCCTACTTGCTTCCCGGCACTTTGCAATGAATTGAAGGACCTGCGCTGACGTCAGAGTCATGTGACGGGTCACGCGATGCTGACGTCGGCAGGTCTTTCAATTCACTGTTGCCGGCAAGGGAGAACGGAGTGTAAAGCAGGACACCGGGGGCCATCGGAGGGTAAGTATACATTTATTTTTTTATTTTTACCACTCTCTCGGGTCACACTATATAAATCCATGCAATTTGCATGAATTTATATAGTGTGACCTAGTTGTCACAAGCACTTTCCAAGTGATGCTAATCGCTTGGAAAGCGCTTGTCAATCCGCATGCGGAAATGTCAGTGAATAAAGCTCCATTTCCGCATGTCCCTGGCAGGAAAACGCATGTACAATCCGCATGTACAATCCGCATGTACAATCCACATGTACAATCCGCATGCGTTTTTTTCTGCCAGGGAGATGCAGAAACGCTCAGGAAAAAATCCTGAGCATTTCTGCATCGTGGGCACATAGCCTTATATATGGTCAATAAGTAGGGCAAAGAGCAGCTTGGATTAGGAAATCCATGTCTTGTGCCCATAAAAAGGACAAAAAGCTGGGACATAACCCCATGCACCTACTACTTTAGGAGGGCACCATCTAATAACTGGGATCTACCTGCCACATGTCATACAACATCATACGAATTTCAAAAAGAAAAGAAGACATGCACCTAAGCGGTGATCACCTGAAGAAATAATCACGGAATATTTGAATATAAATTACATCAATTTATTACAGTATCTCCTGACACATATATAAGAATACGCACAAAAAAAATTATTTTAAAACACCATTAAAAATAGTGGAGGAATCCACTGCTTGAGGAACCCACTACTTTAGAGACCTTCCCATATTATAATGACAGAAAATACAATAAAGTGCAGTCAAATAGATGAACTCTAACAGGCTGTATAGAATATCTATGATGGTCAATATTGCACAAGCCCAAAGTATTTTATATAAATAGAGAATACACAAAAAACAATATGTATATAAAGTGCAACAACAGGTATCTGTGTGAAAATCAATATGGTGTCCCTGTATACAGGGTAATAGGTCTATAGAACAGTATAATTGTAAACTGGCGATTGCCAATAGACCCTTTCACCTCACACTGGAGATGACTACTCCATAACCACTCCATCACATACACTCAATTGTGGCCACCCGTGCTGCCCCAGCAAAAAATAATAGTAGAGCCAATTAAACAATATGATCATAGAAAGCAAATACTCAATCAAATCAGCCTGTAAATGGGAAGGTGCAAATGGGACCTCAGTGCCCAGTGCGTGTCGCCACACACGGTGGCTTCATCAGGGGCATTTAAAGTACATATCCTCGTGTCCCGGTATATATGTAGCCTAGAATCAAAATAATTACCGAGAAAATGTTTAATTTACCTGGAGAGTGCAGTTTATGAAGTCCGAATAAACCCACCTTGGACATTTTTAAACAAACTGACTCCTGTGACTATCTTAAAAGTGGCTGAGTGAGTACCAACCCAGTTACAATTAGTGGAGAATGTGGGCAAGATTCCAGGAAAACGTGTACCTGCCACAGAGATCGATGGATGTCCTGGGTAAAGGCCGCCAGCCAGCCAGAGATGTCCGGCACCATGAAAGAGCCACTCAAACACCTGCTGCAAAGCCAACAACAGCAGCACCGGCAGCACTTGCAGAGCCAGCAGAGCCTGCAACAGCAGCACCGGGAGCAGCAACAGATGCAGCAAGAGACTAATAAACTTCTGATGCAGCAGATTCAGCAGCAACAACGGCAGATGGAACTTCTAGCGGGGAAAGTTCGCAGCAGAGAGGCCGTCCCTCCCTCAACTCCAGGTAATGATTCACACGTCAGGAAGACGGTAAGAAGAGCATTGCAAAAGATTACTCCGGGTGATGACGTCGAGGTCCTAACGTTCTTTGGGAGGGTGGCGGAGCGAGAGAGATTGCCTCCAGAGCAGTGGGCGGAGGTGCTGGTGCCATATTTAATGGGCCAGCCTCAGAAAGCCCATTATGACTTGTTTGGCCCTGCAGGACGCAAAGGAGTGCGCCAAATTAAAAACAGAAATTTTGGCGCGCTTGGGAGTGACTCTGACTGTTAGGGTGCAACGGGTGCACCACTGGGCCTATTGCAGTGACAAACCTCCCAGGTCCCAAATGTTCGACCTCCTACACTTGGTTCAAAGTGGTTGTAACCTCAATCTTCCTCCCCAGTACAGATGGTGGAAAAGGTCATCATGGACAGGTTCATCCACTCCCTTCCAAAGTCGGTGCAAGCCTGGGTTGCCCAGGGAGATCCCCGTAAAAGCTGCTGAGTGAGTATCAACCCCCTTAAAGGAGTTTATACAAAATTTCTCCATTGCCAAAAACCATATCAATAGGGAATCAGGATTGCTAAGTCTTAGAGTAACATGAATCCTGATAATCCTTGGGATTAATAAGCCTCTTCCCCAAAAAATTCTTCCAGAGGATTGGAAAAGATGTTGTATCACTAGACTTTGACGCACGTCTACATGATTTTCTATTACAGGTAAAGTCAATTACAGTATTAAAATCTCCTACAATCAAAATCGGATATTGCAAGTTTTCACTTTCTTCATAGTGAAGCTCAGATTTATATGGGAGAGGAATACAGGTGTTTGCAATTTCTAACCTTATGTTGTTAATTTTACATTTCAACAGTTTATATATATATATATATATATATATATATATATATATTTATATATATATATCTTACTTCTACCCTGTGTAATACATACTTATATTTACACCCCTTTGAACAAGGATAAAGACCCTCGTGAGTAGATATTATGTACAGCATGATATACATGTACTTGACAACCCACTTTTAGCTACTTTCTTGAATCACTATCTGAATGTGTCTTTTGAAGACATATCAGAGACATCAGATCTCTTCTCATCCAAGCAAAGAAATACCATTTCAACTTATCTTAAACCCTTCTAACATTAAATTAGATAACTTTCACCATATTAAAATAATAATTAAGTTAAAATATCCCTCCTCTTCTGATACCTCCCCCACTCCACCTTCCACTTCACCCCTTCAAACCATCTCCCACTCTTAGCTCCCCAACTACACGTTAGGCCGGGTCACACAAGTGTTGATTCTCTCATGTGAGAGAATTGGATCATTTATGCTAATGACACTAGGCTCAAGCTCTGACCAGAGTTTGAGCCGAGTGTCAGTTTACTGGGATCCGTTTCTCTTGTTTGAGACAATCATATTACAGGTGCGGAGAAGATGGAGAACTTCGTTTCTCCAACTTTTCCATCGTCTGTGTCTGCATAAATCAAACTGCACTGGGATGAAATCCAAGTCTGGGCCAAGGTTTTACACGCACCCATAGACTTGTATGGGTGCATGTGATCCGATTTGCTGAGCCACTCTCAGCGTGCTGCAATTGTTTTCCCATGCCGAATCGTCATGAGCAAAAACATTTCAGATCTGCACTGCCCCATAGTATAATATTGGGCTGAGTGCTGTCTGATAAAACATCAGAGAGCACTCTACTATGTCATACAGCAGTGTGAACGAGTTCTTAGAGAACTCCTCAACCAGACATCCACCCACCCTCCAACTAACCTGCCTTAAATAAATGAATCTTCCATAATCAATTGTAAGGGAGAATATCTCTCTATTTACATCTCAAAAACCCTTAGATTAGCCACTGACACAGAATTTAAGAAAACAAATAGTAAGATATTGTATGGTAATTCAATAGTGTATTAAATAATGTTTAAGTGCATTTATAAAATGACCCTAAAAATTCTTTATTAGATGTAGATATTTGAGTCTTAAAAGAAGTAGTAATAAGATCTTATTAATACGTATTTTGTCTCAAACTCTGTTTGCAGTTATGAGGAAATGGAAGGTAAAAGAACAACCTGAATTAAATTAATTGATAAGCGAAAAAAGAGAAAGTGGTCTACGATAATAAAAATCAGACAACTGTTTATGAGCATATCTGGGAAGAATGGACAGGTGTAGAGCAATGCTAGTTATGGGGTGAAGGGTTTTCCTTGTATCCTCCCCTTCAGTTTGGGGGTGCAGGTGGGGTTTGTTTTGATTCAAGGGAGGAGGGATGATGGAATAATATGGAAGGGTTAATATTTGTTCCATTTTGTTTTTCTTAAACAGATGATTGAAGCGTATGGATATTTATTGTATATGAGAGAATATAAATAAATGTTATATGTGAAGTACTATAACTGCATTAAAATAAATGAGATTATTGCAACATATTACTATTTAATAAACTATTTGTAATCTTTAAGAAAAAAAAATAGCAAGGAGGGGAATTTTATATGCATTTGTTGGAAATGTGTTTTTTGAGTATAAATGGTGCAAGATAAAAGATCTTCACCCTGAGGTTTCTGCCCCCATAATCAGTGCAGGAGAGCAAATGCTATGCAAAACCATGAATCTGCAACAACAGTAGTGGATTTTCTGTTTCCCATTTTGCTACAATGAATAATAATGGTACATACCCTCAAAATGGTACTTACCACACTAAAGAAATAGAGGCTACATACACATGCATCTCACTAAATTAGAATATTATCAAAAAGTTTATTTATTTCAGTTATTCAATACAAAAAGTGAAACTCACATATTATATAGAGTCATTACAAGCAGAGTGATCTATTTCAAGTGTTTATTTCTGTTAATGTAGATGATTATGGCTAACAGCCAATGAAAACACAAGCGTCATTATCTCAGTAAATTAGAATACTTTAGAACAACAGCTTGAAAAATATTTTTAAAATCTGAAATGTTGGCCTACTGAAATGTATGTTCAGTAAATGCACTCAATACTTGGTCAGGGCTCCTTTTGCATCAATTACTGCATCAATGCGGCAATGTGGCATGGAGGCGATCAGCCTGTGGCACTGCTGAGGTGTTATGGAAGCCCAGGTTGCTTTGATAGCAGCCTTCAGCTCGTCTGCATTGTTGGGTCTGGTGTCTCTCATCTTCCTCTAGACAATACCCAATAGATTCTCTATGGGGTTAAGGTCAGGCGAGTTTGCTGCCAATCAAGCACAGTGATACTGTTGGTTTTAAACCAGGTATTGGTACTTTTGGCAGTGTGGACAGGGGCCAAGTCCTGCTGGAGAATGAAATTTCCATCTCCAAAAAGCTTGTCAGCAGAGGGAAGCATGAAGTGCTCTAAAATTTCCTGGTAGACGGCTGCGCTGACTTTGGCCTGGAAAAAACACAGTGGACCTACACCAGCAGATGACATGACTCCCCAAACCATCACTGATTGTGGAAACTTCACACTAGACCTCAAGCAGCTTGGATTGTGGCCTCTCCACTCTTCCTCCAGACTCTGGGACCTTGATTTCCAAATGAAAATTGGAACTCTGGAACCTTGTGGGGTGTGTCAATGACTGCCTTCTGGACATCTGTCAAGTCAGAAGTCTTCCCCATGATTGTGGAGCCTACTGAAACAGACTAAGGGACTTTTTAAACGCTTAGGAAGCCTTTGGAGGTGTTTTTTGTTAATTATTCTAATTTACTGAGACAATGACTTTTGTGTTTTCATTGGCTGTAAGCCATAATCGTCAACATTAACAGAAATAAACACTTGAAATAGAAAGGGTGCTTCTACTCAATACTGAGCCAAGGGTCTGAATTCTTATGACCATGTGATATTTCAGGGTTTTTTTTTTAATAAATTTGCAAAAATTTCTACATTTCTGTTTTTTTTCAGTCAAGATGGTGTGCAGAGTGTACGTTAATGAGAAAAAAAATGAACTTTTTAGAATTTACCAAATGGCTGCAATGAAACAAAGAGTGAAAAATTTAAAGGGGTCTGAATACTTTCTGTACCCACTGTATGCCCACATACTGTCCCTCTCCAAAATGAATGAAGGACCCCCCACCACAATTGTGCCCCCTTTGACAATTGTCACCCTCATTATGTGCCCTCACTGTAATATTAGCCCCTTCCTTCCTCATCCACAATGATATAATTAATTTAATCTTTGGCTCCTTGACTTACTATTGGCTGTGCCATCTCTTCTCCTCTGAGGTGTTTGGGTGCCGACAATAGTGTGATGACGTCAGCAGCGTGCCGAGCAGCAGCATGTCGAGGCTGGGACTGACGAGCGCTGTTTTACCCTAGTCCCGATGACAGTGTTCAAATATGTTTGCGTCTGAAACATTTGAATATAAGAAGATGGGAGCTCCATATCCTGGACGGCTCCATGGGCTGCAGCAAAACTTTGGTGGGCTGCATGCGGTACATGAGCTGTTTGTTGTGCAGGTCTGTTCTAAAACAACACTACATTGTATAATGTGGCACCCCAGGGGTCTGGTTTTCCACAGTAATGTAATGTTATGTCTGAGAGCAGGTGGGAGGTCCTTTGGTCAGGGATCCTGTGCATGCCACACCACCTGCCCAGTCTTGGGAGGGGAAGAACTTCCCCTGTATAAACCCGGGGCTGAGGCAGGGAGAGTCAGACAAGGAGAGTGGAGAAGAGAAGCAGCATAGGAAACAGCAGAGTTACAAGGAGTCAGGGGCTGGCAGCTACAGAGCTCGCCCTGACTAAGAAGATTCTTTACCGGACCCGGAGTCCGAGGCTGTGGGGACTAACTTCTACCCAGCAGCAGAATCCGTCAGGCAGGGGATTTCAGGTCCTCTGGCCCAGAAGCCCGAAGGCACGGTCACACGCGTGGGACCAGCACCGCCATCATGGAGCGGAAGCCATTAGAAGGCCCCGAGTCACCGGCCATACGGGTGAGCACCACACGGTACACTCAGGGACGTGGGCTACTTACATCAGCTTCTAGCAAGGTAGCCAGAAGAGTACAGTCAGTTTGTGAGGCCTACAACTACGCCTGGCCAGGGGAGATCCCATCTGCTCAAAGACTGACCAGGCCCCGTTTGCTAGCAAGTACTCCGGGAGGGTCTATCGTTGTTACCAGTAAAGACCCTGAACTACACCGTACCGTCTCTGAGTGGTTCCTGCTACCCCCATCATCCACGTCGGCTGCCCTGAGGCCATACCCCTCCCGTTGGGGGTTATACTATCACGCCGCACAATCCTACCACCGGCCTCAGCGGTCTGCCCCGCAGCAGCAGCTCCCTGGCTGCACTCAACGGGTGGCGTAGTCATCAACTATTTACTACTAATAGACTGCCGTCTAGTTTGACTCCCTGGGCACGGACCGGGTCACCGCCACGAGACTACAACCCTCCACTGATCCGGCTCCGGGTAGGCTCCCGCATGCGCAACGCAGCGCGACACAGGCCCAGGGGCGCGTCAACTTTGGCGTAGTCGGCAGGATCTCGTGCCCGCAACCACCGGGTACTGCGTGCCTGAAAAGCAAAGACTGTTCAAACTTACCAGTGGTGAAGATTCCCGCTATCCGTGGAGGTTTCCCGCCATCCGGCGCCATCTTCTACCTTCTTCCCGCCATCGGTGAAGTTTCCCGCCATCCGGCGCCATCTTCGGCCTTCTTCCCGCCATCCGTGGAGTTTTCCCGCCGTTGGACGCCATCTTGGGGACGCCGCGCGGGAAGAAGAGGGGCGTGGACTCTGAAAGCGCGCGAGAACTGAAGCCCCGCCTCACGTCCGGACGTTGCGTAAGGTCCTGGAAGGAGCCCAGCAGACGCCGACGTCACAGGAGCGCGACGGAAGGTCCTCAACCCTGACGATCCACTGCGGAGCCGCGGCCTACGGAAGAGGATCATCGCAAGGTAGGCCACGGTCCACTAGGGGGGAGGAAGATGTCGGATACGGAAGAGAGCTTCGCTGCCTCAACCCCCGCCAGCGCCACCGCTGCTGCAGTTATGCCCTTCACCATGCCCTATATCCCGGGAGCAGCTTGGCTACCCCAGTACTCAGGGGAGTCACATACCCTGCATGACTTTAGAGAAAAGCTGGATAGCCTCTTCCAGGTGTACCCCCTCACAGAAGAGCAAAAAGTGAGCATCCTGGTGGCCCAACTAACTGGGGCAGCCAAAAGGGAAGTAAAATCCTGGCCACCTGGGAGGAAGACTGTCGCAGGGATACTAACCCGGCTGAAGGACACCTTTGATACCCGCACCTCAGCCGAGATTAAGCTTAGATTCTACGGGTGCAAGCAGCGAGCGCATGAGAGTATAAGGGACTATGCACTAAACCTACAAGAGGCCCTGAGGGCCATTAAGCAGACCGACCCTGATGGGGTGGGAAACGAGGACAGGCTGTTGACTGAACAATTTATAGAGGGTTTATATTGCAATGCCCACCGAACCCAGTTGCGGGCAATGGCCTTACAGGATCCCCATCTGGACTTTGCACAGTTCAAGGACAGAGCCATCCGGGTGCTTCGAGAACCGGCACCAGGTGGCGTTGTGACCCACAGACGCCCCACTACCACTTACTACCAGGAGGCGGCGCCCTTGTCAGCAGGGCCTGTGGGAGCTGATGCGCAGGCTCTGGACAATGACCCGGCTCCAGACCTACACCATCAGGTCCAAGAGCTAGCTAAGAGCGTTGCTGCGCTAACCCGAACTGTGCAGTCTTTACAGGTTTCCACCCCAGGGAAGATCCAGCTGGCATCCGGACCGGAGGACATCCCGTGGCGTCGACTAAGGAGGACCCCACCGGCCAGAGGAAGACCCAGTGACCGATACAGTGAGGACGGACGACCCATCTGCCGCCGCTGCAATCAACCCGGACATATGGCAAGGTACTGTTCTTTAAACGGGCACAACCTGGGGTAGAGGGCCAACCCCCAGGAAAAAGATCACCAGGCCCATCGAACTGGCGCGACAGATATGTGGGAGGACGTCCAGTCTTGCCTGTGGTACTGGATGGCATTCCCATGAGTGCCCTACTGGACACCGGGTCACAGGTCACCACCATCCCGTACGTGCTCTTCAAGCAGTACTGGAATGACTCGGATATTACCCGCTACCCCGACGACGACTTGAGTATCATCGCCAGCAATGGTCAGCCCGTGCCACAGATCGGATTTAAAGAGGTGACCATCAAAATTGGTAGAGTCGAACTGGCCGCACAGGGACTGATCATTGTAGATATTGATAAACATGAGAGTCACCCAAAAATAACTCTAGGAACTAATGTAATTGAAAATTGTCTTGCAGAGGTGATTTTCCTTTTACAGCAGGTTGCCAAGAATGCCAGCTCCGGCGAGCAGCGGGTGCTCCAGAAAGAGATCCGGGCACTGATGCAACGGCAACAAGTGGAACTCTCCGGCGGTGAGATTGGTAGCGTAAGAATGTGTGACCCTTTTCCTATTGCCATGCCCCCAAAAAGTGAAATGATGATTTGGTGCCGGGCAGCTATTGGTCTGAGAGGTAGAGATTACCAGGCAATGGTAGAACCAGTTTACTCAGACAGTAGGCCCACCATTTTGACAGCACGGGGGGTCGTCAATGTACGCCATGGGAGGGTGCCCGTTCGCATAATAAATATCGGGGAGAGGGAAGTGTACCTGCCCCGGTATGCCACGCTAGCCAAATTATATATCACTAATCAAAATTCTATACAATCTGTGGAACCCTTGCCTCCATCTCACCCGGAGGAAGGTAACGGCTCTAAGAAAGACATGGAGGACTGGTGTCAGCAACTACATCTGGGTACTGACTCCACTCCCTCACATCAGAAACAAGGAGTCTATCGGGTGGTTCAAGAGTATGAGAGAGTGTTTAGTAAACACCCGTTAGACTTCGGGCGAGTCAAGGGGGTAGAACATCGCATCCCCACGGGAGATCATCCTCCCATAAAAGAGAGGTATCGACCCGTACCCCCTGCACATTACCAACACGCCAAGGGGATGCTTAGAGACATGAAGGAGGCTGGGGTAATCCGGGATAGCTGTAGCCCCTGGGCAGCCCCGCTAGTTTTAGTCAAAAAGAAAGACAACACCATGAGGATGTGTGTAGATTACCGGAAAATCAACCGTATCACACACAAGGATGCGTACCCCTTACCAAGGATAGAGGAGTCATTGGCTGCTTTAAGATCTGCTAACTTCTTCTCTACCTTGGATCTCACTAGCGGGTACTGGCAGGTTCCTGTAGCAGAGGCGGACCGGGAGAAGACCGCATTCACCACCCCGATGGGACTTAGTGAGTTCACCTGCATGCCGTTCGGACTCTGCAACGCCCCAGGAACCTTCCAACGATTAATGGAGTGCTGTCTGGGCCACAGAAACTTCGAGACGGTCCTGTTGTACCTGGACGATGTCATCGTATACTCCAAAACTTATGAGGACCACCTGAAACACCTGGCGGAGGTGTTCGAAGCTCTGGCGAGTTACGGCCTAAAGGTGAAACCCTCCAAGTGTCACCTCCTGAAACCAAAGGTGCAGTACCTGGGACACGTGGTGAGCGCTGACGGAGTGGCTCCCGACCCCGATAAGATCACCGCAATTAAGGGATGGCCAAGCCCCTCCAGCGTAAAAGAAGTGCGGCAGTTCCTAGGGTTGGTAGGCTACTACCGAAGGTTTATTCCCGGTTTCACCAAAAAGGCAGCGCCTATGCAGGACCTCCTGATAGGCCAGTCCCGGAAGGCCAAGAACCAGAAGCCGCCCTTCAAATGGGAAGAGCTAGAAGAAGAGTCCTTCCGCCAGCTGAAGATGGCCCTCACGGGGGATGAAATCTTGGCGTACCCGGACTATAGCCAGCCCTTCATCCTCTACACCGACGCCAGTAACATCGGGCTAGGAGCCGTACTGTCCCAGATTCAGCAGGGGAGAGAACGAGTAATCTCCTATGCCAGCCGAAAACTGCGACCCACCGAAAGGAACCCCGAGAATTACAGCTCATTTAAGTTAGAGTTCCTGGCCGTGGTATGGGCAGTCACCGAGCGCTTTAGGCATTACCTCGCTTCTTCCCGGTTCACCGTATACACGGATAACAACCCGTTGATACACCTGGACACGGCAAGACTCGGTGCCCTGGAGCAGAGGTGGATGGCCCGTCTGTCCAACTACGAGTTCACAATCAAATACCGGGCAGGACGCTCCAATACTAACGCGGATGCCCTGTCCAGGATGCCCAACCTGCCGGACGAAGGAGAAGATCCGGAGGGACTGGAAGAAGTTGAACTCCCTGCGTTCCACCGTCATGGGACTATCCAGTATTCCCACCGGGTAAGGGGTAAGCAGGCTGCTACGTTGAACCCCTTACCCCACTACAACTGGGCGGAAACGCAAGACAGCGACCCTGCCGTCCGACTAGTGAAGGAGATGCTGACTCGGCCGGAGGCTCGCCTTGAACCAGACGCTCCGGAGGAAGCCAAACAACTATGGGCGGAGAAGAGTCGACTATTCCTTTACAAGGGGAAGTTGTGCCGCAGAATGGTCAACTCCCGGACGCATGAACTACTCTGGCAAGTAGTGGTGCCACGACGAGACGCAGCCATGGTGATGGAGGCATACCACGACGGAGCTGGACACTTCGGGTGGAAAAAGCTGGAGTTCCTGCTGCGCGAGCGGTTCCACTGGGTAGGCATGAGGGGAACCATCGAGAAGTGGTGCAGAGACTGTGGCCCGTGCAATCTGAGAAGGAAGGACCGGGCCAGCCAGAAGACTCCCCTGCAGTCCATCGTCACCCGGCAACCGTTGGAACTGGTAGCCTTGGATCATGTAAAACTGACCCCAAGCAGAAGTGGCTACGTCTACGCGTTAACCATCGTGGATCATTACTCCCGGTTCTTGGTTGTCGTCCCCGTCAAGGACTTAACGGCTCAAACAGCAGCTAGAGCCTTCCAGCAGCACTTCTGCCGTCCACACGGGTACCCGGACCAAGTGCTGACGGACCAGGGACCTGCCTTTGAAGCGGAGGTCTTCCAGGAATTCTGCAATCTGTATGGCTGCCGGAAGATAAGGACGACACCCTACCATCCGCAAACTAATGGACTTTGTGAAAAAATGAACCAGGTGGTAATGGATCTTCTAAAAACATTGCCCCTGGAAGAACGCAGTCTGTGGCCTGAGAAGTTGCCCGATCTGGTGGACCTATACAACCACATCCCGGTAGGTTCCACCAACTGTACCCCGGCTTACCTAATGAGGGCGAGACCTGGTAAGTTACCTGTTGACCTGGAAATGGGAGTCCTGACACCTGAGGACACTTCACCAGAAACAGACTGGGACACAGAGAGGCAGCAGCAGTACCGGAGAGTACAAGAGAGCGTGGAGCGAAGTCTCTGTCAGGCTAGGGAAAGACAAGAGAAGACTTACAACCAGTATGCTCCCGCTGTTCCCCTGGTACCCGGAGAGCAGGTCTTGAAGAGGAAAAGACGGCTCCACAAGTTGGATGACCAGTGGGAGAAGGACCCGTACACCGTACTGCCCTCAAGCCACGAGAACCCGAAGGTCTGTACCATCAGTAAAGACGGAGGGGAAACCACAGCCATTGTGTCCCGGGACCACCTGAAGAAGTGTCCCGAACAACTGAGGAACCCTGAAGAGGAACAAGAAGACCATCGACCCGTGGGAGAAAGGGAAGATATGGTTAGTACCGTGCTCGGGGACTTCCCTCAGTCTTGGACTCAAGTCAATGGTGCAGTTGTGGTACCCGTACTCACCTTCCTCCAACCATCATCCCAAGAACCTACGGAGCAACGGGTAGAGCTGGAAGAACAGCCGGTCCAGGAGGCAGAAGACTCCACACAAGCAGAACAGGAGAATCAACCCTCTGCTTATAGTGAGCCTGCCGTACCCCTAGTGAGACAAAGAGCCGGTAGACAGCTGCCCAGTTTACCCTTGACAGTTCCTACACCCTGTAGTTCAGGGCCAGACAGTCAGCTCCGTAGGTCCACTAGGGCCACTAGAGGCCAGTTACCCGCACGCTGGAGAATTTGAAGTGTGTAAATTGTTTTATTTATGTTTTTCTGTGTCTTGTTGCTTGTATATAATTTTGTGTTTCTAGTTATTTTTAGGGATCCTTGGTGGATTTACCGGGAATCCTTGTACATAGTTGGAGCGTAACCCAGGATGGACTAGAGACTGTTAAGGACTCGGGGTAGGACAGACCCCTACCTGATTACGTCTCCCTGTGTTGGTGAAATGGACACCTTGCTTTCTTCAGAGACTGCACCCGGTTGCGGACACGCCGTAACCATCTTTATATGTTTTCTTATTGTATTATTAATGTTTTTGCCTTGTTATGTTTTTCTAAATGTGTTTAGTCCCGGAGTACTAAATTTCACTAGGGGGGAATGTGGCACCCCAGGGGTCTGGTTTTCCACAGTAATGTAATGTTATGTCTGAGAGCAGGTGGGAGGTCCTTTGGTCAGGGATCCTGTGCATGCCACACCTCCTGCCCAGTCTTGGGAGGGGAAGAACTTCCCCTGTATAAACCCGGGGCTGAGGCAGGGAGAGTCAGACAAGGAGAGTGGAGAAGAGAAGCAGCATAGGAAACAGCAGAGTTACAAGGAGTCAGGGGCTGGCAGCTACAGAGCTCGCCCTGACTAAGAAGATTCTTTACCGGACCCGGAGTCCGAGGCTGTGGGGACTAACTTCTACCCAGCAGCAGAATCCGTCAGGCAGGGGATTTCAGGTCCTCTGGCCCAGAAGCCCGAAGGCACGGTCACACGCGTGGGACCAGCACCGCCATCGTGGAGCGGAAGCCATTAGAAGGCCCCGAGTCACCGGCCATACGGGTGAGCACCACACGGTACACTCAGGGACGTGGGCTACTTACATCAGCTTCTAGCAAGGTAGCCAGAAGAGTACAGTCAGTTTGTGAGGCCTACAACTACGCCTGGCCAGGGGAGATCCCATCTGCTCAAAGACTGACCAGGCCCCGTTTGCTAGCAAGTACTCCGGGAGGGTCTATCGTTGTTACCAGTAAAGACCCTGAACTACACCGTACCGTCTCTGAGTGGTTCCTGCTACCCCCATCATCCACGTCGGCTGCCCTGAGGCCATACCCCTCCCGTTGGGGGTTATACTATCACGCCGCACAATCCTACCACCGGCCTCAGCGGTCTGCCCCGCAGCAGCAGCTCCCTGGCTGCACTCAACAGGTGGCGTAGTCATCAACTATTTACTACTAATAGACTGCCGTCTAGTTTGACTCCCTGGGCACGGACCGGGTCACCGCCACGAGACTACAACCCTCCACTGATCCGGCTCCGGGTAGGCTCCCGCATGCGCAACGCAGTGCGACACAGGCCCAGGGGCGCGTCAACTTCACCTGCACCAGATTGTGCAGTTACCTCAGCCCCGAGCCTACCGGCAGTCACAGTCGGACTCCCTATAGAGAAGGTAGAGAGGATTTATTACCATCTCTGGCTTTTCAATTACTATTATAGATGTTAGAAATGCATTGGGGAAATATTGGCTCATTTTGAAGCAAGACCTAGTCCTTTCCAAATGTACTACACCAGTCCCTTCCACCACCTATAGAAGGGCGATGAACCTGAGGGACTTGCTGGTACATAGTTACCATAAAGATCCGGGACCAGAGAAAGCCTTCAGCTCAAAAGGCCCCAGATGGGGCTTCTATCCATGCAAGAACTGTGCGGCCTGTGTAAATCTGGTGCGGTGTACATCCTTCCCATCAAGTGATGGTCATAAGGAGTTTCAAATCACACAGCATACATCTTGCAATACAGAAGGCGTAATCAACCACGCCTTGTGTCCATGTGGCCTCATCTATGTGGGTCTTACTTTTCGCCAACTGAGAGTGCGTGTGAGGGAGCACGTGCAAGATATTAAGAATGCATCAGAATCTCTTGCCGATACTGTATTGAAGCCTATCCCAAGGCATTTCAAGTTAAAACATGGGTGTGATGCTAGCCTCCTCCAAATTCGGGGTATTGACCGGATATTAATTGACTGGGGGGGGGGGGATTGGAGAAAGACCGTTGGTGGATTATGAAAATTGATTGCATATGCCCCAAAGGCCTCAACGAGGTCCTCAGTTTTGTCCCTTTCTTGTAATGTGCTATTGTGTTTAGGTTTTACTTATGTTTTATGCTGTTTATAACTTCTCACTTTTTTATTTACATGCAGGGTATCCAGTATTTTTGTACACTCTACTGTGAGACAGATGCTGGACCACCACTCACTTGGAGGATCTTCTTCTCCCTTCCCTCCCTCCCTTTTTCTGCCCCCCTCGGGGACCGGGTGCCTGATCGTCCTTGCGGGCCAGCGCTCCACGCGTCTCCCTTTTTATGGATATGTACTCACCTTTCAGCAGCATCCCGCCCTGCTGCTCTCTCTTTTTCGGACCTGTCTATTTCCTGTGCGGTGTGCCACTAATTGATTCCATCCGCTATAAGCATTTTTTATAAAACATTTTACTCACTATTGTTATTCATCGGCTTTTACTCTTTGTTTATTGTTGCTTTAAATCTGTGATTTTGGATGCACAAAAAAGGGCACTTTAAGATGCACTTCCTGTGTCACACTGACACGTCAGTATTCCTATCACTTGTATATTTTTTATTTTATTTTTTCGATTCCTCTTGCCCATTGTGGCTTATAATTTTCTGATTTTTTTATTGTACATTTTCCATTATACTGATGTCAGTAGCTATGTTACTATATAACACATGTCTATGCTCACTCGTATGTGAAGGGCACACATACATTTGTATTGTGACATTAACTATCTCTTCATACTATTGTTATTTATTATATTTATTTTACCTGTGATTGGTCTCACTTGTAGTGATGGGCGAGCGTGGTTTGTTAACCCTTTCAGCGAGCATGCTCGGGTGCTCGCCCAGTATCTTCAGCGTGCTGAGGTGTTATGTTTGAGTTATTGTGTGTGCATGATTTGCGACTGACAGCTTTAATACATGTGAGGAAAGCCTAACAAACAGGCATTCCTCACATGTGTTAAAGCTGTCAAACAGTCGCAAATCATGCACACACAGTGACTCAAACATGATATTCAAGTACACTGAAGATGCTCGGAAAACACCCGAGCATGCTCATAAATCTCGAGTAACGAACGTGCTCGCTCATCACTACTCACTAGTGTAACACTTTCACGTAACATATGTGGTTTTTCACGTTGCTGTGATTCTGGTTGCCATTGGATGCATCCGACATCTGCACCACATGGGCTTGGTCACGAAATAATAATAAAAAATATTCACACAATTCGTGCACTCTCTGTTTATTATTGTTTCCATGTTTTCATTCACTTGTCACATCTTCATTTTTTCTTCCTTTTCCCTTTCCCTTCCCTCCCCTCTTTTTTACCACCATTAGTTTTGCACATTTATGCACAATTTATAACTTTGTTCTGTTGATACTCATGGTATTCCCATATTCTCTGTACCATATTGAGTACATATTATATTATATTGTCTCATGACTCTCTCTATATATACTCCTTTATATTTAATAATGATACTTTGGGTATTACTTGGTGGACATTATACTTTATACACATATGTTGTATATAATTCTCACAATATGATGTCTATTCCTGATTGTGTGTTTTCATATATTATTTTCCCTCTTTTATCTACATCTTTGTATCTTTGTGTATTTATATATATATATATATATATATATATATATAGTGGTCCAAAAGTAGGTGGACAGAAAATAATAACATTTATTTTGATTTATATATAAAATTATATTTACTAACACAAGCATAACATTGACAATTACATTTTATTCTGAACAATAACACAAAAGCCCTTAAATGTTATCAATGCAGGGGCTCAAACTGTTTTCCATTACAATTTGCACAGCTTTGAAGTCGCCTCTTGCGCTTCAACAAACTTTTTTGCACAAGTCTCTTTGGGTATTAATTTCTTGAAGTGCATCTCTTATGTCATTTTTCAAGTCACTGACACTTTTTGGTTTTCGACTATAAATTTTGTCCTTGAGTACTCCCCAAAAGAAAAAATCCATTGGGGTCAAGTCTGGTGAACGTACCGGCCAATCAAGTGGGCCTCTTCGGCCAATCCATTTATTAGGAAATGTTTCATCAGGATACTCGCGGATTACTCTTGAATAATGTGGAGGGGCCCCAACTTGTTGGAAATAGACTTTTTTTTTCAAAGAGTCTGTGAGGAATGAAAAGTGGAATCTGATAGGTTGCTAAGGGCAACTGAGCCAGTTTTACTTTACACCATGTTTGATAAATCTCCCCCTTCATAACCTTATTACACTTTCTGTCCACCTACTTTTGGACCACCCTGTATATATATATATATATATATATATATATATATAATATAACCGGGGATGCATCCCTCTGTCTGAAGCCTCGATAGACTGCGCATGCGCGACGCGCAGTCTGGCTCCAGACAGAATCATGCATCCAGCCGTTACAGGTAAGAGGAGGTGTATGGCGCCGGAGATCGCGGTATGCGTAGACACTGAACACATACCGCGTTCTCCGGCGCCATACTTGCATACTTACCTGACCGGGAGGAGCGTTGCCACGGCACCTCTCTTCTGGCCGGAGACCGGGGGCAGGAGTGAGGCGTCGGATCGGCGCGTGCACATAGCGCTATCCTTCGCCATTTTACTGAAGACACATTTACAGTGTGTCTTCAGCAAAATGGCGCCGGACACCGCGGTGCTCCGGCGCCGGTCTCCGCCCCCGGCCTCCGGCAGAAGAGGACGCAGCAGCGCTGGAGCACAGAGAACAAAGGTGAGTATAACTGTTAATTTTTTTTTGTATATGTGTACAGTGTGAAATGGATGAGGGGGCCACACATATCAGGATTGTGGGGTGAGGGGACCATGCATATACCAGGATTGTGGGGTGAGGGGACCATGCATATACTAGGATTGTGGGGTGAGGGGTACCACGCATACTAGGATTGAGGATGAGGGGAGCCACGCATACCGGGATTGGGGATGAGGGGTGCCACGCATATCGGGATTGGGGATGAGGGGTGCCACGCATACCGGGATTGGGGATGAGGGGTGCCACGCATACCGAGATTGGGGATGAGGGGTGCCATGCATACCGGGATTGGGGATGAGGGTTGCCACGCATACCGGGATTGGGAATGAGGGGTGCCACGCATGCCGGGATTGTGGATGAGGGGTGCCACGCATACCGGGATTCGGATGAGGGGCCATGCATACCAGGATAGGGATGAGGAGTGCAATGCATGCCAGGATAGGATGGTGCGGACAGGATGGGGGCAGCACAAATACCAGGAGGGGGGCAGCACATACCACACATACCAGCATGGGAGACCATATACCAATAAAAATGCTCGCCACCCGGGCATAGAACGGCTTCAATAGCCAGTATATATATATACATAGAAAGTCATGATTAACTTACACCAGGTATGGGCCGGTAATGTTCTCCGCAATTTCTTTCTCTCCCTCTAAGTATGTCTGCATCTCTTGGCATCCTGATGATTGTGCACATTCTGCCAGCCGGCAAGAAGCACCTGGTTGCCATGGATACGTGTCCCTATGACGCGGCACTTCGGGGACTCCTTACTGATGTGTCAGCGGGAGGCGGGCACCTGCTGCGTTGGACACTGACTCCCTTGCTTCCGGCGCTGGCTTCCGCCACTGCAAGCGCCGCTGTACCCCCGCTACACGTGCCAAAATACTTTGGATATATATACCCCCCTGCCTGTCACCCATACACAATCGCCCCCTGGAGAAGCAGGACTTGAAACGCGCGTCAGGGCCGCTTTCATGCCATCCACAGGTTGTAACTAGGCTGTACTCTCATTTTATGTGGGACCATAACTTTCTATATGTGTCACTGTGTATTACTCTCACTAGAAGATATACTTATGTTGTGACATCTGTGTCATAGGCATGATTCTTCTCCTTATTTGGATATTAGCAACTTGTACTGTATAACTAGTTCCTGCTGTGCACTCGTACTTTATATGCTTTACTTGTGATCTGGACTCTGATACATTCTTTTCCAGTTGCTCTATGTCTTATCCCTAATTTAGTGTATCATTAACCCTTGTGCATGGGATGCAGTAAGTATGTTAATGAATCAATTGAACGTATTTATTGATTTTTCTCTGCCTCCCTTGGGACGAATCATGCCTTAACAACACTTGTTGATTATTCCTTCTTTATAGACACTTAACTGTATGTATATATATATATATATATATATATATATATATATATATAAAGTTATAAATATATATTTTTTCATAATGAAATGGTATTCCTACTTATGGAGGGAATTGGATTGTAATGTATTCCCAATTAAACACCTGAGATTGGGAAGGAGGTGGAGACCTGTTGAAGGTTCCTCCTCTGACCTATTAATCTCACTCCATGGATGAACCTAGGAATAGGGAATTCCATGGAAGGGTGTTTGGGTTATGTAATAAATATTATCCCTCAGTTCATTTATGGACACAGGAATCACTATTTGAATACTGTCATTGCAATGCAAATATATTGGGAAACTGCTAACAGAATGTTGTCCCTAATAATGAGAAATAGTGCGCTTTTATTGTAAATAGGGGATAAGAGAAATCATTAAAGCACATACGTTGTTTACATTTGAAGAAAAGCTTTTGGTGGGGCTTGCCAATTTAAAAGATGGCGATCGTAGCATTAGAAGTGTAATGCGCATGCCCGGTGACGTCACGAAGCGGGCGGACCAGGTTTGCCCCGATCATGTGACGAGATAATGGGGATTTCCTGGGAGACATGCGCAGATGGGATTTTGAGACGCCGAGGACAGCGTGGAGGAAGTAAGAAACGTGGTCATGCATGATTGCTGCAGTGTGAGTCGCAACCTCAAATATATTATGATTTATAATGTACACCTGGCACTGATAAATACTAATCAAAGCACTTATCACTTTATGAGAGTTATGGATACTGTAATTGATGATAATAATATATCTGTCTAAAATTTTATCACTATGTATGTAACTGAATAATATTTTGTGATATGCACTACTGCACTTTTTTTATGTAATCATGGTTTTGTATCAATTAATTATAATTATGGAATCACTGTTTGTAACTATATATATTGCACTATATGCACTTGAACTCTGCTTGAGAAAGATTCTGTGAACCGAAACGTTGCCTTTGGGCTCATTAAAGTCCATTTTTCTATAATATTTTTGGAGTGCTGCCTCTTGATATTCTTTCTTTCTATATATATATATATATATATATATATATATATATATATATAAAAATAAATATACTGTATATATATATATATATATATATATATATATATATATACATATATGTATACACAGGGTGGGCCATTTATATGGATTCACCTAAATTAAATGGGAATGGTTGGTGATATCAACTTCCTGTTTGTGGCACATTAGTATATGGGAGGGGGAAAACGTTTCCAGATGGATGGTGACCATGGTGGCCATTTTGAAGTCGGCCATTTTGAATCTAACTTTATTTTTTTCAATGGGAAGAGGGTCATGTGACACATCAAACTTATTGACAATTTCATAAGAAAAACAATGGTGTGCTTGGTTTTAACGTAACTTTACTCTTTCATGAGTTTTTTACAAGTTTATGACCACTTATAAAATGTGTTCAAAGTGCTGCCCATTGTGTTGGATTGTCAATGCAACCCTCTTCTCCCACTCTTGACACACTGATAGCAACAACGCAGAAGAAATGCTAGCACAGGCTTCCAGTATCCGTTGTTTCAGATGTTGCACATCTCATATCTTCACAGCATAGACAATTGCCTTCAGATGACCCCAAAGATAAAAGTCTAAGGGAGTCAGATCGGGAGACCTTGGTGGCCATTCAACTAGCCCACGACGACCAATCCACTTTCCAGGAAACAGTTCATGTAGGAATGCTCTGATCTGACACCCATAATGTGATCGTGCACCATCTTGTTGGAAAAACTCAGGGAACGTGCCATCTTCAGTGCATAAAGAGGGCAACACATCAACATGTAGCAGTTTCAGATATCCAGTGGCATTGAGGTTTCCATTGATGAAGAATGGCCCCACTATCTTTGTACTCCATATACCACACCATACCATAAAGATACGAGATGTGCAGCAACTGAAACAATGGATACTGGAAGCCTGTGCTAGCATTTCTTCTGCGGCATTGCTGTCAGTGTGTCAAGAGTGGGAGAAAAGGGTTGCATTGACAATCCAACACAATGGGCAGCACTTTGAACACATTTTATAAGTGATCATAAACTTGTAAAAAACTCATGAAAGAATAAAGTTACGTTAAAACCAAGCACACTATTGTTTTTCTTATGAAGTTCTCAATAAGTTTGATGTTTCACATTACCCTCTTCCCATTGAAAAAAATAAAGTTGGACCCAAAATGGCCGACTTCTAAATGGCCGCTATGGTCACCACCCATCTGGAAAAGTTTTCCCCCTCCCATATACTAATGGGCCACAAACAGGAAGTTGATATCACTTAGGTGTATCCATATAAATGGCCCACCCTATATATATATATATATATATATATATATATATATATATATATACAGTGCTGGCCAAAAGTATTGGCACCCCTGCAATTCTGTCAGATAATACTCAGTTTCTTCCTGAAAATGATTGCAATCACAAATTCTTTGGTATTATTCTCTTCATTTAATTTGTCTTCAATGAAAAAAACACAAAAAGAATTGTCCTAAAGCCAAATTGTATATAATTCCACACCAAACCTAAAAAAGGGGGTGGACAAAAGTATTGGCACCCTTTGAAAAATCATGTGATGCTTCTCTAATTCGTGTAATTAACAGCACCTGTAACTTACCTGTGGCACCTAACAGGTGTTGGCAATAACTAAATCACACTTGCAGCCAGTTAACATGGATTAAAGTTGACTCAACCTCTGTCCTGTGTCCTTGTGTGTACCACATTGAGCATGGAGAAAAGAAAGAAGACCAAAGAACTGTCTGAGGACTTGAGAAACCAAATTGTGAGGAAGCATGAGCAATCTCAAGGCTACAAGTCCATCTCCAAAGACCTGAATGTTCCTGTGTCTTCCGTGCATAGTGTCATCAAGAAGTTTAAAACCCATGGCACTGTGGCTAACTTCCCTAGATGTGGACGGAAAAGAAAAATTGACGAGAGATTTCAACGCAAGATTGTGCGGATGGTGGATAAAGAACCTCGACTAACATCCAAACAAGTTCAAGCTGCCCTGCAGTCCGAGGGTGCAACAGTGTCAACCCGTACTATCCGTCGACATCTGAATGAAAAAGGACTGTATGGTAGGATACCCAGGAAGACCCCGCGTCTTACCCCGAGACATAAAAAAGCCAGGCTGGAGTTTGCCAAAACTTACCTGAGAAAGCCTAAAACGTTTTGGAAGAATGTTCTCTGGTCAGATGAGACAAAAGTAGAGCTTTTTGGGAAAAACCATCAACATAGAGTGTACAGGAAAAAAAAGAGGCATTCAAAGAAAAGAACACTGTCCCTACAGTCAAACATGGCGGAGGTTCCCTGATGTTTTGGGGTCGCTTTGCTGCCTCTGGCACTGGACTGCTTGACCGTGTGCATGGCATTATGAAGTCTGAAGACTACCAACAAATTTTGCAGCATAATGTAGGGCCCAGTGTGAGAAAGCTGGGTCTCCCTCAGAGGTCATGGGTCTTCCAGCAGGACAATGACCCAAAACACACTTCCAAAAGCACTATAAAATGGTTTGAGAGAAAACACTGGAGACTTCTATGGTGGCCAGCAATGAGTCCAGACCTGAATCCCATAGAACACCTGTGGAGAGATCTCAAAATGGCAGTTTGGAGAAGACACCCTTCAAATATTAGGGACCTGGAGCAGTTTGCCAAAGAAGAATGGTCTACAATTCCAGCAGAGCATTGTAAGAAACTCATTGATGGTTACCAGAAGCGGTTGTTCGCAGTTATTTTGGCTAAAGGTTGTGCAACCAAGTATTAGGCTGAGGGTGCCAATACTTTTGTCCGGCCCTTTTTTGGAGTTTTGTGTAAAATGATCAATGATTTGATTTTTGCTTCATTCTCTTTTGTGTTTTTCCTTGCAAGCAAATTAAATGAAGAGAATAATACCAAAGAATTTGTGATTGCAATCATTTTCAGGAAGAAACTGAGTATTATCTGACAGAATTGCAGGGGTGCCAATACTTTTGGCCAGCACTGTATATATACATATATATATATATATATATATACATACAGTAGATATATTGTCTCTTGCCTTACATTGGTTTATTCCTGTGGTTCCGTGGCACTTTGTTGTCACCTCTTTCCCTTGGATTTTTTATCTCTTTTGATTATGTCTGATTTTACTTACATTTTTGCAATAAAAATGTAACTTTTATTGGATTTGCTCCTGTTTCCATTTTTCTCTTTTTGGGTTATATAGTTATGGAAGAGCATTTATAGGGGCCGACTCTTTTCTTTTTGGATACTCCCTATAGAGAAGGTAGAGAGGATTTATTACCGTCTCTGCCTTTTCAATTACTGTGTACACAGCTCTGAACAAGTGCTGTGTATTCAGTATGGTAAGCGCAGATAGCGCTTCCTGCTCCAGACCCAGAGATCATGTGATGGCCGGGTGTAGAGAAAGAGCAAGAGCTTCTGGGTCCTAGGAGACCCAGTCAACCCTGCTATATAGGCAGTAGGTTGAATGTCCCCTGTAACTAGGATCAATATACCAGCAGATGTGTTTGGGACACAGGTTTATTAACAATTACTATTATATAAGTATGGCAGGTTCTCCTCCTGCACTTGTTAGTTCAGCTTTCCTCACATACTGCACAGCTCTCCAGTCCATACAATGGTCACTGATGGAGGAGCATGTAACCAGACCACTCCATCAGCCTTGTCCTATTGAGAACCTCCCATGAGAAAGATGCTTTTATAGTGAAGTAGACTGACGGACAGGTCTGGTCACTGCTCCTCCACCAGCAGCCATATTATAGACTAGAGAGCTGGGCAGTCTGTAAGGAAAGCTGCAGTAACAAGAGCAGGAGGAGAATCTGACATACCTACAGTATATCATAGTAAATGCCACAAAATCATGTCCCCAACACATCTGTTAAAGTAAAGATAAAATGGTCAACCTCATTAACTAATTCTGCAGCCAGCAATAGACAGCGCAACACAAAGACTATAGGAGGCAAACGACTCAATTTTATTTTAATGAAACCATATTGCAATTTTTTTTATCCATTCAAGCAAGAAAAAAATCAAATGTTTCAAAAGTTAAGACAACACCTGTGTAAAATCATTGAAATAAAGAGCAAAAAAACCAGGAAAAAATAAATAAAAAAACAATGACTATCCAAATTGCATTTACAAGCCCCATCCCTAACAAAAAACCATGTAACTAATATATAAAAATAACACAAGCACAGAAATCCTTTATTTACTACAGATATTACCAGAAAAAAAATAAAATAATATTAAAATATTGTAAAATTTAGACTCGATGTTTCACAAAAAAATATTTAAATATCCAAACATTACAATTTTTTACAGTTTTTTAAACCATATGTATGAAAATAAGAAAAAAATGTGCCTTGGCAAGAATGGGGAAAAATGGCCTGATCATGTAGGGGTTTAACAAAGTACTGAATATATACATATATATAAATGGACTGGGGAACAGTTCTACAACCCTCCAGCTTCAGATCTTGCTCATGTATCACATCCTCCACCTGTCAGATTTAAAAGATGTGTAACTTGTGTAAAGTGACAACATTGCCCTGATCTGTAAGTGTGGGCATGAGAAGCTACATGTCATGGTGCTCCCTGTGGTAAGCTGATGTATAGTATTACCTGTGCCCTTGGTGGTCTTCTGCCCTTCTTCTTCTTTCTTGATTGAAGAGCTTTCATGTGATGAGCCAAAGATTTGTCTTCTCCTCTTGGCTCCACTTCTTCTAGCTAGGACCTCCTGATGACATTCCTGTTCTTCTTTCTGGCCTTGGTGATCAATCTTCTGAGAGACGATCTCCAACTCTGAGCCATTTCTCTTCTCTCCTCTCCTATGGCTCTTCTTGATGGACGGCTTCTCATCATCCGATGAGTCCAAAACATTTCTTCTCCTTTTCTTCCCTCTCATCCTAAAGTCCTCCTCTTTAATCTCCATAATGTCGCTTTGCTGAAGGCAGCTCCTCCTCATCCGCATGCAAGCCAACCGCAACTCTCCAACTGCCAACCGGCAACATTCCAATGTGCTCACTGGTCATGTGATAGGAATTGACCATAAGCAGTCATATATATGAGTTATCAGATATTGGTGTTTTTCTATTTTATTCTCATCATATCACATAGTATTAGGCCAAGCTCACAGATAGAGGTTTATTTTAGCTTTTCTGCTGCCTTTTTTCCTATAGAAAGACTCAAATATCCAGATCTTTTTCACATTTTCAGGTTAAGACTTGAATATACTTTGCAGCAATCTCGATAGTAATATTTACACGTAATGACAACTATAGGTTTCTAAAGAATAATTTCTAGTTACTATAATGGCTTCTTAGAAAACCCACATGTGTGAGTTTGCTGTTTTGCAGAACGCTCTTTGCCACCATTTTCCTTCTGACGCTGTTTTGCAGCATTTAGGGGATGTGCACACGGTTATTATTTGTAGAGGAAAAGAAATACTAGAGTGTTGGCGGGTAAAATGCTGCCTAAAATATGTGCAAAAACGCTTCAAGAATTGACATGCAGAAGATATGAAACTTCTTCAAATCTGCAAGGAAAAAATAAGCAGAATGTACATGAGATTCCATAAATCTCATTGACTTTGCTAGTACATTAAAACACTGCGTTTTTTCATGCAAAGAACGTGCGGAAATAACTTTTGAAAATACGGCAAAAATGCAACATGTGAACATGCCCTTGGCTTCTAGTCCATCAAAAATAGTGTAAGTCTGAACTTGAGATGCCGCTGTGGATACTCATTCTGGTGTTAATACTATAGGAAATGACAAGGCAATGATCGCGCTTTTTATTAGTGTAAATAGGGAAATACAGCCCTCCTAGACCGGACACAAGGATTTTATTTGCCAATAGTAATAATATTGGTGGGTTATATTTTTTACACTATACTACATACTTTTTTCACATATAACTATTTTCCTGTGATAAATTGTATTATCAATATATGGACTGGAGTTATTTGTAATTTAATTCCATATTTGGTGCACACAGATTGTTCTTTCTGCTGAATTCTAGATTAGTCATTGCTAGTGTCTCGGCATATTAGCATGTTTTTGTAACTTTTTGCTAAACCCTAATGAGGATTATTTGCTTATACTTGATATTCGCTTCTCAATAGTATTCGCTTATTCACTATATTCTAGATTATACATTTTGTCTTAGATGTATATTGGAAGTTCTTCATATTTTTTTCTTATGTCACATTATTATTTTTCACAGTGAATGTTTGATAAAGATCATGTTGACGCTTTTGTATTATACATTTTACTTTGACTTAAAAATAATACTTAGTACAATTTTAATGGAAACAATTTGCTTCAATAACACAGACCCTTATTAAATGACCCAGCATGCCACTTCTGGCCTGAGCTTTCAATGTAGAATTACATATTTGCTGTGTAACTAAATAGCTGTAATGCATAGAATAATTGGGCTTACTACAGAAGGGATAGATGCTCTTCTAGTGAAGCTTCATGATGTCCATTGCTCCAGAGTAGACGACCTTCTCTATGAACACTAAATGCCTGTAAGGCACAGTGTGATTATGGGGTGGGAATGCTTTAGGACATTTCTTTAGGATACAATGACATTGGTGGCAGACTGGTATCTGGTGTCACCACTAAAGGACGGCAGAAGTAATTCAGGCACATACTGGTGACAGTTTAGGATAATGTTACTGAAAAGAGGCAACAAGCTTACTGGTCACAGAGTCTCCGAGACGCCAACATGCTTCATAACTACAAATACTCTTAAATAGGGGAACAGCTTCACCACAGATAGATGACTGGCAAAAACATTTACGCTGGGCTTCCACTTTCCAAACTTTACACCACCTGCTGGAAGGCTCCTCCGCAGTATCTCAAGCTGTCTCGGTGTCCGTCCTCTTACAGAACAGCACTCACACGTTCAAGCAGTTATATGACCAGGTTTCACAAAGCAAACTGTAAAAATACTATTAATCAGATCTCGGACCAGATGGGGCTGATGTACGTACTCTGAAAATTCACATCAGGATGGCTGTGCAATCCTGATGTTAAGAGGAGCGTTTTATCCTTATTTTAATGTGATAAAGGAAAAGTTTCACAAAGGATTATACAGCCATCCTTATGCATATGCTGACAAGTACACCAGCCTCATCTGGGCTAGTAGATTTGCATAATAATATATAATACTATAAGCAGTATGTATTGTAAAATCAGTGCTTGGATGTGGCATGAGGCATCGGAGGAGCTCAAGGACCCTGAAGGTGGCTGAATCCTGGTATCTAGACAGCTTCTCAGCAGCACTCACAAGCTCCATGGGAAACAAGTTGTAAGCGCTGTCCTCCTTGTTTGGGAGAACAGTCAACTCTGACAGACAGAATGGTGGCTGACCTAGGCAACAAGCAAATTCTAGAATTCAAAATACCTCCTCTCATGAGAAATGAAGAGAATTTTTAAAAAGGGGTTATTTGCAAAGTTCCCTATTTTTACAAGCACTTTGCAATTTTACCCAATTAAGAAATTGCGTATAGCCTTTTAATAATGTAATTAATCTGACTGATGTAAAAAACTATCCTTTTATAGACAGCACATTAAATATAAAATACAGGTGGATACAATTCTGTTACCATATACTGTGAATATAACTAGTGCCATGAACTGCCCATATGGGTAATGCCATTCAACTGTGCCATATAGTTGCCATATGTACAATATAGGAGCTATAAGAAATGTGCACTTTGAACTTCTGAATTCCAGCACCATGCGGAGCCTACACATGTATCGGTATAATGTGCCATAATGACTATTGTCATACCTGGGTTTATAATATTGGTGGTGAATATATTCTTATGGGCTCTGTATGACATTACTGACATGGGCAGCATTTGCCACTAATGATGGAGCACTGCATGACACTTTATGTTGGCGTTTTGTCCTATTATCTTGGGATAATCTTATTTTTCTGATCACTGTATATTACTAATATTCTGGATACTATACTTTTGGAATCATCTTCTAGTTGTAGCTCTGAAACTTGGGATAAAAGTGACTCTGTAAATGTCAGATTGACATTTTCTAGAATTGAAGAGCATTGTGGTAAGTATGAGAATGTACCAGGCAATAGATGTGTGTAATGCAATGCACATACCGCAGCCTCATGCTGAACCCCTCACCGCAGATTCATGAGTGTGAATGGCCCAAAGGCCAGACCGAAATCCCATTGAGGATCTGTGGCAAGACTTGAAATTGCTGTTCACAGACGTCTCCATCCAATCTCACTGAGATAGAGCATTTACAAAGAAGAATGGGAGAAAATGTCACCTCTAGATGCAAAGCTGGTAGAGACATACCTGAAAAGACTTGCAGCAGTAATTGCAGCGAAAGGTGGTCCTACAGACTATTTACTCCGGAGGGATAAATACAAATGCAAGTCACAGTTATCAGATTTATATTTTCTCAATATATAGAAAACCTTGTAGAATTTACTTTACACTTCACACATACAGTGGTGTGAAAAAGTGTTTGCCCCCTTCCTGATTTCTTATTCTTTTGCATCTTTGTCACACTTAAATGTTTCAGGTTAGTAATGGGGGTGTCTTATAGATGCCCATCATTACTAACCTGGGCTTCATGGCAGCTGGCGCTGATATGAAAACCAACCCTATTACCCCCTGCCACCGCACCAGGGCAGCGTGGAAGAGCGAGGCTAATTGCCAGAATTGGCGCATCCTATGGATGCGCCATTTCTGGGGTGGCTGACGGCTGGTGTTTCTAGCCTGGGAGGGGGCCAATATTCATGGCACCCTTCCTGGGCTATTAGTATCAGCCCCCAGCTGTCTGTCCAGCCTTTGCTAGCTATTAAAATAGGGGGGACCCCACGTCATTTTTTTGGGTGGGTCTCCCATTTTAATAGTTAGTAAAGGCTAGGTATTCAGCTGGGGGCTGATATTAGTAGCCGGGGAAGCTCCATGGGTATTACCCCCTTCCCAGGCTTCAAACATCTGCCCCAGCTGTCTGCTTAACCTCCGATAGAGACTAAAATTATGGGGGATCCCACGTCAAATTTTTTTTAATAAATCCTTTATTTTAACACTAAATGACACTTGAGGGGTTAACAAAGATGCAGTCCCTAAATTAATATTTATTTTTTAATTAATTTTTCCCAAAAATTTTGACGTGGGCTTTGCCATATTTTTGTATGCGAGCCAGGTACAGAATCCAGGAACGGGCTGCCCCCAACTCCCAGCTGCCTATTTGTACCTGGCCGACACAATATAGGGAAGCCCTTTTTTTTTTATTATTTCATGAATTTCATGAAATAAGTTTAAAAAAGAAAAATACGTGGGGCTTCGCCCTATTTTTGTGTCCAGCCAGGTACAAATAGGCAATTTTTTTTAAATTATTTCAGGAAATTCATGAAATAATTAAAAAAAAATTGATGTGGGGTTTCGCACTATATTTGTGTCCAGCCAGGTACAGCAGACAGGAACGGGCTGACCCCAACCTCCAGCTGCCTATTTGTACCTGGCCGGACACAACAATATAGGGAAGCCCTTTTTTTTTTAATTATTTCATGAAATAATTAAAAAAAAATTGACGTGGGGCTTCGCACTATATTTGTGTCCAGCCAGGTACAGCAGGCAGCAACGGGCTGCCCCCAACCACCAGCTGCCTATTTGTACCTGGCCGGACACAACAATATAGGGAAGCCCTTTTTTTCTTAATTATTTCATGAATTTCATGAAAAAATTAAAAAAAAAATACGTGGGGCTTCGCCCTATTTTTGTGTCCAGCCAGGTACAACTAGGCAGCTGGGGGCTGGAATCTGCAGCACAGGGAGGCCCAAGCTTTCTGGGCCCCACCCGCTGCAAATTGCAGTCCACAGCCACCCCGGAAAATGGCGCGTTCATAGAAGCGCCATCTTCTGGCGCTGTACCCAACTCATCCAGGGCCCTGGTGCGGTGGCTCACTGGGTAATAAAGGGGTTAGGGCCAGCTTGGCATTATCAGCTGGCCCTAAGCCCGAAATTCATGGGGTCACGCCAATATTAGACATGACCGCCATGAATTTCTAGTAAAGTATTTAAAAAAAAACACAAACACCCAGAATAAAGTCCTTTAATTGAAATAAAGACACAATTCTTTATTGTTCTAAATTAAACCATACTTACCATCACGCCCATTCCAGCTGAAGCCAACGATCTCCTGCAATAAAAGAAAAATAATAAAGCAACATCATTCTTACCTTTCGATGGTTCCCAGGACAGCTCCAGCTCTGCTACATCGAGATGACAGGCTGGACCGCAGGAGAAAGCTGCCATCCAGCCTGTCATCCCGCAGACACTGAGAAGCGCAGGCATGCTTGCGCTCCTCAGTATCAGGCTGTGACGGCATCCCGATGAGCCGAGTCTCTCACGCTCACCGCATGCGCAGGAGAATTCTCCCACGCTATCAGTGACGTGCATGAGGTGAGCTGAGTTCATTGTTGGCTCATCGGGATGCCGTCACAGTCAGACACTGAGGAGCGCAAGCATGCCTGTGCTTCTCAGTGTCTGCGGGATGACATGCTGGATGGCAGCTTTCTGCTGCGATCCAGCCTGTCATCTCCATGTAGCAGAGCTGGAGCTGTCCTGGGAGCCATCGAAAGGTAAGGATGATGTTGCTTTATTATTTTTCTTTTATTGCAGGAGATCGTTGGCTTCAGCTGGAATGGGCGTGATGGTAAGTAAGGTTTAATTTAGAACAATAAAGAATTGTGTCTTTATTTCAATTAAAGGACTTTATTCTGGGTGTTTGTGTTTTTTTTTTAACTTTGACTATGGGGTTAGTAATGGGGGTGTCTTATAGACGCCTCTCCATTACTAACCTGGGCTTGATGTCAGCTGGCATTATAAGCTGACATCAACTCCAACCCTATTACCCCACTGCCACCGCTACAGGGCAGTGGGAAGAGCGAGGCTAAGTGCCAGAATTGGCGCATCCTATGGATGCGCCATTTCTGGGGTGGCTGACGGCTGGTGTTTCTAGCCTGGGAGGGGGCCAATATTCATGGCACCCTTCCTGGGCTATTAATATCAGCCCCCAGCTGTCTGCCTAGCCTTTGCTAGCTATTAAAATAGGGGGGACCCCACGTCATTTTTTGGGGGGGGTCCCCCATCTTAATAGCTAGTAAAGGCTAGGTATTCAGCTGGGGGCTGATATTAGTAGCCTGGGAAGCTCCGTGGGTATTACCCTCTTCCCAGGCTTCAAACATCTGCCCTAGCTGTCTGCTTAACCTCCGCTAGAGACTAAAATTACGGGGAGCCCCACGCCAATTTTTTTTTTAATAAATCCTTTATTTTAACACTAAATGAAAAGTACAGTAACCAACACTATCACTGTACTTATTATATATGTGACTGACATGTTTCTATCTATCTAATCTATGTGTGATGCTCTATTATTTCTGTTGTAAATTGTCGGGTACCGCTGCTGAATTGCCGGCCGGCTTTTTTAAAGAGACTGTGCATGAAAACACTAAGATTTTTTTAAATAAATCCTTTACACTAAATGACAAGTACAGTAAGCAACACTGTCACTGCACTTCTTATATATGTGACTGACATGTTTCTATGTATCAAAACTATGTGTGATGCTCTTTCTTTCTGTTATAAATTGTCGGGTACCGCTGCTGAATTGCCGGCCGGCTTTTTTAAAGAGACGGTGCATTAAAACACTAATATTTTTTTAAATAAATCCTTTACACTAAATGACAAGTACAGTAAGCAACACTGTCACTGTACTTCATATATATGTGACTGACATGTTTCTATCTAATCTATGTGTGAAGCTCTATTCTTTCTGTTCTAAATTGTCGGGTACCGGTGTATGCCACTGATGAATTGCCGGCTTTTCATGTTTCACTGTGAGCACTGTTCCCATCGATTTGGGCAACCACCTCCACCAATACATTCTACATTATTGTTAGTTGTTTTCCTTCATGTAGAATTAACCTACAAGGAAAGAAAGGGTTTATTTTCATTCCGATATTTGTGTCCCATTGATTTGCATTGGTTTCCGGTATCGGAATCGGCGATATCCGATACTTTTTGGGTATCGGCCCGATCCAATCCGATCCGATATTTCCTGATATCGGAAGGTATCCCTCAATACTAGTCCTGACCTCAATCCCATTGAAAATCTTAGGGGTGAGCTGAAATCTGCCATTGGGAAAAAGAACCCTGCAAACATTCAAGAGCTTGAACAAACTGCAAAGGAAGAGTGGGAGAAAATTCCAGCTGAGAAGTGCAAGAAGCTTACAGATGGCTACAAGAAATGTCTGGAGGCTGTCAGCAATGACAAAGGGTGTGCAACCAAGTATTAATTAGGGGTGCCATTATTGTGGCACATTCAGTTTTTTCTTTGATATTGCAACATTGAAGTTGAAAAACAATATTGTATTGTTGTATTACTTTGGACCACAAATCCTGAGGATATAACTTTGGTACATTTCCATTTATTTCTGAAGATATTGTACAGTCTACGAAAAAATGAAGGCGTGACAAGAATGGTGAGCAGCACTGTAGTACAATAAATCATTAAAAATTTAAATATATATAGAATATAAAAAATAAAAAAAGATTAAATTAAATTAATAATTAATTTTTTAAAACCTTTTTTTAAAAAGCATTTTCCCTTGCAATTATATACTGTATATATAAAGGATAGAGCTTATGTGTTCAGTAATAATGTTGTCGTGTCAATGGAAGGGTGAAAAAAAATGGTAAGAGGAGGATATATAGATGGAAAACGTCCAATCACTAGCTGCCTCTATCTGTACCAGAAGCTAGGTACCACCCGACCAATTATCCATAGATCATCGCAACCCAGGGAATCATCTATTAACTTTCATAGCTGCAAATCATTATCCGGTAATCTTAAGACAAATTTACATACCAAGAAAGGGGGACATTCAACTCATTTTGGTGAAACATTATTTCTATGTCTGTTCTTCCTTTCATTCATCCTGCTCTGTTCAGCCGCTGTTTAGCGTGATAGTATCAATCCTTTATCTAGTAGCCATTCTTCCTTACGGGTTTTCACACAGGACCCGCTAATCTATCAGCAGCTTCCAGCAATACCCACTCCCCTTTTTTCGGCGCTAGTGTTTTAAAGCCTAATTTCTTTCTAGATTCAGCTCCGGACATTTGTGATAGATTATTTCCTCCTATACTCGTATATAGATATAGCCATTTGAATTGCTGTTATGAAATGTTTTGAAATGATTGAAAGTGCATGTTTAACAAAAAAAAATTCTATTCTTATTAATCTGTTCTCCTCTCCTTTTTTAAGAGGTCTCAGAGTCCTGCCAATATATTGCTTTGAACATGGGCACTGAATTAAATCTATAACTCCTTCACTTTCACACCTTAAAATGCACCCAACAAAAAAATGCAAGTGTATTTCTGCAATTGTCCCATCTTTAATGTAACGGCAGTTCACACATTCATTCCTAGTGCTGTATATGGGAATCACTGACATTTCTACAGTATGTTATATTTTATCTTGATTATCAATATTTCTTGCACGGGGTCCCCATGGTATCATATTACTGATTGTAAGTTTTTTATGTGTAATAAATGATTATTAATAGGGGGATTTATATGTGCCTGTAATTATTTTTCTTCAATAAACATAAAGCTAGAATCGCTACAGAATGTGCCTCTGCCATATACTAGTCTGTAGAGTTTGAATACTCGTGCAAGAAGCATTTATCAGGTTTGAATTTTATGAGAAAGTTTGCAGATATATAATGAATATGTGTAAATCAATCTGTACCACTAGGTAAAAATCCTTACATCAAGGAGACCAAGTAGACAAAAGTGAGCACTTCAAGTTAGTGTGTATAAAAAACAAATGATTTTACTGAACAATATCATAGACATTACCAAACACATACATAAAATAAAAACAGATGCCTCTTGTTTGAGGGATGGTAAGAAATGCCAACCCAGTATGCATGAATATTATCTCCTGGTGCACCCCACAAAATAGCATAGAACAACCTAGCAGAGATAGTCACTGCAGAGTAACCTATACCATTACATAATCCAACGATTCCAAGGATTGAAACTATCCAAAGTGCATGTGCATGTCAAAGAAGGAAATTGTTCATTAATTGGGGTGGTCCAGTGGTTAAACAAAAACAAAATAAACCCTGCTTCAAAGTCACCAATCAAGAGATAAATACATAATAAACCCATATTAAAGTGCATGTGTATGGAGAATTATAATGCTCAGAATTATAATACACCAATGTCTGGAAATGACAGGGCTACTACAGAGCATGTATATAACTTAGTGTTCACAGAAGCGAAAGAGTCGAGGTGAAAAGCAGTTTATATGCTTGTTAGAAACTCACAACATGTATGGCTATACATGCAATACCGCACGCCTGGAAAACATGGACTGCCTCTGATGTACAAAAGCCCTGCTAGATGCAATCAAAAATAGGTAAAATGCAGTGGTGTACCACTAATGGAGGCAGACCACACGACTGCTATGGGGCCCGTGAGCTGGGGGGCCCCATAGCAGTCCAGGGGCGGACATATCACTGCTGGTGCAGCTGTGCCGGGGGGCCCGCCGGTGCAGCGTCTCCCTGCTCGTGGCGGGCAGGGAGCGATCCCTGCATCCCCGCTGCTGACAGGACAGAATGGCAGCGGAGCTGCAGAGATCCATCCTCTGCTTCCTGCCCGCCGCTTCCTCCCTTACACAGGCACGCGCTCCTTGATGACATCATCATGCAGCGCGGGCCTGTGTGAGGGAGGAAATTGCAGCGGCCTGCGGGGGCAGAGAGGTAAGTGTTTTTTTTTTTGTTTTTTTTACTGAAACGCTGGTGAGATCAATAATGGGGCTGATGGAGCTGGAGAGCGCAATAAGGGGGCTGATGGGGCTGGGTAGAGCAATGGTGGGGCTGGTGCGGCTGGGGATAACAATGGTGGGGCTGGGAAGAGCAGTGATGATGCAGCTTGCGGGGGAACGGGCAGAGGGGTAAGTGTTTTTTTTTTATTTTTACTGAAACGCTGGGGAGAGCAATAATGGTTATGACTGGGCTGGAGAGAGCAAAAGTGGGGCTGATGGGGCTGGTGAGAGCAATGGTAGGGCTGATGGGGCTGGGGAGAGCAATGGTGGGGCTGGGGAGAGCAATGGTGGGGCTGATGGGGCTGGGGAGAGCGCTGATGGGTCTGGGGAGAGCAATGGTGGGGCTGGGAAGAGCAGTGATGGGACTGATGGGGCGGGGAGAGCAATGATGGGGATTAGTAGACCAATGACGGGGATGGGGAGAGCAATGATGGGTTGCTGGGAGAGAGCAATGATGGAGGTGCTGGGAGAGTAATGACGGGGGTTGCTGGGAGAGAACAATGATAGGGGTGCTCGGAGAGAGCAATGACGGGGTGCAGGGAGAGAACAATGACGGGGGTGCTGGGAGAGAGCAATGACGGGGTGCTGGGAGAGAGCAATGATGGGGGTGCTGGGAGAGAGCAATGATAGTGGTGCTGGGACAGAGCAAAAATGGGGGTGCTCGGAGAGCGCAATGACGGGGATGCTGGGAGACAACAATGATGGGGTGCAGGGAGAGAGCAATGACGGGGGTGCAGGGAGAGAGCAATGACGGGGGTGCTGGGAGAGAGCAATTACAAGGGTGCTGGGAGAGCAATGACTGGGGTGCTGGGACAGAGCAATGTTGGGGGTGTTGGGAGAGAGCAATGATGGAGGTGCTGGGACAGAGCAATGATGGGGGCGCTTGTATATTTTCCGTGTGCACATAGCCTTACAGTTAATTGGGGAGAGTCACAGAGACTGAATAATTTATATTATTGGCAGGTGGAGATTATAGTTAATGGGGGGCACAGTGCTGCTTATCACTTTATATTTTGATTACTAAGTGGCTACCCCTAGTATATTAATGGGGGATAACAGACCTGTATTCAGGGGCGCAGTGCAGGAGAGACACATGTATATATACAATATATGTGACCTTGTTATTATCTAGGCTGGAGATCATCATGACAAGACGAATCGTGACTGGGAGATGTCGACATGAAGGTCTGACCAGATGGAGAAGAAGCAGCAGAAACCGACTCTGATCAGGCGAGACGTCAGCGGTAAGTGCCTGGATGTAAATATTATTCTGTATCTGCGCTGTATGACTTGGAGTGATAATGTTACATGTAAAATCCCTTAGGCTGCATTCTCACATTTGTGTAAAATGTCAGATTTTTTTATCGGATGGTCCACGGACTTGTAGAGTTTTATAGATCACGGATCACGGATCTGAGAATGAGATCTGTGAGGATCAGAGAATGTCCTGTTCTGATCCGATTTTGAGGATTACAATAGGACATGCTCAATGCGTCTGTAAAACAGGGTAGCACACTGACACTGCACACAAATGCAGGAATATAGCCGTATTATGTATAGCACAGTCCCTTAGTACATAGTGTAATCACTTATTATGTATAGTATACGCCCTTAGTATATAGTGTACTCGCTTATTATGTATAGCGCCGTCCTTAGTTATATAGTTTCATCTTTTATTATATATAACACCCTCCCTTTTTACCTACCATCCTCTCTAGTTCTAGAGCTCACAATTGGGGGATCATACTGTGTTGGGGTCAGCAAACTTTGCCCTGGTAGTTGAGGTGAGGTACAGTAGGGTCATTATACTGCGCATGTGGAGGAATTCACCATGGGGGTATCATACTGTGTTTGGGGGACACTTTTGTTGGTATCACACTTCATGGGACAATGAAAGAGGGGTCTAGGACATCAGCAGGAGGAAAATTACTATGTAAAGGCTGGAAGGTTGTGTGATCTGCTCTTCTGTGACACCGACAATTATTTACATTTTTTTTGGGGGGGGGGCCCAATTTGAACTTCTGCTATGGGGCCCCATGAATCCTATGTACGCCCCTGGTAAAATGTATTGCTAATAGCATTGTGCCACTTACACAGTGGAGTGTGAGACAGGGTTTGTCCTGCATCCCTCTTCCCCGACGCGCATTTTGTCCACACTTCCTCAGGGCCATGTCAGAGGAGAGGGACGCTGGACCTTTTAAGTGATCACTGTACCAATGGTTGACGGAGGCTAGATATCACATGATTTAAACCTTCAGGGTTGTGAAGGATATGACGTGGCACATCGTAGGATTTTTTACCTTGTACATTGATTTACAGTTGTCCCTGTGACACTATGTTTGTTTTCAATCATTTTTATTAATATTTTATAACAGTTCAAGGGGTAGGGATATGGTTAGGGAATAGAGGAATATATGGGGGACGGGAGAGTAATGGATAAGTGTGGGAAAATGGATAAGGGGAAGGAGAACTCAAAATTGAATAAACAGTAGAATATGTAGTATTACAACAAGTAAATTAAGATGAAAATCAAAATTTGGTTATAGAACAACTTAGTCGTAATATAATAGATATCCTATTAAATCTAATAAGTATATGTATTAATAATTTAAGTAACAATCAGGAATATATTTCAGGCCACTTTGTTCATTTTTTGAAATATTTGTTAAGGTTATTATTAGAGTTTGCAAATCAGTATTCATATAATTTATGTAGAGCCATTTTTTCTTTAATAACTGAAAAGATAGGTACATCCGTTTTTTTCCAGTAAGATGCAATGGCATTTTTAACTACCATATTTTTCGGACTATAAGACGCACCGGACCATAAGACGCACCTAGGTTTTAAAGGAGAAAAATAGGAAGAAAAAATGTAAGCAAAAAATGTGGTCCTGATGCCCTGTTATGGGGGAGGGGGTCTGCTGCTGACACTGGCATTGGGGTAATGTCCCTCAATTCTGTTAATATCCTCTATCCTGGTATGTATGGCCTCTCCTTCCTGGTATAAGTGGCCCCCATCCCATCCTGGTATGCATGGCACCCCTTTATCCCCCATCCTGGTATTCATGGCACCCCTTTATACACCATCCTGGTATGCATGACACCCCTTGAGCCCCCATCCTGGTATGCATGGCAACCCTTGAGCCCCCATCCTGGTATGCATGGCACCCCTTGAGCCCCCATCCTGGTATGCATGGCACCCTCTGAACCCCCATCCTGGTATGCATCTTGCCCCGCTTCAAGTGGACCGGGTGAGAGGCCCGAATCTATGAATGTAAAAGTGAACAGCTCTTCAGAGTGTCCATGTGTGGGATCAGTTGTCTCTGGGCGCTTGGCATGGTGGGAGGAAGGAGGATCAGGGTGAGGAATATGCGGTCCAGACTCACGGCTACTGAGACTTGACCGTGTGGAAGACAGGGTGGTGGTGGCGGCTAATTGACTGGAAGCATTATCCGCTATCCAACCAACAACCTTTTGACACTGCTCTGGGTTCAATAGTGGTGTGCTGCGGTCCCCTAGCAGTTGGGACAGTAAGGTCGGGCGAGAAGATGTGGGTGTTTGTTGTGGCACAATTTCAGCTTGCCCACGGCCTTGTCCTCGGCCTCTGCATGCACCATCACCATCACGTCCAGTTCCCCGTCCCTTGCCACGTGCCTTGCCCATTTGTCTTGTCCTCGGCAGAGATGAGGGGGTTGGAGGGGGCAGTGGTGGGCAGAGGAAGGAGTTAAAAGTATTAAATAACCATTTGGACTTGAAAAATAAGGACAGGGTCGGACTGGCCTGGCGGAATGCCGGTGAAATGCCAGGTGGGCCCCACAGAAGGAGAGGAAAAAAAACTTTTTTTGTAAGGACATGGGCCTTTTAAAAGTGCGGGTGGCAGGAGAACGCGCATGCAGACCTGACCCGCCGTGATGACCATGGCCGGCGTCACCGCCACTAGGCGCACCCAAGTAAGTGTTGGGGCCCTGTGGTTGAGGGACACCGGCACGCTACTGGGCCTATGAGTCGGGGGAGGGAGAGCCCCCTACGGAGAGGGGGAGCGCCCCCTTCAGGAGGGAGAGCCCCCGCCCCCACCTCTCCTCCTCAAATACTTACCTATCCTCCTCGTTCCCTGCAGCTCCAGTGATGTTAGCGTCTTCTGATTCTGACGTCTCAGGGCAGAGGGCGAGGTGACATCACTACCACACTCTGCTCTGAGCACTGCAGAGTCAGAAGACGACGTGCTGAGTACACCAAACCTGCAGGGAACGGGAGAGGTATTTGATTTTTTTTATGTATGCAGCATCATGGGGGCCCATATACTGTATGGATCAGCATCATGTGGGCCCATATACTGTATGGAGCAGCATCATGGAGGCCCATATACTGTATGGAGCAGCATCATGGAGGCCCATATACTGTATGGAGCAGCATCATGGGGGCCCATATACTGTATGGACCAGCATCATGGGGGCCCATATACTGTATGAAGCAGCAGCATGGAGGCCCATATACTGTATGGAGCAGCATCATGGAGGCCCATATACTGTATGGAGCAGCATCATGGGGGCCCATATACTGTATGTACCAGCATCATGGGGGCCCATATAATGTAAGGAGCAGCATCATGGGGGCCCATATATTGTATGGAGCAGCATCATGGGGGCCAAATACTGTATGGAGCAGCATCATGGGGTCCAATATATTGTATAGAGCAGCATCATGGGGGCCCATATACTGTATGGAGCAGCATCATGGAGGCCCATATACTGTATGGACAACAAAGAAAATGACGGCACTTCCACTACAAAAAATAGGTGTGAACAGGTGCTTACTAAGAGCAGCTACCTCCATATATAATGAACAAATAACACTGAGTATATAGATATGAAATATGAAATATGAATAACATAACTGCTGTAGAAAATAGAAATAAATGAAAAAAATTTTGAAAATTTTTTTTTAGCGCATGTAAATATGAAGTATGAAAAATGAATAGCATTACTGCTGTAAGTAAATGAGAAATCTTAGCACATAAATTGGCCAATTCATGTGTCCCTGATAGCCGCGGTAAGGCGTTTCTCGATGTCAGGACCTACCAATGTGAATACCTCTCTAAGAGGTACACATAATCAGACAGAGGTCTCTTAGAGAGGTATTCACATTGGTAGGTCCTGACATCGAGAAACGCCTTACCGCGGCTGTCAGGTACACATGAATTGGCCAATTTATACGCTAAGATTTCTCATTTATTTACAGCAGTAATGCTATTCATTTTTCATACTTCATATTTACATGCGCTAAAAATAAGTTTTCAAAAAATTTTTCATTTATTTCTATTTTCTACAGCAGTTATGTTATTCATATTTCATATTTCATATCTATATACTCAGTGTTACAGTGTGCTACTTTATTTGTTCTTCATATACTGTATGGAGCAGCATCATGTGGGCCAGTATACTGTATGGAACAGCATCATGGGGGCCCACATACAGTATGGAGCAGCATCGTGGGGGCCCACAAACTGTATGGAACAGCATCATGGGGGCCCACAAACTGTATGGAGCAGCATCATGTGGGCCAGTATACTGTATGGAACAGCATCATGGGGGCCCACATACAGTATGGAGAAGCATCGTGGGGGCCCACAAACTGTATGGAGCAGCATCATGGGGGCCGATACAATGTATGGAGCAGCATCATGGGGGTCAATACACTGTATGGAGCAGCATTACATGGGGCCAATATACTGTATGGAGCAGCATTATATGGGGTCAATATACTGTATGGAGCAGCATTACATGGGGCCAATATACTGTATGGAGCAGCATCATATGGGGCCAATATACTGTATGGAGCAGCATTACATGGGGCCAATATACTGTATGGAGCAGCATTACATGGGGCCAATATACTGTATGGAGCAGCATTACATGGGGCCAATATACTGTATGGAGCAGCATCATATGGGGCCAATATACTGTATGGAGCAGCATTACATGGGGCCAATATACTGTATGGAGCAGCATTACATGGGGCCAATATACTGTATGGAGCAGCATTATATGGGGTCAATATACTGTATGGAGCAGCATCATATGGGGCCAATATACTGTATGGAGCAGCATTACATGGAGCCAATATACTGTATGGACCAGCATCATATGGAGACAATATACTGTATGGAGCAGCATTACATGGAGCCAATATACTGTATGGACCAGCATCATATGGAGACAATATACTGTATGGAGCAGCATGACAGGGGGCCAATATACTGTATGGAACAGCATCATATGGGGCCAATATACTGTATGGAGCAGCATGACATGGGGCCAATATACTGTATGGAGCAGCATCATATGGGGCCAATACACTGTATGGAGCAGCATCATATGGGGCCAATATACTGTGTGGAGCAGCATTACATGGGGCCAATATACTGTATGGAGCAGCATCATATGGGGCCAATATACTGTATGGAGCAGCATCATATGGGGCCAATATACTGTATGGAGCAGCATGATATGGCGCCAATATACTGTATGGAGCAGCATGACATGTGGCCAATATGCTGTATGGAGCAGCATCATATGGGGCCAATACACTGTATGGAGCAGCATCATATGGCACCAATATACAGTATGGAGCAGCATTACATGGGGCCAATATACTGTATAGAGCAGCATCATATGGGGAAAATATACTGTATGGAGCAGCATTACATTGGGCCAGTATACTCTATGGAGCAGCATTACATGGGGCCCATAATTCTGTATGGAGGTGGTCACTGTATTACCTGTATATTTCTGTATTACAGCATATATAGGTACTCTGTATATGCTGTAATGTCTCTGGTGATCACTGTATTACCTGTACACCGACACTATATACAGAGCTCCTGTGTATTATGTCACCAGTGGTAATATTAATGTTATTAGTATTGTGTTTTTTATTAATGATCAGTATTGTATTATTCGGTCACTGAGGTGGTAATATATGATCTGGTCATGGTGTGGAGGTATTTGTTCCTTGTACAGTATGTGGTATTATTCGGTCACTATGTGGTAGTAATACATGCTCTGGTCATGGTGTGACAGTATTATTCAGTCACTATGTGGAGGTAATATGTGGTCTGGTCATGGTGTGACTGTATTAATTGCCTGTATGTGGTATTTGGTCAATATGTGGTCTGGTCATGGTGTGGCGGTATTTATCTCTTGTATGTGGTGGTATTGGTCTTGGTATAGTGGATTGTGTTGTGTATGGAGGTCACTTGTTCCCTTTGATATCAATAAGGGGAAGATTCTTGATTTCCAATGGAGATTAAATACTTGGATGTTTAACGCCTCCCTGTCCTGTGGCTATTGCACAGTAGCAAATATGCACTTACAGGGGTTCTACGGTGAAAACAAGTAATCACCTCTCCTAAGGCCATGTTCACATGTTCAGCATATGGTCAGTATTTTACATCAGTATTTGTAAGACAAAACCAGGAGTGGGTGAAAAATGCAGAAGTGGTGACATCTTTCTACTTTACTTTTCCTCTGATTGTTCCTCACAAATACTGATGTAAAATACTGACCAAATGCTGATCGTGTGAACGTGGCCAAAGGATAAATAAGTTATTGAATGCTGTGACCTGGAGAATGTGCAACCTTTATCCCCATTAGTATGGAGCGGCAAGTACGACTCGACCACTGATCCATTTATTCCCTAAGGGGCTGCACTTGGCTTTTTCTGGAAGCCCCCAAAGAGGATGAATGGAGCTACGGTCAGACATACCACATGCCGCTCCATTTTAAAATGGGGATAAAAGTGTCCTGTCAGGGATAAAAGTTCCCCATTCTTTCAATCAGTGCGGTTTGCAATGCATAAGGAGAAAGGATTACCAGCTTCATGAATAGTTCAAAAAATAGGTTTCTTTATTGTGACAAAAGCTCTTTAAAAACAGATTCCATAGTCACATAGTGTAGCCAGGGCAACGCGTTTCGAACGCTAAAGATGCGTTCTTTGTCAAGACTACAGTAATTGTACATCCCAGTTATGGTGGCGCACAGTAGATGTGCAGGAGCCGCCTGTGATTTACAGTCGACGCTCCACTATAACAGGGATAACGGCTAACAGGTATGTGCATATAGCTGTAGGGTGGGCCCCTAGGGTCAATTTCCCCTGTGGGCCCCAGACACCCCAGTGTGACCCTGGATAAGGAAGATACGAGGGTTGTGAAGTAAGCCTGTTTAGCAGAGGTAAGGGCTGATTTGAAAGCGAGTGTTGCTTGTTTGAATGCCGAGAAGTCATCTTGCGAATGTGTTTTCTTCCAATGCCGCTCCATGACCCCAGGGCCGCCATCAGGTCATTACTACCCTTACTACTGTATGGGGCCAGGTGAAAAGAAGCAAGAAGGGGGGGCAGTCACGCTGGCAGCCCGGGGCCCCTCTCTTTGCTTCTTCTTACCGGGCCTCAGGGGTAACAGTTAAATGCCCGATGCACCCGGCAGACGGAAATGGGTGCTTTACCTTTAAGCAGCGGCCAGGTGCATCATGGTCCTGACTCCAATCTCCTGACACACTGCATGCTCATCTTCATTCCTGAGCAGAGCAGCATGTCTCGGAGGCGGTGGCTAGTGTGTGAGTAGCAGGAGGAGGAAGCTGCTGCTGAGTTTGGTGGTGAGTGGGGCCTGGTGGTGCTCAGAGGGGCCTGCTGATGGTGATGAGGGGGCCTGCTGATGGTTATGCGGGGCCTGCTGATGGTTGTGGGGGGCCTGGTGATGGCAGGACCTGCTGCTAGTGATGGGCGGCCTGCTGCTGGTGATGCGGGGGCCTGCTGATTGTGGTGGGGGGGCCTGCTGATGATGGTGGGGGGGCCTGCTAATGGTGATGAGGGGAGGCTGCTGCTTCTGGTGGTGAGGGGAGGCTGCTGCTGGTTCTGAGGGGAGGCTGCTGCTGGTGCTGAGGAGAAGCTGCTGCTGGTGCTGAGGGGAGGCTGGTGCTGAGGGGAGGCTGGTGCTATTGCCAAGGGGAGGCTGCTGCTGCTGGTGGTGAGGGGAGGCTGCTGCTGGTTCTGAGGGGAGGCTGCTGCTGGTGCTGAGGAGAAGCTGCTGCTGGTGCTGAGGGGAGGCTGGTGCTGTTGCCAAGGGAAGGCTGCTGCTGGTGCTGAGGAGAGGCTGCTGGTGCTGAGGGGAGGCTTGTGCTGAGGGGAGGCTGGTGCTGGTGCCAAGGGTAGGCTGCTGCTGGTGCTAAGGAGAGGCTGCTGGTGCTGAGGGGAGGCTTGTGCTGAGGGGAGGCTGGTGCTGGTGCTGAGTAGAGGCTGCTGGTGCTGAGGGGAGGCTTGTGTGGAGGTTGCTGCTGGTGCTGAGGGGAGGCTGCTACTGGTGCCAAGGGGAAACTGCTGCTGGGAGGAGGCTGGTGCTGGTGCCGATGGGAGGCTGGTGCTGGTTCCGAGGGGAGGCTGCTGCTTGTGCCGAGGAGAGGCTGGTGCTGGTGCCGAGGGGAGGCTGGTGCTGGTGTCGAGGGGAGGCTGCTGCTGGTACCGAGGAGAGGCTGCTGCTGGTGCAGAGGAGAGGCTGCTGGTGCTGAGGGGAGGCTTGTGGTGAGGCTGATGCTGGTGCTGAGGGGAGGCTGCTGCTGGTGCTGAGGGGAGGCTGTTGCTGGTGGTGAGAGGAGGCTGGAGGTGAGGGAAGGCTGGTGGTGGAGAGGGGAGGTTGCTGCTGGTGATGAGGGGAGGCTGCTGCTGCAGCTGCTGAGGGGAGGCAGCTGCTGGTGCTGAGGAGAGGCTGCTGAGGTGGTGAGGGAAGGCTGCTGATGTTGGTGAGTGGAGACTACTGGTGGTCGTGAGGCGAGGCTGCTGGTGATGAGGGGAGGTTGCTGCTGGTGATGAGGGGAGGCTGCTGCTGGTGATGAGAGGAGGTTGGTGCTGAGTGGTGGCTGGTGCCGAGGAGAGGCTACTGCTGGTGCTGAGGGGAGGCTGATGGGGAGGCTGCTGCTGGTGATGAGGGGAGGCTGGTGATGAGGGGAGGCTGCTGGTGGTTGTGATGAGGGGAGGCTGGTGGTGATGAGGGGAGGCGGCTGGCGGTGGTGAGAGGAGGCTGCAAGTGGTGGTGAGGGGAGTCTGCTGGTGGTGGTGAGGGGAGGCTGCTGCTGGGGGGAGGCTGCTGCTGGTATTGAGGGGAGGCTGCTGGTGGTTCTGAGTTGAGGCTGTTGCTGGTGCTGAGGGGGGCCTGTTTCTGAGGGGAGGCTGCGTCCGGCAGGGTGAGGCTGGTGCTGAGGGAAGGCTGCGACCGGCAGCGAGAGGCTGAGGAGGCGGTGGCGAGGACGACCAGGGCTAGTCGACAAGGATATGCCAATTGCATATCAAGATGATGCCAACCTCTGTGGACAGGTAGGAGGAACAAGAGTAGTTGACAAATAGGGTGATCAATAGACCTTGGAATAATAATAACTTCCACAATTGGATGTGTTTAAATAAAATGTTCCTGTGCTGAGATAATCTTATACATGTGCCCCTGCTGTGTACTGTGTAATGGCTGTGTCTGACCGTGCAGGAACATGGTCTGATCATACCACATCTCCTGGGCAGGGGAGGAAGAAAAAGAATATACAGACATTACAGCAGGGGATCACAGCTGATTCTTTCTGTGAGGTAAAACATTTCACTGCCTGTTTTTAAACAATGTTTTACTTCAAAGAAAGAAACAGTTGGGATCCCATGCTGAAATGTCTGTATACTCTTTTGTTTCCTCCCCTTAGCATGAGATGTGGTTGTGGCACCCCAGGGGTCCGGTTGCCACAGTGGCATTGCCTCCCTCACAAGAGTTGATGCCATGCCTGGAAGCAAGCAGGAGTCCCCTAATCAGGTTTTACTAAGCATGCAACACTTTCCTGGCTCCAGACCAGCAAGGGGAGTCCCTCCCCTTGGCAACTGGGATCTGGGGGCGTGGTTAGTGAGACTTAGTGTGTGAGGAGTTGAAGTCAGGACATCGAGGAGAGAGGAGCTGGGGACTGGAGCTGCGCGGCAGCTCACCCCAGAAGAACCAGCACAGAAGAACCGGACACCGGAGTCCGAGGCTGTGGGGCACCGAAGGCCCAGCAGTAGAAACCGGAGGGCAGGAGACTGCAGGTCTCCTGGCCCCATCAGACGCCCAAAGGCTCAGCAGCACCGCAGGGTTCAGCACCGCCACGTGAGAGCGACGCACCAGCAAGGCCCGAGCTGCCTGCCATACGGGTGAGCACAGAAACGTTGCACTCAGGGACGAGGGCCGCGCACAGCTACAAGCAGCAGGGCCAAAGAGTTTAGTGTAAAGGGAAGGCCTCCAATTTCACCTGGCAAGGAGGATTCTTTACTTGCTTCCAGGATGCCCGGACTTCCACTTCTAGCCAGCACCCTAGTCCCGGCTTGTCTAATCACCACCAGTAAAGATAAGAGGAAACCGCCATTGAGTTGTGGATTATTGCTGCGCCATCAACCCCTGCACTACAACGTCCAGCATGACCCATAACATCTACACTGCCCTGGAGCTAAGCTCTACCTGTGGAGAGCCACACTATCCCTGCTGCAGTAACATCAGCTCCAGAGGACCTGCTCCGCAGCGGCGGCTCCCCTAGCCGCATACCACAGGTGGCGTCACAAACTTTATACAATCACCATAAATCCCCTATCAATAACCCCTGGGTCACGGACCGGGTCACCGCTACTGTGACATCCCCCAGCATTTACCGGCCCGGCACCGGGTACCCCACGGCCCAGAGGGCGCGTCATGGTATGATCAGACCGTGTTCTGTACACGGTCAGACACAGCCATTACATTATTCAAAGATCTATTGATTAAAATTAACTTTTGTTCGTGGGAAAACCCCTTTAAGTTCATGTATTAATTTGTCCACCATCTCAGTACATGATTATATGATACAATCATTCCCTCTGCTCCTGAAAGGGGGGAGGGGAGGGAATGATTGATATAAGTGTATACAGTGCATTGTGAAAGTATTTGGTCCCCTTGAACTTTTCTAACTTTTGCCACATTTCTGGCTTCAAACATAAAGATATAAAATTCTATTTTTGGGGGAAGAATCAAAAACAAGTGGGACACAATCGTGAAGTGGAACGAAATTTATTGGAAATGTTAAACTTTTATAACAAATTAAAAACTGTGGGACTGCTGGCTTGTGGATTTAGACTGGACAACCCCTTTAAGGCTCCTTCAGCCATCAGTGAATATCGGTCTGTGCTCGGACCGCAATGCATGGACTTGCCGCGGGTCTCCTGACCTCAACTCAGCAGCCTCACAGCATGTATGAGGATGCGGGTCAGCATGATTGGTGCCCAGTCCAAGCACTGCAGACTGAGAGCAGAACGATTTCTCACTTCCAGTATTTACACTGTCATAATAATAAAGATGTTTCCCAATCATATACAGTGCATTGTGAAAGTATTTGGCCCCCTTGAACTTTTCTACCTTTTGCCACATTTCTGGCTTCAAACATAAAGATATAAAATTCAAATTTTTTGGAAAGAATCAACAACAAGTGGGACACAATCGTGAAGTGGAACGAAATTTATTGGAAATGTTAAACTTTTTTAACAAATTAAAAACTGAAAAGTGGGGCGTGCAATATTATTCGGCCCTCTTGAGTTAATAATCGCCATCTTTTGCTGCGATTACAGCTGAAAGTCGCTTGGGGTATGTCACTATCAGCTTTGCACATCGAGAGGCTGAAATTCTTGCCCATTCTTCCTTGCAAAACAGTTCGAGCTCATTGAGGTTGGATGGAGGGCGTTTGTGAACAGCAGTTTTCAGCTCTTTCCACAGATTCTCGATTGGATTCAGGTCTGGACTTTGACTTTGCCATTCTAACACCTGGATACGTTTATTTTTGAACCATTTTATTGTAGATTTTGCTTTATGTTTGGGATCATTGTCTTGTTGGAAGATAAATCTCCGTCCCAGTCTCAGGTCTTTTGCAGACTCCAACAGGTTTTCTTCCAGAATGGTCCTGTATTTGGCTCCGTCCATCTTCCCATCAATATTAACCATCTTCCCTGTCCCTGCTGAAGAAAAGCAGGCCCAAACCATGATGCTGCCACCACCATGTTTGACAGTGGGGATAGTGTTTTGAGGGTGATGAGCTGTGTTGCTTTTACGCCAAAGATATCGTTTTGCATTGTGGCCAAAAAGTTTGATAATGGTTTCATCTGACCAGAGCACCTTATTCCACATGTTTGGTGTGTCTCCCAGGTGGCTTGTGGCAAACTTCAAATGAGACTTTTTATGGATATCTTTGAAAAATGGCTTTCTTCTTGCCACTCTTCCATAAAGGCCAGATTTGTGCAGTGTATGACTGATTGTTGTCCTATGGACAGACTCTCCCACCTCAGCTGTAGATCTCTGCAGTTCAACCAGAGTGATCATGGGCCTTTTGGCTGCATCTCTGATCAGTCTTCTCCTTGTTCGAGATGAAAGTTTAGAGGGACGGCTGGGTCTTGATAGATTTGCAGTGGTCTGATAATCCTTCCATTTCAATATGATCGCTTGTACAGTGCTCCTCGAGATGTTAAAAACTTGGGAAATCTTTTTGTATCCAAATCCGGCTTTAAACTTCACCACAACAGTATCTCGGACCTGCCTGGTGTGATCCTTGGTCTTCATGATGCTCTCTGCACTTGAAACAGAACCCTGAGACTATCACAGAGCAGGTGCATTTATACGGAGACTTGATTACACACAGGTGGATTCTATTTATCATTACCAGTCATTTAGGACAACATTGGATCATTCAGAGATCCTCACTGAACTTCTGGACTGAGTTTGCTGCACTGAAAGTAAAGGGGCCGAATAATATTGCACGCCCCACTTTTCAGTTTTTAATTTGTTAAAAAAGTTTAAAATATCCAATAAATTTCGTTCCACTTCACGATTGTGTCCCACTTGTTGTTGATTCTTTCCAAAAAAATTGAATTTTATATCTTTATGTTTGAAGCCAGAAATGTGGCAAAAGGTAGAAAAGTTCAAGGGGGCCAAATACTTTCACAATGCACTGTATATGATTGGGAAACATCTTTATTATTATGACAGTGTAAATACTGGAAGTGAGAAATCGTTCTGCTCTCAGTCTGCAGTGCTTGGACTGGGCACCAATCATGCTGACCCGCATGCTCATACATGCTGTGAGGCTGCTGAGTTGAGGTCAGGAGACCCGCGGCAAGTCCATGCATTGCGGTCCGAGCACAGACCGATATTCACTGATGGCTGAAGGAGCCTTAAAGGGGTTGTCCAGTCTAAATCCACAAGCCAGCAGTCCCTCTGTGTCACTGACTGAAGACTTGTGAATCCACACATCGTAAGCACTGTGAGGATTCGCTGGTGTCAGAGCCAGGAATGGCAATCACTTGGCTTCAAGGATGTGAAATGCAGACTCCCAGCCAGAAGGGGGGGTGTGGAGATAGAGGGAGAACAAACAGGTGGGCAGGTGAATTTAAAGGGTTGGCTCTGCCGTGAAGTACCGAGTGGTGGGACTTTATTTGAACAGTCATCCTGTGCTGACAGAGTCCCTTTAAACATAAGTCATACTCATCTTCTGGCGTCTTCATCAATTTTCAGCACTGCTTCGGTCTTGCGGCGCCATCTTGTGAACGCAGCTTCTGACTGACTGGAAGTCAGAAGCTATGTCACAATCTCTCAATGCAAGTCTGAAAGCCTGAACGATGCTCTCATATACTTGATCTGGTCATGGTGTGACAGTATTTGTCTCTTGTATGTGGTATTATTCAGTCACTATGTGGTGGTAATATGTGGTGTGGTCACAGTGTGGCAGAAAGTAGAGTTTTTCCAAGAGTGGTCGGTGGGACTGTGGAAGGTTTGAGGAGTGGAGGCGGAGCTGGGGTGAAGCCTGGGTGGAGTTTCAAGGGGGCCCCAAAATTTTGCCAGTATGGGGCACCGAAATTCCTAGCAGCAGCCCTGCACGACCCTGGACACTTGCCAAAGCTTTTTAGTGATGCTATTGTGCCAGTTTTGTCTATTGATTCGTCACACTCTGTCATGCATGAGAGGGGTAACTGAGTCAATAGCTGGTGCTATGCTAGAGTGGCATTGTAGAAGGCAGTGACACTGTCTGTGTCGTGGAGTGAAGATATGGATGTCAGTGGTAGAATAGAATTAGAGAGTGTGTGAGTGTGGAGACATGCAAGGTTTCTTCAGGGGTGTGCTATTTGCTGACATGGGTGACAGGTGAGGAGGACAGAGATGAGAAAGTGTTGGAATAATACATATTAATCTGTATGTGTATTGCAACAACTACTGTGCTGTTTCATATGTTGTGCATATTGTGAGGTTGTTAACAAAGTTTAGTTAAAAAAAAAACAAAAAAAACTCCCACAGACAGGATGCCCCCTCCTTCTCTTCCTGTGTTGTTGTTATATATCTGATTTGATTTCCTCATGCTGCAGTAACATCATGCTGTGCCTGTGCTGGATATAAATAAACCTACATTCTGTGTTCTAAACTCTGGATGTCACGCGGATTAATCCTCTGCTAACAGGTTATGGGCCCAGATGTACCAGAGTCCCAGAGTCACAGATCCCCAGAACACAGAGGAAAGAAAAGAAAGAAAGACAGCAAACTGAGAAGAAGCAAAGATGGCCACCAGCAGCAGCTCCATGAAATTTACAGTGCCAAGTCTCACTAACCAGAATTATCAATCCTGGAAATTCAAAGTGAAAATGCTGCTAATAAGAGAAGGTACGTGGAAATACACACAGGAGCCTAAACCTGACTGTAACATACCTGGCGGCGTCCTTGCATAGTGGTCCATCTCCCACTGTGCAAGAGCGCGCACTTGATCTCCTGTCCAGAATGTCTCTCTGGCTTCCCTCCATGCTATCTGTTTGTGTCTGTTTCTGCTGCTTAAGGGCGGCGCCCGATCACTTCCTGCTTTTTGTACCTGCTGTGGGTCACACCTCTTGTGCGTCCTCAGCCTATTGCTGTCTGTCACCTGGTATATAGCTCAGCTGCGCCCATCTATTCCTGCCTGAGCATAGTGTTTCATTCAGTGTGTGCTTGCACTCTGAAGGTGCCAGGTCCCGTTCTGTGTTCTCTTGTCTGCCTATCCTGGAGGCTGTATTTCCAGGCCTGTCTGAACACGCTCCTAGCCTGTTCCTCCTGCCTTCTAGGGGCCGATTTCCTAGACCCGTTCCTGTATCTTGTCTGACCTGTCTGAACACGCTCCTAGCCTGTTCCTCCCGCCTTCTAGGGGCCGATTACCTAGACCCGCTCCTGTATCTTGTCTGTCCTGTCTGAACACGCTCCTTGCCTGTTCGTCCTGCCTCTCTGGGGGCCGTATTCCCAGACCCGCTCCTGTATTCCGCTGCAGTGTCGGTCTCCTCCGTACACTCAGTTCCAGTCTGAACTCTCTCCTATCCTTTACCTGTTTTGCCTCTATGTCCGTTCCCTTCCTTTTTCTGCAGAGTCTGAACTCGTACCTAACTCCTGCTTGTTGTCTCTGTACTCCCGTTTGTGAGTTTGTGGTCCACTCGCTACTTCACTGCAAGTACCCTGTGGGTGTCTGGCTCTGCCTTTCCCTTCCTGTCTGTTCCGTGTGAACAGAGCCCTGTCCCCCCTACTCAGCCTAGCCTGCTCTGACTCCTTTGCTCACCGCTCCGGCGGTTCTAGCCTGCTCTGACTCCTTTGCTCACTGCTCCGGCAGTCTCGCTCCGCTCTTATCCTTTTGCTCACTGCTCCGGCAGTCTTGCTCCGCTCTTGCTCACTACTCCAGGCGGTCTCGTCCTGCTTTACTCTTGCTCACTGCTCCGGCAGTCTCGCTCAGCTCTGACCCTTTGCTCACTGCTCCTGGCGTCCTGTCCTGCCCTGCTTCTGCCCGCTGCTCCGGCAGTCCTGTCCTGCCCTGCTTCTGCCCGCTGCTCCGGCAGTCCTGTCCTGCCCTGCTTCTGCCCGCTGCTCCGGCAGTCCTGTCCTGCCCTGCTTCTGCCCGCTGCTCCGGCAGTCCTGTCCTGCCCTGCTTCTGCCCGCTGCTCCGGCAGTCCTGTCCTGCCCTGCTTCTGCCCGCTGCTCCGGCAGTCCTGTCCTGCCCTGCTTCTGCCCGCTGCTCCTGCAGCCCCGTCCTGCTCTGTTCTTGCCCACCGCTTCGGGCGTTCCCTCTCTGCTGTGGTTGTCTACCGCATCTGCGGTTCTGTGACCCAGTCTGTACTGGGTCTTAACCTTTCTGTGCTCCAGCCCGTCCTTTCGGCCAGTACCTCCCTGCCTGCATACTCGCCTGTATCCACCCATCTGCATACCTGCCGTGTTTGCTTTTATCCACCAGTCTGTGCCAGCCTAACCTGCCTGTTCCTGAGTCCCAGTGTGTACTGGGTCCTATCCCGCCTGTGTTCCTACCTGCTAGTGCCTCCCTGTCTGCACTCTAGCTGTGCTTGCCTGTACCCCTCTACCTGTATTGTTCCTGAGTCCCAGTGTGTACTGGGTCCTATCCCGCCTGTGTTCCTACCTGCTAGTGCCTCCCTGTCTGCACTCTAGCTGCGCTTGCCTTTACCCGCCTGCCTGCATACCAGTCGTGCCTGCCTATACCCTCCAGTCTGTGCGCCAGCCTAACCAGCCTGATCCAGTAATCCCTGTTTGGGTCAACCCCCGTGTCCGGAGTTTGACCTGGAGTAGCACCTGGTCCCTCTGCCCGGTTTCTCCCTGGTGCACTGGCGTCGTATGCCGTCGTGCCATCTTGGTCGGATCGGCCAGATACTTAGTCACGCCCCTCCAGGCACTCTCCGGTTCATGGTCCAGTGGAATCACTACAATCACACGCACACGCCGCTCAGCCCGGGCGTGTGCATAACAGCATGCTCAGGCCATGGTTCCCGTTGAGCCCCACGGCCTTCGCTCTCTGAGAAGTTTTCCAGCGAATACATGCATTAAAATAAATAAATAAATATTTTTTTTTCCTTTAGCTGAGTTCCAGGCGAATTACGCACCCGTCCAGATGGATCTATCTGCTCTCGTTCCCGCGGATCCGCTACGTTATTATGGGGATCCTAGACAAAGTCGTGCATTTGTGGAGCAATGCATGCTACACTTCAAGTTCTACCCTCTATGTTTTCCCACCGATCGGGTTAAGGTGGCATTCATTATGTCTTACCTGGCGGGTGATGCCTTGGAATGGATCAACCCCCTATATGAAACACAGGATCCGATCCTCCTGGACCTAATGGCCTTCCTGGTGGCCTTTCTAATGGTCTTCGATGATCCTAACCCGGAGGCTCCTGCTGAAGCTTCACTTCCCAATATCCCGGAGCAGCCCCAATGGGTAATGTGTGTGGGTAGCGCAATAGTCCTCCAGCCCAATGAGACTACTGCCCACCCAGAATCCTCACAGGGTGACTACGCTTTCCGGAATACTTCTCCCAACCTCAAGAGGCAGTCCAGACGTGCTAGACGTAGAGGCAAGCCGTCACGCCAGGGTCTGTCCTCCCTGAGACCTCCTGACCCCAACCTTGAAGTCCCTACTGAAGCTTCATCTCCCTGTATCCCGGAGAAGCCCCAACGGGTAATGTGCGTGGGTAGTGCACCAGTTCTCCTGCCCGAAGAGACTTCTGCCCATCCAGACTCCACACAGGAGAACTTCCTGCACCCGGCATCAGATGCTTCACCCACTTTAACCGGTGTGCATGTCCAAGGATGCTCCAAAGCTGTGGTTACCTCAGAGTCTGTGCACCTCTACTACCTGGCGGAGGACCCCCTGTTGCCTCCTGAATCCTCCGGGATACCACTCGATGACAAATGGAGAGAGAATTCTCTACACCCGGTACTCGATACTTTGTCCGCTTCGTCCTGTGAGCCTGACAATGGGTACCCCAAAGTGGTAGTTACCCCCGAGTCTCTACACCCCTCCGACCAGGCGGAGGACCTCCAGTTGTCTCCTGAACCCTTCGGGGTGCTACCTGGTAGCGAAAGGACAGAGACTCTCCTATACTCTGTACCTGATACCTCGCTCGCTTCGTCCAGTGAGTCCAACCTAGTGTACTCCGAAGCAGAGGTTACTCCCGAGTCTCTACACCCCTCCGACCAGGCGGAGGACCTCCAGTTGTCTCCTGAACCCTTCGGGGTGCTACCTGGTAGCAAAAGGACAGAGACTCTCCTATACTCTGTACCTGATACCTCGCTCGCTTCGTCCAGTGAGTCCAACCTAGTGTACTCTGAAGCAGTGGTTACTCCCGAGTCTCTACACTCCTCTGACCAGGCGGAGGACCTCCAGTTGTCTCCAGAACCCTTCGGGGTGCCACCTGGTGGTAAATGGACAGAGACTTTCCTATATCCTGGATCTGATACCTCGCTTGCTTCGTCCAGTGAGTCCGACCTAGTGTACTCTGAAGCAGAGGTTACCCGTGAGTCTCTACACCCCTCTGACCAGGCAGAGGACCGCCAGTTGTCTCCAGAACCCTTCGGGGTGCCACCTGGTGGAGAATGGACAGAGACTTTCCTATACTCGGTACCCGATACCTCGCCTGCTTCGTCCAGTGAGTCCGACCTAGTGTACTCTGAAGCAGATGTTTTCTCTGAGCCTCTGCACTCTTCTGACCCGGCAGAGGACCTCCAGTTGTTTCCTGAATCCTCCGGGGTACCACCAGAAAACAAAGAGACAGTGACTTTTCCTCATTATGTACCTGATAACCCGTCTATTTCTTCCTGTGAGCTTGACAAGATGTACCTCGAAGCAGAGATTACCCCCAAGTCTCTGTCCCCCTCCAACCCGGTGGAGGACTTCCAGTTGTCTCCTGTACCCTCTGGGGTGCCACCTGAAAATATGTGGAGAGAGACTTCCTTGTGTGCTGTTCCTGGTACTCCACCCGTTTCGTCTGTTGCTAAGGGTGGCTGGATGGGAGGTAGCATCCTAGCTACCCAGAGGAGACCAGTTTTTCCGGTGGACAGGGGAAGTGATCTCTTCGAAGTGAAGAATTGGCCCTCGAATTCCCTGCGGAAGATTCTGGCAGGCCTGAAGAAGAGGGGGCGTAAGGGGGGGGGTACTGTAACATACCTGGCGGCGTCCTTGCATAGTGGTCCATCTCCCACTGTGCAAGAGCGCGCACTTGATCTCCTGTCCAGAATGTCTCTCTGGCTTCCCTCCATGCTATCTGTTTGTGTCTGTTTCTGCTGCTTAAGGGCGGCGCCCGATCACTTCCTGCTTTTTGTACCTGCTGTGGGTCACACCTCTTGTGCGTCCTCAGCCTATTGCTGTCTGTCACCTGGTATATAGCTCAGCTGCGCCCATCTATTCCTGCCTGAGCATAGTGTTTCATTCAGTGTGTGCTTGCACTCTGAAGGTGCCAGGTCCCGTTCTGTGTTCTCTTGTCTGCCTATCCTGGAGGCTGTATTTCCAGGCCTGTCTGAACACGCTCCTAGCCTGTTCCTCCTGCCTTCTAGGGGCCGATTTCCTAGACCCGTTCCTGTATCTTGTCTGACCTGTCTGAACACGCTCCTAGCCTGTTCCTCCCGCCTTCTAGGGGCCGATTACCTAGACCCGCTCCTGTATCTTGTCTGTCCTGTCTGAACACGCTCCTTGCCTGTTCGTCCTGCCTCTCTGGGGGCCGTATTCCCAGACCCGCTCCTGTATTCCGCTGCAGTGTCGGTCTCCTACGTACACTCAGTTCCAGTCTGAACTCTCTCCTATCCTTTACCTGTTTTGCCTCTATGTCCGTTCCCTTCCTTTTTCTGCAGAGTCTGAACTCGTACCTAACTCCTGCTTGTTGTCTCTGTACTCCCGTTTGTGAGTTTGTGGTCCACTCGCTACTTCACTGCAAGTACCCTGTGGGTGTCTGGCTCTGCCTTTCCCTTCCTGTCTGTTCCGTGTGAACAGAGCCCTGTCCCCCCTACTCAGCCTAGCCTGCTCTGACTCCTTTGCTCACCGCTCCGGCGGTTCTAGCCTGCTCTGACTCCTTTGCTCACTGCTCCGGCAGTCTCGCTCCGCTCTTATCCTTTTGCTCACTGCTCCGGCAGTCTTGCTCCACTCTTGCTCACTACTCCAGGCGGTCTCGTCCTGCTTTACTCTTGCTCACTGCTCCGGCAGTCTCGCTCAGCTCTGACCCTTTGCTCACTGCTCCTGGCGTCCTGTCCTGCCCTGCTTCTGCCCGCTGCTCCGGCAGTCCTGTCCTGCCCTGCTTCTGCCCGCTGCTCCGGCAGTCCTGTCCTGCCCTGCTTCTGCCCGCTGCTCCGGCAGTCCTGTCCTGCCCTGCTTCTGCCCGCTGCTCCGACAGTCCTGTCCTGCCCTGCTTCTGCCTGCTGCTCCGGCAGTCCTGTCCTGCCCTGCTTCTGCCCGCTGCTCCGGCAGTCCTGTCCTGCCCTGCTTCTGCCCGCTGCTCCGGCAGTCCTGTCCTGCCCTGCTTCTGCCCGCTGCTCCTGCAGCCCCGTCCTGCTCTGTTCTTGCCCACCGCTTCGGGCGTTCCCTCTCTGCTGTGGTTGTCTACCGCATCTGCGGTTCTGTGACTCAGTCTGTACTGGGTCTTAACCTTTCTGTGCTCCAGCCCGTCCTTTCGGCCAGTACCTCCCTGCCTGCATACTCGCCTGTATCCACCCATCTGCATACCTGCCGTGTTTGCTTTTATCCACCAGTCTGTGCCAGCCTAACCTGCCTGTTCCTGAGTCCCAGTGTGTACTGGGTCCTATCCCGCCTGTGTTCCTACCTGCTAGTGCCTCCCTGTCTGCACTCTAGCTGTGCTTGCCTGTACCCCTCTACCTGTATTGTTCCTGAGTCCCAGTGTGTACTGGGTCCTATCCCGCCTGTGTTCCTACCTGCTAGTGCCTCCCTGTCTGCACTCTAGCTGCGCTTGCCTTTACCCGCCTGCCTGCATACCAGTCGTGCCTGCCTATACCCTCCAGTCTGTGCGCCAGCCTAACCAGCCTGATCCAGTAATCCCTGTTTGGGTCAACCCCCGTGTCCGGAGTTTGACCTGGAGTAGCACCTGGTCCCTCTGCCCGGTTTCTCCCTGGTGCACTGGCGTCGTATGCCGTCGTGCCATCTTGGTCGGATCGGCCAGATACTTAGTCACGCCCCTCCAGGCACTCTCCGGTTCATGGTCCAGTGGAATCACTACAATCACACGCACACGCCGCTCAGCCCGGGCGTGTGCATAACACTGACCCAGTGCCACAGGAGTGGACAGAGATGGATCAGAAAGCACAAAGTACCATATCACTCAGTATAGATGATGACCAGATTGTGCATGTGTGTAAATGTAATACTGCAAAGGAAATGTGGGAGCAGTTGCAAAAGGTACATGAGAGGATAAATTTAAGCAATAAGCTCTATCTCATGAGAAAGCTGTACCAGTCTAAGCTACAGAAAGGCCAGGATATGCAGGATTACATAAGAAGTGTTCTGGAAGTTGTAGAACGCCTGAGAGTCATTGGGGAAGATCTAAAGGACTTTCATGTGGCCGCATTACTGCTTAGTGGCCTTTCAGAGAGGTATGATACGCTTGTAACCGCACTAGATGCGCGTCCAGATGATGAGCTTACACTGGATTATGTCAGGGGGAAGCTCATAAATGAATATAAGCGAAAGGCAGAAGGTGTAAACAGTAGGACATGCAACACAGAATCTGCTTTACAGACAAAAAACCTAACTGATAACAGGAAGCACATAAAAGAAACACGTGAATGTTTTGTTTGCAAGAAATCAGGACATTTGAAAGCTGACTGCAGAGTCTGGAAAGCTAGAATGAATCAGCTGAAAAAGCAAAGCAGTCATCAAAGGGTTAAAAGTGCTGTATCTGGAGAAAATGATTCTGTGAATACTGAAACTGCATTTACTGTCAGTGCAAATACATCAAAGCATGCATGGTGTATAGACTCTGGAGCAGCTAGTCACATGACTAATAACAGAGACTTCTTTTCTAAGCTTAACCAAAGTAAATCAGAGAAAGTGATTATGGCTAATGGTCAGTACATGACTTCAGAAGGCATAGGAGATGGTTATATTGATTGTCAAATCTCACCAACACAAAGCAGGAAGATCCCAGTAAAGGATGTGCTGTATGTGCCTAGTCTTGAAAGTAATCTACTATCTGTGAAAAAACTCACAAAACAAGGAAATGAAGTTACATTTAAGCATGATAGCTGCATCATCTCAAAGGAAGGTCACACACTAGTAGAGGGAAACATCACAGATGAACTTTATCAGCTGAAATGCAAAGAGTGTGTGTATACAGCGCAACAAGAAGAGCATAAAAACTGTATTCATGTGTGGCATATGCGTCTGGCACACAGAGACCCAGAAGCAATAAGAAAGTTAGTCCAAAAGCAACTAGCTGAGGATATTACAATTGATCTATGTAACCAGACAATGAAGTGTACTAGCTGCATCAAAGGGAAAATGTCTAGGAAAGCTTTTCCTAAGAGAATTAGTACAACAACAGCACAGCCACTAGATTTAATACACACAGATGTCTGTGGTCCAATGAGCACTCTGACCCCAGGGAAGAAGAGATATTTTCTCACATTTATTGATGATCATTCAAGATATACAGTTGTCCACCTGCTTCACAGCAAGAAGGAAGTTCCAGAGAAACTTGAAATATACCTAGCTGAAGTATATAATAAATTTGGAAGAATGTCAAAGATTCTACGTGCAGATAATGGGACTGAATATACAAGTAATGAGACACAGAGCATTTTAAAGAAAAATGGAATCCTATTTCAGACCACTGTACCGTACAACCCAGAGCAAAATGGTGTCGCGGAAAGAAGGAACCGAACACTATGTGAAAGTGGAAGAAGCATGTTATTTGATGCAAATCTGCCCACAGTATATTGGGGTGAAGCAATCATGACAGCTTGCTATCTTCAGAACAGACTACCAGGTAAAGCTACAGACAAAACTCCATTTGAGCAATGGAATAGCAGAAAGCCAAAACTACATCACATAAGAATATTCGGAAGTAAAGCATTTGTACATGTTCCCAAAGAAAAGCGAACTAAGTGGGAATCTCACGCTAAGGAAGGTATCCTGGTAGGCTACAGCGAAACCCAGAAAGGTTATAGGATTCTACACCCAGATAAAATATGTGCAAAATACAAGGACCTAAAAACACAGATGTACTGTGATATTAGATAGCCAAAATACTTCCATGTATTGTTGCGTCCAAAGATATTTTCTTCATATTTCTTCATATTCCCCCTTTTTTTTTTTTTTTTTTCATAATTTCACCTTTATTTCCATTTTTATTTTCATAATAATTTTTTGTTTGGGCTTTAAGTGCGCTCTCGACCTGGGCCGTGGCACCACTGTGCGGTTTTGACCTATGAGGTATTTCCAGCTCATGAACCATTGGGGCAGAATATACGCGGTTAGTATATACCGCGGTACATACGGTATGTGCCTGGATGGGTGTCAGCTACTGTATAACTTGGACATTTGCCCTGGCCTGGGGTACTTATGGATGGGAGGGCTTCATGTCACCATCCAACACAAGATGTCAGTTGGTTACCTTGTGTGCCCCTTAATCGTCGCTCCGTAGTGTGCGGTTTTTCCTTGTCTGTGATGCGCACACCGGATGTGACGCTTGCGTGTCACGCCCGGCACCTGCGTTCCACATACCGGATGTCAGCTGACCGGAACCGGAAGTGACACGATCGCGAGTATAGCGCGACTAGGATTTAAAAGAGGACTTATCAGAGTGTCAAATGGCGCTGTCTGGTGAATGAGCTGCGCGATTGTGGGCAGCGTGCATACCGCATGTCTTCTCTTTTTTTCCCCTGATGACTAGCTAAGGCAAAGAAACGCGTCGGGAGCGGTATATTGTGATGGGCTGGTGACCCTATGAGACTTGGTCTGCCCCCATCATATGGAGCTATCTTGAAGTCTGAGAGCAGGAACGGATATCAAAATTGGTGAGGATGTTCCATTTCTATATATAGCAAGGTTAAATGGTTACCATTGATAGGGTTAATGTTTCTGCGTTCTCACATATTGAGACACAATAAGTTGTTATAGTGTCCCGTAGGCTCCATCATTTTCTTTTTGCCACACTTTCTTGGTTGCGTCAGAGATACAATATGCTTATATGACATATATCTATATCTTTGGACGCAACAATACATGGAAGTATTTTGGCTATCTAATATCACAGACAGTACATCTGTGTTTTTAGGTCCTTGTATTTTGCACATATTTTATCTAGTGGTAATAAATGTTAAGTTTTACATTTCTATAGCACTACACCTGCTTGTGTTTACATTTATTTTTTTGTGTAGTTATTTCTAAAACCCCTGCTGCTGCATTTTGATTCTACACCCAGAAACAAACTAGATCACAATAAGTAGAGATGTAGTGATTGATGAGAACTTTGTATCACCCAAGTTTTGTGACATCACGCCAGTAGTCCAGCTGAAGTCACAATTACAAGACAGCAACAAGGAGGATGTAGAGGTCTGGCTGGATTCTTCAACTAATGAAGGAACAACAGAAAAATCAGGTGAATCTGAAATCAGGAGATCGTCAAGATCAAGCAAAGGTATACCAGCTAAACGTCTATCCTACATTGTCAAGACACTACCTGAGTCAGAGCCGCAGTCATGGGATGAAATGCAAGCACTACCTGTCCATGAAAGAACAAAGTGGATCGATGCCGCTAATGAGGAAATCAAATCGCTTCATCAACTCCAAACTTGGAAACTCACCAAGCTACCACAGGGCAAAAAGGCAATCAAGTGCAAGTGGGTCTTCAAAACCAAATATGACTCAGAAGGTAAAGTCCACAGATTCAAAGCAAGGTTGGTTGCAAAAGGATATTCTCCAAAGTATGGCGAAGATTACGATGCTACATTTGCTCCAGTCACTAAACAGACCACGTTCAGAGCTTTGTTAGCTGTAGTTGCTGTACAAAAGATGTATGTCAGACATTTGGATATAAAAACTGCCTTTTTAAATGGTGACATTGAGGAGGACTTATACATGACTCAACCTGAAGGTTATGTAAAAAGAGGTCAAGAGAATCTTGTTTGCAAACTACAAAAATCTCTCTATGGTCTTAAGCAATCAGCAAGAGCATGGAACACCAAGATGAATAAAGTCTTGTTGGAAGACAAAATATACAGATGGAAAGTGGATGTATATTCTCTTATATGTGGACGACGTGATTGTTGTTCATCAAGACGACGCAGAAATTGGAAAAATGACTGAAATTCTGAATCAGCACTTTGAATCAAAAGACCTTGGAAGTGTGACATATTATCTAGGAATCCAAATCCAGAGAGAGGAAGATGGAAGTTTTCTTCTAAACCAAAGTGCAAAAATTAATTTGATTCTGAATCAGTTTAAAATGTCGGAGGTCAAAGGTATATCAACCCCAATGGAACCATCCTACCTGAAGCTGGAAGGAGAAGATGACCTGTTGCCTAACAATGAGAAATATCGTCAGGCAGTGGGGACACTTCTATACATATCAACTATGACTCGACCGGATATCACAACAACAGTTGGAATCCTTTGCAGATATGTGGAAAAACCGCGCCAAAGAGACTGGAATGCTGTTAAGAGACTTCTCCGATATTTGAAAGAAACGCAAGATGTAAATTTAAAACTATCTGCAGCAGGAGATCTAGAACTTACCGGCTATGTAGATGTGGATAGGGCTGGTGATTCGCGTGATCATAAATCCACAAGTGGATACTTGTTTAAAGTTGGAGAAAGTTCAATCTCCTGGTCTAGTAGGAAACAAGTGTCTGTTGCCTTGTCATCTACAGAAGCGGAGTATGTGTCCGCAGCCTATGCAAGCCAGGAGGTTGTTTGGCTAAGACAATTGATGGACGATCTTGGCAAACCGACAACTCAGCCGACGGTGATTTATGAGGACAACCAAGGATGCATTAAACTTGCATGCAGTGAAAAAATCAGTGCTAGAACCAAGCACATTGACGTCAGACATCATCATCTACGTGATTTGATAGATCGTGGGATAATTCACTTTGTCTATTGTGAAACTGATAAGATGGTAGCTGACATTATGACAAAGCCATTGCCACGAGCTAGGTTAAAAGAATTGAGAACCACAATGGGACTAAGAGGATAAGTAGTTGTTGAGTGGGGGTGTTGGAATAATACATATTAATCTGTATGTGTATTGCAACAACTACTGTGCTGTTTCATATGTTGTGCATATTGTGAGGTTGTTAACAAAGTTTAGTTAAAAAAAAAAAAAAACTCCCACAGACAGGATGCCCCCTCCTTCTCTTCCTGTGTTGTTGTTATATATCTGATTTGATTTCCTCATGCTGCAGTAACACCAGACTCCATGCTGTGCCTATGCTGGATATGAATAAACCTACATTCTGTGTTCTAAACTCTGGATGTCACGCGGATTAATCCTCTGCTAACAGAAAGTGAGTAGATGGTGATGAGGTAGGGGGAGAGGGGAGGTTGTGAAGTTAGATAGGGAGCAGAGACGGGTGAAGATAAGGTCTAATGTATTTCCGTCTGTGTGGGTGGCTGAGGAGGAACATTGAGTAAGTTCAAAAGATAAAGTAAGACACAGGAGTTTGGAGGCTGCTGACTGGAGGGTGTCAGTAGGGATGCTGAAGTCACCCATTATGATAGTGGGAATGTCAGCGGAAAGAAAGTGAAGAAGCCAGGTGGAGAATTAGTCAATATAGGTAGTGGCCGGGCCCGGAGGTCGGTATATGACGGCCACTTGGAGGTAGAATAGATGCGGACAGAGTGGACTTCAAAAGAGAAGATAAGGGAGGTTAGAGGTGGGATTGGATTAAAGGTGCAGTTGGTAGAAAGAAGAAGACCCACTCCTCCGCCATGTATGTTGCCAAGGAGAAGAGTGTGGGCAAAGTGGAGGCCATCATAACACAGCGGAGCAAGGGAGGCAGTGTTGGAGGGTGTCAGCCATGTTTCGGTGAGGCCCAGGAAGGAGAAATTGTGAGAGGTAAGGAGGTCATGAATCACATGGAGCTTATTACAGACAGAGTGGGCATTTCAGAGTGCTCCAGAGAGAGGGAGCAGAGGGGTGGTCGTCAAGGACACAGGTTTTACATAGGAGAGATTGCGGTAATTCATATTAGGATGAGAGCGATAAGAGGGGGAATAAATGGGAAGTATCAGATGTGGGCAGGCTGACATTATGGGGAGGCAAACAAAGCAAATGCCTGGGGCCCCCACTCCCTCAGGGGCCCCCAGTGGGGGCATAATGGTTGCGGTCACACTGGGGGCTGTGTTGGGGGCTCCTTTCCAATTATCAATGAGACAGGAGCTACGTCGTTCCTGCACTCTCAATAGAAACGGCCAGGCAGCGCTCCATCCCCTCCAGCCCCTGCCAGTGACTTTGGTCTGAGACTGAGCTGGGTTTTTTCTGCGCATGTGACAGGATGCTGAAGGAATCAGGTGAGGCGCTGACACGTACAAGTGTGTGAGGCAAAACCTGTGCCTCGTCCCAGCACTGCAGCCTCTGTCTGTTCCCTCTGACTCCCAGCTCATGGTCCGTGACTTGAAGCTTATCTTTTAATGTTCCATGCTATTATGGACAACAGCAAGATATCTTACTGAAAAGTGCAGCCGGCATTCCAGGCTGTGCGGTGGGCTGCCTTTTCTGCAATATATCTTAGTGGAAACTGTCAGACTGATGTCAGCTGAGCTCACCAAGCAGAAAACACTTTGGTAACTAGTAGCTGATGGAGCGGGGATGAGGGAGGCTGGGAGATAGGAGACTGGGGGGTTGTCAGCAGGCTCGGACAGGCCTGGCGGGGTGCCAGGAAATTTCCCGGTGGGCCCCGGCCCCCTGCAGAGAAGGCAGAGGAGAATTTAAAAAAAAAAAAAGGAAAAAAAAAGTGGTCGCGGGCCCTTTAAGGGCGCGCGCACACACTCTCACCGCCGCCGCGATGCCCAGAACAGTAGCGGGAGTGGCCTGGGAGCAGGAGAGCCGAAGAGCAGAGCAGGGGCTGTACTGCAGCGTCACATTTAGCAGACAGGGCCGCACGTCTGCTGAAAGTGACGTCACAGCGCGCCCTGCACTGCAGTCTTCCGCCTTAGGAGCGCTTCTGTACTGTACAGATTGTGTAATATAGTGTGTGTTTGTATGAATTTTTATGTATATGCTGCCTGCCTGTGTGTGTATATGCCTGTGTGTGTGTGTGTATATATCCCTGTGTATGTGTATATGCCTGTGTGTACAGTCATGGCCAAAAGTTTTGAGAATGACACCAAAATTATATTTTCCCATGATCTGCTGGCCTCTGGTTTTTATTAGTGTTTGTCTGATGTTTATATCACATACAGAAATATAATTGCAATCATATTATGAGTACAAATAGGTTATATTGACAGTTAGAATGAGTTAATGCAGCAAGTCAATATTTGCAGTGTTGCCCCTTCTTCTTCAAGACCTCTGTAATTCTTCCTGACATGCTCTCAATCAACTTTTGGACCAAATCCTGACTGATAGCAGTCCATTCTTGCATAATCAATGCTTGCATTTTGCCAGAATTTGTTGGTTTTTGTTTGTCCACCCGTCTCTTGATGATTGACCACAAGTTCTCAATGGGATTAAGATCTGGGGAGTTTCCAGGCCATGGACCCAAAATCTCTATGTTTTGTTCCATAAGCCATTTTGTTATCACCTTTGCTTTATGGCAAGGTGCTCCATCATGCTGGAAAAGGCATTTTTGGGCGCCAAACTGCTCTTGGACGGTTGGGAGAAGTTGCTCTTGGAGGACATTCTGGTACCATTCTTTATTCATGGCTGTGTTTTTAGGCAAGACTGTGAGTGAGCCGATTCCCTTGGCTGAGAAGCAACCCCACACATGAATGGTTTCAGGATGCTTTACAGTTGGCATGAGACAAGACTGGTGGTAGCGCTCACCTCTTCTTCTCCGAATAAGCTGTTTTCCAGATGTCCCAAACAATCGAAAAGGGGATTCATCAGAGAAAATGACTTTGCCCCAGTCCTCAGCAGTCCACTCCCTGTACCTTTTGCAGAATATCAGTCGGTCCCTGATGTTTTTTCTGGAGAGAAGTGGCTTCTTTGCTGCCCTCCTTGGAACCAGCCCTTGCTCAAAGAGTCTCCGCCTCACAGTGCGTGCAGAAGCACTCACATCAGCCTGCTGCCATTCCTGAGCAAGCTCGGCACTGCTGGTAGTCCGATCCCGCAGCTGAAACAGTTTTAAGATACGGTCCTGGTGCTTGCTGGTCTTTCTTTGGTGCCCTGGAGCCTTTTTGACATGCTTCTCCTTGAAGTTCTTGATGATGCGATAGATTGTTGACTGAGGTGCAATCTTTGTAGCTGCGATACTCTTCCCTGTTAGGCCATTTTTGGGCATTGCAATGATGGCTGCACATGTTTCTTTAGAGATAACCATGGTTAACTGAAGAGAAACAATGATACCAAGAACCAGCCTCCTTTTAAAGTGTCCAGTGATGTCATTCTTACTTAATCATGACTGATTGATCGCCAGCCCTGTCCTCATCAACACCCACACCTGAGTTAATGGATCAATCACTAAAACGATGTTAGCTGCTCCTTTTAAGGCAGGACTGCAATGATGTTAAAATGTGTTTTGGGGGTTAAAGTTCATTTTCTGGGCAAATATTGACTTTGCAAGTACAGTAATTGCTGTTAAGCTGATCAATCTTTGACATTCAGGAGTATATGCAAATTGCCATTACAAAAAATGAAGCAGTAAACTTTGGAAAAATTACTATTTGTCTCATTCTCAATACTTTTGGCCATGACTGTATGTGTATATGCCTGCGTGTGTGTATATTCCTGTGTGTGTGTATATGCCTGCATTTGTGTGTGTATATGCCTGTGTGTGTACAGTGTGTGTATATGCCTGCCTTCATGTGTGTGTGTGTATGCCTGCATGTGTGTACAGTGTGTGTGTATATGCCTGCATGTGTGTGTGTATATATACCTGCATGTGTGTGTATATGCCTGCATGTGTGTGTGTGTATGCCTGCATGTGTGTGTGTGTATATGCCTGCTTGTGTGTGTGTATGTATGCCTGCATGTGTGTGTGTGTATATGCCTGCATGTGTGTGTGTGTGTATATGCCTGCATGTATGTGTGTTTGTGTATGCCTGCATGTGTGTGTGTGTATATGCCTGCATATGTGTGTGTGTGTGTGTGTATATGCCTGCTTGTGTGTGTGTGTATGTATGCCTGCATGTGTGTGTGTGTATATGCCTGCATGTGTGTGTGTATATGCCTGCGTGTGTGTGTGTGTATATGCCAGCATGTGTATGTATTTGAGTGCCTGCATGCCTACGTGTATATGTGTCTTCACACGTTTGTGCGTGCTTCCCTGCTTGTCTGCATTTTTGTGTGTGATTGTCTGAGTGTGTCTGTGCATGATTGCGTGTGCATTTCTGTGTGTGCTTGCCTGCGTGTGTACGTGTCCCCATTTCTGTGGGTATGTGTATCTGCGTGTGTATATTAGGGCTCTTTCACATGTCCTGATATTTACGGGACTGGAGATATGTGTCCACCTGTGTGTCATCCGTGTGACACATACCAGTGCTTGGGAATCAGTGTACAGTTAACGCTGTTCCCAAGAGCCGGGTGCTGAGCGCTTGCCCTCATCATGGACCCCTGCCGGCACTGCGATCAGCAGCAGCAGGGTCAATGATGAGAGTAGTAGTCAACTCCCGCCGTGTCCAACTGTAAAAATAGGAATAAAATTAAAAAATCCTTGTACTCACCTCTCCTAAGTGTCACCCGCTGTAATCTGTGCGAGCGCTCACGCCGAAGAGAATGACTTCTGCAGCGAGCGGGCCTCGGAGCTGCACTCAGTGATTGACAGGGCACCGCTTGTTGAGCGCAGCTCCGGGGTCCACTCGCTGCAGGAGTCATTCTCCTCGGCGTGAGTGCTCGCACGGATTACAGCGGGTGACTCTTAGGAGAGGTGAGTATAAGGATTTTTTTTATTTTATTCCTATTTTTACAGTTGGACACTGCTGGAGTAGACTACTACTCTCATCATTGACCCTGCTGCTGCTGATCGCAGCGCCAGCAGGGATCTATGATGAGGGCAGCGCTCAGCACCCAGTGCTTGGGAAGAGCACTAACTGTCATCAGTGTGCGGGACGTTTTGCGGCCTGTGCAGCAGGTAAAAAACAGACATGTCAACGTGTTTTGCCCATGGACAACACATGGTCTGTGGAAAGTGGAAACACACTGACGTGTGCACATTCATTTGAATGGGTCTACGTGTACCAGTGTCTGTGGTACATGAGGAAACTGTCACCGCATGTACTGACGTGTGAAAGAGCCCTTAGTATGTGTCTGTGTGTGTAAGCGCGCTTCTGCATGTCTGTGTGGTCTTCCGATGATTTATTATATTTGGGGAGAGAAATTTTAGGAGACAAAATGGGGAGATGTGTGAAGAAACGGTATGGTGAACTAGAGGAGGGGTGGGAATGAGTGCAGGAACAGAATGGGGAAGGGGGATGTATAAGGAAACAGTATGGAGAGTGGGGGAATAGTGTGAGGAGATAGTATGGAGAGAGAAAAGTGTGATGTGACACAGCACAGAGACTAGGTAGTGAGGGGGAAGGTATAGAGATGCGGCAGTATGGGGGAAACAGTGTGAGGGCACAGAAAGGAGGTAACAGTATGCTGAGGAGGTGGAGTGTGATGAAGGGGCACAGTATAGAGACTGGGTAGTATAGGGGGGACACAGTGTGAGAGGACAGTGTGAAGAGGGGGCCCAGTATGGTAAGGAGAGGACAGTGTGGAGAGCATGTACCATAAGAGTGGTAGAGTGTATGTCATATTTTGTGCAGGGAGCATTGTAAGAGTTAGGTTTATTTAGGGGCTCAGTGTAGATATTTTTATTCAGGAGCATCATAATGACACTGCTATCTTTAAGGGCATCATGTGGGGATGTGCTGCAGAAGACCGGAGAAGATGGAAGTCTGCAGAGACGAGCTGTGGAACTCATCATGGAGTCTGGACAAGAGGAAGAACAGAAAGAGAACGACTCTAATCAGAGAAGCCGTCTCAGGTAAGATACCTGCATGTAAATGTTCATTTGTGATCCTGCCTGTGTCTCATCAGTAATGTGGTTCCTGTATGGTCTGCAGTCTGATGATGACTGATAACTCCCAGTATCTCTATTGTTAATTACATACTGGGAGTTGTAGGTTTATGCGATACAAAGATATATGGGTCTGACCTGACATTACAATTGATGGTGGTTCAGATGATGTATTCGTGTACTGATGTGTTTGTGCGCGTCTGCGTGTTTGTGCGCGTCTGCGTATCTGGAATAATATGTATTTTTGTAAGATGCGTGTATGTAACTGTGCATTGTGGTGTGTAATAACATTCATATGCTTGAGGCACCTTTACTAAATCTGTTAGGACTCACTCACATGTGTTAGGGAATTCCATTTGTCTTTCCACATTTAGGAACAGACAAGTGAAATATGCTAACCCTGACAAAACTGTCACCATAGGGATGTGCTTGTATGGACACGGGTTCAGGAGCTGAGCCTGCTCCATACTGGGCAGATGTCGGCTGTGTTACATAGCCGGCGTCTGCCTGTAACAGCAGTGATCAGAGCTCGCCTTGATTGCTGCTGTTTTGAGTATTTAAGTGCCCTTGTCAATCACTGACAGCGGCATTTAGATAGCACAATGGCCGGTGCATGCAGTCACCTGTTCCCTTCAGCCCCCTGTGACGCAGTTGCAGGTTGCTGATGGGTTGCCAGTAGTGCTGAGTGCGCGTGGTTGGATAAGAGACATTACAGTCACCGCGAGCTACAAAGTGCTGCAATAACGTCAGGCACCTTAATTGTGACACTTCCATGGAGCCCAACCTCAGGCTGAGCGTTATTGAATGACTAACATGGCAGCAACACCTGGCAACTAGTGCTGAGTGAGTGTGGTTGGATAAGGTGTGATCCCAGCATGCTCAGGTGTTATCTGAGTATCTTGTAGTGCTCTGCTAATATGCTCGAGTCCCCGGGGTAGCATGTTTTGCGGCGGTAGACAGAAGCAACACATGCAGGGATTACCTAACAAACAGGCAATTCCTGCATGTGTTGCGTCTGTCTACTGCCGCAAAACATGCTACCCCTGTCTATATAAGACCTAACAGCTCACAGTGCTGTCAGACCAAATGAGAATCAAAGGAACTGCCCAAGGAGCTCAGAGACAAAATTGTGGCAAGGCACAGATCTGGCCAAGGTTACAAAAGAATTTCTGTATTACTCAATGTTCCTAAGGGCACAGTGGCCTCCATAATCCTTAAATGGAAGAAGTTTGGGACCACCAGAAGTCTTCCTAGACCTGGCCATCCAGCCAAACTGAGCAATCATGGGAGAAGAGACTTGGTGAGAGAGGTAAAGAAGAACCCCAAGATCACTGTGGCTGAGCTCCAGAGATGCAGTAGGGAGATGGGAGAAAGTTCCATAAAGTCAACTATCACTGCAGTCCTCCACCAGTCAAGGACTCCCAGACTATGAGAAATAAGATTCTCTGGTTTGATGAGATGAAGATAGAACTTTTTGGTGATAATTCTAAGCAGTATTTGTGGAGAAAACCAGGCACTGCTCATTACCTGCCCAATACAATCCCAACAGTGAAACATGGTGGTGGCAGCATTGCTATGGGGGTGTTTTTCAGCTGCAGGGACAGGATGACTGGTTGCAATTGAAGGAAACATGAATGTGGCCAAGTACAGAGATATCCTGGATGAAAACCTCTTCCAGAGTGCTCTTGACCTCAGACTTGGCCAAAGGTTCACCTTCCAACAAGACAATGACCCTAAGCACACAGCTAAAATAACAAAGGAGGGGTTTGAGAACCACTCTGTGACCATTCTTGACTAGCCCAGTCAGAGCCCTAACCTAAACCCAATTGAGCGTCTCTGGAAAGACCTGAAAATGGCTGTCCACCAACGTCCAGCATCCAACCTGACGGAACTTGAGAGGATCTGCAAGGAAGAATGGCAGAGGATCCCCAAATCCAGGAGTGAAAAACTTGTTGCACCATTCCGAAGAAGACTCATGGCTGTACTAATTCAAAAGGGTGCTTCTACTCAGTACTGAGCAAAGATTCTGAATACTTATGACCATGTGATATTTCAGTTTTTCTTTTTTAATAAACTTGCAAAAATGTCTACATTTCTGTTTTTTTCAGTCAAGATGGTGTGCAGAGTGTACTTTAATGAGTAAAATATGAACTATTTAGAATTTACCAAATGGCTGCAATGAAACAAAGAGTGAAAAATGTAAAGGGGTCTGAATACTTTCCGTACCCACTGTATTACTGCAGCACACTTACAGAGCAACACAGAATTCGTCAGCAGACCTGTATCTACACATGTAAACCTACATAAGAGATATCACTAAAGAGAAGTGTGTTGTACCCCTAAGAAGATATCAAAACCAAAAAGAAGGGAATCCTAGTCAAATACCGCTCAATATATATAATGTTAATAAATATGGAGGAGACGGAGACCCAAACGAAAACAAAGGTTTGTTAAATATATAAACCATTTTATTGTACATCAATTATAAATATAATACCAATAATACAACAATATAAGGTAAGGGGGAGAAGTACAATTAAAAAACAGGGAGGATGGAAACAATCCCTGAATATAAGGATAGAACCAGATAATGAGGAGCTCCTGTGAGATGAAAAATGCTCTAGAGTTCTAGGGGCAAACACAATTAGGGCGGGCTAGTAATTACTGCAAACTGCGAGACTAAGAAATATGATGAATAGTCTATAAAAAACAGGAAAAAATATGAATATACCTGCAAAAGAAGTATACTAACAAGTAGAATATGCAAGCATATAATCCGGTATAATTAAATAAATTAAATACTAAAACCTCACAGCTAACTGACAATTATATAAGGTATAAACATCAGAGAGTTTAGCTGATCAATTGTGAGTGGCCGTAGTTTTAATAAGAACCCGGAAAAAAGGCTCGATGTTTATAATACGTTTTAACAGTACGCAAAATATAGGTGAAGCAACCCTGATGTTCTACAGCACTAGTGTCTTATAAGTGGCGTGCATTGCAGTCAGTTAAATAAATACATAGTAGAGAGCAGGAAGGCAAATCTTTAAACTTTGCCTGTATAATACCCCTGCAATATCTATATAATAATCAGAAGTTGGTCAAAAGACGAGATGGCCGCAGTAGATGCTAATCCCCAATATGGGGTGCAGGTGAAAATAATGAAGCCAATTAACCCTGGTAGATATAATCATAACAAGAGCATAAAGACATAAACATATGATGGTATCAGGAGAGCCCGAAGATAATCAGTCATAAAGTATGTGCACCAGTACCATGTCTCACGAGAAGCACAGGAGCATCCAGATGGTGTGTGTGAGCCTCGACATGCATTTCACCAACTGCGGCCTCGTCAGGCTCTCCGGACACCGTCATATGTTTATGTCCTTATGCTTTTGTTATGATTATATCTAGCAGTGTTGCTAGATATAATGCTATGATTTAACAAAAAAAAAAACCTGGCCTCCTCCACCCCTTAATAGCCAGCCATCACACACCTTATTTCCCCCGTCGCCCAGTACAGCTCAATGAGTTGTTATGGAGGAGGGGGAAAAGTGTAACTATAGTCACAGGTAAATGTAATTATTTTACATAGCAAAGCAATACAGCTTTAAATGCTATGATTTAAAAAAAAAAATCTGGCCTTCTTCCACCCCTTAATAGCCAGCCATCACACACCTTATTTCTCCGTCGCCCAGGACAGCTCAATGAGTTGATATAGAGGAGGGGGAAAAGTGTAACTATAGTCACCAGTAGTCACCGGTAAATATAATTTTTTTTACATAGCAAAGCAATATAGCTTTAAATGCTATGATTTAAAAAAAAAAAAAAACTGGCCTCCTTCCACCCCTTAATAGCCAGCCATCACACACCTTATTTCCCCGTCGCCCAGGACAGCTCAATGAGTTGTTATAGAGGAGGGGGAAAAGTGTAACTATAGTCACCGGTAGCCACCGGTAAATATAATTATTTCACACAGCAAAGCAATATAGCTTTAAATGCTATGATTTAAAAAAAAAAAAAAAACTGGCCTCCTTCCACCCCTTAATAGCCAGCCATCTCACACCTTATTTCCCCGTCGCCCAGGACAGCTCAATGAGTTGTTATGGAGGAAGGGGAAAAGTGTAATTATAGTCACCGGTAGTCACCGGTAAATATAATTATTTTACATAGCAAAGCAATATAGCTTTAAATGCAATGATTAAAAAAAAAAAAAAAACTGGCCTCCTTCCACCCCTTAATAGCCAGCCATCTCACACCTTATTTCCCCATCGCCCTGGACAGCTCAATGAGTTGTTATGGAGGAGGGGGAAAAGTGTAACTATAGTCACCGGTAGTCACCGGTAAATATAATTATTTTACATAGCAAAGCAATATAGCTTTCAATGCTATGATTTAAAAAAACAAACCAAAAAAAAAAAACTGGCCTCCTTCCACCCCTTAATAGCCAGCCATCTCACACCTTATTTCCCCGTCGCCCAGGACAGCTCAATGAGTTGTTATGGAGGAGGGGGAAAAGTGTAACTATAGTCACCGGTAGTCACCGGTAAATATAATTATTTTACATAGCAAAGCAATATAGCTTTAAATGCTATGATTTATAAAAAAAAAAAAACTGGCCTCCTTCCACCCCTTAATAGCCAGCCATCTCACACCTTATTTCCCCGTCGCCCAGGACAGCTCAATGAGTTGTTATGGAGGAAGGGGAAAATTGTAATTATAGTCACCGGTAGTCACCGGTAAATATAACTAGAATATTTTTTCTCTTATGTACTATATACATAGCGTAACACTATACATATAGTATCATAAGGCTCTTATTGTCAGGGGCATGTAGTGTGCATGGTATTCCCAGGCACACCATAATGCCACACATAAAAGTCCCTACTGGGCACTTACCTCCCTTGCCTCATCCATCTTTATGGCCATCCTTTTGAACAGGAATATCTTCTGTGTTCTTCTGGGGTCCTGATCCTGGCTTGAGTCCTGACACGCTTATTTCTTGCTTGTCCAGGTCCTGCTTGCCCTTCCGGATCTTCTTATTTTGATGTTCTTCTTGGGGTTTAGGAAGACAGCTTGCTCTGATGATATTAAAGAGCCGGTGGATGGTTTGGGGTTTTCCAGCTGATGTTGGTAAATGAAAACCCCGTGAACAAGGCCTGGTGGTCTGCTGAGAGGGCTGAGTTGTTAGCCTCTGCTGCTTCCAGAATTTGAAGATTGAATGGTCTGGAGCCGCGCTGGATGTTACTTGGCTATAAGAGAAAAAGAAAACACAAGAAGGTGATTACATAAGAACAGTATATAGTAAAGTTCAGGAAAGCTAGAGGCTCTCTACATATGTCAACCAATGATCGGCAGATTTTGTCACTATCTGCTGATCATTTAACATGTATGGGGGCTTACAATCTCACCACTGACAAATCAGCGACCTTCACTGTTATTAGTAATCTGACGAATTTGGAAAAAGTGATTAAAGCTATGTGAAACTATTCATAAATGAGTCTGTATAAAACATCTCCTCTAATACTTACTGGCACAGGAACATGTGGGGGACACATTCTAAGGGCTTCCACCGAGTCCCAGTCAATACGCTGGAAAAACCTATGGGCTCTGATGTTACCATGGACTCCGAGGCGCCTGGCAGGATCTTCCCGGAGGAGCTACAAAAGAAGAAAAAAAAATGTTTATATTTATATAACAGCTTCATAAATAAAATTTAACTAAAATAAATAAATATTATATATATTTATGAAAAAAAAAAGCCTAATATTAGTGTTTTTTTTCTGACATCTTCAATAATACATGACAGGTAATATATACCATCACGTCACCCCTACAAGTGTTTACGTGTTATATTGAACACGTAAACACTTGACCTAACATGAGATTCCACTCCCACCAATGGAGCTGAATATAATAGTAAATTACCGCTAACATCACAATAAATCACACAATAATATAAAAGTAATACAACTTATATCATGTACTGACCTTTTTAATGATGTTCTTCGCCTCCTTGCTGGAAGCGTTGAATAGTCCTCGATGGTATTTGGACCTGCTGGTAATCATGATGTTCAAAATGATGCCAAATGCATACCAGTCTACCCCAGCATTGTACTCCTCCGCAGCCAGCATCTCAGGAGCCATGAAGCCTGGTGTCCCAGCGTATTCGGTGGCTGTCCGGTCTCCATAGATGTTCTCAAGTGCCAGACCGAAGTCGGCAATCTTTATATGGCCCGTCGCAGCCACCAAGATGTTAGAAGGCTTGAGATCTCTGTGAAGAAGACAAATGGATTCTTATCAGTGTCCGCTGTATAATTCTCAGTATTGCTGTGTATAGTTATAGGCATCACTGGTGGTGGAGGATTAGATGTATTTCTAGTTACCGGTGGATGATGCCCTTAGAATGCAGGTGTTGAATTCCACACACAAGTTCTGCGGCGTAGAATCTGGCCGAAAGAAAAGAGGAGAAAATAGTTTTTAGTGAATCAGAAACTCAGAAATATATATTGCCCAAAAGACTAGACAGGCAGGACTTATCAGGATTTTATATTTCTGGTTATTATATACAAGTATTTATATTATTATAATGGTCTAGAAGGGCAGTCGCACATATCGTATTGATTATAAGGCACCTGGACCTGCTCATCCTAAGTATAGGACATCAATGTTAAAGTAGTGGATAACCTCTTTAAGTTCCTTCTTGCCTATAGGGATACACAATTGCTACTATTACAATGTATATTCATATGGTGTTAAAGGATTATCCAGGATCAGAAAAACATGGTGTCTTTCTTTAAAAAATAACGCCACATGACTAATGTGAATGAGGATGAACTGCGATGCCTCACACAACCTGTGGACAGGTGCGGTGCTATTTTTGGAAATAAAAATTAGAGCTGTATTTTTCTAAGTGTTTCCCTAATAACATCCCTGTGAATGGGAGATATGAATTTACGTGAACGTTAGGGCTAACAATCGAATCAATCTAGTCAGTCTCATTTAGAAAATACATAGCTGTATGGCTTAGACTGTGAATACTGTACCGTGCACTGGGGATGTCAAGACACCCCTTCCTCATCAGGAGATGGTGGAATTCGCCACAGGTGACATACTCCATCCCAAGAAGCACAAGCTCCTGTCAGACAAGACGTAGAAATCAGTCGTATGATAAAGTCATTGTAGCAGTCATACATTTACTAACACTCAATAATCAGTGATTTCTTCTGCGATTTCTTCTGTGATTAATCTCTGTTCCACTTACTCGTGGAGATATAGTTGCATAATAATAGCAGTAATGATACTTTCTTCTTTTACTATGTGTTTATTAGTTATTCTAAGTATATACATATAGAAGATATATCTACATATGTAGAATGTGATGTGCTAAATGTACAGCATTACTTTTCACTGTAATGTTGCCTTCTGCATTTCTCACCATTATGAAGTACTCATTAAGAATGACATCCATAGGGGTGGACAAATGACTTCAGATATTGGGAGCCAGTTGAACCACTCCAAGACTTTCCATAGACTTCAATAGAGAAACCCCAAAAGTTAACCGTCAGCATCATATTTCTAGGCACATTGCCTGGTTCCCAGGGTTTGTCCAGTGTTCCCACAGTAGGTGACAGCTACACATACAAGGAGCAGGACATGAAAATGTTTCCAATGCTGAAATGTTAACAAACACCAGATATAAACGTGGACATATCCTGTGCATATAGATGAGTGCACTTTATTCTTTATCCAATATTAATGAACAGGTCACAATTTTACCTTGGTCTGAAAGGCGAATGTGCCATGAAGAAGGAAGGGGCTGCCAGATGCAAGTTGTAACACACGCCGCTCCACCAACGCGCGCTCCTCTCCTTCAGCTAGCAGGTTCCTCTTTGTGATGACTTTTACAGCAAATTGCTGGCGGGTATATCTATCTTCCGCCAGCACCACCTAGAAAAAAATGGTCATTAGTTGATGATCTTCATTAAAGGTGTTGTCTGGCCTTGGGGTACAAGTCTGCAGACACTTTATGTGAGTGTAGACTCATGAGGATTCTCCAGTGATGGGAGCAGATGGTCATTTATCCAGCCTCACTCAATTCCCTTGTATTGAGCGAGCCTGTGTAAGGGGGTGTTGACTGGACCGTCGCATTCATACCCCTGAAGACACCAATCGTGTTGTATTGTAGTGTAAACGATGTCCTGCAGTTTTCAGTATATATGGTGTAATTACATAGTTACAGTATGTCATATTATGTGAATTGTAATATAGAGTGTGATATGGTCATATGTATAATGTATAGTGTACAGCATAGGATTGCGCAAGATAAGACATAGTTTAGGACTTAGGAGTTGACATAGGTAGGATGAGAATAGTGTAAGAAAGTGTTCATGTTTAGGACTAGCTCATAGTGGGAGGGAAAAGTGCCAGTTAAAGGAGACTGCTTCCTGTTTGTAGAGCGTTCGTGAGTGATATAAGATCAAATTCAAGGGCAGTTGGGGCTGATATCAAGAGTGAGTACATATTGTTCTGGGTGATATGAGGCCTTACAAAAATTCACTGCAGACATTCCTGCAATGTCCGGAGATCAGGGCTCGATTCAGGTGCTATGGCAAGCACCTCACCCCTTTACATACAGAGGAAGATGGACGTGCAATTGTGTATGGGAAATGTAACAGATCTCGGGTGTATTGTGGAACTCAACTGGGATATCCTGGGGCTGACAGGATCAGTGAACGTAGGGATAGTCCAGTTAGAACGTAAATAAATGCTGAAAATGTTCTGTACTATGGAAATAAGAAATGGAGAATGTTGTGCCCGATACTGTGTATTACAATCTGATGCAATTGAACTGTCGAGTAAACTTCTGTGTGTTGAAACGAACTGAGTGTTCCCTAATCTATGTGCGGCAGCTCCTTAAGTTGAAGACCTGGAGACAGCTGGGGCCTGTGGCCTACAAGTGAGTGTAACGCACCCTACACGCAACAGCACATTTGAACTGGCACACAATTTTTCTGTAAAGTGCCAGGGCGACATGGACAGCTGCACATGTCTCGTCGGCACATGACCACATGTATGCAAATTGCATACCTGCAGTTATGCTCCTGCCCATTTCTGGCACCGGCACTGGAGAACCTCAACAGCACACACACTGCACACTGTGAGGACTCACAAGTCTGTAGTCACATAGTTACTGCAGACTTGTACCCTAAGGCCGAACAACTCATTGAAATAAGTGTGGAGGGGAGCAGGAAAGTGACACCATTGCTATTTCTTTAATAATTATTTTATATTTCTACAGTTTCTTACTAGCTTACATACAGGAGATCTAATAGCTATAAACATGGGCACTAGGAAATAACCCCACTAGAATTACCCATTAAAGCTAGGAGGTTAAAGGATTACTTGTGTGTAGGAATTATTTCCACCCAACATACCTTTTTCTAATAGCCTATTATGTATACATTACTTAATATTGCTGCATATTCTTTTGTTATGCACCATGGGGTTTGCCTGTGTTTTTAGCCTTATCTGATTTTCTCTTTTTTCATCAGATTTTATCATGTGTCTAAATTGTACTAATAAAATATATACCTTTTATGCTACCTTGGCTATTGCTCATAGTTTTTTGTATAGGTTATTTCAAGATCGATAAAGATTTAAGCAAAACAAAAGATCATTTTACCCTATGAAAGACCACTTTGCTTGTTTGTCGGGCGAACGTCAGCCTGTTTCCACTGGTTTCCGATAACTGCGCAGTGTGAATGCACCTTAATCTGCAGCACAGACCTGAGACTACATTTGCAGACACTTTGTCCTGATCCTAAACTCCTTTTCACTCCACAGCACCTCTGGTGTCAGGTTTTATGTTGCAGTGATGCCAGGAGTTAGGCTATGTGCCCACGATGCAGAAATGAAGCAGAAAATTTCTGCAGCATTTCTGCATCTCCCTGGCAGAAAAAACGCATGCAGATTGTACATGCAGATTGTGCATGCTTTTTTCCTGCAGAATACATGCGGATCCACATGCGGATTCACATGCGTTTCCGCATGCAGATTGACAAGCGCTTTCCAGGCGATAGCATCACTTGGAAAGTGCTTGACAACTAGGTCACACTGTATAAATCCATGCAAACAGCATGGATTTATACAGTGTGAAACGTAAAAATAAAATAAAATAAAGCTATACTCACCCCCGATGCCCCGGCGTGGCTGCAGCGCTCCTTCCTGTCTAGTTCCCGGCTGCCGGCATATCGTGAGACAGAGCGGTGAAGGGCCTGCGGTCACATGACTGTGACGTCACCGAAGGTCCTTCAGCGATGCCGGCATGCAGAGAAGCCTTCGGAAAGGTGAGTATTAACTTTATTTATTATTTTATTCTTTTTTTTACAGGAACAATGGTACCCAGGTCTGGATGAGAGTCTTCTCTCCTCCAGAACTGGGTACCATCCGTACATAGAGACGCATAGAATTCACTTGTAGAAATGCACAGACGCGCATTCTATGCGTCTCAATGCAAGTCAATAGCGGGGCTTCCGCTGCGCTTCCGCAAAATTAAATGACATGCTGCGGATTTTTGTACGCAGCATAAACGCTGCGGAAAAATGCGCAGCATGTGCATAGAACATGCGGAATCCCCTTGGGGACCATGGGGTGCGGATTACCTAGTGTTTCACAAGCGTTTCCGCTGCGGAAATTCCGCATCATAAACGCTTGAAAAACGCTACGTGGGCACCCAGCCTTATAAGAATTGCAGAAAACACGAGAGGTGAATATATTGTGAAGAGTATGCTTTGGGATATTTGCTGGCTTCTCTGGTAATCAAGGAGCTCTCTCCTTTTCCCAGGAATGTCCTAAAAAATCAGAGAGTTGTCTGTAATAGTATTAGGAGGCTTGTCCTCAATTCGATTTTTGTCCTAACTTCAGGGAGTAGTATGATTAAAAAATAAAACGATACTACCCTGATAAATCCTTTGCTATTCCAGAGCCTGGCACAGTAGTCCAAACCTGCACTTGTTTACCTTGCTGCAGACAATCACTGGTCTCATTGAGGATGTCTCTATTTATTGGACAAAACCATTGAGACGAGTCATTGGTTAGCAATCAGGAGAATGTATGAGACGTCACCACTGCTGACACGGAATTTTTTGAATTATTACTTTTTAACTGTGGACAATATCTTTAATAAATGTCATTCTCAGTACACACACATATATTCACTCATACTTATGTAGCTACGTACATGCAGATGTACAATGTAGTGCCTTGAAAAAGTATTCACATCCTGTGAACTTTTCCACATTTTTTCAAGTTACATGCAAAAACTTAAATGTATTTTATTGGAATTTTATGTGATATACCAACACAGAGTACAAGTATTTGTGAAGTGTAAAGGAAATGATACATGTTTTTCTGAATATTTTAAAAATGTAAATCTGAAAATCGTGACGTGCATTTGTATTCAGCCCCTCTGAGTCAACACTTTGTAGGACCACCTTTTGCTGCAATTACTGCTGCAAGGTATTTTTCTACCAGCTTTGCACTATAGGTTGAAATTTTTGCCCACTTTTCTTTGCAAACTAGCTGTGAGATTGGATAGAGAGCGTTTGTGAACAACAATTTTTAAGCCTTGCCACAAATTCTCAATGAGATTTATGTCTGGACTTTAACTGGGCTATATAAACACACGAGTATGTTTTTATTTAAACCATCTTATTGTAGCTCTGGAAGTATGTTTAGAGTCGTTGTCCTGCGGGAAGGTGAACCTTCATCTCTGTTTCAAGTTTTTCCAGCCTCTAACAGGTTTTTCCTACAAGATTGTCTTGTATTTAGCTCCATCCATCTTCTAATCAACTCTGACGAGCGTCCCTGTTAAAGAAAAGCATCCCCACAGCATGATGATTCCACCACCATGTTTGACGGTGGGGATGGTGTTTTCAGGGTGATCTGCAGTGTTAGTTTTCCTCCACACTTAGTGTTTTTCATTTAGCAAAAAATTTAAATTATTGGTCTCATCTGACCAGAGCACATTCTTCCACATTCTATGTGGGTGACACAGCTAGCATGGATAAAGGTGGATGAAAGTGCTCTGGTCACATATTTGCATGTAGAGTTTCTACGGCAGCTGTCACTTCTGCATGATGTTGTCTATACAGGTGTCTGGCCCACACTTGCACAGCCAACAGGATCGTGCACCTGTATTGAAAAATAGATGTTGTTATCTGCTGGCCATCCAAGATTCCAAGGTGCAGGCATGTGGGGAAAACAGCAGCACCTGCAACTTCCTAGTGCAGAAGTTAGAGGCACCAGAAAAATACTTTAACCCACTGTAGACTATCAGAAAACACTATTACACATATATAGGTAGCAACACATTTGGAAACCGCCCTGCATCTGCCTTTGTCAGAAACACCTGAATTTGGGGATCTAAGATGGTTATTAACAGTGTTATTCTCTACTTCATTCATGATCTTATATTGTATAGCAAACAATATACAATCTGGGCTCGTAATGTTATAGGTTCTTACCTTTCCAAAACTCCCCCGGCCAAGCACTTGATGAAAATCTAGTCTCTTGATGTTGTCAGAGATTGTGCTGCCGGGGAGAGATGGCCGCACACCACTGTCTCCTAAAATGGCAAACAGAAATAAGACGAGAAATTAGAAAAAGAATTTACTGTCCATGTATAAAGTGTTGGTTATTTTGTAACCTTAGCAGAGAATTCAGTTTTGGTTAGCATTGGAGTATTCATCTTTGTAAACATATTGCTTTATGCTGTTAATTGAAAAACAGACTATAATTTACTATTCAGTTTAGCACAAAGGGTTAATTATGTTATTACAAAATGGAGAATCAGTATCATTTATGTGCGGAATAATACTGGTAGCACAGTGATTGTCCTATATTAAGTGTACTGCCTTAGAAAACAATTACAGCTCAACGCTAATATTGTCCTGCAACAGTGTTAAAGGGCCCCTTCCCCTGGGACTGAGAAGTGGGTATACGTTTCGCATGTATAGGCACTCTACCTGAAGCCCTCCATTAGCTCCCCGATGCCTCCTCTGCTGGGATAGGCGTTCCTTTCCTCCTGCTTCCAAGATGACGGTCATAGCAGCATGGAGTACACTGGTAAATCTAAACCTCACCTCTCCTGCCTTTCCTTTCCCATCCCACAGCACAGAAAAGACAGGGAAGATGTGGTTTAGACTTACCAAACTGGTGGCCATCTTGGAGGTAGTAGGAACAGAACACAGATCTAAGCAATGGAGGTAGCGGGAGGCAAAAGAAGGGCGTCAGGAAGGATGACTGTATATTTACAAAGTGTAGTAACTTTTCAGTCTCAGGGTATAAGGTTGCTTTAATATACATTTTTTCCTATACTCAGTCACTAAGTTGCAAAGAGGGGAATTTATTAAATATACATAAAAAAACAAATACATTTTAATCAGATTGATTCTTCCTTGTTCCTCCATATTTTTGCCATTCTGCTAAAACGACTCAACACCGGTATGACATTCACTTCTATATAGTCCACCATCTTATGTGATATATTTAATGCCAAATATTTCAAACTGTTGCCCTCTTGGATAATAAGTATATCACCATCTGTAATTTGGAAATTCTTGTCCAATAATGATATCTGACTTATTCCAATTAATCTTCAATCCAGAAAAAATACCAAATCCATTCACCAATGTAATATCTGTCCTTAGATCTTCCTTTACATTTATTAAAATAATAACAAATCACCTGTGTACATCGCTAATATTTCCTCCTGAGTCCAAAACTGAGAACCCCTTATTCCTTTACAACCTTAGGCTGTGTGCCCACAATGCGTTTTTAATGCGTTTCCGCAGCGTTTTTATAGCTGCTGAAACGCATTAAAAACGCATGGTAGAAGGGCAGCAATGTTCCCCAATGATAATCCGCATGTGCTGTGCACATGCTGCGAAAATTTCCGCTGCGGAAAAAAACGCAGCGCTACCAATTATTTTGCAGAAGTGCTGCGTCTTCGCCGCCATTGACTTGCTTTAGATCACATGGATTACGCATCACTGTATATGTAGATGCGTAATCCACGCGTTCCAATGTGCAGATGGTACCCGGGTGTAGATGAGAGGAGAGTCTCCTCCACACCCAGGTACCATTAAAAAATCTGTAAAAAAAGAATAAAATAAAAAATAACTGTCTACTTACCTTCTGTCGGCCCGCGCTGCGCTCCTACTTGCTTCCCGGCACTTTGCAATGAATTGAAGGACCTGCGCTGACGTCAGAGTCATGTGACGGGTCACGCGATGCTGACGTCGGCAGGTCTTTCAATTCACTGTTGCCGGCAAGGGAGAACGGAGTGTAAAGCAGGACACCGGGGGCCATCGGAGGGTAAGTATACATTTTTTTTTTTATTTTTACCACTCTCTCGGGTCACACTATATAAATCCATGCAATTTGCATGAATTTATATAGTGTGACCTAGTTGTCACAAGCACTTTCCAAGTGATGCTAATCGCTTGGAAAGCGCTTGTCAATCCGCATGCGGAAATGTCAGTGAATAAAGCTCCATTTCCGCATGTCCCTGGCAGGAAAACGCATGTACAATCCGCATGTACAATCCGCATGTACAATCCGCATGTACAATCCACATGTACAATCCGCATGCGTTTTTTTCTGCCAGGGAGATGCAGAAACGCTCAGGAAAAAATCCTGAGCATTTCTGCATCGTGGGCACATAGCCTTATATATGGTCAATAAGTAGGGCAAAGAGCAGCTTGGATTAGGAAATCCATGTCTTGTGCCCATAAAAAGGACAAAAAGCTGGGACATAACCCCATGCACCTACTACTTTAGGAGGGCACCATCTAATAACTGGGATCTACCTGCCACATGTCATACAACATCATACGAATTTCAAAAAGAAAAGAAGACATGCACCTAAGCGGTGATCACCTGAAGAAATAATCACGGAATATTTGAATATAAATTACATCAATTTATTACAGTATCTCCTGACACATATATAAGAATACGCACAAAAAAAATTATTTTAAAACACCATTAAAAATAGTGGAGGAATCCACTGCTTGAGGAACCCACTACTTTAGAGACCTTCCCATATTATAATGACAGAAAATACAATAAAGTGCAGTCAAATAGATGAACTCTAACAGGCTGTATAGAATATCTATGATGGTCAATATTGCACAAGCCCAAAGTATTCTATATAAATAGAGAATACACAAAAAACAATATGTATATAAAGTGCAACAACAGGTATCTGTGTGAAAATCAATATGGTGTCCCTGTATACAGGGTAATAGGTCTATAGAACAGTATAATTGTAAACTGGCGATTGCCAATAGACCCTTTCACCTCACACTGGAGATGACTACTCCATAACCACTCCATCACATACACTCAATTGTGGCCACCCGTGCTGCCCCAGCAAAAAATAATAGTAGAGTCAATTAAACAATATGATCATAGAAAGCAAATACTCAATCAAATCAGCCTGTAAATGGGAAGGTGCAAATGGGACCTCAGTGCCCAGTGCGTGTCGCCACACACGGTGGCTTCATCAGGGGCATTTAAAGTACATATCCTCGTGTCCCGGTATATATGTAGCCTAGAATCAAAATAATTACCGAGAAAATGTTTAATTTACCTGGAGAGTGCAGTTTATGAAGTCCGAATAAACCCACCTTGGACATTTTTAAAGAAACTGACTCCTGTGACTATCTTAAAAGTGGCTGAGTGAGTACCAACCCAGTTACAATTAGTGGAGAATGTGGGCAAGATTCCAGGAAAACGTGTACCTGCCACAGAGATCGATGGATGTCCTGGGTAAAGGCCGCCAGCCAGCCAGAGATGTCCGGCACCATGAAAGAGCCACTCAAACACCTGCTGCAAAGCCAACAACAGCAGCACCGGCAGCACTTGCAGAGCCAGCAGAGCCTGCAACAGCAGCACCGGGAGCAGCAACAGATGCAGCAAGAGACTAATAAACTTCTGATGCAGCAGATTCAGCAGCAACAACGGCAGATGGAACTTCTAGCGGGGAAAGTTCGCAGCAGAGAGGCCGTCCCTCCCTCAACTCCAGGTAATGATTCACACGTCAGGAAGACGGTAAGAAGAGCATTGCAAAAGATTACTCCGGGTGATGACGTCGAGGTCCTAACGTTCTTTGGGAGGGTGGCGGAGCGGGAGAGATTGCCGCCAGAGCAGTGGGCGGAGGTGCTGGTGCCATATTTAATGGGCCAGCCTCAGAAAGCCCATTATGACTTGTTTGGCCCTGCAGGACGCAAAGGAGTGCGCCAAATTAAAAACAGAAATTTTGGCGCGCTTGGGAGTGACTCTGACTGTTAGGGTGCAACGGGTGCACCACTGGGCCTATTGCAGTGACAAACCTCCCAGGTCCCAAATGTTCGACCTCCTACACTTGGTTCAAAGTGGTTGTAACCTCAATCTTCCTCCCCAGTACAGATGGTGGAAAAGGTCATCATGGACAGGTTCATCCACTCCCTTCCAAAGTCGGTGCAAGCCTGGGTTGCCCAGGGAGATCCCCGTAAAAGCTGCTGAGTGAGTATCAACCCCCTTAAAGGAGTTTATACAAAATTTCTCCATTGCCAAAAACCATATCAATAGGGAATCAGGATTGCTAAGTCTTAGAGTAACATGAATCCTGATAATCCTTGGGATTAATAAGCCTCTTCCCCAAAAAATTCTTCCAGAGGATTGGAAAAGATGTTGTATCACTAGACTTTGACGCACGTCTACATGATTTTCTATTACAGGTAAAGTCAATTACAGTATTAAAATCTCCTACAATCAAAATCGGATATTGCAAGTTTTCACTTTCTTCATAGTGAAGCTCAGATTTATATGGGAGAGGAATACAGGTGTTTGCAATTTCTAACCTTATGTTGTTAATTTTACATTTCAACAGTTTATATATATATATATATATATATATATATATATATATATATTTATATATATATATCTTACTTCTACCCTGTGTAATACATACTTATATTTACACCCCTTTGAACAAGGATAAAGACCCTCGTGAGTAGATATTATGTACAGCATGATATACATGTACTTGACAACCCACTTTTAGCTACTTTCTTGAATCACTATCTGAATGTGTCTTTTGAAGACATATCAGAGACATCAGATCTCTTCTCATCCAAGCAAAGAAATACCATTTCAACTTATCTTAAACCCTTCTAACATTAAATTAGATAACTTTCACCATATTAAAATAATAATTAAGTTAAAATATCCCTCCTCTTCTGATACCTCCCCCACTCCACCTTCCACTTCACCCCTTCAAACCATCTCCCACCCTTAGCTCCCCAACTACACGTTAGGCCGGGTCACACAAGTGTTGATTCTCTCATGTGAGAGAATTGGATCATTTATGCTAATGACACTAGGCTCAAGCTCTGACCAGAGTTTGAGCCGAGTGTCAGTTTACTGGGATCCGTTTCTCTTGTTTGAGACAATCATATTACAGGTGCGGAGAAGATGGAGAACTTCGTTTCTCCAACTTTTCCATCGTCTGTGTCTGCATAAATCAAACTGCACTGGGATGAAATCCAAGTCTGGGCCAAGGTTTTACACGCACCCATAGACTTGTATGGGTGCATGTGATCCGATTTGCTGAGCCACTCTCAGCGTGCTGCAATTGTTTTCCCATGCCGAATCGTCATGAGCAAAAACATTTCAGATCTGCACTGCCCCATAGTATAATATTGGGCTGAGTGCTGTCTGATAAAACATCAGAGAGCACTCTACTATGTCATACAGCAGTGTGAACGAGTTCTTAGAGAACTCCTCAACCAGACATCCACCCACCCTCCAACTAACCTGCCTTAAATAAATGAATCTTCCATAATCAATTGTAAGGGAGAATATCTCTCTATTTACATCTCAAAAACCCTTAGATTAGCCACTGACACAGAATTTAAGAAAACAAATAGTAAGATATTGTATGGTAATTCAATAGTGTATTAAATAATGTTTAAGTGCATTTATAAAATGACCCTAAAAATTCTTTATTAGATGTAGATATTTGAGTCTTAAAAGAAGTAGTAATAAGATCTTATTAATACGTATTTTGTCTCAAACTCTGTTTGCAGTTATGAGGAAATGGAAGGTAAAAGAACAACCTGAATTAAATTAATTGATAAGCGAAAAAAGAGAGAGTGGTCTACGATAATAAAAATCAGACAACTGTTTATGAGCATATCTGGGAAGAATGGACAGGTGTAGAGCAATGCTAGTTATGGGGTGAAGGGTTTTCCTTGTATCCTCCCCTTCAGTTTGGGGGTGCAGGTGGGGTTTGTTTTGATTCAAGGGAGGAGGGATGATGGAATAATATGGAAGGGTTAATATTTGTTCCATTTTGTTTTTCTTAAACAGATGATTGAAGCGTATGGATATTTATTGTATATGAGAGAATATAAATAAATGTTATATGTGAAGTACTATAACTGCATTAAAATAAATGAGATTATTGCAACATATTACTATTTAATAAACTATTTGTAATCTTTAAGAAAAAAAAATAGCAAGGAGGGGAATTTTATATGCATTTGTTGGAAATGTGTTTTTTGAGTATAAATGGTGCAAGATAAAAGATCTTCACCCTGAGGTTTCTGCCCCCATAATCAGTGCAGGAGAGCAAATGCTATGCAAAACCATGAATCTGCAACAACAGTAGTGGATTTTCTGTTTCCCATTTTGCTACAATGAATAATAATGGTACATACCCTCAAAATGGTACTTACCACACTAAAGAAATAGAGGCTACATACACATGCATCTCACTAAATTAGAATATTATCAAAAAGTTTATTTATTTCAGTTATTCAATACAAAAAGTGAAACTCACATATTATATAGAGTCATTACAAGCAGAGTGATCTATTTCAAGTGTTTATTTCTGTTAATGTAGATGATTATGGCTAACAGCCAATGAAAACACAAGCGTCATTATCTCAGTAAATTAGAATACTTTATAACAACAGCTTGAAAAATGTTTTTAAAATCTGAAATGTTGGCCTACTGAAATGTATGTTCAGTAAATGCAGTCAATACTTGGTCGGGCTCCTCGTGCATCAATTACTGCATCAATGCGGCGTGGCATGGAGGCGATCAGCCTGTGGCCCTGCTGAGGTGTTATGAAAGCCCAGGTTGCTTTGATAGCAGCCTTCAGCTCGTCTGCATTGTTGGGTCTGGTGTCTCTCATCTTCCTCTTGACAATACCCCATAGATTCTCTATGGGGTTAAGGTCAGGCGAGTTTACTGGCCAATCAAGCACAGTGATACAGTTGTGTGTAAACCAGGTATTGGTACTTTTAGCAGTGTGGACAGGGGCCAAGTCCTGCTGGAGAATGAAATTTCCATCTCCAAAAAGCTTGTTAGCAGAGGGAAGCATGAAGTGCTCTAAAATTTCCTGGTAGACGGCTGCGCTGACTTTGGCCTGGAAAAAACACAATGGACCTACACCAGCAGATGACATGACTCCCCAAACCATCACTGATTGTGGAAACTTCACACTAGACCTCAAGCAGCTTGGATTGTGGCCTCTCCACTCTTCCTCCAGACTCTGGGACCTTGATTTCCAAATGAAAATTGGAACTCTGGGACCTTGTGGGGTGTGTCAATGACTGCCTTCTGGACATCTGTCAAGTCAGAAGTCTTCCCCATGATTGTGGAGCCTACTGAAACAGACTAAGGGACTTTTTAAATGCTTAGGAAGCCTTTGGAGGTGTTTTTTGTTAATTATTCTAATTTACTGAGACAATGACTTTTGTGTTTTCATTGGCTGTAAGCCATAGTCATCAACATTAACAGAAATAAACACTTGAAATAGAAAGGGTGCTTCTACTCAATACTGAGCCAAGGGTCTGAATTCTTATGACCATGTGATATTTCAGGGTTTTTTTTTAATAAATTTGCAAAAATTTCTACATTTCTGTTTTTTTTCAGTCAAGATGGTGTGCAGAGTGTACTTTAATGAGAAAAAAAATGAACTTTTTAGAATTTACCAAATGGCTGCAATGAAACAAAGAGTGAAAAATTTAAAGGGGTCTGAATACTTTCTGTACCCACTGTATGCCCACATACTGTCCCTCTCCAAAATATTCCCCTGTACATTGCCCGATTGAATGAAGGACCCCCCACCACAATTGTGCCCCCTTTGACAATTGTCACCCTCATTATGTGCCCTCACTGTAACATTAGCCCCTTCCTTCCTCATCCACAATGATATAATTAATTTAATCTTTGGCTCCTTGACTTACTATTGGCTGTGCCATCTCTTCTCCTCTGAGGTGTTTGGGTGCCGACAATAGTGTGATGACGTCAGCAGCGTGCCGAGCAGCAGCATGTCGAGGCTGGGACTGACGAGCGCTGTTTTACCCTAGTCCCGATGACAGTGTTCAAATATGTTTGCGTCTGAAACATTTGAATATAAGAAGATGGGAGCTCCATATCCTGGACGGCTCCATGGGCTGCAGCAAAACTTTGGTGGGCTGCATGCGGTACATGAGCTGTTTGTTGTGCAGGTCTGTTCTAAAACAACACTACATTGTATAACACCTGCACCAGATTGTGCAGTTACCTCAGCCCCGAGCCTACCGGTAGTCACAGTCGGACTCCCTATAGAGAAGGTAGAGAGGATTTATTACCATCTCTGGCTTTTCAATTACTGTGATAGATGTTAGAAATGCATTGGGGAAATATTGGCCCATTTTGAAGCAAGACCTAGTCCTTTCCAAATGTACTACACCAGTCCCTTCCACCACCTATAGAAGGGCGATGAACCTGAGGGACTTGCTGGTACATAGTTACCATAAAGATCCGGGACCAGAGAAAGCCTTCAGCTCAAAAGGCCCCAGATGGGGCTTCTATCCATGCAAGAACTGTGCGGCCTGTGTAAATCTGGTGCGGTGTACATCCTTCCCATCAAGTGATGGTCATAAGGAGTTTCAAATCACACAGCATACATCTTGCAATACAGAAGGCGTAATCAACCACGCCTTGTGTCCATGTGGCCTCATCTATGTGGGTCTTACTTTTCGCCAACTGAGAGTGCGTGTGAGGGAGCACGTGCAAGATATTAAGAATGCATCAGAATCTCTTGCCGATACTGTATTGAAGCCTATCCCAAGGCATTTCAAGTTAAAACATGGGTGTGATGCTAGCCTCCTCCAAATTCGGGGTATTGACCGGATATTAATTGACTGGGGGGGGGGGGGATTGGAGAAAGACCGTTGGTGGATTATGAAAATTGATTGCATATGCCCCAAAGGCCTCAACGAGGTCCTCAGTTTTGTCCCTTTCTTGTAATGTGCTATTGTGTTTAGGTTTTACTTATGTTTTATGCTGTTTATAACTTCTCACTTTTTTATTTACATGCAGGGTATCCAGTATTTTTGTACACTCTACTGTGAGACAGATGCTGGACCACCACTCACTTGGAGGATCTTCTTCTCCCTTCCCTCCCTCCCTTTTTCTGCCCCCCTCGGGGACCGGGTGCCTGATCGTCCTTGCGGGCCAGCGCTCCACGCGTCTCCCTTTTTATGGATATGTACTCACCTTTCAGCAGCATCCCGCCCTGCTGCTCTCTCTTTTTCGGACCTGTCTATTTCCTGTGCGGTGTGCCACTAATTGATTCCATCCGCTATAAGCATTTTTTATAAAACATTTTACTCACTATTGTTATTCATCGGCTTTTACTCTTTGTTTATTGTTGCTTTAAATCTGTGATTTTGGATGCACAAAAAAGGGCACTTTAAGATGCACTTCCTGTGTCACACTGACACGTCAGTATTCCTATCACTTGTATATTTTTTATTTTATTTTTTCGATTCCTCTTGCCCATTGTGGCTTATAATTTTCTGATTTTTTTATTGTACATTTTCCATTATACTGATGTCAGTAGCTATGTTACTATATAACACATGTCTATGCTCACTCGTATGTGAAGGGCACACATACATTTGTATTGTGACATTAACTATCTCTTCATACTATTGTTATTTATTATATTTATTTTACCTGTGATTGGTCTCACTTGTAGTGATGGGCGAGCGTGGTTTGTTAACCCTTTCAGCGAGCATGCTCGGGTGCTCGCCCAGTATCTTCAGCGTGCTGAGGTGTTATGTTTGAGTTATTGTGTGTGCATGATTTGCGACTGACAGCTTTAATACATGTGAGGAAAGCCTAACAAACAGGCATTCCTCACATGTGTTAAAGCTGTCAAACAGTCGCAAATCATGCACACACAGTGACTCAAACATGATATTCAAGTACACTGAAGATGCTCGGAAAACACCCGAGCATGCTCATAAATCTCGAGTAACGAACGTGCTCGCTCATCACTACTCACTAGTGTAACACTTTCACGTAACATATGTGGTTTTTCACGTTGCTGTGATTCTGGTTGCCATTGGATGCATCCGACATCTGCACCACATGGGCTTGGTCACGAAATAATAATAAAAAATATTCACACAATTCGTGCACTCTCTGTTTATTATTGTTTCCATGTTTTCATTCACTTGTCACATCTTCATTTTTTCTTCCTTTTCCCTTTCCCTTCCCTCCCCTCTTTTTTACCACCATTAGTTTTGCACATTTATGCACAATTTATAACTTTGTTCTGTTGATACTCATGGTATTCCCATATTCTCTGTACCATATTGAGTACATATTATATTATATTGTCTCATGACTCTCTCTATATATACTCCTTTATATTTAATAATGATACTTTGGGTATTACTTGGTGGACATTATACTTTATACACATATGTTGTATATAATTCTCACAATATGATGTCTATTCCTGATTGTGTGTTTTCATATATTATTTTCCCTCTTTTATCTACATCTTTGTATCTTTGTGTATTTATATATATATATATATATATATATATATATATATAGTGGTCCAAAAGTAGGTGGCCAGAAAATAATAACATTTAATTTGATTTATATATAAAATTATATTTACTAACACAAGCATAACATTGACAATTACATTTTATTCTGAACAATAACACAAAAGCCCTTAAATGTTATCAATGCAGGGGCTCAAACTGTTTTCCATTACAATTTGCACAGCTTTGAAGTCGCCTCTTGCGCTTCAACAAACTTTTTTGCACAAGTCTCTTTGGGTATTAATTTCTTGAAGTGCATCTCTTATGTCATTTTTCAAGTCACTGACACTTTTTGGTTTTCGACTATAAATTTTGTCCTTGAGTACTCCCCAAAAGAAAAAATCCATTGGGGTCAAGTCTGGTGAACGTACCGGCCAATCAAGTGGGCCTCTTCGGCCAATCCATTTATTAGGAAATGTTTCATCAGGATACTCGCGGATTACTCTTGAATAATGTGGAGGGGCCCCAACTTGTTGAAAATAGACTTTTTTTTTCAAAGAGTCTGTGAGGTATGAAAAGTGGAATCTGATAGGTTGCTAAGGGCAACTGAGCCAGTTTTACTTTACACCATGTTTGATAAATCTCCCCCTTCATAACCTTATTACACTTTCTGTCCACCTACTTTCGGACCACCCTGTATATATATATATATATATATATATATATATATATATATAATATAACCGGGGATGCATCCCTCTGTCTGAAGCCTCGATAGACTGCGCATGCGCGACACACAGTCTGGCTTCAGACAGAATCATGCATCCAGCCGTTACAGGTAAGAGGAGGTGTATGGCGCCGGAGATCGCGGTATGCGTAGACACTGAACACATACCGCGTTCTCCGGCGCCATACTTGCATACTTACCTGACCGGGAGGAGCGTTGCCACGGCACCTCTCTTCTGGCCGGAGACCGGGGGCAGGAGTGAGGCGTCGGATCGGCACGTGCACATAGCGCTATCCTTCGCCATTTTACTGAAGACACATTTACAGTGTGTCTTCAGCAAAATGGCGCCGGACAGCGCGGTGCTCCGGCGCCGGTCTCCGCCCCCGGCCTCCGGCAGAAGAGGACGCAGCAGCGCTGGAGCACAGAGAACAAAGGTGAGTATAACTGTTAATTTTTTTTTGTATATGTGTACAGTGTGAAAGGGATGAGGGGGCCACACATATCAGGATTGTGGGGTGAGGGGACCATGCATATACCAGGATTGTGGGGTGAGGGGACCATGCATATACTAGGATTGTGGGGTGAGGGGTACCACGCATACTAGGATTGAGGATGAGGGGAGCCACGCATACCGGGATTGGGGATGAGGGGTGCCACGCATATCGGGATTGGGGATGAGGGGTGCCACGCATACCGGGATTGGGGATGAGGGGTGCCACGCATACCGAGATTGGGGATGAGGGGTGCCATGCATACCGGGATTGGGGATGAGGGTTGCCACGCATACCGGGATTGGGAATGAGGGGTGCCACGCATGCCGGGATTGTGGATGAGGGGTGCCACGCATACCGGGATTCGGATGAGGGGCCATGCATACCAGGATAGGGATGAGGAGTGCAATGCATGCCAGGATAGGATGGTGCGGACAGGATGGGGGCAGCACAAATACCAGGAGGGGGGCAGCACATACCACACATACCAGCATGGGAGACCATATACCAATAAAAATGCTCGCCACCCGGGCATAGAACGGCTTCAATAGCTAGTATATATATATACATAGAAAGTCATGATTAACTTACACCAGGTATGGGCCGGTAATGTTCTCCGCAATTTCTTTCTCTCCCTCTAAGTATGTCTGCATCTCTTGGCATCCTGATGATTGTGCACATTCTGCCAGCCGGCAAGAAGCACCTGGTTGCCATGGATACGTGTCCCTATGACGCGGCACTTCGGGGACTCCTTACTGATGTGTCAGCGGGAGGCGGGCACCGGCTGCGTTGGACACTGACTCCCTTGCTTCCGGCGCTGGCTTCCGCCACTGGAAGCGCCGCTGTACCCCCGCTACACGTGCCAAAATACTTTGGATATATATACCCCCCTGCCTGTCACCCATACACAATCGCCCCCTGGAGAAGCAGGACTTGAAACGCGCGTCAGGGCCGCTTTCATGCCATCCACAGGTTGTAACTAGGCTGTACTCTCATTTTATGTGGGACCATAACTTTCTATATGTGTCACTGTGTATTACTCTCACTAGAAGATATACTTATGTTGTGACATCTGTGTCATAGGCATGATTCTTCTCCTTATTTGGATATTAGCAACTTGTACTGTATAATTAGTTCCTGCTGTGCACTCGTACTTTATATGCTTTACTTGTGATCTGGACTCTGATACATTCTTTTCCAGATGTCTTATCCCTAATTTAGTGTATCATTAACCTTTGTGCATGGGATGCAGTAAGTATGTTAATGAATCAATTGAACGTATTTATTGATTTTTCTCTGCCTACCTTGGGACGAATCATGCCTTAATAACACTTGTTGATTATTCCTTCTTTATAGACACTTAACTGTATGTATATATATATATATATATATATATATATATAAAGTTATAAATATATATTTTTACATAATGAAATGGTATTCCTACTTATGGAGGGAATTGGATTGTAATGTATTCCCAATTAAACACCTGAGATTGGGAAGGAGGTGGAGACCTGTTGAAGGTTCCTCCTCTGGCCTATTAATCTCACTCCATGGATGAACCTAGGAATAGGGAATTCCATGGAAGGGTGTTTGGGTTATGTAATAAATATTATCCCTCAGTTCATTTATGGACACAGGAATCACTATTTGAATACTGTCATTGCAATGCAAATATATTGGGAAACTGCTAACAGAATGTTGTCCCTAATAATGAGAAATAGTGCGCTTTTATTGTAAATAGGGGATAAGAGAAATCATTAAAGCACATACGTTGTTTACATTTGAAGAAAAGCTTTTGGTGGGGCTTGCCAATTTAAAAGATGGCGATCGTAGCATTAGAAGTGTAATGCGCATGCCCGGTGACGTCACGAAGCAGGCGGACCAGGTTTGCCCCGATCATGTGACGAGATAATGGGGATTTCCTGGGAGACATGCGCAGATGGGATTTTGAGACGCCGAGGACAGCGTGGAGGAAGTAAGAAACGTGGTCATGCATGATTGCTGCAGTGTGAGTCGCAACCTCAAATATATTATGATTTATAATGTACACCTGGCACTGATAAATACTAATCAAAGCACTTATCACTTTATGAGAGTTATGGATACTGTAATTGATGATAATAATATATCTGTCTAAAATTTTATCACTATGCATGTAACTGAATAATATTTTGTGATATGCACTACTGCACTTTTCTTATGTAATCATGGTTTTGTATAAATTAATTATAATTATGGAATCACTGTTTGTAACTATATATATTGCACTATATGCACTTGAACTCTGCTTGAGAAAGGTTCTGTGAACCGAAACGTTGCCTTTGGGCTCATTAAAGTCCATTTTTCTATAATATTTTTGGAGTGCTGCCTCTTGATATTCTTTCTTTCTCTATATATATATATATATATATATATAAAAATAAATATACTGTATATATATATATATATATATATATATACATAAATGTATACACAGGGTGGGCCATTTATATGGATTCACCTAAATTAAATGGGAATGGTTGGTGATATCAACTTTCTGTTTGTGGCACATTAGTATATGGGAGGGGGAAAACGTTTCCAGATGGATGGTGACCATGGTGGCCATTTTGAAGTCGGCCATTTTGGATCTAACTTTATTTTTTTCAATGGGAAGAGGGTCATGTGACACATCAAACTTATTGACAATTTCATAAGAAAAACAATGGTGTGCTTGGTTTTAACGTAACTTTACTCTTTCATGAGTTTTTTACAAGATTATGACCACTTATAAAATGTGTTCAAAGTGCTGCCCATTGTGTTGGATTGTCAATGCAACCCTCTTCTCCCACTCTTGACACACTGATAGCAACAACGCAGAAGAAATGCTAGCACAGGCTTCCAGTATCCGTTGTTTCAGATGTTGCACATCTCATATCTTCACAGCATAGACAATTGCCTTCAGATGACCCCAAAGATAAAAGTCTAAGGGGGTCAGATCGGGAGACCTTGGTGGCCATTCAACTAGCCCACGACGACCAATCCACTTTCCAGGAAACAGTTCATGTAGGAATGCTCTGATCTGACACCCATAATGTGATCGTGCACCATCTTGTTGGAAAAACTCAGGGAACGTGCCATCTTCAGTGCATAAAGAGGGCAACACATCAACATGTAGCAGTTTCAGATATCCAGTGGCATTGAGGTTTCCATTGATGAAGAATGGCCCCACTATCTTTGTACTCCATATACCACACCATACCATAAAGATACGAGATGTGCAGCAACTGAAACAATGGATACTGGAAGCCTGTGCTAGCATTTCTTCTGCGGCATTGCTGTCAGTGTGTCAAGAGTGGGAGAAAAGGGTTGCATTGACAATCCAACACAATGGGCAGCACTTTGAACACATTTTATAAGTGATCATAAACTTGTAAAAAACTCATGAAAGAATAAAGTTATGTTAAAACCAAGCAAACTATTGTTTTTCTTATGAAGTTCTCAATAAGTTTGATGTTTCACATTACCCTCTTCCCATTGAAAAAAATAAAGTTGGACCCAAAATGGCCGACTTCAAAATGGCCGCTATGGTCACCACCCATCTGGAAAAGTTTTCCCCCTCCCATATACTAATGGGCCACAAACAGGAAGTTGATATCACTTAGGTGTATCCATATAAATGGCCCACCCAGTATATATATATATATATATATATATATATATACATATATATACAGTAGATATATTATTATTATTATTATTATTATTTATTATTATAGCGCTATTTATTCCATGGCGCTTTACATGTGAAAAAGGGGGTATAATACAAGAACAATTTCAATAATCTTGAACACAATGTGACAGCGACTGGTACAGGCGGAGCGAGGACCCTGCCCGCGAGGGCTCACAATCTACGAGGGATGGGTGAGGATACAGTAGGTGAGGGTAGAGCTGGTCGTGCAGCGGTATGGTGGAGCGGTGGTTACTGCAGGTTGTAGGCTTGTCGGAAGAGGTGGGTCTTCAGGTTCCTTTTGAAGGTTTCCACGGTAGGCGAGAGTCTGATACGTTGGGGTAGAGAGTTCCAGAGTAGGGCGGAAGCACGGGAGAAATCTTGTATACGGTTGTGGGAGGAGGAGATAAGAGGGGAGTAGAGCAGGAGATCTTGTGAGGATCGGAGGTTGCGTGCAGGTATGTAACGGGAGACTAGGTCGGAGATATATGGAGGAGACAGGTTGTGAATGGCTTTGTATGTCATGGTTAGGGTTTTGAACTGGAGTCTCTGAGCAATGGGGAGCCAGTGAAGAGATTGACAGAGAGGAGAGGCCGGGGAATAGCGGGGGGACAGGTGGATTAGTCGAGCAGCAGAGTTTATGATAGATTGGAGGGGTGCGAGAGTGTTAGAGGGGAGGCCACAGAGCAGGAGGTTGCAGTAGTCAAGGCGGGAGATGATGAGGGCGTGCACTAGTGTTTTTGCAGATTCATGGTTTAGGAATGTGCGGATCCGGGAGATATTTTTAAGTTGGAGTCGGCAGGAAGTGGAAAGGGCTTGGATATGTGGTTTGAAGGAGAGTTCCGAGTCCAGGGTTACCCCGAGGCAGCGAGCTTGAGGGACTTGGGAGAGTGGGCAGCCATTGACTATGATGGATAGGTCAGTTGGGAGGGTTGAATGAGATGGCGGAAAGATGATGAATTCTGTTTTGTCCATGTTAAGTTTTAGAAATCTAGCAGAGAAGAAGGAGGAAATAGCAGACAGACATTGTGGGATTTTGGTTAATACGGAGGTGATATCGGGTCCAGAGAGGTAGATCTGTGTGTCATCAGCATAGAGGTGATAATGAAAGCCATGAGACTCTATGAGCTGTCCCAGGCCTAAGGTGTAGATGGAGAAGAGCAGGGGTCCTAGAACTGAACCTTGGGGGACACCGACAGATAGGGGGTGAGATGAAGAGGTGGTGTGTGAGTGGGAGACACTGAATGTCCGGTCTGTTAGGTATGAGGAGATCCAGGATAGGGCCAAGTCTGTGATGCCGAGAGATGAGAGAGTCTGTAGTAAGAGGGAATGGTCCACTGTGTCAAAGGCAGATGACAGGTCTAGGAGGAGGAGGACAGAGTAGTGTCGCTTAGATTTGGCGGTTAGTAGGTCGTTTGTGACTTTAGTCAGTGCAGTTTCAGTAGAATGGTGCGGTCGGAAACCAGATTGTAGGCGGTCAAAAAGGGAGCAGGAGGAGAGGTGGGAGGACAGTTCAGAATGGACATGTTGTTCCAGTAGTTTTGAGGCATAGGGGAGAAGTGATATGGGGCGATAGCTAGACACAGAGGATGGGTCAAGGGAGGGCTTTTTGAGGATGGGCGTGATTGAGGCATGTTTGAAACATGAGGGGAAGACACCAGTTGTTAGTGACAGGTTGAAGAGGTGGGCTAGGGCTGGGATGAAGATAGTGGTAAGGTTTGGGATGAGGTGGGACGGGATTGGGTCAAGTTTACAGGTGGTGAGGTGTGATTTGGAGAGTAAGGAGGAAAGTTGATCTTCAGAAATGGTGGAGAATGTAGTTTTGGAGGGTTGAGTAGGTGTGGGGAGGGGCTGTGGGGGCTTTAGGCAAAAGCTTTGTCTGATGGTGTCAATCTTCTGCTTGAAGAATGAGGCAAAGTCTTCGGCTGAAATAAGAGGAGAGGGAGGAGGCACTGGGGGACGGAGGAGAGAATTGAAGGTGTTGAATAGTTGTTTGGGGTTGTGGGACAGGGAGGATATGAGAGATGTGAAGTAGGTTTGTTTTGCTGCAGTGAGTGTGGACTTGAAGGTAGTGAGGGACTGTTTGAATGCGATGAAGTGCTCATGGGAGTGGGACCTTTTCCATCTACGTTCAGCAGCCCTGGAGGCCCGTCGCAGTTCTTTAGTTAGGCTGGTGTGCCAGGGTTGTCTGTTGATTGTGCGAGTCTTGGTATGCATGAGGGGGGCGACCGAATCGAGAGCTGCAGCTGTTGTGGTGTTGTACAAAGTGGCAGCAGCATCTGCATCATGTAAGGAACTAATGTCTGTAAGAGGGAGGAGGGATTCAGAGAGAGAGTGTAGGTCAAGGTGTTTGAGATTTCTACGAGGGTATTCAAGTTTGTGGAGTGGGGATTGTTGCCCCGGGGAGGAGAGAGAAGAGAATGTGAGTAGGTTGTGGTCAGAGAGAGGGAGAGGTGAGTTAGAGAGGTTAGATAGGGAACAGAGGCGGGTGAAGATGAGGTCCAGCGTGTGGCCGTCTTTGTGGGTGGGTGTGGAAGACCACTGGGTAAGACCAAAGGAGGAAGTGAGGGATAGAAGCTTAGAGGCAGCTGAGAGGGAAATATCAATGGGGATGTTAAAGTCGCCCATGAGGATAGTGGGGATGTCAACAGAGAGGAAATGAAGTAGCCAGGTGGTGAAGTGGTCAAAGAAAGTGGTGGCTGATCCTGGGGGGCGGTAGATGACAGCCAGTTGGAGGTTGGAGGGGGAGTAGATGCGCACACAGTGCACCTCAAAAGACGGGAGAGTAATTGCGGGCGGCAGTGGGATCTGGGTGAAGGAGCAGTTTTCTGAGAGGAGGAAACCTATTCCTCCACCGTGCTTGCCGTTGGGGCGGGGGGTATGGGAGAGGTGGAATCCGCCATACGAAAGTGCAGCAGGAGAGGCTGTGTCGGAGGGGGTGAGCCAGGTTTCAGTGATTCCGAGGAAGGAAAGCTTGTTAGTGATGAAGAGATCGTGAATGTAGGAAAGTTTATTGCAGACAGAGCGAGCGTTCCATAGCGCTCCTGTTAGTGGAACTGGGGAAGCGGGGGCTGGGCGGATGGGTGTAAGGTTAGAAGGGTTACGAGAGTTTGGGATAGATCGGGGGTAGGAGGTGGAAGTGAATGTAGGGATGTGGTGAGGAGGGCCAGGATTTGGAGAGATGTCGCCGGCAGTAAGGAGGAGCAGAGAAAGCGTTATTAGGTGGGAGCAGGAGAGGGCATGAGGTGGCTGTCTGTGTTTGGAGACAAAGGATTGTATGTTGTGGAATAGCTCTGAGGAAGAGGTGAGATGGGTGGGGAGAATGGAGGGAGAGATGAAGAGTTCCTTTCCCGGTGTAGGGATTAGGGGTGGTTGAAAGAAGTGAAGGATTAAGGGGGTGAGAATGAAAACAAAAACAATCATTGTTTACTGTGACTTAGTATCCAGGTACCTTCAGTTCACTTCAGGTTCAATTCAGGATTAATTCAAATTTCAGGCACTTCAGCTCATGGACACTTAAGCTGAGGGACACAGACTTCAGTCTGACACAGACTCCTAGTTCTCAATATATGGCCTACAGAATGCATTCAGCTGTGAACCAGAGGGGAGTGGTCTGTGCTCATCTTGATCAGCTGATTAAGGCTGAACCAGATGTAGGATACTCAAAGGTTCAGTAAACAAGGTCATAAATGAAAGTGGGGGGTGGGTAGTGTAACTTGGGTCACATACCATTAGTATATAGTAGGAGCAGAGAGATATAGGGAAGGCTGCATGGAAATCAGGATGGAAAAGTTGGGTCACGTACCATTAGTATATAGTAGGAGCAGAGAGATATAGGGAAGGCTGCATGGAAATCAGGATGGAAAAGTTGGGTCACGTACCATTAGTATATAGTAGGAGCAGAGAGATATAGGGAAGGCTGCATGGAAATCAGGATGGAAAAGTTGGGTCACGTACCTGTAAGAGGAATGGATAAACAGAGATGCTGATTAGAGTGCGGTGGTGGCCGGTAAGGTACAGTCTGCATGCATCATATTATTCAGGATTAATTCAAATTTCAGGCACTTCAGCTCATGGACACTTAAGCTGAGGGACACAGACTTCAGTCTTTGTCTCTTGCCTTACATTGGTTTATTCCTGTGGTTCCGTGGCACTTTGTTGTCACCTCTTTCCCTTGGATTTTTTATCTCTTTTGATTATGTCTGATTTTACTTACATTTTTGCAATAAAAATGTAATTGTTATTGGATTTGCTCCTGTTTCCATTTTTCTCTTTTTGGGTTATATAGTTATGGAAGAGCATTTATAGGGGCCGACTCTTTTCTTTTTGGATACTCCCTATAGAGAAGGTAGAGAGGATTTATTACCGTCTCTGCCTTTTCAATTACTGTGTACACAGCTCTGAACAAGTGCTGTGTATTCAGTATGGTAAGCGCAGATAGCGCTTCCTGCTCCAGACCCAGAGATCATGTGATGGCCGGGTGTAGAGAAAGAGCAAGAGCTTCTGGGTCCTAGGAGACCCAGTCAACCCTGCTATATAGGCAGTAGGTTGAATGTCCCCTGTAACTAGGATCAATATACCAGCAGATGTGTTTGGGACACAGGTTTATTAACAATTACTATTATATAAGTATGGCAGGTTCTCCTCCTGCACTTGTTAGTTCAGCTTTCCTCACATACTGCACAGCTCTCCAGTCCATACAATGGTCACTGATGGAGGAGCATGTAACCAGACCACTCCATCAGCCTTGTCCTATTGAGAACCTCCCATGAGAAAGATGCTTTTATAGTGAAGTAGACTGACGGACAGGTCTGGTCACTGCTCCTCCACCAGCAGCCATATTATAGACTAGAGAGCTGGGCAGTCTGTAAGGAAAGCTGCAGTAACAAGAGCAGGAGGAGAATCTGACATACCTACAGTATATCATAGTAAATGCCACAAAATCATGTCCCCAACACATCTGTTAAAGTAAAGATAAAATGGTCAACCTCATTAACTAATTCTGCAGCCAGCAATAGACAGCGCAACACAAAGACTATAGGAGGCAAACGACTCAATTTTATTTTAATGAAACCATATTGCAATTTTTTTTATCCATTCAAGCAAGAAAAAAATCAAATGTTTCAAAAGTTAAGACAACACCTGTGTAAAATCATTGAAATAAAGAGCAAAAAAACCAGGAAAAAATAAATAAAAAAACAATGACTATCCAAATTGCATTTACAAGCCCCATCCCTAACAAAAAACCATGTAACTAATATATAAAAATAACACAAGCACAGAAATCCTTTATTTACTACAGATATTACCAGAAAAAAAATAAAATAATATTAAAATATTGTAAAATTTAGACTCGATGTTTCACAAAAAAATATTTAAATATCCAAACATTACAATTTTTTACAGTTTTTTAAACCATATGTATGAAAATAAGAAAAAAATGTGCCTTGGCAAGAATGGGGAAAAATGGCCTGATCATGTAGGGGTTTAACAAAGTACTGAATATATACATATATATAAATGGACTGGGGAACAGTTCTACAACCCTCCAGCTTCAGATCTTGCTCATGTATCACATCCTCCACCTGTCAGATTTAAAAGATGTGTAACTTGTGTAAAGTGACAACATTGCCCTGATCTGTAAGTGTGGGCATGAGAAGCTACATGTCATGGTGCTCCCTGTGGTAAGCTGATGTATAGTATTACCTGTGCCCTTGGTGGTCTTCTGCCCTTCTTCTTCTTTCTTGATTGAAGAGCTTTCATGTGATGAGCCAAAGATTTGTCTTCTCCTCTTGGCTCCACTTCTTCTAGCTAGGACCTCCTGATGACATTCCTGTTCTTCTTTCTGGCCTTGGTGATCAATCTTCTGAGAGACGATCTCCAACTCTGAGCCATTTCTCTTCTCTCCTCTCCTATGGCTCTTCTTGATGGACGGCTTCTCATCATCCGATGAGTCCAAAACATTTCTTCTCCTTTTCTTCCCTCTCATCCTAAAGTCCTCCTCTTTAATCTCCATAATGTCGCTTTGCTGAAGGCAGCTCCTCCTCATCCGCATGCAAGCCAACCGCAACTCTCCAACTGCCAACCGGCAACATTCCAATGTGCTCACTGGTCATGTGATAGGAATTGACCATAAGCAGTCATATATATGAGTTATCAGATATTGGTGTTTTTCTATTTTATTCTCATCATATCACATAGTATTAGGCCAAGCTCACAGATAGAGGTTTATTTTAGCTTTTCTGCTGCCTTTTTTCCTATAGAAAGACTCAAATATCCAGATCTTTTTCACATTTTCAGGTTAAGACTTGAATATACTTTGCAGCAATCTCGATAGTAATATTTACACGTAATGACAACTATAGGTTTCTAAAGAATAATTTCTAGTTACTATAATGGCTTCTTAGAAAACCCACATGTGTGAGTTTGCTGTTTTGCAGAACGCTCTTTGCCACCATTTTCCTTCTGACGCTGTTTTGCAGCATTTAGGGGATGTGCACACGGTTATTATTTGTAGAGGAAAAGAAATACTAGAGTGTTGGCGGGTAAAATGCTGCCTAAAATATGTGCAAAAACGCTTCAAGAATTGACATGCAGAAGATATGAAACTTCTTCAAATCTGCAAGGAAAAAATAAGCAGAATGTACATGAGATTCCATAAATCTCATTGACTTTGCTAGTACATTAAAACACTGCGTTTTTTCATGCAAAGAACGTGCGGAAATAACTTTTGAAAATACGGCAAAAATGCAACATGTGAACATGCCCTTGGCTTCTAGTCCATCAAAAATAGTGTAAGTCTGAACTTGAGATGCCGCTGTGGATACTCATTCTGGTGTTAATACTATAGGAAATGACAAGGCAATGATCGCGCTTTTTATAGTGTAAATAGGGAAATACAGCCCTCCTAGACCGGACACAAGGATTTTATTTGCCAATAGTAATAATATTGGTGGGTTATATTTTTTACACTATACTACATACTTTTTTCACATATAACTATTTTCCTGTGATAAATTGTATTATCAATATATGGACTGGAGTTATTTGTAATTTAATTCCATATTTGGTGCACACAGATTGTTCTTTCTGCTGAATTCTAGATTAGTCATTGCTAGTGTCTCGGCATATTAGCATGTTTTTGTAATTTTTTGCTAAACCCTAATGAGGATTATTTGCTTATACTTGATATTCGCTTCTCAATAGTATTCGCTTATTCACTATATTCTAGATTATACATTTTGTCTTAGATGTATATTGGAAGTTCTTCATATTTTTTTCTTATGTCACATTATTATTTTTCACAGTGAATGTTTGATAAAGATCATGTTGACGCTTTTGTATTATACATTTTACTTTGACTTAAAAATAATACTTAGTACAATTTTAATGGAAACAATTTGCTTCAATAACACAGACCCTTATTAAATGACCCAGCATGCCACTTCTGGCCTGAGCTTTCAATGTAGAATTACATATTTGCTGTGTAACTAAATAGCTGTAATGCATAGAATAATTGGGCTTACTACAGAAGGGATAGATGCTCTTCTAGTGAAGCTTCATGATGTCCATTGCTCCAGAGTAGACGACCTTCTCTATGAACACTAAATGCCTGTAAGGCACAGTGTGATTATGGGGTGGGAATGCTTTAGGACATTTCTTTAGGATACAATGACATTGGTGGCAGACTGGTATCTGGTGTCACCACTAAAGGACGGCAGAAGTAATTCAGGCACATACTGGTGACAGTTTAGGATAATGTTACTGAAAAGAGGCAACAAGCTTACTGGTCACAGAGTCTCCGAGACGCCAACATGCTTCATAACTACAAATACTCTTAAATAGGGGAACAGCTTCACCACAGATAGATGACTGGCAAAAACATTTACGCTGGGCTTCCACTTTCCAAACTTTACACCACCTGCTGGAAGGCTCCTCCGCAGTATCTCAAGCTGTCTCGGTGTCCGTCCTCTTACAGAACAGCACTCACACGTTCAAGCAGTTATATGACCAGGTTTCACAAAGCAAACTGTAAAAATACTATTAATCAGATCTCGGACCAGATGGGGCTGATGTACGTACTCTGAAAATTCACATCAGGATGGCTGTGCAATCCTGATGTTAAGAGGAGCATTGTATCCTTATTTTAATGTGATAAAGGAAAAGTTTCACAAAGGATTATACAGCCATCCTTATGCATATGCTGACAAGTACACCAGCCTCATCTGGGCTAACAGATTTGCATAATAATATATAATACTATAAGCAGTATGTATTGTAAAATCAGTGCTTGGATGTGGCATGAGGCATTGGAGGAGCTCAAGGACCCTGAAGGTGGCTGAATCCTGGTATCTAGACAGCTTCTCAGCAGCACTCACAAGCTCCATGGGAAACAAGTTGTAAGCGCTGTCCTCCTTGTTTGGGAGAACAGTCAACTCTGACAGACAGAATGGTGGCTGACGTAGGCAACAAGCAAATTCTAGAATTCAAAATACCTCCTCTCATGAGAAATGAAGAGAATTTTTAAAAAGGGGTTATTTGCAAAGTTCCCTATTTTTACAAGCACTTTGCAATTTTACCCAATTAAGAAATTGCGTATAGCCTTTTAATAATGTAATTAATCTGACTGATGTAAAAAACTATCCTTTTATAGACAGCACATTAAATATAAAATACAGGTGGATACAATTCTGTTACCATATACTGTGAATATAACTAGTGCCATGAACTGCCCATATGGGTAATGCCATTCAACTGTGCCATATAGTTGCCATATGTACAATATAGGAGCTATAAGAAATGTGCACTTTGAACTTCTGAATTCCAGCACCATGCGGAGCCTACACATGTATCGGTATAATGTGCCATAATGACTATTGTCATACCTGGGTTTATAATATTGGTGGTGAATATATTCTTATGGGCTCTGTATGACATTACTGACATGGGCAGCATTTGCCACTAATGATGGAGCACTGCATGACACTTTATGTTGGCGTTTTGTCCTATTATCTTGGGATAATCTTATTTTTCTGATCACTGTATATTACTAATATTCTGGATACTATACTTTTGGAATCATCTTCTAGTTGTAGCTCTGAAACTTGGGATAAAAGTGACTCTGTAAATGTCAGATTGACATTTTCTAGAATTGAAGAGCATTGTGGTAAGTATGAGAATGTACCAGGCAATAGATGTGTGTAATGCAATGCACATACCGCAGCCTCATGCTGAACCCCTCACCGCAGATTCATGAGTGTGAATGGCCCAAAGGCCAGACCGAAATCCCATTGAGGATCTGTGGCAAGACTTGAAATTGCTGTTCACAGACGTCTCCATCCAATCTCACTGAGATAGAGCATTTACAAAGAAGAATGGGAGAAAATGTCACTTCTAGATGCAAAGCTGGTAGAGACATACCTGAAAAGACTTGCAGCAGTAATTGCAGCGAAAGGTGGTCCTACAGACTATTTACTCCGGAGGGATAAATACAAATGCAAGTCACAGTTATCAGATTTATATTTTCTCAATATATAGAAAACCTTGTAGAATTTACTTTACACTTCACACATACAGTGGTGTGAAAAAGTGTTTGCCCCCTTCCTGATTTCTTATTCTTTTGCATCTTTGTCACACTTAAATGTTTCAGGTTAGTAATGGGGGTGTCTTATAGACGCCCATCATTACTAACCTGGGCTTCATGGCAGCTGGCGCTGACATGAAAACCAACCCTATTACCCCCTGCCACCGCACCAGGGCAGCGTGGAAGAGCGAGGCTAAGTGCCAGAATTGGCGCATCCTATGGATGCGCCATTTCTGGGGTGGCTGACGGCTGGTGTTTCTAGCCTGGGAGGGGGCCAATATTCATGGCACCCTTCCTGGGCTATTAGTATCAGCCCCCAGCTGTCTGTCCAGCCTTTGCTAGCTATTAAAATAGGGGGGACCCCACGTCATTTTTTTGGGTGGGTCTCCCATTTTAATAGTTAGTAAAGGCTAGGTATTCAGCTGGGGGCTGATATTAGTAGCCGGGGAAGCTCCATGGGTATTACCCCCTTCCCAGGCTTCAAACATCTGCCCCAGCTGTCTGCTTAACCTCCGATAGAGACTAAAATTATGGGGGATCCCACGTCAATTTTTTTTTAATAAATCCTTTATTTTAACACTAAATGACACTTGAGGGGTTAATAAAGATGCAGTCCCTAAATTAATATTTATTTTTTAATTAATTTTTCCCAAAAATTTTGACGTGGGCTTTGCCATATTTTTGTATGCGAGCCAGGTACAGAATCCAGGAACGGGCTGCCCCCAACTCCCAGCTGCCTATTTGTACCTGGCCGGACACAATATAGGGAAGCCCTTTTTTTTTTATTATTTCATGAATTTCATGAAATAAGTTTAAAAAAGAAAAATACGTGGGGCTTCGCCCTATTTTTGTGTCCAGCCAGGTACAAATAGGCAATTTTTTTTTAATTATTTCAGGAAATTCATGAAATAATTAAAAAAAAATTGATGTGGGGTTTCGCACTATATTTGTGTCCAGCCAGGTACAGCAGACAGGATCGGGCTGACCCCAACCTCCAGCTGCCTATTTGTACCTGGCCGGACACAACAATATAGGGAAGCCCTTTTTTTTTAATTATTTCATGAAATAATTAAAAAAAAATTGACGTGGGGCTTCGCACTATATTTGTGTCCAGCCAGGTACAGCAGGCAGCAACGGGCTGCCCCCAACCACCAGCTGCCTATTTGTACCTGGCCGGACACAACAATATAGGGAAGCCCTTTTTTTCTTAATTATTTCATGAATTTCATGAAAAAATTAAAAAAAAAATACGTGGGGCTTCGCCCTATTTTTGTGTCCAGCCAGGTACAACTAGGCAGCTGGGGACTGGAATCTGCAGCACAGGGAGGCCCAAGCTTTCTGGGCCCCACCCGCTGCAAATTGCAGTCCACAGCCACCCCGGAAAATGGCGCGTTCATAGAAGCGCCATCTTCTGGCGCTGTACCCAACTCATCCAGGGCCCTGGTGCGGTGGCTCACTGGGTAATAAAGGGGTTAGGGCCAGCTTGGCATTATCAGCTGGCCCTAAGCCCGAAATTCATGGGGTCACGCCAATATTAGACATGACCGCCATGAATTTCTAGTAAAGTATTTAAAAAAAAACGCAAACACCCAGAATAAAGTCCTTTAATTGAAATAAAGACACAATTCTTTATTGTTCTAAATTAAACCATACTTACCATCACGCCCATTCCAGCTGAAGCCAACGATCTCCTGCAATAAAAGAAAAATAATAAAGCAACATCATTCTTACCTTTCGATGGTTCCCAGGACAGCTCCAGCTCTGCTACATCGAGATGACAGGCTGGACCGCAGGAGAAAGCTGCCATCCAGCCTGTCATCCCGCAGACACTGAGAAGCGCAGGCATGCTTGCGCTCCTCAGTATCAGGCTGTGACGGCATCCCGATGAGCCGAGTCTCTCACGCTCACCGCATGCGCAGGAGAATTCTCCCACGCTATCAGTGACGTGCATGAGGTGAGCTGAGTTCATTGTTGGCTCATCGGGATGCCGTCACAGTCAGACACTGAGGAGCGCAAGCATGCCTGTGCTTCTCAGTGTCTGCGGGATGACATGCTGGATGGCAGCTTTCTGCTGCGATCCAGCCTGTCATCTCCATGTAGCAGAGCTGGAGCTGTCCTGGGAGCCATCGAAAGGTAAGGATGATGTTGCTTTATTATTTTTCTTTTATTGCAGGAGATCGTTGGCTTCAGCTGGAATGGGCGTGATGGTAAGTAAGGTTTAATTTAGAACAATAAAGAATTGTGTCTTTATTTCAATTAAAGGACTTTATTCTGGGTGTTTGTGTTTTTTTTTTAACTTTGACTATGGGGTTAGTAATGGGGGTGTCTTATAGACGCCTCTCCATTACTAACCTGGGCTTGATGTCAGCTGGCATTATAAGCTGACATCAACTCCAACCCTATTACCCCACTGCCACCGCTACAGGGCAGTGGGAAGAGCGAGGCTAAGTGCCAGAATTGGCGCATCCTATGGATGCGCCATTTCTGGGGTGGCTGACGGCTGGTGTTTCTAGCCTGGGAGGGGGCCAATATTCATGGCACCCTTCCTGGGCTATTAATATCAGCCCCCAGCTGTCTGCCTAGCCTTTGCTAGCTATTAAAATAGGGGGGACCCCACGTCATTTTTTGGGGGGGGTCCCCCATCTTAATAGCTAGTAAAGGCTAGGTATTCAGCTGGGGGCTGATATTAGTAGCCTGGGAAGCTCCGTGGGTATTACCCTCTTCCCAGGCTTCAAACATCTGCCCTAGCTGTCTGCTTAACCTCCGCTAGAGACTAAAATTATGGGGAGCCCCACGCCAATTTTTTTTTTAATAAATCCTTTATTTTAACACTAAATGACAAGTACAGTAAGCAACACTGTCACTGCACTTCTTATATATGTGACTGACATGTTTCTATGTATCAAATCTATGTGTGATGCTCTATTATTTCTGTTGTAAATTGTCGGGTACCGCTGCTGAATTGCCGGCCGGCTTTTTTAAAGAGACGGTGCATTAAAACACTAATATTTTTTTAAATAAATCCTTTACACTAAATGACAAGTACAGTAAGCAACACTGTCACTGTACTTCATATATATGTGACTGACATGTTTCTATCTAATCTATGTGTGAAGCTCTATTCTTTCTGTTCTAAATTGTCGGGTACCGGTGTATGCCACTGATGAATTGCCGGCTTTTCATGTTTCACTGTGAGCACTGTTCCCATCGATTTGGGCAACCACCTCCACCAATACATTCTACATTATTGTTAGTTGTTTTCCTTCATGTAGAATTAACCTACAAGGAAAGAAAGGGTTTATTTTCATTCCGATATTTGTGTCCCATTGATTTGCATTGGTTTCCGGTATCGGAATCGGCGATATCCGATACTTTTTGGGTATCGGCCCGATCCAATCCGATCCGATATTTCCTGATATCGGAAGGTATCCCTCAATACTAGTCCTGACCTCAATGCCATTGAAAATCTTAGGGGTGAGCTGAAATCTGCCATTGGGAAAAAGAACCCTGCAAACATTCAAGAGCTTGAACAAACTGCAAAGGAAGAGTGGGAGAAAATTCCAGCTGAGAAGTGCAAGAAGCTTACAGATGGCTACAAGAAATGTCTGGAGGCTGTCAGCAATGACAAAGGGTGTGCAACCAAGTATTAATTAGGGGTGCCATTATTGTGGCACATTCAGTTTTTTCTTTGATATTGCAACATTGAATTTGAAAAACAATATTGTATTGTTGTATTACTTTGGACCACAAATCCTGAGGATATAACTTTGGTACATTTCCATTTATTTCTGAAGATATTGTACAGTCTACGAAAAATGAAGGCGTGACAAGAATGGTGAGCAGCACTGTAGTACAATAAATCATTAAAAATTTAAATATATATAGAATATAAAAAATAAAAAAAGATTAAATTAAATTAATAATTAATTTTTTAAAACCTTTTTTTAAAAAGCATTTTCCCTTGCAATTATATACTGTATATATAAAGGATAGAGCTTATGTGTTCAGTAATAATGTTGTCGTGTCAATGGAAGGGTGAAAAAAAATGGTAAGAGGAGGATATATAGATGGAAAACGTCCAATCACTAGCTGCCTCTATCTGTACCAGAAGCTTGGTACCACCCGACCAATTATCCATAGATCATCGCAACCCAGGGAATCATCTATTAACTTTCATAGCTGCAAATCATTATCCGGTAATCTTAAGACAAATTTACATACCAAGAAAAGGGGACATTCAACTCATTTTGGTGAAACATTATTTCTATGTCTGTTATTCCTTTCATTCATCCTGCTCTGTTCAGCCGCTGTTTAGCGTGATAGTATCAATCCTTTATCTAGTAGCCATTCTTCCTTACGGGTTTTCACACAGGACCCGCTAATCTATCAGCAGCTTCCAGCAATACCCACTCCCCTTTTTTCGGCGCTAGTGTTTTAAAGCCTAATTTCTTTCTAGATTCAGCTCCGGACATTTGTGATAGATTATTTCCTCCTATACTCGTATATAGATATAGCCATTTGAATTGCTGTTATGAAATGTTTTGAAATGATTGAAAGTGCATGTTTAACAAAAAAAAATTTCTATTCTTATTAATCTGTTCTCCTCTCCTTTTTTAAGAGGTCTCAGAGTCCTGCCAATATATTGCTTTGAACATGGGCACTGAATTAAATCTATAACTCCTTCACTTTCACACCTTAAAATGCACCCAACAAAAAAATGCAAGTGTATTTCTGCAATTGTCCCATCTTTAATGTAACGGCAGTTCACACATTCATTCCTAGTGCTGTATATGGGAATCACTGACATTTCTACAGTATGTTATATTTTATCTTGATTATCAATATTTCTTGCACGGGGTCCCCATGGTATCATATTACTGATTGTAATTTTTTTATGTGTAATAAATGATTATTAATAGGGGGATTTATATGTGCCTGTAATTATTTTTCTTCAATAAACATAAAGCTAGAATCGCTACAGAATGTGCCTCTGCCATATACTAGTCTGTAGAGTTTGAATACTCGTGCAAGAAGCATTTATCAGGTTTGAATTTTATGAGAAAGTTTGCAGATATATAATGAATATGTGTAAATCAATCTGTACCACTAGGTAAAAATCCTTACATCAAGGAGACCAAGTAGACAAAAGTGAGCACTTCAAGTTAGTGTGTATAAAAAACAAATGATTTTACTGAACAATATCATAGACATTACCAAACACATACATAAAATAAAAACAGATGCCTCTTGTTTGAGGGATGGTAAGAAATGCCAACCCAGTATGCATGAATATTATCTCCTGGTGCACCCCACAAAATAGCATAGAACAACCTAGCAGAGATAGTCACTGCAGAGTAACCTATACCATTACATAATCCAACGATTCCAAGGATTGAAACTATCCAAAGTGCATGTGCATGTCAAAGAAGGAAATTGTTCATTAATTGGGGTGGTCCAGTGGTTAAACAAAAACAAAATAAACCCTGCTTCAAAGTCACCAATCAAGAGATAAATACATAATAAACCCTTAAAGTGCATGTGTATGGAGAATTATAATGCTCAGAATTATAATACACCAATGTCTGGAAATGACAGGGCTACTACAGAGCATGTATATAACTTAGTGTTCACAGAAGCGAAAGAGTCGAGGTGAAAAGCAGTTTATATGCTTGTTAGAAACTCACAACATGTATGGCTATACATGCAATACCGCACGCCTGGAAAACATGGACTGCCTCTGATGTACAAAAGCCCTGCTAGATGCAATCAAAAATAGGTAAAATGCAGTGGTGTACCACTAATGGAGGCAGACCACACGACTGCTATGGGGCCCGTGAGCTGGGGGGCCCCATAGCAGTCCAGGGGCGGACATATCGCTGCTGGTGCAGCTGTGCCGGGGGGCCCGCCGGTGCAGCGTCTCCCTGCTCGTGGCGGGCAGGGAGCGATCCCTGCATCCCCGCTGCTGACAGGACAGAATGGCAGCGGAGCTGCAGAGATCCATCCTCTGCTTCCTGCCCGCCGCTTCCTCCCTTACACAGGCACGCGCTCCTTGATGACATCATCATGCAGCGCGGGCCTGTGTGATGGAGGAAATTGCAGCAGCCTGCGGGGGCAGAGAGGTAAGTGTTTTTTTTTTTGTTTTTTTTACTGAAACGCCGGTGAGATCAATAATGGGGCTGATGGAGCTGGAGAGCGCAATAAGGGGGCTGATGGGGCTGGGTAGAGCAATGGTGGGGCTGGTGCGGCTGGGGATAACAATGGTGGGGCTGGGAAGAGCAGTGATGATGCAGCTTGCGGGGGAACGGGCAGAGGGGTAAGTGTTTTTTTTTTTATTTTTACTGAAACGCTGGGGAGAGCAATAATGGTTATGACTGGGCTGGAGAGAGCAAAAGTGGGGCTGATGGGGCTGGTGAGAGCAATGGTAGGGCTGATGGGGCTGGGGAGAGCAATGGTGGGGCTGGGGAGAGCAATGGTGGGGCTGATGGGGCTGGGGAGAGCGCTGATGGGTCTGGGGAGAGCAATGGTGGGGCTGGGAAGAGCAGTGATGGGACTGATGGGGCGGGGAGAGCAATGATGGGGATTAGTAGACCAATGACGGGGATGGGGAGAGCAATGATGGGTTGCTGGGAGAGACCAATGATGGAGGTGCTGGGAGAGTAATGACGGGGGTTGCTGGGAGAGAACAATGATAGGGGTGCTCGGAGAGAGCAATGACGGGGTGCAGGGAGAGTACAATGACGGGGGTGCTGGGAGAGAGCAATGACGGGGGTGCTGGAAGAGAGCAATGATGGGGGTGCTGGGAGAGAGCAATGATAGTGGTGCTGGGACAGAGCAATAATGGGGGTGCTCGGAGAGCGCAATGACGGGGATGCTGGGAGACAACAATGATGGGGTGCAGGGAGAGAGCAATGACGGGGGTGCAGGGAGAGAGCAATGACGGGGGTGCTGGGAGAGAGCAATTACAAGGGTGCTGGGAGAGCAATGACTGGGGTGCTGGGACAGAGCAATGTTGGGGGTGTTGGGAGAGAGCAATGATGGAGGTGCTGGGACAGAGCAATGATGGGGGCGCTTGTATATTTTCCGTGTGCACATAGCCTTACAGTTAATTGGGGAGAGTCACAGAGACTGAATAATTTATATTATTGGCAGGTGGAGATTATAGTTAATGGGGGGCACAGTGCTGCTTATCACTTTATATTTTGATTACTAAGTGGCTACCCCTAGTATATTAATGGGGGATAACAGACCTGTATTCAGGGGCGCAGTGCAGGAGAGACACATGTATATATACAATATATGTGACCTTGTTATTATCTAGGCTGGAGATCATCATGACAAGACGAATCGTGACTGGGAGATGTCGACATGAAGGTCTGACCAGATGGAGAAGAAGCAGCAGAAACCGACTCTGATCAGGCGAGACGTCAGCGGTAAGTGCCTGGATGTAAATATTATTCTGTATCTGCGCTGTATGACTTGGAGTGATAATGTTACATGTAAAATCCCTTAGGCTGCATTCTCACATTTGTGTAAAATGTCAGATTTTTTTATCGGATGGTCCACGGACTTGTAGAGTTTTATAGATCACGGATCACGGATCTGAGAATGAGATCTGTGAGGATCAGAGAATGTCCTGTTCTGATCCGATTTTGAGGATTACAATAGGACATGCTCAATGCGTCTGTAAAACAGGGTAGCACACTGACACTGCACACAAATGCAGGAATATAGCCGTATTATGTATAGCACAGTCACTTAGTACATAGTGTAATCACTTATTATGTATAGCATACGCCCTTAGTATATAGTGTACTCGCTTATTATGTATAGCGCCGTCCTTAGTTATATAGTTTCATCTTTTATTATATATAACACCCTCCCTTTTTACCTACCATCCTCTCTAGTTCTAGAGCTCACAATTGGGGGATCATACTGTGTTGGGGTCAGCAAACTTTGCCCTGGTAGTTGAGGTGAGGTACAGTAGGGTCATTATACTGCGCATGTGGAGGAATTCACCATGGGGGTATCATACTGTGTTTGGGGGACACTTTTGTTGGTATCACACTTCATGGGACAATGAAAGAGGGGTCTAGGACGTCAGCAGGAGGAAAATTACTATGTAAAGGCTGGAAGGTTGTGTGATCTGCTCTTCTGTGACACCGACAATTATTTACATTTTTTTTGGGGGGGGGCCCAATTTGAACTTCTGCTATGGGGCCCCATGAATCCTATGTACGCCCCTGGTAAAATGTATTGCTAATAGCATTGTGCCACTTACACAGTGGAGTGTGAGACAGGGTTTGTCCTGCATCCCTCTTCCCCGACGCGCATTTTGTCCACACTTCCTCAGGGCCGTGTCAGAGGAGAGGGACGCTGGACCTTTTAAGTGATCACTGTACCAATGGTTGACGGAGGCTAGATATCACATGATTTAAACCTTCAGGGTTGTGAAGGATATGACGTGGCACATCGTAGGATTTTTTACCTTGTACATTGATTTACAGTTGTCCCTGTGACACTATGTTTGTTTTCAATCATTTTTATTAATATTTTATAACAGTTCAAGGGGTAGGGATATGGTTAGGGAATAGAGGAATATATGGGGGACGGGAGAGTAATGGATAAGTGTGGGAAAATGGATAAGGGGAAGGAGAACTCAAAATTGAATAAACAGTAGAATATATAGTATTACAACAAGTAAATTAAGATGAAAATCAAAATTTGGTTATAGAACAACTTAGTCGTAATATAATAGATATCCAATTAAATCTAATAAGTATATGTATTAATAATTTAAGTAACAATCAGGAATATATTTCAGGCCACTTTGTTCATTTTTTGAAATATTTGTTAAGGTTATTATTAGAGTTTGCAAATCAGTATTCATATAATTTATGTAGAGCCATTTTTTCTTTAATAACTGAAAAGATAGGTACATCCGTTTTTTTCCAGTAAGATGCAATGGCATTTTTAACTACCATATTTTTCGGACTATAAGACGCACCGGACCATAAGACGCACCTAGGTTTTAAAGGAGGAAAATAGGAAGAAAAAATGTAAGCAAAAAATGTGGTCCTGATGCCCTGTTATGGGGGAGGGGGTCTGCTGGTGACACTGGCATTGGGGTAATGTCCCTCAATTCTGTTAATATCCTCTATCCTGGTATGTATGGCCTCTCCTTCCTGGTATAAGTGGCCCCCATCCCATCCTGGTATGCATGGCACCCCTTTATCCCCCATCCTGGTATGCATGGCACCCCTTTATACACCATCCTGGTATGCATGACACCCCTTGAGCCCCCATCCTGGTATGCATGGCAACCCTTGAGCCCCCATCCTGGTATGCATGGCACCCCTTGAGCCCCATCCTGGTATGCATGGCACCCTCTGAACCCCCATCCTGGTATGCATCTTGCCCCGCTTCAAGTGGACCGGGTGAGAGGCCCGAATCTATGAATGTAAAAGTGAACAGCTCTTCAGAGTGTCCATGTGTGGGATCAGTTGTCTCTGGGCGCTTGGCATGGTGGGAGGAAGGAGGATCAGGGTGAGGAATATGCGGTCCAGACTCACGGCTACTGAGACTTGACCGTGTGGAAGACAGGGTGGTGGTGGCGGCTAAGTGACTGGAAGCATTATCCGCTATCCAACCAACAACCTTTTGACACTGCTCTGGGTTCAATAGTGGTGTGCTGCGGTCCCCTAGCAGTTGGGACAGTAAGGTCGGGCGAGAAGATGTGGGTGTTTGTTGTGGCACAATTTCAGCTTGCCCACGGCCTTGTCCTCGGCCTCTGCATGCACCATCACCATCACGTCCAGTTCCCCGTCCCTTGCTACGTGCCCTGCCCATTTGTCTTGTCCTCGGCAGAGATGAGGGGGTTGGAGGGGGCAGTGGTGGGCAGAGGAAGGAGTTAAAAGTATTAAATAACCATTTGGACTTGAAAAATAAGGACAGGGTCGGACTGGCCTGGCGGAATGCCGGTGAAATGCCAGGTGGGCCCCACAGAAGGAGAGGAAAAAAAACTTTTTTGTAAGGACATGGGTCTTTTAAAAGTGCGGGTGGCAGGAGAACGCGCATGCAGACCTGACCCGCCGTGATGACCATGGCCGGCGTCACCGCCACTAGGCGCACCCATGTAAGTGTTGGGGCCCCGGGGTTGAGGGACACCGGCACGCTACTGGGCCTATGAGTCGGGGGAGGGAGAGCCCCCTACGGAGAGGGGGAGCGCCCCCTTCAGGAGGGAGAGCCCCCGCCCCCACCTCTCCTCCTCAAATACTTACCTCTCCTCCTCGTTCCCTGCAGCTCCAGTGGTGTTAGGGTCTTCTGATTCTGACGTCTCAGGGCAGAGGGCGAGGTGACATCACTACCGCACTCTGCTCTGAGCACTGCAGAGTCAGAAGACGACGTGCTGAGTACACCAAACCTGCAGGGAACGGGAGAGGTATTTGATTTTTTTTATGTATGCAGCATCATGGGGGCCCATATACTGTATGGAGCAGCATCATGTGGGCCCATATACTGTATGGAGCAGCATCATGGAGGCCCATATACTGTATGGAGCAGCATCATGGAGGCCCATATACTGTATGGAGCAGCATCATGGGGGCCCATATACTGTATGGACCAGCATCATGGGGGCCCATATACTGTATGAAGCAGCAGCATGGAGGCCCATATACTGTATGGAGCAGCATCATGGAGGCCCATATACTGTATGGAGCAGCATCATGGGGGCCCATATACTGTATGTACCAGAATCATGGGGGCCCATATAATGTAAGGAGCAGCATCATGGGGGCCCATATATTGTATGGAGCAGCATCATGGGGGCCAAATACTGTATGGAGCAGCATCATGGGGTCCAATATATTGTATAGAGCAGCATCATGGGGGCCCATATACTGTATGGAGCAGCATCATGGAGGCCCATATACTGTATGGACAACAAAGAAAATGACGGCACTTCCACTACAAAAAATAGGTGTGAACAGGTGCTTACTAAGAGCAGCTACCTCCATATATAATGAACAAATAACACTGAGTATATAGATATGAAATATGAAATATGAATAACATAACTGCTGTAGAAAATAGAAATAAATGAAAAAAATTTTGAAAATTTTTTTTTAGCACATGTAAATATGAAGTATGAAAAATGAATAGCATTACTGCTGTAAGTAAATGAGAAATCTTAGCACATAAATTGGCCAATTCATGTGTCCCTGATAGCCGCGGTAAGGCGTTTCTCGATGTCAGGACCTACCAATGTGAATACCTCTCTAAGAGGTACACATAATCAGACAGAGGTCTCTTAGAGAGGTATTCACATTGGTAGGTCCTGACATCGAGAAACGCCTTACCGCGGCTGTCGGGTACACATGAATTGGCCAATTTATACGCTAAGATTTCTCATTTATTTACAGCAGTAATGCTATTCATTTTTCATACTTCATATTTACATGTGCTAAAAAAAAATTTTCAAAATTTTTTTCATTTATTTCTATTTTCTACAGCAGTTATGTTATTCATATTTCATATTTCATATCTATATACTCAGTGTTACAGTGTGCTACTTTATTTGTTCTTCATATACTGTATGGAGCAGCATCATGTGGGCCAGTATACTGTATGGAACAGCATCATGGGGGCCCACATACAGTATGGAGCAGCATCGTGGGGGCCCACAAACTGTATGGAGCAGCATCATGGGGGCCGATACAATGTATGGAGCAGCATCATGGGGGTCAATACACTGTATGGAGCAGCATTACATGGGGCCAATATACTGTATGGAGCAGCATTACATGGGGCCAATATACTGTATGGAGCAGCATTATATGGGGTCAATATACTGTATGGAGCAGCATTACATGGGGCCAATATACTGTATGGAGCAGCATCATATGGGGCCAATATACTGTATGGAGCAGCATTACATGGGGCCAATATACTGTATGGAGCAGCATTACATGGGGCCAATATACTGTATGGAGCAGCATTATATGGGGTCAATATACTGTATGGAGCAGCATCATATGGGGCCAATATACTGTATGGAGCAGCATTACATGGAGCCAATATACTGTATGGACCAGCATCATATGGAGACAATATACTGTATGGAGCAGCATTACATGGAGCCAATATACTGTATGGACCAGCATCATATGGAGACAATATACTGTATGGAGCAGCATTATATGGGGTCAATATACTGTATGGAGCAGCATCATATGGGGCCAATATACTGTATGGAGCAGCATTACATGGAGCCAATATACTGTATGGACCAGCATCATATGGGGCCAATATACTGTATGGAGCAGCATTACATGGAGCCAATATACTGTATGGACCAGCATCATATGGAGACAATATACTGTATGGAGCAGCATTACATGGAGCCAATATACTGTATGGACCAGCATCATATGGAGACAATATACTGTATGGAGCAGCATGACAGGGGGCCAATATACTGTATGGACCAGCATCATATGGAGACAATATACTGTATGGAGCAGCATGACATTGGGCCAATATACTGTATGGAGCAGCATCATATGGGGCCAATACACTGTATGGAGCAGCATCATATGGGGCCAATATACTGTGTGGAGCAGCATTACATGGGGCCAATATACTGTATGGAGCAGCATTACATGGGGCCAATATACTGTATGGAGCAGCATCATATGGGGCCAATATACTGTATGGAGCAGCATCATATGGCGCCAATATACTGTATGGAGCAGCATGACATGTGGCCAATATGCTGTATGGAGCAGCATCATATGGGGCCAATACACTGTATGGAGCAGCATCATATGGCACCAATATACAGTATGGAGCAGCATTACATGGGGCCAATATACTGTATAGAGCAGCATCATATGGGGAAAATATACTGTATGGAGCAGCATTACATTGGGCCAGTATACTCTATGGAGCAGCATTACATGGGGCCCATAATTCTGTATGGAGGTGGTCACTGTATTACCTGTATATTTCTGTATTACAGCATATATAGGTACTCTGTATATGCTGTAATGTCTCTGGTGATCACTGTATTACCTGTACACCGACACTATATACAGAGCTCCTGTGTATTATGTCACCAGTGGTAATATTAATGTTATTAGTATTGTGTTTTTTATTAATGATCAGTATTGTATTATTCGGTCACTGAGGTGGTAATATATGATCTGGTCATGGTGTGGAGGTATTTGTTCCTTGTACAGTATGTGGTATTATTCGGTCACTATGTGGTAGTAATACATGCTCTGGTCATGGTGTGACAGTATTATTCAGTCACTATGTGGAGGTAATATGTGGTCTGGTCATGGTGTGACTGTATTAATTGCCTGTATGTGGTATTTGGTCAATATGTGGTCTGGTCATGGTGTGGCGGTATTTATCTCTTGTATGTGGTGGTATTGGTCTTGGTATAGTGGATTGTGTTGTGTATGGAGGTCACTTGTTCCCTTTGATATCAATAAGGGGAAGATTCTTGATTTCCAATGGAGATTAAATACTTGGATGTTTAACGCCTCCCTGTCCTGTGGCTATTGCACAGTAGCAAATATGCACTTACAGGGGTTCTACGGTGAAAACAAGTAATCACCTCTCCTAAGGCCATGTTCACATGTTCAGCATATGGTCAGTATTTTACATCAGTATTTGTAAGACAAAACCAGGAGTGGGTGAAAAATGCAGAAGTGGTGACATCTTTCTACTTTACTTTTCCTCTGATTGTTCCTCACAAATACTGATGTAAAATACTGACCAAATGCTGATCGTGTGAACGTGGCCAAAGGATAAATAAGTTATTGAATGCTGTGACCTGGAGAATGTGCAACCTTTATCCCCATTAGTATGGAGCGGCAAGTACGACTCGACCACTGATCCATTTATTCCCTAAGGGGCTGCACTTGGCTTTTTCTGGAAGCCCCCAAAGAGGATGAATGGAGCTACGGTCAGACATACCACATGCCGCTCCATTTTAAAATGGGGATAAAAGTGTCCTGTCAGGGATAAAAGTTCCCCATTCTTTCAATCAGTGCGGTTTGCAATGCATAAGGAGAAAGGATTACCAGCTTCATGAATAGTTCAAAAAATAGGTTTCTTTATTGTGACAAAAGCTCTTTAAAAACAGATTCCATAGTCACATAGTGTAGCCAGGGCAACGCGTTTCGAACGCTAAAGATGCGTTCTTTGTCAAGACTACAGTAATTGTACATCCCAGTTATGGTGGCGCACAGTAGATGTGCAGGAGCCGCCTGTGATTTACAGTCGACGCTCCACTATAACAGGGATAACGGCTAACAGGTATGTGCATATAGCTGTAGGGTGGGCCCCTAGGGTCAATTTCCCCTGTGGGCCCCAGACACCCCAGTGTGACCCTGGATAAGGAAGATACGAGGGTTGTGAAGTAAGCCTGTTTAGCAGAGGTAAGGGCTGATTTGAAAGCGAGTGTTGCTTGTTTGAATGCTGAGAAGTCATCTTGCGAATGTGTTTTCTTCCAATGCCGCTCCATGACCCCAGGGCCGCCATCAGGGCATTACTACCCTTACTACTGTATGGGGCCCGGTGAAAAGAAGCAAGAAGGGGGGGCAGGCACGCTGGCAGCCCGGGGCCCCTCTCTTTGCTTCTTCTTACCGGGCCTCAGGGGTAACAGTTAAATGCCCGATGCACCCGGCAGACGGAAATGGGTGCTTTACCTTTAAGCAGCGGCCAGGTGCATCATGGTCCTGACTCCAATCTCCTGACACACTGCATGCTCATCTTCATTCCTGAGCAGAGCAGCATGTCTTGGAGGCGGTGGCTAGTGTGTGAGTAGCAGGAGGAGGAAGCTGCTGCTGAGTTTGGTGGTGAGTGGGGCCTGGTGGTGCTCAGAGGGGCCTGCTGATGGTGATGAGGGGGCCTGCTGATGGTTATGCGGGGCCTGCTGATGGTTGTGGGGGGCCTGGTGATGGCAGGACCTGCTGCTAGTGATGGGCGGCCTGCTGCTGGTGATGCGGGGGCCTGCTGATTGTGGTGGGGGGGCCTGCTGATGACGGTGGGGGGGCCTGCTAATGGTGATGAGGGGAGGCTGCTGCTTCTGGTGGTGAGGGGAGGCTGCTGCTGGTTCTGAGGGGAGGCTGCTGCTGGTGCTGAGGAGAAGCTGCTGCTGGTGCTGAGGGGAGGCTGGTGCTGAGGGGAGGCTGGTGCTATTGCCAAGGGGAGGCTGCTGCTGCTGGTGGTGAGGGGAGGCTGCTGCTGGTTCTGAGGGGAGGCTGCTGCTGGTGCTGAGGAGAAGCTGCTGCTGGTGCTGAGGGGAGGCTGGTGCTGTTGCCAAGGGGAGGCTGCTGCTGGTGCTGAGGAGAGGCTGCTTGTGCTGAGGGGAGGCTTGTGCTGAGGGGAGGCTGGTGCTGGTGCCAAGGGTAGGCTGCTGCTGGTGCTAAGGAGAGGCTGCTGGTGCTGAGGGGAGGCTTGTGCTGAGGGGAGGCTGGTGCTGGTGCTGAGTAGAGGCTGCTGGTGCTGAGGGGAGGCTTGTGTGGAGGTTGCTGCTGGTGCTGAGGGGAGGCTGCTACTGGTGCCAAGGGGAAACTGCTGCTGGGAGGAGGCTGGTGCTGGTGCCGATGGGAGGCTGGTGCTGGTTCCGAGGGGAGGCTGCTGCTTGTGCCGAGGAGAGGCTGGTGCTGGTGCCGAGGGGAGGCTGGTGCTGGTGTCGAGGGGAGGCTGCTGCTGGTACCGAGGAGAGGCTGCTGCTGGTGCAGAGGAGAGGCTGCTGGTGCTGAGGGGAGGCTTGTGGTGAGGCTGATGCTGGTGCTGAGGGGAGGCTGCTGCTGGTGCTGAGGGGAGGCTGTTGCTGGTGGTGAGAGGAGGCTGGAGGTGAGGGAAGGCTGGTGGTGGAGAGGGGAGGTTGCTGCTGGTGATGAGGGGAGGCTGCTGCTGCAGCTGCTGAGGGGAGGCAGCTGCTGGTGCTGAGGAGAGGCTGCTGAGGTGGTGAGGGAAGGCTGCTGATGTTGGTGAGGGGAGACTACTGGTGGTGGTGAGGCGAGGCTGCTGGTGATGAGGGGAGGTTGCTGCTGGTGATGAGGGGAGGCTGCTGCTGGTGATGAGAGGAGGTTGGTGCTGAGTGGTGGCTGGTGCCGAGGAGAGGCTACTGCTGGTGCTGAGGGGAGGCTGATGGGGAGGCTGCTGCTGGTGATGAGGGGAGGCTGGTGATGAGGGGAGGCTGCTGGTGGTTGTGATGAGGGGAGGCTGGTGGTGATGAGGGGAGGCGGCTGGCGGTGGTGAGAGGAGGCTGCAAGTGGTGGTGAGGGGAGTCTGCTGGTGGTGGTGAGGGGAGGCTGCTGCTGGGGGGAGGCTGCTGCTGGTATTGAGGGGAGGCTGCTGGTGGTTCTGAGTTGAGGCTGTTGCTGGTGCTGAGGGGGGCCTGTTTCTGAGGGGAGGCTGCGTCCGGCAGGGTGAGGCTGGTGCTGAGGGAAGGCTGCGACCGGCAGCGAGAGGCTGAGGAGGCGGTGGCGAGGACGACCAGGGCTAGTCGACAAGGATATGCCAATTGCATATCAAGATGATGCCAACCTCTGTGGACAGGTAGAAGGAACAAGAGTAGTTGACAAATAGGGTGATCAATAGACCTTGGAATAATAATAACTTCCACAATTGGATGTGTTTAAATAAAATGTTCCTGTGCTGAGATAATCTTATACATGTGCCCCTGCTGTGTACTGTGTAATGGCTGTGTCTGACCGTGCAGGAACATGGTCTGATCATACCACATCTCCTGGGCAGGGGAGGAAGAAAAAGAATATACAGACATTACAGCAGGGGATCACAGCTGATTCTTTCTGTGAGGTAAAACATTTCACTGCCTGTTTTTAAACAATGTTTTACTTCAAAGAAAGAAACAGTTGGGATCCCATGCTGAAATGTCTGTATACTCTTTTGTTTCCTCCCCTTAGCATGAGATGTGGTTGTGGCACCCCAGGGGTCCGGTTGCCACAGTGGCATTGCCTCCCTCACAAGAGTTGATGCCATGCCTGGAAGCAAGCAGGAGTCCCCTAATCAGGTTTTACTAAGCATGCAACACTTTCCTGGCTCCAGACCAGCAAGGGGAGTCCCTCCCCTTGGCAACTGGGATCTGGGGGCGTGGTTAGTGAGACTTAGTGTGTGAGGAGTTGAAGTCAGGACATCGAGGAGAGAGGAGCTGGGGACTGGAGCTGCGCGGCAGCTCACCCCAGAAGAACCAGCACAGAAGAACCGGACACCGGAGTCCGAGGCTGTGGGGCACCGAAGGCCCAGCAGTAGAAACCGGAGGGCAGGAGACTGCAGGTCTCCTGGCCCCATCAGACGCCCAAAGGCTCAGCAGCACCGCAGGGTTCAGCACCGCCACGTGAGAGCGACGCACCAGCAAGGCCCGAGCTGCCTGCCATACGGGTGAGCACAGAAACGTTGCACTCAGGGACGAGGGCCGCGCACAGCTACAAGCAGCAGGGCCAAAGAGTTTAGTGTAAAGGGAAGGCCTCCAATTTCACCTGGCAAGGAGGATTCTTTACTTGCTTCCAGGATGCCCGGACTTCCACTTCTAGCCAGCACCCTAGTCCCGGCTTGTCTAATCACCACCAGTAAAGATAAGAGGAAACCGCCATTGAGTTGTGGATTATTGCTGCGCCATCAACCCCTGCACTACAACGTCCAGCATGACCCATAACATCTACACTGCCCTGGAGCTAAGTTCTACCTGTGGAGAGCCACACTATCCCTGCTGCAGTAACATCAGCTCCAGAGGACCTGCTCCGCAGCGGCGGCTCCCCTAGCCGCATACCACAGGTGGCGTCACAAACTTTATACAATCACCATAAATCCCCTATCAATAACCCCTGGGTCACGGACCGGGTCACCGCTACTGTGACATAACCCAGCATTTACCGGCCCGGCACCGGGTACCCCACGGCCCAGAGGGCGCGTCATGGTATGATCAGACCGTGTTCTGTACACGGTCAGACACAGCCATTACATTATTCAAAGATCTATTGATTAAAATTAACTTTTGTTCGTGGGAAAACCCCTTTAAGTTCATGTATTAATTTGTCCACCATCTCAGTACATGATTATATGATACAATCATTCCCTCTGCTCCTGAAAGGGGGGAGGGGAGGGAATGATTGATATAAGTGTATACAGTGCATTGTGAAAGTATTTGGTCCCCTTGAACTTTTCAAACTTTTGCCACATTTCTGGCTTCAAACATAAAGATATAAAATTCTATTTTTGGGGGAAGAATCAAAAACAAGTGGGACACAATCGTGAAGTGGAACGAAATTTATTGGAAATGTTAAACTTTTTTAACAAATTAAAAACTGTGGGACTGCTGGCTTGTGGATTTAGACTGGACAACCCCTTTAAGGCTCCTTCAGCCATCAGTGAATATCGGTCTGTGCTCGGACCGCAATGCATGGACTTGCCGCGGGTCTCCTGACCTCAACTCAGCAGCCTCACAGCATGTATGAGGATGCGGGTCAGCATGATTGGTGCCCAGTCCAAGCACTGCAGACTGAGAGCAGAACGATTTCTCACTTCCAGTATTTACACTGTCATAATAATAAAGATGTTTCCCAATCATATACAGTGCATTGTGAAAGTATTTGGCCCCCTTGAACTTTTCTACCTTTTGCCACATTTCTGGCTTCAAACATAAAGATATAAAATTCAAATTTTTTGGAAAGAATCAACAACAAGTGGGACACAATCGTGAAGTGGAACGAAATTTATTGGAAATGTTAAACTTTTTTAACAAATTAAAAACTGAAAAGTGGGGCGTGCAATATTATTCGGCCCTCTTGAGTTAATAATCGCCATCTTTTGCTGCGATTACAGCTGAAAGTCGCTTGGGGTATGTCACTATCAGCTTTGCACATCGAGAGGCTGAAATTCTTGCCCATTCTTCCTTGCAAAACAGTTCGAGCTCATTGAGGTTGGATGGAGGGCGTTTGTGAACAGCAGTTTTCAGCTCTTTCCACAGATTCTCGATTGGATTCAGGTCTGGACTTTGACTTTGCCATTCTAACACCTGGATACGTTTATTTTTGAACCATTTTATTGTAGATTTTGCTTTATGTTTGGGATCATTGTCTTGTTGGAAGATAAATCTCCGTCCCAGTCTCAGGTCTTTTGCAGACTCCAACAGGTTTTCTTCCAGAATGGTCCTGTATTTGGCTCCGTCCATCTTCCCATCAATATTAACCATCTTCCCTGTCCCTGCTGAAGAAAAGCAGGCCCAAACCATGATGCTGCCACCACCATGTTTGACAGTGGGGATAGTGTTTTGAGGGTGATGAGCTGTGTTGCTTTTACGCCAAAGATATCGTTTTGCATTGTGGCCAAAAAGTTTGATAATGGTTTCATCTGACCAGAGCACCTTATTCCACATGTTTGGTGTGTCTCCCAGGTGGCTTGTGGCAAACTTCAAATGAGACTTTTTATGGATATCTTTGAAAAATGGCTTTCTTCTTGCCACTCTTCCATAAAGGCCAGATTTGTGCAGTGTATGACTGATTGTTGTCCTATGGACAGACTCTCCCACCTCAGCTGTAGATCTCTGCAGTTCAACCAGAGTGATCATGGGCCTTTTGGCTGCATCTCTGATCAGTCTTCTCCTTGTTCGAGATGAAAGTTTAGAGGGACGGCTGGGTCTTGATAGATTTGCAGTGGTCTGATAATCCTTCCATTTCAATATGATCGCTTGTACAGTGCTCCTCGAGATGTTAAAAACTTGGGAAATCTTTTTGTATCCAAATCCGGCTTTAAACTTCACCACAACAGTATCTCGGACCTGCCTGGTGTGATCCTTGGTCTTCATGATGCTCTCTGCACTTGAAACAGAACCCTGAGACTATCACAGAGCAGGTGCATTTATACGGAGACTTGATTACACACAGGTGGATTCTATTTATCATTACCAGTCATTTAGGACAACATTGGATCATTCAGAGATCCTCACTGAACTTCTGGACTGAGTTTGCTGCACTGAAAGTAAAGGGGCCGAATAATATTGCACGCCCCACTTTTCAGTTTTTAATTTGTTAAAAAAGTTTAAAATATCCAATAAATTTCGTTCCACTTCACGATTGTGTCCCACTTGTTGTTGATTCTTTCCAAAAAAATTGAATTTTATATCTTTATGTTTGAAGCCAGAAATGTGGCAAAAGGTAGAAAAGTTCAAGGGGGCCAAATACTTTCACAATGCACTGTATATGATTGGGAAACATCTTTATTATTATGACAGTGTAAATACTGGAAGTGAGAAATCGTTCTGCTCTCAGTCTGCAGTGCTTGGACTGGGCACCAATCATGCTGACCCGCATGCTCATACATGCTGTGAGGCTGCTGAGTTGAGGTCAGGAGACCCGCGGCAAGTCCATGCATTGCGGTCCGAGCACAGACCGATATTCACTGATGGCTGAAGGAGCCTTAAAGGGGTTGTCCAGTCTAAATCCACAAGCCAGCAGTCCCTCTGTGTCACTGACTGAAGACTTGTGAATCCACACATCGTAAGCACTGTGAGGATTCGCTGGTGTCAGAGCCAGGAATGGCAATCACTTGGCTTCAAGGATGTGAAATGCAGACTCCCAGCCAGAAGGGGGGGTGTGGAGATAGAGGGAGAACAAACAGGTGGGCAGGTGAATTTAAAGGGTTGGCTCTGCCGTGAAGTACCGAGTGGTGGGACTTTATTTGAACAGTCATCCTGTGCTGACAGAGTCCCTTTAAACATAAGTCATACTCATCTTCTGGCGTCTTCATCAATTTTCAGCACTGCTTCGGTCTTGCGGCGCCATCTTGTGAACGCAGCTTCTGACTGACTGGAAGTCAGAAGCTATGTCACAATCTCTCAATGCAAGTCTGAAAGCCTGAACGATGCTCTCATATACTTGATCTGGTCATGGTGTGACAGTATTTGTCTCTTGTATGTGGTATTATTCAGTCACTATGTGGTGGTAATATGTGGTGTGGTCACAGTGTGGCAGAAAGTAGAGTTTTTCCAAGAGTGGTCGGTGGGACTGTGGAAGGTTTGAGGAGTGGAGGCGGAGCTGGGGTGAAGCCTGGGTGGAGTTTCAAGGGGGCCCCAAAATTTTGCCAGTATGGGGCACCGAAATTCCTAGCAGCAGCCCTGCACGACCCTGGACACTTGCCAAAGCTTTTTAGTGATGCTATTGTGCCAGTTTTGTCTATTGATTCGTCACACTCTGTCATGCATGAGAGGGGTAACCGAGTCAATAGCTGGTGCTATGCTAGAGTGGCATTGTAGAAGGCAGTGACACTGTCTGTGTCGTGGAGTGAAGATATGGATGTCAGTGGTAGAATAGAATTAGAGAGTGTGTGAGTGTGGAGACATGCAAGGTTTCTTCAGGGGTGTGCTATTTGCTGACATGGGTGACAGGTGAGGAGGACAGAGATGAGAAAGTGTTGGAATAATACATATTAATCTGTATGTGTATTGCAACAACTACTGTGCTGTTTCATATGTTGTGCATATTGTGAGGTTGTTAACAAAGTTTAGTTAAAAAAAAAAAAAAAAAAACTCCCACAGACAGGATGCCCCCTCCTTCTCTTCCTGTGTTGTTGTTATATATCTGATTTGATTTCCTCATGCTGCAGTAACATCATGCTGTGCCTGTGCTGGATATAAATAAACCTACATTCTGTGTTCTAAACTCTGGATGTCACGCGGATTAATCCTCTGCTAACAGGTTATGGGCCCAGATGTACCAGAGTCCCAGAGTCACAGATCCCCAGAACACAGAGGAAAGAAAAGAAAGAAAGACAGCAAACTGAGAAGAAGCAAAGATGGCCACCAGCAGCAGCTCCATGAAATTTACAGTGCCAAGTCTCACTAACCAGAATTATCAATCCTGGAAATTCAAAGTGAAAATGCTGCTAATAAGAGAAGGTACGTGGAAATACACACAGGAGCCTAAACCTGACCCAGTGCCACAGGAGTGGACAGAGATGGATCAGAAAGCACAAAGTACCATATCACTCAGTATAGATGATGACCAGATTGTGCATGTGTGTAAATGTAATACTGCAAAGGAAATGTGGGAGCAGTTGCAAAAGGTACATGAGAGGATAAATTTAAGCAATAAGCTCTATCTCATGAGAAAGCTGTACCAGTCTAAGCTACAGAAAGGCCAGGATATGCAGGATTACATAAGAAGTGTTCTGGAAGTTGTAGAATGCCTGAGAGTCATTGGGGAAGATCTAAAGGACTTTCATGTGGCCGCATTACTGCTTAGTGGCCTTTCAGAGAGGTATGATACGCTTGTAACCGCACTAGATGCGCGTCCAGATGATGAGCTTACACTGGATTATGTCAGGGGGAAGCTCATAAATGAATATAAGCGAAAGGCAGAAGGTGTAAACAGTAGGACATGCAACACAGAATCTGCTTTACAGACACAAAACCTAACTGATAACAGGAAGCACATAAAAGAAACACGTGAATGTTTTGTTTGCAAGAAATCAGGACATTTGAAAGCTGACTGCAGAGTCTGGAAAGCTAGAATGAATCAGCTGAAAAAGCAAAGCAGTCATCAAAGGGTTAAAAGTGCTGTATCTGGAGAAAATGATTCTGTGAATACTGAAACTGCATTTACTGTCAGTGCAAATACATCAAAGCATGCATGGTGTATAGACTCTGGAGCAGCTAGTCACATGACTAATAACAGAGACTTCTTTTCTAAGCTTAACCAAAGTAAATCAGAGAAATTGATTATGGCTAATGGTCAGTACATGACTTCAGAAGGCATAGGAGATGGTTATATTGATTGTCAAATCTCACCAACACAAAGCAGGAAGATCCCAGTAAAGGATGTGCTGTATGTGCCTAGTCTTGAAAGTAATCTACTATCTGTGAAGAAACTCACAAAACAAGGAAATGAAGTTACATTTAAGCATGATAGCTGCATCATCTCAAAGGAAGGTCACACACTAGTAGAGGGAAACATCACAGATGAACTTTATCAGCTGAAATGCAAAGAGTGTGTGTATACAGCGCAACAAGAAGAGCATAAAAACTGTATTCATGTGTGGCATATGCGTCTGGCACACAGAGACCCAGAAGCAATAAGAAAGTTAGTCCAAAAGCAACTAGCTGAGGATATTACAATTGATCTATGTAACCAGACAATGAAGTGTACTAGCTGCATCAAAGGGAAAATGTCTAGGAAAGCTTTTCCTAAGAGAATTAGTACAACAACAGCACAGCCACTAGATTTAATACACACAGATGTCTGTGGTCCAATGAGCACTCTGACCCCAGGGAAGAAGAGATATTTTCTCACATTTATTGATGATCATTCAAGATATACAGTTGTCCACCTGCTTCACAGCAAGAAGGAAGTTCCAGAGAAACTTGAAATATGCCAGCTGAAGTATATAATAAATTTGGAAGAATGTCAAAGATTCTACGTGCAGATAATGGGACTGAATATACAAGTAATGAGACACAGAGCATTTTAAAGAAAAATGGAATCCTATTTCAGACCACTGTACCGTACAACCCAGAGCAAAATGGTGTCGCGGAAAGAAGGAACCGAACACTATGTGAAAGTGGAAGAAGCATGTTATTTGATGCAAATCTGCCCACAGTATATTGGGGTGAAGCAATCATGACAGCTTGCTATCTTCAGAACAGACTACCAGGTAAAGCTACAGACAAAACTCCATTTGAGCAATGGAATAGCAGAAAGCCAAAACTACATCACATAAGAATATTCGGAAGTAAAGCATTTGTACATGTTCCCAAAGAAAAGCGAACTAAGTGGGAATCTCACGCTAAGGAAGGTATCCTGGTAGGCTACAGCGAAACCCAGAAAGGTTATAGGATTCTACACCCAGATAAAATATGTGCAAAATACAAGGACCTAAAAACACAGATGTACTGTCTGTGATATTAGATAGCCAAAATACTTCCATGTATTGTTGCGTCCAAAGATATTTTCTTCATATTTCTTCATATTTCTTCATATTCCCCTTTTTTTTTTTTTTTTTTCATAATTTCACCTTTATTTCCATTTTTATTTTCATAATAATTTTTTGTTTGGGCTTTAAGTGCGCTCTCGACCTGGGCCGTGGCACCACTGTGCGGTTTTGACCTATGAGGTATTTCCAGCTCATGAACCATTGGGGCAGAATATACGCGGTTAGTATATACCGCGGTACATACGGTATGTGCCTGGATGGGTGTCAGCTACTGTATAACTTGGACATTTGCCCTGGCCTGGGGTACTTATGGATGGGAGGGCTTCATGTCACCATCCAACACAAGATGTCAGTTGGTTACCTTGTGTGCCCCTTAATCGTCGCTCCGTAGTGTGCGGTTTTTCCTTGTCTGTGATGCGCACACCGGATGTGACGCTTGCGTGTCACGCCCGGCACCTGCGTTCCACATACCGGATGTCAGCTGACCGGAACCGGAAGTGACACGATCGCAAGTATAGCGCGACTAGGATTTAAAAGAGGACTTATCAGAGTGTCAAATGGCGCTGTCTGGTGAATGAGCTGCGCGATTGTGGGCAGCGTGCATACCGCATGTCTTCTCTTTTTTTCCCCTGATGACTAGCTAAGGCAAAGAAACGCGTCGGGAGCGGTATATTGTGATGGGCTGGTGACCCTATGAGACTTGGTCTGCCCCCATCATATGGAGCTATCTTGAAGTCTGAGAGCAGGAACGGATATCAAAATTGGTGAGGATGTTCCATTTCTATATATAGTAAGGTTAAATGGTTACCATTGATAGGGTTAATGTTTCTGCGTTCTCACATATTGAGACACAATAAGTTGTTATAGTGTCCCGTAGGCTCCATCATTTTCTTTTTGCCACACTTTCTTGGTTGCGTCAGAGATACAATATGCTTATATGACATATATCTATATCTTTGGACGCAACAATACATGGAAGTATTTTGGCTATCTAATATCACAGACAGTACATCTGTGTTTTTAGGTCCTTGTATTTTGCACATATTTTATCTAGTGGTAATAAATGTTAAGTTTTACATTTCTATAGCACTACACCTGCTTGTGTTTACATTTATTTTTTTGTGTAGTTATTTCTAAAACCCCTGCTGCTGCATTTTGATTCTACACCCAGAAACAAACTAGATCACAATAAGTAGAGATGTAGTGATTGATGAGAACTTTGTATCACCCAAGTTTTGTGACATCACGCCAGTAGTCCAGCTGAAGTCACAATTACAAGACAGCAACAAGGAGGATGTAGAGGTCTGGCTGGATTCTTCAACTAATGAAGGAACAACAGAAAAATCAGGTGAATCTGAAATCAGGAGATCGTCAAGATCAAGCAAAGGTATACCAGCTAAACGTCTATCCTACATTGTCAAGACACTACCTGAGTCAGAGCCGCAGTCATGGGATGAAATGCAAGCACTACCTGTCCATGAAAGAACAAAGTGGATCGATGCCGCTAATGAGGAAATCAAATCGCTTCATCAACTCCAAACTTGGAAACTCACCAAGCTACCACAGGGCAAAAAGGCAATCAAGTGCAAGTGGGTCTTCAAAACCAAATATGACTCAGAAGGTAAAGTCCACAGATTCAAAGCAAGGTTGGTCGCAAAAGGATATTCTCAAAAGTATGGCGAAGATTACGATGCTACATTTGCTCCAGTCACTAAACAGACCACGTTCAGAGCTTTGTTAGCTGTAGTTGCTGTACAAAAGATGTATGTCAGACATTTGGATATAAAAACTGCCTTTTTAAATGGTGACATTGAGGAGGACTTATACATGACTCAACCTGAAGGTTATGTAAAAAGAGGTCAAGAGAATCTTGTTTGCAAACTACAAAAATCTCTCTATGGTCTTAAGCAATCAGCAAGAGCATGGAACACCAAGATGAATAAAGTCTTGTTGGAAGACAAAATATACAGATGGAAAGTGGATGTATATTCTCTTATATGTGGACGACGTGATTGTTGTTCATCAAGAGGACGCAGAAATTGGAAAAATGACTGAAATTCTGAATCAGCACTTTGAATCAAAAGACCTTGGAAGTGTGACATATTATCTAGGAATCCAAATCCAGAGAGAGGAAGATGGAAGTTTTCTTCTAAACCAAATTGCAAAAATTAATTTGATTCTGAATCAGTTTAAAATGTCGGAGGTCAAAGGTATATCAACCCCAATGGAACCATCCTACCTGAAGCTGGAAGGAGAAGATGACCTGTTGCCTAACAATGAGAAATATCGTCAGGCAGTGGGGACACTTCTATACATATCAACTATGACTCGACCGGATATCACAACAACAGTTGGAATCCTTTGCAGATATGTGGAAAAAACGCGCCAAAGAGACTGGAATGCTGTTAAGAGACTTCTCCGATATTTGAAAGAAACGCAAGATGTAAATTTAAAACTATCTGCAGCAGGAGATCTAGAACTTACCGGCTATGTAGATGTGGATAGGGCTGGTGATTCGCGTGATCATAAATCCACAAGTGGATACTTGTTTAAAGTTGGAGAAAGTTCAATCTCCTGGTCTAGTAGGAAACAAGTGTCTGTTGCCTTGTCATCTACAGAAGCGGAGTATGTGTCCGCAGCCTATGCAAGCCAGGAGGTTGTTTGGCTAAGACAATTGATGGACGATCTTGGCAAACCGACAACTCAGCCGACGGTGATTTATGAGGACAACCAAGGATGCATTAAACTTGCATGCAGTGAAAAAATCAGTGCTAGAACCAAGCACATTGACGTCAGACATCATCATCTACGTGATTTGATAGATCGTGGGATAATTCACTTTGTCTATTGTGAAACTGATAAGATGGTAGCTGACATTATGACAAAGCCATTGCCACGAGCTAGGTTAAAAGAATTGAGAACCACAATGGGACTAAGAGGATAAATAGTTGTTGAGTGGGGGTGTTGGAATAATACATATTAATCTGTATGTGTATTGCAACAACTACTGTGCTGTTTCATATGTTGTGCATATTGTGAGGTTGTTAACAAAGTTTAGTTAAAAAAAAAAAAAACTCCCACAGACAGGATGCCCCCTCCTTCTCTTCCTGTGTTGTTGTTATATATCTGATTTGATTTCCTCATGCTGCAGTAACACCAGACTCCATGCTGTGCCTATGCTGGATATGAATAAACCTACATTCTGTGTTCTAAACTCTGGATGTCACGCGGATTAATCCTCTGCTAACAGAAAGTGAGTAGATGGTGATGAGGTAGGGGGAGAGGGGAGGTTGTGAAGTTAGATAGGGAGCAGAGACGGGTGAAGATAAGGTCTAATGTATTTCCGTCTGTGTGGGTGGCTGAGGAGGAACATTGAGTAAGTTCAAAAGATAAAGTAAGACACAGGAGTTTGGAGGCTGCTGACTGGAGGGTGTCAGTAGGGATGCTGAAGTCACCCATTATGATAGTGGGAATGTCAGCGGAAAGAAAGTGAAGAAGCCAGGTGGAGAATTAGTCAATATAGGTAGTGGCCGGGCCCGGAGGTCGGTATATGACGGCCACTTGGAGGTAGAATAGATGCGGACAGAGTGGACTTCAAAAGAGAAGATAAGGCAGGTTAGAGGTGGGATTGGATTAAAGGTGCAGTTGGTAGAAAGAAGAAGACCCACTCCTCCGCCATGTATGTTGCCAAGGAGAAGAGTGTGGGCAAAGTGGAGGCCATCATAACACAGCGGAGCAAGGGAGGCAGTGTTGGAGGGTGTCAGCCATGTTTCGGTGAGGCCCAGGAAGGAGAAATTGTGAGAGGTAAGGAGGTCATGAATCACATGGAGCTTATTACAGACAGAGTGGGCATTTCAGAGTGCTCCAGAGAGAGGGAGCAGAGGGGTGGTCGTCAAGGACACAGGTTTTACATAGGAGAGATTGCGGTAATTCATATTAGGATGAGAGCGATAAGAGGGGGAATAAATGGGAAGTATCAGATGTGGGCAGGCTGACATTATGGGGAGGCAAACAAAGCAAATGCCTGGGGCCCCCACTCCCTCAGGGGCCCCCAGTGGGGGCATAATGGTTGCGGTCACACTGGGGGCTGTGTTGGGGGCTCCTTTCCAATTATCAATGAGACAGGAGCTACGTCGTTCCTGCACTCTCAATAGAAACGGCCAGGCAGCGCTCCATCCCCTCCAGCCCCTGCCAGTGACTTTGGTCTGAGACTGAGCTGGGTTTTTCTGCGCATGTGACAGGATGCTGAAGGAATCAGGTGAGGCGCTGACACGTACAAGTGTGTGAGGCAAAACCTGTGCCTCGTCCCAGCACTGCAGCCTCTGTCTGTTCCCTCTGACTCCCAGCTCATGGTCCGTGACTTGAAGCTTATCTTTTAATGTTCCATGCTATTATGGACAACAGCAAGATATCTTACTGAAAAGTGCAGCCGGCATTCCAGGCTGTGCGGTGGGCTGCCTTTTCTGCAATATATCTTAGTGGAAACTGTCAGACTGATGTCAGCTGAGCTCACCAAGCAGAAAACACTTTGGTAACTAGTAGCTGATGGAGCGGGGATGAGGGAGGCTGGGAGATAGGAGAGTGGGGGGTTGTCAGCAGGCTCGGACAGGCCTGGCGGGGTGCCAGGAAATTTCCCGGTGGGCCCCGGCCCCCTGCAGAGAAGGCAGAGGAGAATTTAAAAAAAAAAAAAGGAAAAAAAAAGTGGTCGCGGGCCCTTTAAGGGCGCGCGCACACACTCTCACCGCCGCCGCGATGCCCAGAACAGTAGCGGGAGTGGCCTGGGAGCAGGAGAGCCGAAGAGCAGAGCAGGGGCTGTACTGCAGCGTCACATTTAGCAGACAGGGCCGCACGTCTGCTGAAAGTGACGTCACAGCGCGCCCTGCACTGCAGTCTTCCGCCTTAGGAGCGCTTCTGTACTGTACAGATTGTGTAATATAGTGTGTGTTTGTATGAATTTTTCTGTATATGCTGCCTGCCTGTGTGTGTATATGCCTGTGTGTGTGTGTGTATATATCCCTGTGTATGTGTATATGCCTGTGTGTACAGTCATGGCCAAAAGTTTTGAGAATGACACCAAAATTATATTTTCACATGATCTGCTGGCCTCTGGTTTTTATTAGTGTTTGTCTGATGTTTATATCACATACAGAAATATAATTGCAATCATATTATGAGTACAAATAGGTTATATTGACAGTTAGAATGAGTTAATGCAGCAAGTCAATATTTGCAGTGTTGCCCCTTCTTCTTCAAGACCTCTGTAATTCTCCCTGGCATGCTCTCAATCAACTTTTGGACCAAATCCTGACTGATAGCAGTCCATTCTTGCATAATCAATGCTTGCATTTTGCCAGAATTTGTTGGTTTTTGTTTGTCCACCCGTCTCTTGATGATTGACCACAAGTTCTCAATGGGATTAAGATCTGGGGAGTTTCCAGGCCATGGACCCAAAATCTCTATGTTTTGTTCCATAAGCCATTTTGTTATCACCTTTGCTTTATGGCAAGGTGCTCCATCATGCTGGAAAAGGCATTTTTGGGCGCCAAACTGCTCTTGGACGGTTGGGAGAAGTTGCTCTTGGAGGACATTCTGGTACCATTCTTTATTCATGGCTGTGTTTTTAGGCAAGACTGTGAGTGAGCCGATTCCCTTGGCTGAGAAGCAACCCCACACATGAATGGTTTCAGGATGCTTTACAGTTGGCATGAGACAAGACTGGTGGTAGCGCTCACCTCTTCTTCTCCGAATAAGCTGTTTTCCAGATGTCCCAAACAATCGAAAAGGGGATTCATCAGAGAAAATGACTTTGCCCCAGTCCTCAGCAGTCCACTCCCTGTACCTTTTGCAGAATATCAGTCGGTCCCTGATGTTTTTTCTGGAGAGAAGTGGCTTCTTTGCTGCCCTCCTTGGAACCAGCCCTTGCTCAAAGAGTCTCCGCCTCACAGTGCGTGCAGAAGCACTCACATCAGCCTGCTGCCATTCCTGAGCAAGCTCGGCACTGCTGGTAGTCCGATCCCGCAGCTGAAACAGTTTTAAGATACGGTCCTGGTGCTTGCTGGTCTTTCTTGGGTGCCCTGGAGCCTTTTTGACATGCTTCTCCTTGAAGTTCTTGATGATGCGATAGATTGTTGACTGAGGTGCAATCTTTGTAGCTGCGATACTCTTCCCTGTTAGGCCATTTTTGGGCATTGCAATGATGGCTGCACATGTTTCTTTAGAGATAACCATGGTTAACTGAAGAGAAACAATGATACCAAGAACCAGCCTCCTTTTAAAGTGTCCAGTGATGTCATTCTTACTTAATCATGACTGATTGATCGCCAGCCCTGTCCTCATCAACACCCACACCTGAGTTAATGGATCAATCACTAAAACGATGTTAGCTGCTCCTTTTAAGGCAGGACTGCAATGATGTTAAAATGTGTTTTGGGGGTTAAAGTTCATTTTCTGGGCAAATATTGACTTTGCAAGTACAGTAATTGCTGTTAAGCTGATCAATCTTTGACATTCAGGAGTATATGCAAATTGCCATTACAAAAAATGAAGCAGTAAACTTTGGAAAAATTACTATTTGTCTCATTCTCAATACTTTTGGCCATGACTGTATGTGTATATGCCTGCGTGTGTGTATATTCCTGTGTGTGTGTATATGCCTGCATTTGTGTGTGTATATGCCTGTGTGTGTACAGTGTGTGTATATGCCTGCCTTCATGTGTGTGTGTGTATGCCTGCATGTGTGTACAGTGTGTGTGTATATGCCTGCATGTGTGTGTGTATATATACCTGCATGTGTGTGTATATGCCTGCATGTGTGTGTGTGTATGCCTGCATGTGTGTGTGTGTGTATATGCCTGCTTGTGTGTGTGTATGTATGCCTGCATGTGTGTGTGTGTATATGCCTGCATGTGTGTGTGTGTATATGCCTGCATGTATGTGTGTTTGTGTATGCCTGCATGTGTGTGTGTGTATATGCCTGCATATATATGTGTGTGTGTGTGTGTATATGCCTGCTTGTGTGTGTGTGTATGTATGCCTGCATGTGTGTGTGTGTATATGCCTGCATGTGTGTGTGTATATGCCTGCGTGTGTGTGTGTGTATATGCCAGCATGTGTATGTATTTGAGTGCCTGCATGCCTACGTGTATATGTGTCTTCACACGTTTGTGCGTGCTTCCCTGCTTGTCTGCATTTTTGTGTGTGATTGTCTGAGTGTGTCTGTGCATGATTGCGTGTGCATTTCTGTGTGTGCTTGCCTGCGTGTGTACGTGTCCCCATTTCTGTGGGTATGTGTATCTGCGTGTGTATATTAGGGCTCTTTCACATGTCCTGATATTTACGGGACTGGAGATATGTGTCCACCTGTGTGTCATCCGTGTGACACATACCAGTGCTTGGGAATCAGTGTACAGTTAACGCTGTTCCCAAGAGCCGGGTGCTGAGCGCTTGCCCTCATCATGGATCCCTGCCGGCACTGCGATCAGCAGCAGCAGGGTCAATGATGAGAGTAGTAGTCAACTCCCACCGTGTCCAACTGTAAAAATAGGAATAAAATTAAAAAATCCTTGTACTCACCTCTCCTAAGTGTCACCCGCTGTAATCTGTGCGAGCGCTCACGCCGAAGAGAATGACTTCTGCAGCGAGCGGGCCTCGGAGCTGCACTCAGTGATTGACAGGGCACCGCTTGTTGAGCGCAGCTCCGGGGTCCACTCGCTGCAGGAGTCATTCTCCTCGGCGTGAGTGCTCGCACGGATTACAGCGGGTGACTCTTAGGAGAGGTAAGTATAAGGATTTTTTTTATTTTATTCCTATTTTTACAGTTGGACACTGCTGGAGTAGACTACTACTCTCATCATTGACCCTGCTGCTGCTGATCGCAGCGCCAGCAGGGATCTATGATGAGGGCAGCGCTCAGCACCCAGTGCTTGGGAAGAGCACTAACTGTCATCAGTGTGCGGGACGTTTTGCGGCCTGTGCAGCAGGTAAAAAACAGACATGTCAGCGTGTTTTGCCCATGGACACCACATGGTCTGTGGAAAGTGGAAACACACTGACGTGTGCACATTCATTTGAATGGGTCTACGTGTACCAGTGTCTGTGGTACATGAGGAAACTGTCACCGCATGTACTGACGTGTGAAAGAGCCCTTAGTATGTGTCTGTGTGTGTAAGCGCGCTTCTGCATGTCTGTGTGGTCTTCCGATGATTTATTATATTTGGGGAGAGAAATTTTAGGAGACAAAATGGGGAGATGTGTGAAGAAACGGTATGGTGAACTAGAGGGGTGGGAATGAGTGCAGGAACAGAATGGGGAAGGGGGATGTATAAGGAAACAGTATGGAGAGTGGGGGAATAGTGTGAGGAGATAGTATGGAGAGAGAAAAGTGTGATGTAACACAGCACAGAGACTAGGTAGTGAGGGGGAAGGTATAGAGATGCGGCAGTATGGGGGAAACAGTGTGAGGGCACAGAAAGGAGGTAACAGTATGCTGAGGAGGTGGAGTGTGATGAAGGGGCACAGTATAGAGACTGGGTAGTATAGGGGGGACACAGTGTGAGAGGACAGTGTGAAGAGGGGGCCCAGTATGGTAAGGAGAGGACAGTGTGGAGAGCATGTACCATAAGAGTTGTAGAGTGTATGTCATATTTTGTGCAGGGAGCATTGTAAGAGTTAGGTTTATTTAGGGGCTCAGTGTAGATATTTTTATTCAGGAGCATCATAATGACACTGCTATCTTTAAGGGCATCATGTGGGGATGTGCTGCAGAAGACCGGAGAAGATGGAAGTCTGCAGAGACGAGCTGTGGAACTCATCATGGAGTCTGGACAAGAGGAAGAACAGAAAGAGAACGACTCTAATCAGAGAAGCCGTCTCAGGTAAGATACCTGCATGTAAATGTTCATTTGTGATCCTGCCTGTGTCTCATCAGTAATGTGGTTCCTGTATGGTCTGCAGTCTGATGATGACTGATAACTCCCAGTATCTCTATTGTTAATTACATACTGGGAGTTGTAGGTTTATGCGATACAAAGATATATGGGTCTGACCTGACATTACAATTGATGGTGGTTCAGATGATGTATTCGTGTACTGATGTGTTTGTGCGCGTCTGCGTGTTTGTGCGCGTCTGCGTATCTGGAATAATATGTATTTTTGTAAGATGCGTGTATGTAACTGTGCATTGTGGTGTGTAATAACATTCATATGCTTGAGGCACCTTTACTAAATCTGTTAGGACTCACTCACATGTGTTAGGGAATTCCATTTGTCTTTCCACATTTAGGAACAGACAAGTGAAATATGCTAACCCTGACAAAACTGTCACCATAGGGATGTGCTTGTATGGACACGGGTTCAGGAGCTGAGCCTGCTCCATACTGGGCAGATGTCGGCTGTGTTACATAGCCGGCGTCTGCCTGTAACAGCAGTGATCAGAGCTCGCCTTGATTGCTGCTGTTTTGAGTATTTAAGTGCCCTTGTCAATCACTGACAGCGGCATTTAGATAGCACAATGGCCGGTGCATGCAGTCACCTGTTCCCTTCAGCCCCCTGTGACGCAGTTGCAGGTTGCTGATGGGTTGCCAGTAGTGCTGAGTGCGCGTGGTCGGATAAGAGACATTACAGTCACCGCGAGCTACAAAGTGCTGCAATAACGTCAGGCACCTTAATTGTGACACTTCCATGGAGCCCAACCTCAGGCTGAGCGTTATTGAATGACTAACATGGCAGCAACACCTGGCAACTAGTGCTGAGTGAGTGTGGTTGGATAAGGTGTGATCCCAGCATGCTCAGGTGTTATCTGAGTATCATGTAGTGCTCTGCTAATATGCTCGAGTCCCCGGGGTAGCATGTTTTGCGGCGGTAGACAGAAGCAACACATGCAGGGATTACCTAACAAACAGGCAATTCCTGCATGTGTTGCGTCTGTCTACTGCCGCAAAACATGCTACCCCGGGGACTCGAGCATATTAGCAGAGCACTACAAGATACTCAGATAACACTTGAACATGCTGGGATCACACCTTATCCGACCACACTCACTCAGCACTAGTTGCCAGGTGTTGCTGCCATGTTAGTCATTCAATGAAGCTCAGCCTGAGGTTGGGCTCCATAGAAGATGTCACAATCAAGGTGCCGGACGTTATTGCAGCACCCTCACTTTGTAGTTCGTGGTGACTGTAATGTCTCCCTCCTTGCACCGACCCAATAACAGGAAGCGAGTGGCGGCAGGGAGAATAAAATGTAATTTTCTCTGTGTAGCCAATGCTTTTCCAATAAGCCGTCTAACCAGGCTTTACACCCTATTTACCTGCAGATTACCCTTTTATCTGCAGATAAATAGCGTTTTTCAAGGTGACAAGTTACCATTAAAGGGACTCTGGCAGTACGGAATGACTGTTCGAATATAGTCCTGCAACTTGGTGCTCCACAGCGCGGCCAATCATGTAATTATAGAACATTATAGAAAAGCATAACAAGTAATAAAACCGTTTATGGTGGGCTGTAGTGTGGGCCCCTAGAGTCAGTTCCCCTGGTGGGCCCTAGCCACCCCAGTCCGACCCTGGTTGTCAGCCTGCAGAATCACATCAAGTGTGTGATGACAGGGGGAGCATCTGGAGCAGTTCAAATTTGTTGAAGAGGTCCTGTTTACTGTGCTTATTACACAATAAGAAGATTTGATAAGTCCTGGGCGGGAGCTTTAAAGGGAACCTGTCACCAGAAAAAGCACTATTAACCTGCAGATATGGGGTCAATCATCAGGGTAATAGCGTTACTAACCTGCCTGGTGCCTGCACTTAGCTGAACGCTGCGAGGAGAAAATGAACTTCATTCCTTCCAGCAGTGTTCCAGTTTCAGTCACGGGGCGGTGCCGGCGCGGTTTCAGTCACCGGTCTGAAAATACAGAGCAGTGGCTGTAACTGCGCCCCCGGCCCTGACTGACAGTCGCTCTGCATTGGGGCCGGCTGTCAGTCAAGGCCAGGGGCACGGTACTGTAAACTCAGATCGGTGACTGATCCTGTGCCCCCATGACTGAAACTGAACGTTGCTGGAGTGAATAAAGGACATTTTCTCCCCATAGCGTTCTGATATGTGTGGGCACCGGGCAGGTTAGTAACGCTATTAACCTGCAGATTAAGCCTATATCTGCAGATTAATAGCGTTTTTTTCTGGTGACAGGCTCTCTTTACAATACCCAGCTGACTTGACTTGAGCAACCAATAGTTGCTCTAGAGGGTGAGGGGAGGAGCGCAGAACCACTGTGCAGAAAGGAGACCAGCCATTGGCAGCATTTCTCAAAGGTGCACAAAGAAAAGTTTAGTATTTTGTTGTGTCATATTCAACCTCAGGTAATGGATTTAAAGGGGTTGTCAACTACTAGGGAACCCCCTCTCAAAGGGTTTATCTAGAATTATATTAATTTTTTACTATGGGCATAAGTGCTGACAGGCAGGTGGTTACTAACTACCTGCCTATTCTACCCAGCGCAGATCTCTCCTAGCACAGAGTGGTCACAGACCATTCCTGACGATCATTCTGAGACTTCCGCTGACGTCACATTGTCGCAACAGCTTCTCTTCCGCTCTGTAGCCAGGGTGTAACTGCTGATGTCATGCTGACAGCCAGCTCCTCGCTGCCTCATTGCGGGGAGCCGTCTCTCAATTAGCATGATGTTGACAGTCACATCCTGGCAACAGAGCAGCCCAAGTTACACCACTGACACCAAACATCTACCGCAAAAACTACATAATAGCTCTGCGTTATCAATACAGTTGTTGGGACTGCTTAAGGATCTTTGATAACACCACAGTCGTAACCATGATATCATCACAGGTCCTGTACTGTGCAGGAGTTTAGAAGAAGTGAAGAGGAAGAGACAGACTGGTAAGTATTGTGCATATATACAGTACAGACCAAAAGTTTGGACACACCTTCTCATTTAAAGATTTTTCTGTATTTTCATGACTATGAAAATTGTACATTCACACTGAAGGCATCAAAACTATGAATTAACACATATGGAATTATATACTTAACAAAAAAGTGTGAAACAACTGAAAATATGTCTTATATTCTAGGTTCTTCAAAGCAGCCACCTTTTGCTTTGATGACTGCTTTGCACACTCTTGGCATTCTCTTGATGAGCTTCAAGAGGTAGTCACCGGAAATGGTCTTCCAACAATCTTGAAGGAGTTCCCAGAGATGCTTAGCACTTGTTGGCCCTTTTGCCTTCACTCTGCGGTCCAGCTCACCCCAAACAATCTCGATTGGGTTCAGGTCTAGTGACTGTGGAGGCTAGGTTATCTGGCGTAGCACCCCATCACTCTCCATCTTGGTCAAATAGCCCTTACACAGCCTGGAGGTGTGTTTGGGGTCATTGTCCTGTTGAAAAATAAGTGATGGTCCAACTAAACGCAAACCGGATGAAATAGCATGCCGCTGCAAGATGCTGTGGTAGCCATACTGGTTCAGTATGCCTTCAATTTTGAATAAATCCCCAACAGTGTCATCAGCAAAGCACCCCCACACCATCACACCTCCTCCTCCATGCTTCACGGTGGAAACCAGGCATGTAGAGTCCATCCGTTCACCTTTTCTGCGTCGCACAAAGACACGGTGATTGGAACCAAAGATCTTAAATTTGGACTCATCAGAGCAAAGCACAGATTTCCACTGGTCTAATGTCCATTTCGTCTGTTCTTTAGCCCAAACAAGTCTATTCTGCTTGTTGCCTGTCCTTAGCAGTGGTTTCCTAGCAGCTATTTTACCATGAAGGCCTGCTGCACAAAGTCTCCTCTTAATAGTTGTGGAAACGATGTGTCTGCTGCTAGAACTGTGTGTGGCACTGACCTAGTCTCTAATCTGAGCTGCTGTTAACCTGCGATTTCTGAGGCTGGTGACTCGGATAAACTTATCCTCAGAAGCAGAGGTGACTCTTGGTCTTCCTTTCCTGGGGCGGTCCTCATGTGAGCCAGTTTCTTTGTAGCACTTGATGGTTTTTGCAACTGCACTTGGGGACACTTTCAAAGTTTTCCCAATTTTTCGCACTGACTGACCTTCATTTCTTAAAGTAATGATGGCAACTCGTTTTTCTTTACTTAGCTGCTTTTTTCTTGCCATAATACAAATTCTAACAGTCTATTCAGTAGGATTATCAGCTGTGTATCCACCAGACTTCTGCACAACACAACTGATGGTCCCAACCACAATCATAAGGCAAGAAATCCCACTTATTAAACCTGACAGGGCACACCTGTGAAGTGAAAACCATTGTTGGAAGACCATTTCCAGTGATAACCTCTTGAAGCTCATCAAGAGAATGCCAAGAGTGTGTAAAGCAGTCATCAAAGCAAAAGGTGGCTACTTTGAAGAACCTGGAATATAAGACATATTTTCAGTTGTTTCACACTTTTTGTTAAGTATATAATTCCACATGTGTTAATTCATAGTTTTGATGCCTTCAGTGTGAATGGACAATTTTCATAGTCATGAAAATACAGAAAAATCTTTAAATGAGAAGGTGTTTCCAAACTTTTGGTCTGTACTGTATATATATGTGCTTAATAAATATATATATATATATATAAACACAAGTCTATATCTATGTGCTCATATATACAGTGGGGAAAATAAGTATTTGATACATTGCTGATTTTGCAAGTTTTCCCACCTACAAAGAATGAAGAGGTCTGTAATTTTTATCGCGGGTACACTTCAACTGTGAGAGACAGAATATAAAAAGTAATCTAGAAAATCAGACTGTATGATTTTTACATTTTTACATAATTAATTTGTATATTATTGCTTGAAATAAGTATTTGATATAATAGAAAAACTGAACTATGTGTATGTAGCATCCACAGTTATAAATCCCGGCAGCACAGACAAAAGTTAATAAGTGTAAAGATTGGCAATTGCCCAATGAATGAGCAAAATGCTGCTCATTCATCGGGTGATTGGATTGTTTATGGCAGAACAAAAAATCATTATTCTCAGCAGCACATCACTAGTAATTGTTCATCACTGTTCATCATGCGCTCATCATTGTTAGTCAGCCTGTCTAAAGACGCCAATATCAAGCACAGAACGACTTGACAATTGCACTCGCTTAACGGCCTGAACTCTGTGCATGTAAATGCAACTGAAATGTTTCTGTGTGATGGTACAATATATGAGCGTTTGGTGCCCCACTTTAAACTTTTGCCCAGGGCCCCACTTTGGCTAAAACCGGCCCTGGATGTGGGGGGAACAGGATTGGAAGATATGTCGCCTGCAGTGAGGAGAAGCAGAGAGAGGTAGAGCAGGTGGGAGAAGGAGAGTGACTGTTTTTTCATGTTTTAGTAGGATAGATCTGAGGTTGAAGAGCAGTATGGCAGATGAGGACAGGTGTGGAGATAAGAGGGAAGGAGAGATAATTATTTGGTTAGAGGGTGCTGAGGTTTGGGGATAGCGAAGGAGACTGAGGATTAGTGGAGCCAAAACTGTGAGCATATGTAAGCATGTTGAAGGAGTAGGAGTAGGTTAAAAGAAAAGCTAGGTACATGTAATAAGCAGTGCTTACTGTTCCCTTCTGGTTTATTCCTGGTATACAGTGGGTACGGAAAGTATTCAGACCCCTTTAAATTTTTCACTCTTTGTTTCATTGCAGCCATTTGGTAAATTCTAAATAGTTCATATTTTACTCATTAGAGTACACTCTGCACCCCATCTTGACTGAAAAAAAACAGAAATATAGAAATTTTTACAAATTTATAAAAATTTAAATATCACATGGTCATAAGTATTCAGACCCTTTGCTCAGACACTCATATTAAAGTCACATGCTGTCCATTTCCTTGTAATCCTCCTTGAGATGGTTCTACTCCTTCATTGGAGTCCAGCTGTGTTTAATTAACTGATAAGACTTGATTTGTAAAGGCACACCCCTGTCTATATAAGACCTAACAGCTCACAGTGCTTGTCAGACCAAATGAGAATCAAAGGAACTGCCCAAGGAGCTCAGAGACAAAATTGTGGCAAGGCACAGATCTGGCCAAGGTTACAAAAGAATTTCTGTATTACTCAATGTTCCTAAGGGCACAGTGGCCTCCATAATCCTTAAATGGAAGAAGTTTGGGACCACCAGAAGTCTTCCTAGACCTGGCCATCCAGCCAAACTGAGCAATCATGGGAGAAGAGACTTGGTGAGAGAGGTAAAGAAGAACCCCAAGATCACTGTGGCTGAGCTCCAGAGATGCAGTAGGGAGATGGGAGAAAGTTCCATAAAGTCAACTATCACTGCAGTCCTCCACCAGTCAAGGACTCCCAGACTATGAGAAATAAGATTCTCTGGTTTGATGAGATGAAGATAGAACTTTTTGGTGATAATTCTAAGCAGTATTTGTGGAGAAAACCAGGCACTGCTCATTACCTGCCCAATACAATCCCAACAGTGAAACATGGTGGTGGCAGCATTGCTATGGGGGTGTTTTTCAGCTGCAGGGACAGGATGACTGGTTGCAATTGAAGGAAACATGAATGTGGCCAAGTACAGAGATATCCTGGATGAAAACCTCTTCCAGAGTGCTCTTGACCTCAGACTTGGCCAAAGGTTCACCTTCCAACAAGACAATGACCCTAAGCACACAGCTAAAATAACAAAGGAGGGGTTTGAGAACCACTCTGTGACCATTCTTGACTAGCCCAGTCAGAGCCCTAACCTAAACCCAATTGAGCGTCTCTGGAAAGACCTGAAAATGGCTGTCCACCAACGTTCAGCATCCAACCTGACGGAACTTGAGAGGATCTGCAAGGAAGAATGGCAGAGGATCCCCAAATCCAGGAGTGAAAAACTTGTTGCACCATTCCGAAGAAGACTCATGGCTGTACTAATTCAAAAGGGTGCTTCTACTCAGTACTGAGCAAAGATTCTGAATACTTATGACCATGTGATATTTCAGTTTTTCTTTTTTAATAAACTTGCAAAAATGTCTACATTTCTGTTTTTTTCAGTCAAGATGGTGTGCAGAGTGTACTTTAATGAGTAAAATATGAACTATTTAGAATTTACCAAATGGCTGCAATGAAACAAAGAGTGAAAAATGTAAAGGGGTCTGAATACTTTCCGTACCCACTGTATTACTGCAGCACACTTACAGAGCAACACAGAATTCGTCACCAGACCTGTATCTACACATGTAAACCTACATAAGAGATATCACTAAAGAGAAGTGTGTTGTACCCCTAAGAAGATATCAAAACCAAAAAGAAGGGAATCCTAGTCAAATACCGCTCAATATATATAATGTTAATAAATATGGAGGAGACGGAGACCCAAACGAAAACAAAGGTTTGTTAAATATATAAACCATTTTATTGTACATCAATTATAAATATAATACCAATAATACAACAATACAAGGTAAGGGGGAGAAGTACAATTAAAAAACAGGGAGGATGGAAACAATCCCTGAATATAAGGATAGAACCAGATAATGAGGAGCTCCTGTGAGATGAAAAATGCTCTAGAGTTCTAGGGGCAAACACAATTAAGGTGGGCTAGTAATTACTGCAAACTGCGAGACTAAGAAATATGATGAATAGTCTATAAAAAACAGGAAAAATTATGAATATACCTGCAAAAGAAGTATACTAACAAGTAGAATATGCAAGCATATAATCCGGTATAATTAAATAAATTAAATACTAAAACCTCACAGCTAACTGACAATTATATAAGGTATAAATATCAGAGAGTTTAGCTGATCAATTGTGAGTGGCCGTAGTTTTAATAAGAACCCGGAAAAAAGGCTCGATGTTTATAATACGTTTTAACAGTACGCAAAATATAGGTGAAGCAACCCTGATGTTCTACAGCACTAGTGTCTTATAAGTGGCGTGCATTGCAGTCAGTTAAATAAATACATAGTAGAGAGCAGGAAGGCAAAACTTTAAACTTTGCCTGTATAATACCCCTGCAATATCTATATAATAATCAGAAGTTGGTCAAAAGACGAGATGGCCGCAGTAGATGCTAATCCCCAATATGGGGTGCAGGTGAAAATAATGAAGCCAATTAACCCTGGTAGATATAATCATAACAAGAGCATAAAGAGATAAACATATGATGGTATCAGGAGAGCCCGAAGATAATCAGTCATAAAGTATGTGCACCAGTACCATGTCTCACGAGAAGCACAGGAGCATCCAGATGGTGTGTGTGAGCCTCGACATGCATTTCACCAACTGCGGCCTCGTCAGGCTCTCCGGACACCGTCATATGTTTATGTCCTTATGCTTTTGTTATGATTATATCTAGCAGTGTTGCTAGATATAATGCTATGATTTAACAAAAAAAAAAACCTGGCCTCCTCCACCCCTTAATAGCCAGCCATCACACACCTTATTTCCCCCGTCGCCCAGTACAGCTCAATGAGTTGTTATGGAGGAGGGGGAAAAGTGTAACTATAGTCACAGGTAAATGTAATTATTTTACATAGCAAAGCAATACAGCTTTAAATGCTATGATTTTAAAAAAAAAATCTGGCCTTCTTCCACCCCTTAATAGCCAGCCATCACACACCTTATTTCTCCGTCGCCCAGGACAGCTCAATGAGTTGATATAGAGGAGGGGGAAAAGTGTAACTATAGTCACCAGTAGTCACCGGTAAATATAATTTTTTTTACATAGCAATGCAATATAGCTTTAAATGCTATGATTTAAAAAAAAAAAAACTGGCCTCCTTCCACCCCTTAATAGCCAGCCATCACACACCTTATTTCCCCGTCGCCCAGGACAGCTCAATGTGTTGTTATAGAGGAGGGGGAAAAGTGTAACTATAGTCACCGGTAGCCACCGGTAAATATAATTATTTCACACAGCAAAGCAATATAGCTTTAAATGCTATGATTTAAAAAAAAAAAAAAAAAAACTGGCCTCCTTCCACCCCTTAATAGCCAGCCATCTCACACCTTATTTCCCCGTCGCCCAGGACAGCTCAATGAGTTGTTATGGAGGAAGGGGAAAAGTGTAATTATAGTCACCGGTAGTCACCGGTAAATATAATTATTTTACATAGCAAAGCAATATAGCTTTAAATGCAATGATTAAAAAAAAAAAAAAAAAAAACTGGCCTCCTTCCACCCCTTAATAGCCAGCCATCTCACACCTTATTTCCCCGTCGCCCTGGACAGCTCAATGAGTTGTTATGGAGGAGGGGGAAAAGTGTAACTATAGTCACCGGTAGTCACCGGTAAATCTAATTATTTTACATAGCAAAGCAATATAGCTTTCAATGCTATGATTTAAAAAAACAAACCAAAAAAAAAAAACTGGCCTCCTTCCACCCCTTAATAGCCAGCCATCTCACACCTTATTTCCCCGTCGCCCAGGACAGCTCAATGAGTTGTTATGGAGGAGGGGGAAAAGTGTAACTATAGTCACCGGTAGTCACCGGTAAATATAATTATTTTACATAGCAAAGCAATATAGCTTTAAATGCTATGATTTATAAAAAAAAAAAAACTGGCCTCCTTCCACCCCTTAATAGCCAGCCATCTCACACCTTATTTCCCCGTCGCCCAGGACAGCTCAATGAGTTGTTATGGAGGAAGGGGAAAATTGTAATTATAGTCACCGGTAGTCACCGGTAAATATAACTAGAATATTTTTTCTCTTATGTACTATATACATAGCGTAACACTATACATATAGTATCATAAGGCTCTTATTGTCAGGGGCATGTAGTGTGCATGGTATTCACAGGCACACCATAATGCCACACATAAAAGTCCCTACTGGGCACTTACCTCCCTTGCCTCATCCATCTTTATGGCCATCCTTTTGAACAGGAATATCTTCTGTGTTCTTCTGGGGTCCTGATCCTGGCTTGAGTCCTGACACGCTTATTTCTTGCTTGTCCAGGTCCTGCTTGCCCTTCCGGATCTTCTTATTTTGATGTTCTTCTTGGGGTTTAGGAAGACAGCTTGCTCTGATGATATTAAAGAGCCGGTGGATGGTTTGGGGTTTTCCAGCTGATGTTGGTAAATGAAAACCCCGTGAACAAGGCCTGGTGGTCTGCTGAGAGGGCTGAGTTGTTAGCCTCTGCTGCTTCCAGAATTTGAAGATTGAATGGTCTGGAGCCGCGCTGGATGTTACTTGGCTATAAGAGAAAAAGAAAACACAAGAAGGTGATTACATAAGAACAGTATATAGTAAAGTTCAGGAAAGCTAGAGGCTCTCTACATATGTCAACCAATGATCGGCAGATTTTGTCACTATCTGCTGATCATTTAACATGTATGGGGGCTTACAATCTCACCACTGACAAATCAGCGACCTTCACTGTTATTAGTAATCTGACGAATTTGGAAAAAGTGATTAAAGCTATGTGAAACTATTCATAAATGAGTCTGTATAAAACATCTCCTCTAATACTTACTGGCACAGGAACATGTGGGGGACACATTCTAAGGGCTTCCACCGAGTCCCAGTCAATACGCTGGAAAAACCTATGGGCTCTGATGTTACCATGGACTCCGAGGCGCCTGGCAGGATCTTCCCGGAGGAGCTGCAAAAGAAGAAAAAAAAATGTTTATATTTATATAACAGCTTCATAAATAAAATTTAACTAAAATAAATAAATATTATATATATTTATGAAAAAAAAAAGCCTAATATTAGTGTTTTTTTTCTGACATCTTCAATAATACATGACAGGTAATATATACCATCACGTCACCCCTACAAGTGTTTACGTGTTATATTGAACACGTAAACACTTGACCTAACATGAGATTCCACTCCCACCAATGGAGCTGAATATAATAGTAAATTACCGCTAACATCACAATAAATCACACAATAATATAAAAGTAATACAACTTATATCATGTACTGACCTTTTTAATGATGTTCTTCGCCTCCTTGCTGGAAGCGTTGAATAGTCCTCGATGGTATTTGGACCTGCTGGTAATCATGATGTTCAAAATGATGCCAAATGCATACCAGTCTACCCCAGCATTGTACTCCTCCGCAGCCAGCATCTCAGGAGCCATGAAGCCTGGTGTCCCAGCGTATTCGGTGGCTGTCCGGTCTCCATAGATGTTCTCAAGTGCCAGACCGAAGTCGGCAATCTTTATATGGCCCGTCGCAGCCACCAAGATGTTAGAAGGCTTGAGATCTCTGTGAAGAAGACAAATGGATTCTTATCAGTGTCCGCTGTATAATTCTCAGTATTGCTGTGTATAGTTATAGGCATCACTGGTGGTGGAGGATTAGATGTATTTCTAGTTACCGGTGGATGATGCCCTTAGAATGCAGGTGTTGAATTCCACACACAAGTTCTGCGGCGTAGAATCTGGCCGAAAGAAAAGAGGAGAAAATAGTTTTTAGTGAATCAGAAACTCAGAAATATATATTGCCCAAAAGACTAGACAGGCAGGACTTATCAGGATTTTATATTTCTGGTTATTATATACAAGTATTTATATTATTATAATGGTCTAGAAGGGCAGTCGCACATATCGTATTGATTATAAGGCACCTGGACCTGCTCATCCTAAGTATAGGACATCAATGTTAAAGTAGTGGATAACCTCTTTAAGTTCCTTCTTGCCTATAGGGATACACAATTGCTACTATTACAATGTATATTCATATGGTGTTAAAGGATTATCCAGGATCAGAAAAACATGGTGTCTTTCTTTAAAAAATAACGCCACATGACTAATGTGAATGAGGATGAACTGCGATGCCTCACACAACCTGTGGACAGGTGCGGTGCTATTTTTGGAAATAAAAATTAGAGCTGTATTTTTCTAAGTGTTTCCCTAATAACATCCCTGTGAATGGGAGATATGAATTTACGTGAACGTTAGGGCTAACAATCGAATCAATCTAGTCAGTCTCATTTAGAAAATACATAGCTGTATGGCTTAGACTGTGAATACTGTACCGTGCACTGGGGATGTCAAGACACCCCTTCCTCATCAGGAGATGGTGGAATTCGCCACAGGTGACATACTCCATCCCAAGAAGCACAAGCTCCTGTCAGACAAGACGTAGAAATCAGTCGTATGATAAAGTCATTGTAGCAGTCATACATTTACTAACACTCAATAATCAGTGATTTCTTCTGCGATTTCTTCTGTGATTAATCTCTGTTCCACTTACTGGTGGAGATATAGTTACATAATAATAGCAGTAATGATACTTTCTTCTTTTACTATGTGTTTATTAGTTATTCTAAGTATATACATATAGAAGATATATCTACATATGTAGAATGTGATGTGCTAAATGTACAGCATTACTTTTCACTGTAATGTTGCCTTCTGCATTTCTCACCATTATGAAGTACTCATTAAGAATGACATCCATAGGGGTGGACAAATGACTTCAGATATTGGGAGCCAGTTGAACCACTCCAAGACTTTCCATAGACTTCAATAGAGAAACCCCAAAAGTTAACCGTCAGCATCATATTTCTAGGCACATTGCCTGGTTCCCAGGGTTTGTCCAGTGTTCCCACAGTAGGTGACAGCTACACATACAAGGAGCAGGACATGAAAATGTTTCCAATGCTGAAATGTTAACAAACACCAGATATAAACGTGGACATATCCTGTGCATATAGATGAGTGCACTTTATTCTTTATCCAATATTAATGAACAGGTCACAATTTTACCTTGGTCTGAAAGGCGAATGTGCCATGAAGAAGGAAGGGGCTGCCAGATGCAAGTTGTAACACACGCCGCTCCACCAACGCGCGCTCCTCTCCTTCAGCTAGCAGGTTCCTCTTTGTGATGACTTTTACAGCAAATTGCTGGCGGGTATATCTATCTTCCGCCAGCACCACCTAGAAAAAAATGGTCATTAGTTGATGATCTTCATTAAAGGTGTTGTCTGGCCTTGGGGTACAAGTCTGCAGACACTTTATGTGAGTGTAGACTCATGAGGATTCTCCAGTGATGGGAGCAGATGGTCATTTATCCGGCCTCACTCAATTCCCTTGTATTGAGCGAGCCTGTGTAAGGGGGTGTTGACTGGACCGTCGCATTCATACCCCTGAAGACACCAATCGTGTTGTATTGTAGTGCAGTTTTCAGTATATATGGTGTAATTACATAGTTACAGTATGTCATATTATGTGAATTGTAATATAGAGTGTGATATGGTCATATGTATAATGTATAGTGTACAGCATAGGATTGCGCAAGATAAGACATAGTTTAGGACTTAGGAGTTGACATAGGTAGGATGAGAATAGTGTAAGAAAGTGTTCATGTTTAGGACTAGCTCATAGTGGGAGGGAAAAGTGCCAGTTAAAGGAGACTGCTTCCTGTTTGTAGAGCGTTCGTGAGTGATATAAGATCAAATTCAAGGGCAGTTGGGGCTGATATCAAGAGTGAGTACATATTGTTCTGGGTGATATGAGGCCTTACAAAAATTCACTGCAGACATTCCTGCAATGTCCGGAGATCAGGGCTCGATTCAGGTGCTATGGCAAGCACCTCACCCCTTTACATACAGAGGAAGATGGACGTGCAATTGTGTATGGGAAATGTAACAGATCTCGGGTGTATTGTGGAACTCAACTGGGAAATCCTGGGGCTGACAGGATCAGTGAACGTAGGGATAGTCCAGTTAGAACGTAAATAAATGCTGAAAATGTTCTGTACTATGGAAATAAGAAATGGAGAATGTTGTGCCCGATACTGTGTATTACAATCTGATGCAATTGAACTGTCGAGTAAACTTCTGTGTGTTGAAACGAACTGAGTGTTCCCTAATCTATGTGCGGCAGCTCCTTAAGTTGAAGACCTGGAGACAGCTGGGGCCTGTGGCCTACAAGTGAGTGTAACGCACCCTACACGCAACAGCACATTTGAACTGGCACACAATTTTTCTGTAAAGTGCCAGGGCGACATGGACAGCTGCACATGTCTCGTCGGCACATGACCACATGTATGCAAATTGCATACCTGCAGTTATGCTCCTGCCCATTCCTGGCACCGGCACTGGAGAACCTCAACAGCACACACACTGCACACTGTGAGGACTCACAAGTCTGTAGTCACATAGTTACTGCAGACTTGTACCCTAAGGCCGAACAACTCATTGAAATAAGTGTGGAGGGGAGCAGGAAAGTGACACCATTGCTATTTCTTTAATAATTATTTTATATTTCTACAGTTTCTTACTAGCTTACATACAGGAGATCTAATAGCTATAAACATGGGCACTAGGAAATAACCCCACTAGAATTACCCATTAAAGCTAGGAGGTTAAAGGATTACTTCAGTCTTAGCCATGCATGATTGAGACAGGAATAACTACAACTCCAGAGCTGGTTGGCATTATTCCTGTGTCAGCCATGAAAAGCTGAGATGAGAATCAATATAAACAGACTGTGTTGGGGTGCAGAGCTCAGCTGTACATAGATGCTGGCATCAAAGACCATGCTGCAAATGTATGCCTATCTATACTAGGGTTATTTTGTGCAGCATATATACTTTATCACATTTGGCGTCTATTACACTTTATATGTGTGTAGGAATTATTTCCACCCAACATACCTTTTTCTAATAGCCTATTATGTATACATTACTTAATATTGCTGCATATTCTTTTGTTATGCACCATGGGGTTTGCCTGTGTTTTTAGCCTTATCTGATTTTCTCTTTTTTCATCAGATTTTATCATGTGTCTAAATTGTACTAATAAAATATATACCTTTTATGCTACCTTGGCTATTGCTCATAGTTTTTTGTATAGGTTATTTCAAGATCGATAAAGATTTAAGCAAAACAAAAGACCATTTTACCCTATGAAAGACCACTTTGCTTGTTTGTCGGGCGAACGTCAGCCTGTTTCTACTGGTTTCCGATAACTGCGCAGTGTGAATGCACCTTAATCTGCAGCACAGACCTGAGACTACATTTGCAGACACTTTGTCCTGATCCTAAACTCCTTTTCACTCCACAGCACCTCTGGTGTCAGGTTTTATGTTGCAGTGATGCCAGGAGTTAGGCTATGTGCCCACGATGCAGAAATGAAGCAGAAAATTTCTGCAGCATTTTTGCATCTCCCTGGCAGAAAAAACGCATGCAGATTGTACATGCAGATTGTGCATGCTTTTTTCCTGCAGAATACATGCGGATCCACATGCGGATTCACATGCGTTTCCGCATGCAGATTGACAAGCGCTTTCCAGGCGATAGCATCACTTGGAAAGTGCTTGACAACTAGGTCACACTGTATAAATCCATGCAAACAGCATGGATTTATACAGTGTGAAACGTAAAAATAAAATAAAATAAAGCTATACTCACCCCCGATGCCCCGGCGTGGCTGCAGCGCTCCTTCCTGTCTAGTTCCCGGCTGCCGGCATATCGTGAGACAGAGCGGTGAAGGGCCTGCGGTCACATGACTGTGACGTCACCGAAGGTCCTTCAGCGATGCCGGCATGCAGAGAAGCCTTCGGAAAGGTGAGTATTAACTTTATTTATTATTTTATTCTTTTTTTTACAGGAACAATGGTACCCAGGTCTGGATGAGAGTCTTCTCTCCTCCTGAACTGGGTACCATCCGTACATAGAGACGCATAGAATTCACTTGTAGAAATGTACAGACGCGCATTCTATGCGTCTCAATGCAAGTCAATAGCGGGGCTTCCGCTGCGCTTCCGCAAAATTAAATGACATGCTGCGGATTTTTGTACGCAGCATAAACGCTGCGGAAAAATCCGCAGCATGTGCATAGAACATGCGGAATCCCCTTGGGGACCATGGGGTGCGGATTACCTAGTGTTTCACAAGCGTTTCCGCTGCGGAAATTCCGCATCATAAACGCTTGAAAAACGCTACGTGGGCACCCAGCCTTATAAGAATTGCAGAAAACACGAGAGGTGAATATATTGTGAAGAGTATGCTTTGGGATATTTGCTGGCTTCTCTGGTAATCAAGGAGCTCTCTCCTTTTCCCAGGAATGTCCTAAAAAATCAGAGAGTTGTCTGTAATAGTATTAGGAGGCTTGTCCTCAATTCGATTTTTGTCCTAACTTCAGGGAGTAGTATGATTAAAAAAATAAAACGATACTACCCTGATAAATCCTTTGCTATTCCAGAGCCTGGCACAGTAGTCCAAACCTGCACTTGTTTACCTTGCTGCAGACAATCACTGGTCTCATTGAGGATGTCTCTATTTATTGGACAAAACCATTGAGACGAGTCATTGGTTAGCAATCAGGAGAATGTATGAGACGTCACCACTGCTGACACGGAATTTTTTGAATTATTACTTTTTAACTGTGGACAATATCTTTAATAAATGTCATTCTCAGTACACACACATATATTTACTCATACTTATGTAGCTACGTACATGCAGATGTACAATGTAGTGCCTTGAAAAAGTATTCACATCCTGTGAACTTTTCCACATTTTTTCAAGTTACATGCAAAAACTTAAATGTATTTTATTGGAATTTTATGTGATATACCAACACAGAGTACAAGTATTTGTGAAGTGTAAAGGAAATGATACATGTTTTTCTGAATATTTTAAAAATGTAAATCTGAAAATTGTGACGTGCATTTGTATTCAGCCCCTCTGAGTCAACACTTTGTAGGACCACCTTTTGCTGCAATTACTGCTGCAAGGTATTTTTCTACCAGCTTTGCACTATAGGTTGAAATTTTTGCCCACTCTTCTTTGCAAACTAGCTGTGAGATTGGATAGAGAGCGTTTGTGAACAACAATTTTTAAGCCTTGCCACAAATTCTCAATGAGATTTATGTCTGGACTTTAACTGGGCTATATAAACACACGAGTATGTTTTTATTTAAACCATCTTATTGTAGCTCTGGAAGTATGTTTAGAGTCGTTGTCCTGCGGGAAGGTGAACCTTCATCTCTGTTTCAAGTTTTTCCAGCCTCTAACAGGTTTTTCCTACAAGATTGTCTTGTATTTAGCTCCATCCATCTTCTCATCAACTCTGACGAGCGTCCCTGTTAAAGAAAAGCATCCCCACAGCATGATGATTCCACCACCATGTTTGACGGTGGGGATGGTGTTTTCAGGGTGATCTGCAGTGTTAGTTTTCCTCCACACTTAGTGTTTTTCATTTAGCAAAAAATTTAAATTATTGGTCTCATCTGACCAGAGCACATTCTTCCACATTCTATGTGGGTGACACAGCTAGCATGGATAAAGGTGGATGAAAGTGCTCTGGTCACATATTTGCATGTAGAGTTTCTACGGCAGCTGTCACTTCTGCATGATGTTGTCTATACAGGTGTCTGGCCCACACTTGCACAGCCAACAGGATCGTGCACCTGTATTGAAAAATAGATGTTGTTATCTGCTGGCCATCCAAGTTTCCAAGGTGCAGGCATGTGGGGAAAACAGCAGCACCTGCAACTTCCTAGTGCAGAAGTTAGAGGCACCAGAAAAATACTTTAACCCACTGTAGACTATCAGAAAACACTATTACACATATATAGGTAGCAACACATTTGGAAACCGCCCTGCATCTGCCTTTGTCAGAAACACCTGAATTTGGGGATCTAAGATGGTTATTAACAGTGTTATTCTCTACTTCATTCATGATCTTATATTGTATAGCAAACAATATACGATCTGGGCTCGTAATGTTATAGGTTCTTACCTTTCCAAAACTCCCCCGGCCAAGCACTTGATGAAAATCTAGTCTCTTGATGTTGTCAGAGATTGTGCTGCCGGGGAGAGATGGCCGCACACCACTGTCTCCTAAAATGGCAAACAGAAATAAGACGAGAAATTAGAAAAAGAATTTACTGTCCATGTATAAAGTGTTGGTTATTTTGTAACCTTAGCAGAGAATTCAGTTTTGGTTAGCATTGGAGTATTCATCTTTGTAAACATATTGCTTTATGCTGTTAATTGAAAAACAGACTATAATTTACTATTCAGTTTAGCACAAAGGGTTAATTATGTTATTACAAAATGGAGAATCAGTATCATTTATGTGCGGAATAATACTGGTAGCACAGTGATTGTCCTATATTAAGTGTACTGCCTTAGAAAACAATTACAGCTCAACGCTAATATTGTCCTGCAACAGTGTTAAAGGGCCCCTTCCCCTGGGACTGAGAAGTGGGTATACGTTTCGCATGTATAGGCACTCTACCTGAAGCCCTCCATTAGCTCCCCGATGCCTCCTCTGCTGGGATAGGCGTTCCTTTCCTCCTGCTTCCAAGATGACGGTCATAGCAGCATGGAGTACACTGGTAAATCTAAACCTCACCTCTCCTGCCTTTCCTTTCCCATCCCACAGCACAGAAAAGACAGGGAAGATGTGGTTTAGACTTACCAAACTGGTGGCCATCTTGGAGGTAGTAGGAACAGAACACAGATCTAAGCAATGGAGGTAGCGGGAGGCAAAAGAAGGGCGTCAGGAAGGATGACTGTATATTTACAAAGTGTAGTAACTTTTCAGTCTCAGGGTATAAGGTTGCTTTAATATACATTTTTTCCTATACTCAGTCACTAAGTTGCAAAGAGGGGAATTTATTAAATATACATAAAAAAACAAATACATTTTAATCAGATTGATTCTTCCTTGTTCCTCCATATTTTTGCCATTCTGCTAAAACGACTCAACACCGGTATGACATTCACTTCTATATAGTCCACCATCTTATGTGATATATTTAATGCCAAATATTTCAAACTGTTGCCCTCTTGGATAATAAGTATATCACCATCTGTAATTTGGAAATTCTTGTCCAATAATGATATCTGACTTATTCCAATTAATCTTCAATCCAGAAAAAATACCAAATCCATTCACCAATGTAATATCTGTCCTTAGATCTTCCTTTACATTTATTAAAATAATAACAAATCACCTGTGTACATCGCTAATATTTCCTCCTGAGTCCAAAACTGAGAACCCCTTATTCCTTTACAACCTTAGGCTGTGTGCCCACAATGCGTTTTTAATGCGTTTCCGCAGCGTTTTTATAGCTGCTGAAACGCATTAAAAACGCATGGTAGAAGGGCAGCAATGTTCCCCAATGATAATCCGCATGTGCTGTGCACATGCTGCGAAAATTTCCGCTGCGGAAAAAAACGCAGCGCTACCAATTATTTTGCAGAAGTGCTGCGTCTTCGCCGCCATTGACTTGCTTTAGATCACATGGATTACGCATCACTGTATATGTAGATGCGTAATCCACGCGTTCCAATGTGCAGATGGTACCCGGGTGTAGATGAGAGGAGAGTCTCCTCCACACCCAGGTACCATTAAAAAATCTGTAAAAAAAGAATAAAATAAAAAATAACTGTCTACTTACCTTCTGTCGGCCCGCGCTGCGCTCCTACTTGCTTCCCGGCACTTTGCAATGAATTGAAGGACCTGCGCTGACGTCAGAGTCATGTGACGGGTCACGCGATGCTGACGTCGGCAGGTCTTTCAATTCACTGTTGCCGGCAAGGGAGAACGGAGTGTAAAGCAGGACACCGGGGGCCATCGGAGGGTAAGTATACATTTATTTTTTTATTTTTACCACTCTCTCGGGTCACACTATATAAATCCATGCAATTTGCATGAATTTATATAGTGTGACCTAGTTGTCACAAGCACTTTCCAAGTGATGCTAATCGCTTGGAAAGCGCTTGTCAATCCGCATGCGGAAATGTCAGTGAATAAAGCTCCATTTCCGCATGTCCCTGGCAGGAAAACGCATGTACAATCCGCATGTACAATCCGCATGTACAATCCACATGTACAATCCGCATGCGTTTTTTTCTGCCAGGGAGATGCAGAAACGCTCAGGAAAAAATCCTGAGCATTTCTGCATCGTGGGCACATAGCCTTATATATGGTCAATAAGTAGGGCAAAGAGCAGCTTGGATTAGGAAATCCATGTCTTGTGCCCATAAAAAGGACAAAAAGCTGGGACATAACCCCATGCACCTACTACTTTAGGAGGGCACCATCTAATAACTGGGATCTACCTGCCACATGTCATACAACATCATACGAATTTCAAAAAGAAAAGAAGACATGCACCTAAGCGGTGATCACCTGAAGAAATAATCACGGAATATTTGAATATAAATTACATCAATTTATTACAGTATCTCCTGACACATATATAAGAATACGCACAAAAAAAATTATTTTAAAACACCATTAAAAATAGTGGAGGAATCCACTGCTTGAGGAACCCACTACTTTAGAGACCTTCCCATATTATAATGACAGAAAATACAATAAAGTGCAGTCAAATAGATGAACTCTAACAGGCTGTATAGAATATCTATGATGGTCAATATTGCACAAGCCCAAAGTATTTTATATAAATAGAGAATACACAAAAAACAATATGTATATAAAGTGCAACAACAGGTATCTGTGTGAAAATCAATATGGTGTCCCTGTATACAGGGTAATAGGTCTATAGAACAGTATAATTGTAAACTGGCGATTGCCAATAGACCCTTTCACCTCACACTGGAGATGACTACTCCATAACCACTCCATCACATACACTCAATTGTGGCCACCCGTGCTGCCCCAGCAAAAAATAATAGTAGAGCCAATTAAACAATATGATCATAGAAAGCAAATACTCAATCAAATCAGCCTGTAAATGGGAAGGTGCAAATGGGACCTCAGTGCCCAGTGCGTGTCGCCACACACGGTGGCTTCATCAGGGGCATTTAAAGTACATATCCTCGTGTCCCGGTATATATGTAGCCTAGAATCAAAATAATTACCGAGAAAATGTTTAATTTACCTGGAGAGTGCAGTTTATGAAGTCCGAATAAACCCACCTTGGACATTTTTAAACAAACTGACTCCTGTGACTATCTTAAAAGTGGCTGAGTGAGTACCAACCCAGTTACAATTAGTGGAGAATGTGGGCAAGATTCCAGGAAAACGTGTACCTGCCACAGAGATCGATGGATGTCCTGGGTAAAGGCCGCCAGCCAGCCAGAGATGTCCGGCACCATGAAAGAGCCACTCAAACACCTGCTGCAAAGCCAACAACAGCAGCACCGGCAGCACTTGCAGAGCCAGCAGAGCCTGCAACAGCAGCACCGGGAGCAGCAACAGATGCAGCAAGAGACTAATAAACTTCTGATGCAGCAGATTCAGCAGCAACAACGGCAGATGGAACTTCTAGCGGGGAAAGTTCGCAGCAGAGAGGCCGTCCCTCCCTCAACTCCAGGTAATGATTCACACGTCAGGAAGACGGTAAGAAGAGCATTGCAAAAGATTACTCCGGGTGATGACGTCGAGGTCCTAACGTTCTTTGGGAGGGTGGCGGAGCGAGAGAGATTGCCTCCAGAGCAGTGGGCGGAGGTGCTGGTGCCATATTTAATGGGCCAGCCTCAGAAAGCCCATTATGACTTGTTTGGCCCTGCAGGACGCAAAGGAGTGCGCCAAATTAAAAACAGAAATTTTGGCGCGCTTGGGAGTGACTCTGACTGTTAGGGTGCAACGGGTGCACCACTGGGCCTATTGCAGTGACAAACCTCCCAGGTCCCAAATGTTCGACCTCCTACACTTGGTTCAAAGTGGTTGTAACCTCAATCTTCCTCCCCAGTACAGATGGTGGAAAAGGTCATCATGGACAGGTTCATCCACTCCCTTCCAAAGTCGGTGCAAGCCTGGGTTGCCCAGGGAGATCCCCGTAAAAGCTGCTGAGTGAGTATCAACCCCCTTAAAGGAGTTTATACAAAATTTCTCCATTGCCAAAAACCATATCAATAGGGAATCAGGATTGCTAAGTCTTAGAGTAACATGAATCCTGATAATCCTTGGGATTAATAAGCCTCTTCCCCAAAAAATTCTTCCAGAGGATTGGAAAAGATGTTGTATCACTAGACTTTGACGCACGTCTACATGATTTTCTATTACAGGTAAAGTCAATTACAGTATTAAAATCTCCTACAATCAAAATCGGATATTGCAAGTTTTCACTTTCTTCATAGTGAAGCTCAGATTTATATGGGAGAGGAATACAGGTGTTTGCAATTTCTAACCTTATGTTGTTAATTTTACATTTCAACAGTTTATATATATATATATATATTTATATATATATATATCTTACTTCTACCCTGTGTAATACATACTTATATTTACACCCCTTTGAACAAGGATAAAGACCCTCGTGAGTAGATATTATGTACAGCATGATATACATGTACTTGACAACCCACTTTTAGCTACTTTCTTGAATCACTATCTGAATGTGTCTTTTGAAGACATATCAGAGACATCAGATCTCTTCTCATCCAAGCAAAGAAATACCATTTCAACTTATCTTAAACCCTTCTAACATTAAATTAGATAACTTTCACCATATTAAAATAATAATTAAGTTAAAATATCCCTCCTCTTCTGATACCTCCCCCACTCCACCTTCCACTTCACCCCTTCAAACCATCTCCCACTCTTAGCTCCCCAACTACACGTTAGGCCGGGTCACACAAGTGTTGATTCTCTCATGTGAGAGAATTGGATCATTTATGCTAATGACACTAGGCTCAAGCTCTGACCAGAGTTTGAGCCGAGTGTCAGTTTACTGGGATCCGTTTCTCTTGTTTGAGACAATCATATTACAGGTGCGGAGAAGATGGAGAACTTCGTTTCTCCAACTTTTCCATCGTCTGTGTCTGCATAAATCAAACTGCACTGGGATGAAATCCAAGTCTGGGCCAAGGTTTTACACGCACCCATAGACTTGTATGGGTGCATGTGATCCGATTTGCTGAGCCACTCTCAGCGTGCTGCAATTGTTTTCCCATGCCGAATCGTCATGAGCAAAAACATTTCAGATCTGCACTGCCCCATAGTATAATATTGGGCTGAGTGCTGTCTGATAAAACATCAGAGAGCACTCTACTATGTCATACAGCAGTGTGAACGAGTTCTTAGAGAACTCCTCAACCAGACATCCACCCACCCTCCAACTAACCTGCCTTAAATAAATGAATCTTCCATAATCAATTGTAAGGGAGAATATCTCTCTATTTACATCTCAAAAACCCTTAGATTAGCCACTGACACAGAATTTAAGAAAACAAATAGTAAGATATTGTATGGTAATTCAATAGTGTATTAAATAATGTTTAAGTGCATTTATAAAATGACCCTAAAAATTCTTTATTAGATGTAGATATTTGAGTCTTAAAAGAAGTAGTAATAAGATCTTATTAATACGTATTTTGTCTCAAACTCTGTTTGCAGTTATGAGGAAATGGAAGGTAAAAGAACAACCTGAATTAAATTAATTGATAAGCGAAAAAAGAGAAAGTGGTCTACGATAATAAAAATCAGACAACTGTTTATGAGCATATCTGGGAAGAATGGACAGGTGTAGAGCAATGCTAGTTATGGGGTGAAGGGTTTTCCTTGTATCCTCCCCTTCAGTTTGGGGGTGCAGGTGGGGTTTGTTTTGATTCAAGGGAGGAGGGATGATGGAATAATATGGAAGGGTTAATATTTGTTCCATTTTGTTTTTCTTAAACAGATGATTGAAGCGTATGGATATTTATTGTATATGAGAGAATATAAATAAATGTTATATGTGAAGTACTATAACTGCATTAAAATAAATGAGATTATTGCAACATATTACTATTTAATAAACTATTTGTAATCTTTAAGAAAAAAAAATAGCAAGGAGGGGAATTTTATATGCATTTGTTGGAAATGTGTTTTTTGAGTATAAATGGTGCAAGATAAAAGATCTTCACCCTGAGGTTTCTGCCCCCATAATCAGTGCAGGAGAGCAAATGCTATGCAAAACCATGAATCTGCAACAACAGTAGTGGATTTTCTGTTTCCCATTTTGCTACAATGAATAATAATGGTACATACCCTCAAAATGGTACTTACCACACTAAAGAAATAGAGGCTACATACACATGCATCTCACTAAATTAGAATATTATCAAAAAGTTTATTTATTTCAGTTATTCAATACAAAAAGTGAAACTCACATATTATATAGAGTCATTACAAGCAGAGTGATCTATTTCAAGTGTTTATTTCTGTTAATGTAGATGATTATGGCTAACAGCCAATGAAAACACAAGCGTCATTATCTCAGTAAATTAGAATACTTTAGAACAACAGCTTGAAAAATATTTTTAAAATCTGAAATGTTGGCCTACTGAAATGTATGTTCAGTAAATGCACTCAATACTTGGTCAGGGCTCCTTTTGCATCAATTACTGCATCAATGCGGCAATGTGGCATGGAGGCGATCAGCCTGTGGCACTGCTGAGGTGTTATGGAAGCCCAGGTTGCTTTGATAGCAGCCTTCAGCTCGTCTGCATTGTTGGGTCTGGTGTCTCTCATCTTCCTCTAGACAATACCCAATAGATTCTCTATGGGGTTAAGGTCAGGCGAGTTTGCTGCCAATCAAGCACAGTGATACTGTTGGTTTTAAACCAGGTATTGGTACTTTTGGCAGTGTGGACAGGGGCCAAGTCCTGCTGGAGAATGAAATTTCCATCTCCAAAAAGCTTGTCAGCAGAGGGAAGCATGAAGTGCTCTAAAATTTCCTGGTAGACGGCTGCGCTGACTTTGGCCTGGAAAAAACACAGTGGACCTACACCAGCAGATGACATGACTCCCCAAACCATCACTGATTGTGGAAACTTCACACTAGACCTCAAGCAGCTTGGATTGTGGCCTCTCCACTCTTCCTCCAGACTCTGGGACCTTGATTTCCAAATGAAAATTGGAACTCTGGAACCTTGTGGGGTGTGTCAATGACTGCCTTCTGGACATCTGTCAAGTCAGAAGTCTTCCCCATGATTGTGGAGCCTACTGAAACAGACTAAGGGACTTTTTAAACGCTTAGGAAGCCTTTGGAGGTGTTTTTTGTTAATTATTCTAATTTACTGAGACAATGACTTTTGTGTTTTCATTGGCTGTAAGCCATAATCGTCAACATTAACAGAAATAAACACTTGAAATAGAAAGGGTGCTTCTACTCAATACTGAGCCAAGGGTCTGAATTCTTATGACCATGTGATATTTCAGGGTTTTTTTTTTAATAAATTTGCAAAAATTTCTACATTTCTGTTTTTTTTCAGTCAAGATGGTGTGCAGAGTGTACGTTAATGAGAAAAAAAATGAACTTTTTAGAATTTACCAAATGGCTGCAATGAAACAAAGAGTGAAAAATTTAAAGGGGTCTGAATACTTTCTGTACCCACTGTATGCCCACATACTGTCCCTCTCCAAAATGAATGAAGGACCCCCCACCACAATTGTGCCCCCTTTGACAATTGTCACCCTCATTATGTGCCCTCACTGTAATATTAGCCCCTTCCTTCCTCATCCACAATGATATAATTAATTTAATCTTTGGCTCCTTGACTTACTATTGGCTGTGCCATCTCTTCTCCTCTGAGGTGTTTGGGTGCCGACAATAGTGTGATGACGTCAGCAGCGTGCCGAGCAGCAGCATGTCGAGGCTGGGACTGACGAGCGCTGTTTTACCCTAGTCCCGATGACAGTGTTCAAATATGTTTGCGTCTGAAACATTTGAATATAAGAAGATGGGAGCTCCATATCCTGGACGGCTCCATGGGCTGCAGCAAAACTTTGGTGGGCTGCATGCGGTACATGAGCTGTTTGTTGTGCAGGTCTGTTCTAAAACAACACTACATTGTATAATGTGGCACCCCAGGGGTCTGGTTTTCCACAGTAATGTAATGTTATGTCTGAGAGCAGGTGGGAGGTCCTTTGGTCAGGGATCCTGTGCATGCCACACCACCTGCCCAGTCTTGGGAGGGGAAGAACTTCCCCTGTATAAACCCGGGGCTGAGGCAGGGAGAGTCAGACAAGGAGAGTGGAGAAGAGAAGCAGCATAGGAAACAGCAGAGTTACAAGGAGTCAGGGGCTGGCAGCTACAGAGCTCGCCCTGACTAAGAAGATTCTTTACCGGACCCGGAGTCCGAGGCTGTGGGGACTAACTTCTACCCAGCAGCAGAATCCGTCAGGCAGGGGATTTCAGGTCCTCTGGCCCAGAAGCCCGAAGGCACGGTCACACGCGTGGAACCAGCACCGCCATCATGGAGCGGAAGCCATTAGAAGGCCCCGAGTCACCGGCCATACGGGTGAGCACCACACGGTACACTCAGGGACGTGGGCTACTTACATCAGCTTCTAGCAAGGTAGCCAGAAGAGTACAGTCAGTTTGTGAGGCCTACAACTACGCCTGGCCAGGGGAGATCCCATCTGCTCAAAGACTGACCAGGCCCCGTTTGCTAGCAAGTACTCCGGGAGGGTCTATCGTTGTTACCAGTAAAGACCCTGAACTACACCGTACCGTCTCTGAGTGGTTCCTGCTACCCCCATCATCCACGTCGGCTGCCCTGAGGCCATACCCCTCCCGTTGGGGGTTATACTATCACGCCGCACAATCCTACCACCGGCCTCAGCGGTCTGCCCCGCAGCAGCAGCTCCCTGGCTGCACTCAACGGGTGGCGTAGTCATCAACTATTTACTACTAATAGACTGCCGTCTAGTTTGACTCCCTGGGCACGGACCGGGTCACCGCCACGAGACTACAACCCTCCACTGATCCGGCTCCGGGTAGGCTCCCGCATGCGCAACGCAGCGCGACACAGGCCCAGGGGCGCGTCAACTTTGGCGTAGTCGGCAGGATCTCGTGCCCGCAACCACCGGGTACTGCGTGCCTGAAAAGCAAAGACTGTTCAAACTTACCAGTGGTGAAGATTCCCGCTATCCGTGGAGGTTTCCCGCCATCCGGCGCCATCTTCTACCTTCTTCCCGCCATCGGTGAAGTTTCCCGCCATCCGGCGCCATCTTCGGCCTTCTTCCCGCCATCCGTGGAGTTTTCCCGCCGTTGGACGCCATCTTGGGGACGCCGCGCGGGAAGAAGAGGGGCGTGGACTCTGAAAGCGCGCGAGAACTGAAGCCCCGCCTCACGTCCGGACGTTGCGTAAGGTCCTGGAAGGAGCCCAGCAGACGCCGACGTCACAGGAGCGCGACGGAAGGTCCTCAACCCTGACGATCCACTGCGGAGCCGCGGCCTACGGAAGAGGATCATCGCAAGGTAGGCCACGGTCCACTAGGGGGGAGGAAGATGTCGGATACGGAAGAGAGCTTCGCTGCCTCAACCCCCGCCAGCGCCACCGCTGCTGCAGTTATGCCCTTCACCATGCCCTATATCCCGGGAGCAGCTTGGCTACCCCAGTACTCAGGGGAGTCACATACCCTGCATGACTTTAGAGAAAAGCTGGATAGCCTCTTCCAGGTGTACCCCCTCACAGAAGAGCAAAAAGTGAGCATCCTGGTGGCCCAACTAACTGGGGCAGCCAAAAGGGAAGTAAAATCCTGGCCACCTGGGAGGAAGACTGTCGCAGGGATACTAACCCGGCTGAAGGACACCTTTGATACCCGCACCTCAGCCGAGATTAAGCTTAGATTCTACGGGTGCAAGCAGCGAGCGCATGAGAGTATAAGGGACTATGCACTAAACCTACAAGAGGCCCTGAGGGCCATTAAGCAGACCGACCCTGATGGGGTGGGAAACGAGGACAGGCTGTTGACTGAACAATTTATAGAGGGTTTATATTGCAATGCCCACCGAACCCAGTTGCGGGCAATGGCCTTACAGGATCCCCATCTGGACTTTGCACAGTTCAAGGACAGAGCCATCCGGGTGCTTCGAGAACCGGCACCAGGTGGCGTTGTGACCCACAGACGCCCCACTACCACTTACTACCAGGAGGCGGCGCCCTTGTCAGCAGGGCCTGTGGGAGCTGATGCGCAGGCTCTGGACAATGACCCGGCTCCAGACCTACACCATCAGGTCCAAGAGCTAGCTAAGAGCGTTGCTGCGCTAACCCGAACTGTGCAGTCTTTACAGGTTTCCACCCCAGGGAAGATCCAGCTGGCATCCGGACCGGAGGACATCCCGTGGCGTCGACTAAGGAGGACCCCACCGGCCAGAGGAAGACCCAGTGACCGATACAGTGAGGACGGACGACCCATCTGCCGCCGCTGCAATCAACCCGGACATATGGCAAGGTACTGTTCTTTAAACGGGCACAACCTGGGGTAGAGGGCCAACCCCCAGGAAAAAGATCACCAGGCCCATCGAACTGGCGCGACAGATATGTGGGAGGACGTCCAGTCTTGCCTGTGGTACTGGATGGCATTCCCATGAGTGCCCTACTGGACACCGGGTCACAGGTCACCACCATCCCGTACGTGCTCTTCAAGCAGTACTGGAATGACTCGGATATTACCCGCTACCCCGACGACGACTTGAGTATCATCGCCAGCAATGGTCAGCCCGTGCCACAGATCGGATTTAAAGAGGTGACCATCAAAATTGGTAGAGTCGAACTGGCCGCACAGGGACTGATCATTGTAGATATTGATAAACATGAGAGTCACCCAAAAATAACTCTAGGAACTAATGTAATTGAAAATTGTCTTGCAGAGGTGATTTTCCTTTTACAGCAGGTTGCCAAGAATGCCAGCTCCGGCGAGCAGCGGGTGCTCCAGAAAGAGATCCGGGCACTGATGCAACGGCAACAAGTGGAACTCTCCGGCGGTGAGATTGGTAGCGTAAGAATGTGTGACCCTTTTCCTATTGCCATGCCCCCAAAAAGTGAAATGATGATTTGGTGCCGGGCAGCTATTGGTCTGAGAGGTAGAGATTACCAGGCAATGGTAGAACCAGTTTACTCAGACAGTAGGCCCACCATTTTGACAGCACGGGGGGTCGTCAATGTACGCCATGGGAGGGTGCCCGTTCGCATAATAAATATCGGGGAGAGGGAAGTGTACCTGCCCCGGTATGCCACGCTAGCCAAATTATATATCACTAATCAAAATTCTATACAATCTGTGGAACCCTTGCCTCCATCTCACCCGGAGGAAGGTAACGGCTCTAAGAAAGACATGGAGGACTGGTGTCAGCAACTACATCTGGGTACTGACTCCACTCCCTCACATCAGAAACAAGGAGTCTATCGGGTGGTTCAAGAGTATGAGAGAGTGTTTAGTAAACACCCGTTAGACTTCGGGCGAGTCAAGGGGGTAGAACATCGCATCCCCACGGGAGATCATCCTCCCATAAAAGAGAGGTATCGACCCGTACCCCCTGCACATTACCAACACGCCAAGGGGATGCTTAGAGACATGAAGGAGGCTGGGGTAATCCGGGATAGCTGTAGCCCCTGGGCAGCCCCGCTAGTTTTAGTCAAAAAGAAAGACAACACCATGAGGATGTGTGTAGATTACCGGAAAATCAACCGTATCACACACAAGGATGCGTACCCCTTACCAAGGATAGAGGAGTCATTGGCTGCTTTAAGATCTGCTAACTTCTTCTCTACCTTGGATCTCACTAGCGGGTACTGGCAGGTTCCTGTAGCAGAGGCGGACCGGGAGAAGACCGCATTCACCACCCCGATGGGACTTAGTGAGTTCACCTGCATGCCGTTCGGACTCTGCAACGCCCCAGGAACCTTCCAACGATTAATGGAGTGCTGTCTGGGCCACAGAAACTTCGAGACGGTCCTGTTGTACCTGGACGATGTCATCGTATACTCCAAAACTTATGAGGACCACCTGAAACACCTGGCGGAGGTGTTCGAAGCTCTGGCGAGTTACGGCCTAAAGGTGAAACCCTCCAAGTGTCACCTCCTGAAACCAAAGGTGCAGTACCTGGGACACGTGGTGAGCGCTGACGGAGTGGCTCCCGACCCCGATAAGATCACCGCAATTAAGGGATGGCCAAGCCCCTCCAGCGTAAAAGAAGTGCGGCAGTTCCTAGGGTTGGTAGGCTACTACCGAAGGTTTATTCCCGGTTTCACCAAAAAGGCAGCGCCTATGCAGGACCTCCTGATAGGCCAGTCCCGGAAGGCCAAGAACCAGAAGCCGCCCTTCAAATGGGAAGAGCTAGAAGAAGAGTCCTTCCGCCAGCTGAAGATGGCCCTCACGGGGGATGAAATCTTGGCGTACCCGGACTATAGCCAGCCCTTCATCCTCTACACCGACGCCAGTAACATCGGGCTAGGAGCCGTACTGTCCCAGATTCAGCAGGGGAGAGAACGAGTAATCTCCTATGCCAGCCGAAAACTGCGACCCACCGAAAGGAACCCCGAGAATTACAGCTCATTTAAGTTAGAGTTCCTGGCCGTGGTATGGGCAGTCACCGAGCGCTTTAGGCATTACCTCGCTTCTTCCCGGTTCACCGTATACACGGATAACAACCCGTTGATACACCTGGACACGGCAAGACTCGGTGCCCTGGAGCAGAGGTGGATGGCCCGTCTGTCCAACTACGAGTTCACAATCAAATACCGGGCAGGACGCTCCAATACTAACGCGGATGCCCTGTCCAGGATGCCCAACCTGCCGGACGAAGGAGAAGATCCGGAGGGACTGGAAGAAGTTGAACTCCCTGCGTTCCACCGTCATGGGACTATCCAGTATTCCCACCGGGTAAGGGGTAAGCAGGCTGCTACGTTGAACCCCTTACCCCACTACAACTGGGCGGAAACGCAAGACAGCGACCCTGCCGTCCGACTAGTGAAGGAGATGCTGACTCGGCCGGAGGCTCGCCTTGAACCAGACGCTCCGGAGGAAGCCAAACAACTATGGGCGGAGAAGAGTCGACTATTCCTTTACAAGGGGAAGTTGTGCCGCAGAATGGTCAACTCCCGGACGCATGAACTACTCTGGCAAGTAGTGGTGCCACGACGAGACGCAGCCATGGTGATGGAGGCATACCACGACGGAGCTGGACACTTCGGGTGGAAAAAGCTGGAGTTCCTGCTGCGCGAGCGGTTCCACTGGGTAGGCATGAGGGGAACCATCGAGAAGTGGTGCAGAGACTGTGGCCCGTGCAATCTGAGAAGGAAGGACCGGGCCAGCCAGAAGACTCCCCTGCAGTCCATCGTCACCCGGCAACCGTTGGAACTGGTAGCCTTGGATCATGTAAAACTGACCCCAAGCAGAAGTGGCTACGTCTACGCGTTAACCATCGTGGATCATTACTCCCGGTTCTTGGTTGTCGTCCCCGTCAAGGACTTAACGGCTCAAACAGCAGCTAGAGCCTTCCAGCAGCACTTCTGCCGTCCACACGGGTACCCGGACCAAGTGCTGACGGACCAGGGACCTGCCTTTGAAGCGGAGGTCTTCCAGGAATTCTGCAATCTGTATGGCTGCCGGAAGATAAGGACGACACCCTACCATCCGCAAACTAATGGACTTTGTGAAAAAATGAACCAGGTGGTAATGGATCTTCTAAAAACATTGCCCCTGGAAGAACGCAGTCTGTGGCCTGAGAAGTTGCCCGATCTGGTGGACCTATACAACCACATCCCGGTAGGTTCCACCAACTGTACCCCGGCTTACCTAATGAGGGCGAGACCTGGTAAGTTACCTGTTGACCTGGAAATGGGAGTCCTGACACCTGAGGACACTTCACCAGAAACAGACTGGGACACAGAGAGGCAGCAGCAGTACCGGAGAGTACAAGAGAGCGTGGAGCGAAGTCTCTGTCAGGCTAGGGAAAGACAAGAGAAGACTTACAACCAGTATGCTCCCGCTGTTCCCCTGGTACCCGGAGAGCAGGTCTTGAAGAGGAAAAGACGGCTCCACAAGTTGGATGACCAGTGGGAGAAGGACCCGTACACCGTACTGCCCTCAAGCCACGAGAACCCGAAGGTCTGTACCATCAGTAAAGACGGAGGGGAAACCACAGCCATTGTGTCCCGGGACCACCTGAAGAAGTGTCCCGAACAACTGAGGAACCCTGAAGAGGAACAAGAAGACCATCGACCCGTGGGAGAAAGGGAAGATATGGTTAGTGTTATGTTCTGCTACCAAAGCTAAGGAAAGAGAGGAGATCTGTCCCTACTATAAGACTCAGCTGAATCCCTACGATGTAACAGGGAACCTGATCCTGCGATCAGACCTGCTAAAGTCCTAATCTAGTCTGTACGGAGACCTATAGATTTGGGGAGGGAATCCCTACAAGTACTAAGGACTGGGAGGAATATGGGACACCTCCTAACAGAAATAGCAGCAGACAGACGAACAAACAAAATAGATAGAACCTAGAGGTCCGTAGACCAAGCAAACTAACAGAGTTAGATACAGAGCACAGGCTAGCTAGAAAGTAGATATACAATGAAGTCCAGCAAAGCCAGAAGGGCGGAGCAGGATTAAATAGGCCAACAAGGTCATGTGACCAGCAAAGGAAAAAAAACCTAACAGCAAGGTTCTAACAGTACCCCCCCTTCTAAGAGGATCCTCCGGATCCCCTAGGACCAGGCTTATCAGGAAATCTCCTGTGAAACGCTCTGATAAGTCTGGACGCGGAAACATCATCTGACCTCACCCAAGAGTTATCCTCGGGTCCGAAACCTTTCCAGGCCACAAGATACTGCAAACTACCTCTATACCGTCTAGAGTCAAGGATGCGAGAAATTTCATATTCCCCGTCCTCCACCACCGGAGGAACAGAGGCAGAGGCGTCACCATCCGACACAACAGCTTTTTTTAACAGAGAGACATGAAAGACCGGATTAATTCTCCAGGAAGTAGGAACCTCCAACCTAACAGCAGATTGGTTGACAACCTGAAGCACCTTAAAGGGCCCTACAAACTTGGGACCCAATTTCTTAGAAGGAATCCTCAACCGCAGATTCCTAGAGGACAACCAAACCATGTCACCAACAGCGAACAAAACCTCCTGTCGTTTCCTATCAAAGTAGTCTTTAGATTTTCTGTTGGCCTCCTGAAGATTACCACGCACATCCGTCCAAACTCTTTCCAAATCACCGGAAAAATTCTCCTCCTCAGGCACGGCAGATCCCAACTTGGAGAACGACCCAAACGACGGATGTCTCCCAGAACAACAAAAAAAAGGCGAACAACCAGCAGAAGAAGATGTATGATTGTTCAGAGCAAATTCGGCAAGTGGCAGAAACTCAGACCACCCCTCTTGATTGTCTGCCACAAAACAACGCAAGAACTGCTCAACATCCTGGTTTTTCCTTTCTGTCTGGCCATTAGATTCAGGATGATATCCGGACGAAAACGACAAATGAATTCCCAACCTGTCACAAAAGGCACGCCAAAAACGAGCCACGAACTGAGGACCCCTATCAGAAACAATGTCAGTAGGAACGCCATGAAGTCTGACAATTTCCTTGACAAAGGCCTTAGCGAGAGTTTTAGCGCAGGGCAGTTTGACGAAGGGAACCAAGTGACACATCTTGCTAAAACGGTCCACGACCACCCAGATGACAGTAAAACCCTCAGAGGGGGGAAGGTCAGTTATAAAGTCCATAGCCAAATGTGTCCAAGGAGCACTGGGGACCTCCAAAGGACAAAGCAACCCCGCAGCAGGAGTATGTGAGGACTTAGATCTAGCACATATAGTACATTGGCGCACCCACTTAATGACTTCCTTCTGCCATCCAGGCCACCAAAAACTGCGACCCACCAGTCTCTTGGTCTCAGAGATTCCGGGATGACCTGCCAACCGAGATTCGTGACACTCAACAAACAAATCTCTCCTAAAGGTCCCAGGCACAAACAACCTCCCATGAGGAGTGTTAGATGGGGCATTCTCCTGAGCTTTAAGAATCTCATCTTCCAAAACGGAGTCTAAAGCAGCTATCACAACACCTTCTTGTAAAATGTTTTCCTCTTTCTCAGCACCGACTATGGGAGAAAAACTGCGAGACAAGGCATCCGCCTTAACATTCTTAGTACCAGGGATGTAAGTAACGGAGAAATTAAACCGCGAGAAAAACAGTGCCCACCTAGCCTGACGGGCATTCAGGCGCTTGGCAGCGTCAAGATATATCAGATTTTTATGATCCGTAAGAACCTGAACGGGAAATTCCGCACCTTCCAAGAAGTGGCGCCAGTGTTCAAATGCGAGTTTAATAGCCAATAATTCCCGATTACCAATATCGTAATTCAATTCAGTCTCCGAAAATTTTTTTGAAAAAAATGCACAGGGATGTAATCCATCCCCGTTATCCTGAGACAATACTGCGCCAACCCCCACAGAGGAAGCATCAACCTCAACCAAAAACGGCCTAGTAACATCAGGCTGCATAAGGATGGGAGCAGAGGTGAACCTCTCCTTGAGATACACAAAAGCTTCAATGGCCTCAGAAGACCACTGAACCGCATCAGCACCTTTCCTGGTGAGATCAGTCAGAGGTTTGACAATACTAGAAAAATTTTTTATGAATTTTCTATAGTAATTGGCGAAACCCAAAAACCTCTGTATTGATTTCAAACCAATAGGCCTAGGCCATTCCTGCACAGCCTGAACCTTAACCGGATCCATCTCAAAACCTTTGCTGGAGATAATGTAGCCCAAAAAACTAATTCTCTGTACAGCGAACTCACATTTCTCCAGCTTAGCAAAAAGCGAATTGTCCATTAATAACTGTAATACCTCACGCACGCTCCGCCAATGAGACTCCAGATCTGGCGAATAAATCAAAATGTCATCCAAATACACAACCACATTTTTACCGATCAAAGGTCTAAGGATGTCATTAATCAGATTCTGAAAAAATGCAGGAGCATTAGTAAGACCAAAAGGCATAACCAGATTCTCAAAATGACCCACAGGAGTGTTAAAAGCAGTCTTCCATTCATCACCCTCCTTCATGCGCAACAGATTGTATGCCCCCTTAAGGTCAATTTTAGAGAACCACTTGGCCCCCAATAACTGGTTAAACAGATCAGGAATCAATGGCAGTGGGTAAGGATTGCGTACCGTAATTTTGTTAATCTCACGAAAATCCAGACAAGGACGTAAACCGCCGTCCTTTTTTTTTACAAAAAAAAATCCAACCGCCACAGGAGACTTAGAGGGCCTAATGTGACCGGCGGCCAAACTTGTCTGTATGTATTCCTCCAAAGCCTTCCTCTCAGGAATAGTAAGGTTAAATAAACGACTTTTAGGAAGAGTCGCTCCAGGGACAAATTCAATAGAACAATCATAGTCTCTATGGGGAGGCAAAACCTGCGATTCTTTCTCAGAAAAAACTCTCCAAAAATCCTGAATAGGAACAGGCAATTCTCCCCTATCCAAAGCTGCAATACGCCCGTTACAACACTTGTCATAACATTTATGGCTCCAGGATTTAATTTCACTGGTAGACCAATCCAGTACAGGATTGTGAAATTTTAACCAGGGCAAACCCAATATTACTGGAGAAGGCAAGTTATTCAACACTACCAAATCCAATTTCTCATGGTGAACACCATTAATAGTGAGAGGAAATTCACTGACCTTGAGAGTAATATTCTTCAAAGGGGAGCCATCCACAGAAACCACAGCAATGGGGGATGATAAAGGTTCAGGTTTTAAATTGAGTTTTTCCACGAATCCCCCATCAATAACATTCAGTGTAGACCCGCAATCAACAAACACCCGAAATTCCATTAATTTTTCCTGAGCAATCGTGGAAGCAGCTAAAAATATACCCTTGGAATTTAAACAGGCAATACGGGCGTGACTGACCATTTTTTTTTCTTTCTTCATACGAAGCTCACAGCCTTTAATCAAATGACCAGATTTTCCACAATAGAAACACAAGCCTTCTGAAAAACGACGGTGTTTTTCTTGAGAGCGAGGTGCCACCGATCCAATCTCCATCGGTTCACCACTGTTAGTACACACATTATCATAACCAGAAACTGACATAGCAGAGGATTTGCTCTCATTAACCCTAGCACGCAGTCTTCTGTCCACCCGTATAGCTAATTGCATAGCCTGTTGCAAATCCTCAGGTGTAGGATAAGCAATTAGCAGGTCTTTAACCTTTTCACTGAGCCCAGCAAGAAATAGACTTTTCAGAGCAGAATCGTTCCACCCTGTTTGAGTGGACCAACGACGAAAATGTGTACAATATTTTTCCATATTACCTGATCCTTGTTTTAAACGTCTCAACTCAGTCTCAGCTGATGCCACACGGTCAGGATCATCATATAATAGTCCTAAAGCAGAAAAAAAACTATCCACTGATCTGAAGCATGTATCACTAGGTTGCAAAGAAAAGGCCCACTCCTGAGGCTCTTTGCGCAAAAGTGACATTATGAACCCTACGCGCTGGGATTCATCCCCAGAGGACTTGGGTCTCAAACGAAAATACAATAAGCAAGCATTTTTAAATGAAAAAAATTCTCGATGTTCACCAAAAAATAAATCCGGCAAACATACCTTAGGCTCCAAGAAATATGCTCCAGGACAGTTACTCACGTGCTGACGGAGCTCGGCCACTTCCAGAGAGAGTCCCTGCAGGTGTTTAGCCAAATCCTGAACCGACACCATGATGGAACAAAAAAAAATCTTTCCTTAGAGAATTTACAGGCTGGACTTACTGTTATGTTCTGCTACCAAAGCTAAGGAAAGAGAGGAGATCTGTCCCTACTATAAGACTCAGCTGAATCCCTACGATGTAACAGGGAACCTGATCCTGCGATCAGACCTGCTAAAGTCCTAATCTAGTCTGTACGGAGACCTATAGATTTGGGGAGGGAATCCCTACAAGTACTAAGGACTGGGAGGAATATGGGACACCTCCTAACAGAAATAGCAGCAGACAGACGAACAAACAAAATAGATAGAACCTAGAGGTCCGTAGACCAAGCAAACTAACAGAGTTAGATACAGAGCACAGGCTAGCTAGAAAGTAGATATACAATGAAGTCCAGCAAAGCCAGAAGGGCGGAGCAGGATTAAATAGGCCAACAAGGTCATGTGACCAGCAAAGGAAAAAAAACCTAACAGCAAGGTTCTAACAGTTAGTACCGTGCTCGGGGACTTCCCTCAGTCTTGGACTCAAGTCAATGGTGCAGTTGTGGTACCCGTACTCACCTTCCTCCAACCATCATCCCAAGAACCTACGGAGCAACGGGTAGAGCTGGAAGAACAGCCGGTCCAGGAGGCAGAAGACTCCACACAAGCAGAACAGGAGAATCAACCCTCTGCTTATAGTGAGCCTGCCGTACCCCTAGTGAGACAAAGAGCCGGTAGACAGCTGCCCAGTTTACCCTTGACAGTTCCTACACCCTGTAGTTCAGGGCCAGACAGTCAGCTCCGTAGGTCCACTAGGGCCACTAGAGGCCAGTTACCCGCACGCTGGAGAATTTGAAGTGTGTAAATTGTTTTATTTATGTTTTTCTGTGTCTTGTTGCTTGTATATAATTTTGTGTTTCTAGTTATTTTTAGGGATCCTTGGTGGATTTACCGGGAATCCTTGTACATAGTTGGAGCGTAACCCAGGATGGACTAGAGACTGTTAAGGACTCGGGGTAGGACAGACCCCTACCTGGTTACGTCTCCCTGTGTTGGTGAAATGGACACCTTGCTTTCTTCAGAGACTGCACCCGGTTGCGGACACGCCGTAACCATCTTTATATGTTTTCTTATTGTATTATTAATGTTTTTGCCTTGTTATGTTTTTCTAAATGTGTTTAGTCCCGGAGTACTAAATTTCACTAGGGGGGAATGTGGCACCCCAGGGGTCTGGTTTTCCACAGTAATGTAATGTTATGTCTGAGAGCAGGTGGGAGGTCCTTTGGTCAGGGATCCTGTGCATGCCACACCTCCTGCCCAGTCTTGGGAGGGGAAGAACTTCCCCTGTATAAACCCGGGGCTGAGGCAGGGAGAGTCAGACAAGGAGAGTGGAGAAGAGAAGCAGCATAGGAAACAGCAGAGTTACAAGGAGTCAGGGGCTGGCAGCTACAGAGCTCGCCCTGACTAAGAAGATTCTTTACCGGACCCGGAGTCCGAGGCTGTGGGGACTAACTTCTACCCAGCAGCAGAATCCGTCAGGCAGGGGATTTCAGGTCCTCTGGCCCAGAAGCCCGAAGGCACGGTCACACGCGTGGGACCAGCACCGCCATCGTGGAGCGGAAGCCATTAGAAGGCCCCGAGTCACCGGCCATACGGGTGAGCACCACACGGTACACTCAGGGACGTGGGCTGCTTACATCAGCTTCTAGCAAGGTAGCCAGAAGAGTACAGTCAGTTTGTGAGGCCTACAACTACGCCTGGCCAGGGGAGATCCCATCTGCTCAAAGACTGACCAGGCCCCGTTTGCTAGCAAGTACTCCGGGAGGGTCTATCGTTGTTACCAGTAAAGACCCTGAACTACACCGTACCGTCTCTGAGTGGTTCCTGCTACCCCCATCATCCACGTCGGCTGCCCTGAGGCCATACCCCTCCCGTTGGGGGTTATACTATCACGCCGCACAATCCTACCACCGGCCTCAGCGGTCTGCCCCGCAGCAGCAGCTCCCTGGCTGCACTCAACGGGTGGCGTAGTCATCAACTATTTACTACTAATAGACTGCCGTCTAGTTTGACTCCCTGGGCACGGACCGGGTCACCGCCACGAGACTACAACCCTCCACTGATCCGGCTCCGGGTAGGCTCCCGCATGCGCAACGCAGCGCGACACAGGCCCAGGGGCGCGTCAACTTCACCTGCACCAGATTGTGCAGTTACCTCAGCCCCGAGCCTACCGGCAGTCACAGTCGGACTCCCTATAGAGAAGGTAGAGAGGATTTATTACCATCTCTGGCTTTTCAATTACTATTATAGATGTTAGAAATGCATTGGGGAAATATTGGCTCATTTTGAAGCAAGACCTAGTCCTTTCCAAATGTACTACACCAGTCCCTTCCACCACCTATAGAAGGGCGATGAACCTGAGGGACTTGCTGGTACATAGTTACCATAAAGATCCGGGACCAGAGAAAGCCTTCAGCTCAAAAGGCCCCAGATGGGGCTTCTATCCATGCAAGAACTGTGCGGCCTGTGTAAATCTGGTGCGGTGTACATCCTTCCCATCAAGTGATGGTCATAAGGAGTTTCAAATCACACAGCATACATCTTGCAATACAGAAGGCGTAATCAACCACGCCTTGTGTCCATGTGGCCTCATCTATGTGGGTCTTACTTTTCGCCAACTGAGAGTGCGTGTGAGGGAGCACGTGCAAGATATTAAGAATGCATCAGAATCTCTTGCCGATACTGTATTGAAGCCTATCCCAAGGCATTTCAAGTTAAAACATGGGTGTGATGCTAGCCTCCTCCAAATTCGGGGTATTGACCGGATATTAATTGACTGGGGGGGGGGGGATTGGAGAAAGACCGTTGGTGGATTATGAAAATTGATTGCATATGCCCCAAAGGCCTCAACGAGGTCCTCAGTTTTGTCCCTTTCTTGTAATGTGCTATTGTGTTTAGGTTTTACTTATGTTTTATGCTGTTTATAACTTCTCACTTTTTTATTTACATGCAGGGTATCCAGTATTTTTGTACACTCTACTGTGAGACAGATGCTGGACCACCACTCACTTGGAGGATCTTCTTCTCCCTTCCCTCCCTCCCTTTTTCTGCCCCCCTCGGGGACCGGGTGCCTGATCGTCCTTGCGGGCCAGCGCTCCACGCGTCTCCCTTTTTATGGATATGTACTCACCTTTCAGCAGCATCCCGCCCTGCTGCTCTCTCTTTTTCGGACCTGTCTATTTCCTGTGCGGTGTGCCACTAATTGATTCCATCCGCTATAAGCATTTTTTATAAAACATTTTACTCACTATTGTTATTCATCGGCTTTTACTCTTTGTTTATTGTTGCTTTAAATCTGTGATTTTGGATGCACAAAAAAGGGCACTTTAAGATGCACTTCCTGTGTCACACTGACACGTCAGTATTCCTATCACTTGTATATTTTTTATTTTATTTTTTCGATTCCTCTTGCCCATTGTGGCTTATAATTTTCTGATTTTTTTATTGTACATTTTCCATTATACTGATGTCAGTAGCTATGTTACTATATAACACATGTCTATGCTCACTCGTATGTGAAGGGCACACATACATTTGTATTGTGACATTAACTATCTCTTCATACTATTGTTATTTATTATATTTATTTTACCTGTGATTGGTCTCACTAGTAGTGATGGGCGAGCGTGGTTTGTTAACCCTTTCAGCGAGCATGCTCGGGTGCTCGCCCAGTATCTTCAGCGTGCTGAGGTGTTATGTTTGAGTTATTGTGTGTGCATGATTTGCGACTGACAGCTTTAATACATGTGAGGAAAGCCTAACAAACAGGCATTCCTCACATGTGTTAAAGCTGTCAAACAGTCGCAAATCATGCACACACAGTGACTCAAACATGATATTCAAGTACACTGAAGATGCTCGGAAAACACCCGAGCATGCTCATAAATCTCGAGTAACGAACGTGCTCGCTCATCACTACTCACTAGTGTAACACTTTCACGTAACATATGTGGTTTTTCACGTTGCTGTGATTCTGGTTGCCATTGGATGCATCCGACATCTGCACCACATGGGCTTGGTCACGAAATAATAATAAAAAATATTCACACAATTCGTGCACTCTCTGTTTATTATTGTTTCCATGTTTTCATTCACTTGTCACATCTTCATTTTTTCTTCCTTTTCCCTTTCCCTTCCCTCCCCTCTTTTTTACCACCATTAGTTTTGCACATTTATGCACAATTTATAACTTTGTTCTGTTGATACTCATGGTATTCCCATATTCTCTGTACCATATTGAGTACATATTATATTATATTGTCTCATGACTCTCTCTATATATACTCCTTTATATTTAATAATGATACTTTGGGTATTACTTGGTGGACATTATACTTTATACACATATGTTGTACATAATTCTCACAATATGATGTCTATTCCTGATTGTGTGTTTTCATATATTATTTTCCCTCTTTTATCTACATCTTTGTATCTTTGTGTATTTATATATATATAATATAACCGGGGATGCATCCCTCTGTCTGAAGCCTCGATAGACTGCGCATGCGCGACGCGCAGTCTGGCTCCAGACAGAATCATGCATCCAGCCGTTACAGGTAAGAGGAGGTGTATGGCGCCGGAGAACGCGGTATGCGTAGACACTGAACACATACCGCGTTCTCCGGCGCCATACTTGCATACTTACCTGACCGGGAGGAGCGTTGCCACGGCACCTCTCTTCTGGCCGGAGACCGGGGGCAGGAGTGAGGCGTCGGATCGGCGCGTGCACATAGCGCTATCCTTCGCCATTTTACTGAAGACACATTTACAGTGTGTCTTCAGCAAAATGGCGCCGGACAGCGCGGTGCTCCGGCGCCGGTCTCCGCCCCCGGCCTCCGGCAGAAGAGGACGCAGCAGCGCTGGAGCACAGAGAACAAAGGTGAGTATAACTGTTAATTTTTTTTTGTATATGTGTACAGTGTGAAAGGGATGAGGGGGCCACACATATCAGGATTGTGGGGTGAGGGGACCATGCATATACCAGGATTGTGGGGTGAGGGGACCATGCATATACCAGGATTGTGGGGTGAGGGGACCATGCATATACTAGGATTGTGGGGTGAGGGGTACCACGCATACTAGGATTGAGGATGAGGGGAGCCACGCATACCGGGATTGGGGATGAGGGGTGCCACGCATATCGGGATTGGGGATGAGGGGTGCCACGCATACCGGGATTGGGGATGAGGGGTGCCACGCATACCGAGATTGGGGATGAGGGGTGCCATGCATACCGGGATTGGGGATGAGGGTTGCCACGCATACCGGGATTGGGAATGAGGGGTGCCACGCATGCCGGGATTGTGGATGAGGGGTGCCACGCATACCGGGATTCGGATGAGGGGCCATGCATACCAGGATAGGGATGAGGAGTGCAATGCATGCCAGGATAGGATGGTGCGGACAGGATGGGGGCAGCACAAATACCAGGAGGGGGGCAGCACATACCACACATACCAGCATGGGAGACCATATACCAATAAAAATGCTCGCCACCCGGGCATAGAACGGCTTCAATAGCCAGTATATATATATACATAGAAAGTCATGATTAACTTACACCAGGTATGGGCCGGTAATGTTCTCCGCAATTTCTTTCTCTCCCTCTAAGTATGTCTGCATCTCTTGGCATCCTGATGATTGTGCACATTCTGCCAGCCGGCAAGAAGCACCTGGTTGCCATGGATACGTGTCCCTATGACGCGGCACTTCGGGGACTCCTTACTGATGTGTCAGCGGGAGGCGGGCACCTGCTGCGTTGGACACTGACTCCCTTGCTTCCGGCGCTGGCTTCCGCCACTGGAAGCGCCGCTGTACCCCTGCTACACGTGCCAAAATACTTTGGATATATATACCCCCCTGCCTGTCACCCATACACAATCGCCCCCTGGAGAAGCAGGACTTGAAACGCGTGTCAGGGCCGCTTTCATGCCATCCACAGGTTGTAACTAGGCTGTACTCTCATTTTATGTGGGACCATAACTTTCTATATGTGTCACTGTGTATTACTCTCACTAGAAGATATACTTATGTTGTGACATCTGTGTCATAGGCATGATTCTTCTCCTTATTTGGATATTAGCAACTTGTACTGTATAACTAGTTCCTGCTGTGCACTCGTACTTTATATGCTTTACTTGTGATCTGGACTCTGATACATTCTTTTCCAGTTGCTCTATGTCTTATCCCTAATTTAGTGTATCATTAACCTTTGTGCATGGGATGCAGTAAGTATGTTAATGAATCAATTGAACGTATTTATTGATTTTTCTCTGCCTCCCTTGGGACGAATCATGCCTTAATAACACTTGTTGATTATTCCTTCTTTATAGACACTTAACTGTATGTATATATATATATATATATATATATATATATATATATATATAAGTTATAAATATATATTTTTTCATAATGAAATGGTATTCCTACTTATGGAGGGAATTGGATTGTAATGTATTCCCAATTAAACACCTGAGATTGGGAAGGAGGTGGAGACCTGTTGAAGGTTCCTCCTCTGGCCTATTAATCTCACTCCATGGATGAACCTAGGAATAGGGAATTCCATGGAAGGGTGTTTGGGTTATGTAATAAATATTATCCCTCAGTTCATTTATGGACACAGGAATCACTATTTGAATACTGTCATTGCAATGCAAATATATTGGGAAACTGCTAACAGAATGTTGTCCCTAATAATGAGAAATAGTGCGCTTTTATTGTAAATAGGGGATAAGAGAAATCATTAAAGCACATACGTTGTTTACATTTGAAGAAAAGCTTTTGGTGGGGCTTGCCAATTTAAAAGATGGCGATTGTAGCATTAGAAGTGTAATGCGCATGCCCGGTGACGTCACGAAGCGGGCGGACCAGGTTTGCCCCGATCATGTGACGAGATAATGGGGATTTCCTGGGAGACATGCGCAGATGGGATTTTGAGACGCCGAGGACAGCGTGGAGGAAGTAAGAAACGTGGTCATGCATGATTGCTGCAGTGTGAGTCGCAACCTCAAATATATTATGATTTATAATGTACACCTGGCACTGATAAATACTAATCAAAGCACTTATCACTTTATGAGAGTTATGGATACTGTAATTGATGATAATAATATATCTGTCTAAAATTTTATCACTATGTATGTAACTGAATAATATTTTGTGATATGCACTACTGCACTTTTCTTATGTAATCATGGTTTTGTATAAATTAATTATAATTATGGAATCACTGTTTGTAACTATATATATTGCACTATATGCACTTGAACTCTGCTTGAGAAAGGTTCTGTGAACCGAAACGTTGCCTTTGGGCTCATTAAAGTCCATTTTTCTATAATATTTTTGGAGTGCTGCCTCTTGATATTCTTTCTTTCTATATATATATATATATATATATATATATATATACTGTATATATGTATATATATATATATATATATATATATATACATAAATGTATACATAGGGTGGGCCATTTATATGGATTCACCTAAATTAAATGGGAATGGTTGGTGACATCAACTTCCTGTTTGTGGCACATTAGTATATGGGAGGGGGAAAACGTTTCCAGATGGATGGTGACCATGGTGGCCATTTTGAAGTCGGCCATTTTGAATCTAACTTTATTTTTTTCAATGGGAAGAGGGTCATGTGACACATCAAACTTATTGACAATTTCATAAGAAAAACAATGGTGTGCTTGGTTTTAACGTAACTTTATTCTTTCATGAGTTTTTTACAAGTTTATGACCACTTATAAAATGTGTTCAAAGTGCTGCCCATTGTGTTGGATTGTCAATGCAACCCTCTTCTCCCACTCTTGACACACTGATAGCAACAACGCAGAAGAAATGCTAGCACAGGCTTCCAGTATCCGCTGTTTCAGATGTTGCACATCTCATATCTTCACAGCATAGACAATTGCCTTCAGATGACCCCAAAGATAAAAGTCTAAGGGGGTCAGATCGGGAGACCTTGGTGGCCATTCAACTAGCCCACGACGACCAATCCACTTTCCAGGAAACAGTTCATGTAGGAATGCTCTGATCTGACACCCATAATGTGATCGTGCACCATCTTGTTGGAAAAACTCAGGGAACGTGCCATCTTCAGTGCATAAAGAGGGCAACACATCAACATGTAGCAGTTTCAGATATCCAGTGGCATTGAGGTTTCCATTGATGAAGAATGGCCCCACTATCTTTGTACTCCATATACCACACCATACCATAAAGATACGAGATGTGCAGCAACTGAAACAATGGATACTGGAAGCCTGTGCTAGCATTTCTTCTGCGTTGTTGCTGTCAGTGTGTCAAGAGTGGGAGAAAAGGGTTGCATTGACAATCCAACACAATGGGCAGCACTTTGAACACATTTTATAAGTGATCATAAACTTGTAAAAAACTCATGAAAGAATAAAGTTACGTTAAAACCAAGCACACTATTGTTTTTCTTATGAAGTTCTCAATAAGTTTGATGTTTCACATTACCCTCTTCCCATTGAAAAAAATAAAGTTGGACCCAAAATGGCCGACTTCTAAATGGCCGCTATGGTCACCACACATCTGGAAAAGTTTTCCCCCTCCCATATACTAATGGGCCACAAACAGGAAGTTGATATCACTTAGGTGTATCCATATAAATGGCCCACCCTATATATATATATATATATATATATATATATATATATATACAGTGCTGGCCAAAAGTATTGGCACCCCTGCAATTCTGTCAGATAATACTCAGTTTCTTCCTGAAAATGATTGCAATCACAAATTCTTTGGTATTATTCTCTTCATTTAATTTGTCTTCAATGAAAAAAACACAAAAAGAATTGTCCTAATGCCAAATTGTATATAATTCCACACCAAACCTAAAAAAGGGGGTGGACAAAAGTATTAGCACCCTTTGGTAAAAATCATGTGATGCTTCTCTAATTCGTGTAATTAACAGCACCTGTAACTTACCTGTGGCACCTAACAGGTGTTGGCAATAACTAAATCACACTTGCAGCCAGTTAACATGGATTAAAGTTGACTCAACCTCTGTCCTGTGTCCTTGTGTGTACCACATTGAGCATGGAGAAAAGAAAGAAGACCAAAGAACTGTCTGAGGACTTGAGAAACCAAATTGTGAGGAAGCATGAGCAATCTCAAGGCTACAAGTCCATCTCCAAAGACCTGAATGTTCCTGTGTCTTCCGTGCATAGTGTCATCAAGAAGTTTAAAACCCATGGCACTGTGGCTAACTTCCCTAGATGTGGACGGAAAAGAAAAATTGACGAGAGATTTCAACGCAAGATTGTGCGGATGGTGGATAAAGAACCTCGACTAACATCCAAACAAGTTCAAGCTGCCCTGCAGTCCGAGGGTGCAACAGTGTCAACCCGTACTATCCGTCGACATCTGAATGAAAAAGGACTGTATGGTAGGATACCCAGGAAGACCCCGCTTCTTACCCCGAGACATAAAAAAGCCAGGCTGGAGTTTGCCAAAACTTACCTGAGAAAGCCTAAAACGTTTTGGAAGAATGTTCTCTGGTCAGATGAGACAAAAGTAGAGCTTTTTGGGAAAAACCATCAACATAGAGTGTACAGGAAAAAAAAAGAGGCATTCAAAGAAAAGAACACTGTCCCTACAGTCAAACATGGCGGAGGTTCCCTGATGTTTTGGGGTCGCTTTGCTGCCTCTGGCACTGGACTGCTTGACCGTGTGCATGGCATTATGAAGTCTGAAGACTACCAACAAATTTTGCAGCATAATGTAGGGCCCAGTGTGAGAAAGCTGGGTCTCCCTCAGAGGTCATGGGTCTTCCAGCAGGACAATGACCCAAAACACACTTCCAAAAGCACTATAAAATGGTTTGAGAGAAAACACTGGAGACTTCTATGATGGCCAGCAATGAGTCCAGACCTGAATCCCATAGAACACCTGTGGAGAGATCTCAAAATGGCAGTTTGGAGAAGACACCCTTCAAATATTAGGGACCTGGAGCAGTTTGCCAAAGAAGAATGGTCTACAATTCCAGCAGAGCATTGTAAGAAACTCATTGATGGTTACCAGAAGCGGTTGTTCGCAGTTATTTTGGCTAAAGGTTGTGCAGCCAAGTATTAGGCTGAGGGTGCCAATACTTTTGTCCGGCCCTTTTTTGGAGTTTTGTGTAAAATGATCAATGATTTGATTTTTGCTTCATTCTCTTTTGTGTTTTTCCTTGCAAGCAAATTAAATGAAGAGAATAATACCAAAGAATTTGTGATTGCAATCATTTTCAGGAAGAAACTGAGTATTATCTGACAGAATTGCAGGGGTGCCAATACTTTTGGCCAGCACTGTATATATACATATATATATATACATATATATACAGTAGATATATTGTCTCTTGCCTTACATTGGTTTATTCCTGTGGTTCCGTGGCACTTTGTTGTCACCTCTTTCCCTTGGATTTTTTATCTCTTTTGATTATGTCTGATTTTACTTACATTTTTGCAATAAAAATGTAACTTTTATTGGATTTGCTCCTGTTTCCATTTTTCTCTTTTTGGGTTATATAGTTATGGAAGAGCATTTATAGGGGCCGACTCTTTTCTTTTTGGATACTCCCTATAGAGAAGGTAGAGAGGATTTATTACCGTCTCTGCCTTTTCAATTACTGTGTACACAGCTCTGAACAAGTGCTGTGTATTCAGTATGGTAAGCGCAGATAGCGCTTCCTGCTCCAGACCCAGAGATCATGTGATGGCCGGGTGTAGAGAAAGAGCAAGAGCTTCTGGGTCCTAGGAGACCCAGTCAACCCTGCTATATAGGCAGTAGGTTGAATGTCCCCTGTAACTAGGATCAATATACCAGCAGATGTGTTTGGGACACAGGTTTATTAACAATTACTATTATATAAGTATGGCAGGTTCTCCTCCTGCACTTGTTAGTTCAGCTTTCCTCACATACTGCACAGCTCTCCAGTCCATACAATGGTCACTGATGGAGGAGCATGTAACCAGACCACTCCATCAGCCTTGTCCTATTGAGAACCTCCCATGAGAAAGATGCTTTTATAGTGAAGTAGACTGACGGACAGGTCTGGTCACTGCTCCTCCACCAGCAGCCATATTATAGACTAGAGAGCTGGGCAGTCTGTAAGGAAAGCTGCAGTAACAAGAGCAGGAGGAGAATCTGACATACCTACAGTATATCATAGTAAATGCCACAAAATCATGTCCCCAACACATCTGTTAAAGTAAAGATAAAATGGTCAACCTCATTAACTAATTCTGCAGCCAGCAATAGACAGCGCAACACAAAGACTATAGGAGGCAAACGACTCAATTTTATTTTAATGAAACCATATTGCAATTTTTTTTATCCATTCAAGCAAGAAAAAAATCAAATGTTTCAAAAGTTAAGACAACACCTGTGTAAAATCATTGAAATAAAGAGCAAAAAAACCAGGAAAAAATAAATAAAAAAACAATGACTATCCAAATTGCATTTACAAGCCCCATCCCTAACAAAAAACCATGTAACTAATATATAAAAATAACACAAGCACAGAAATCCTTTATTTACTACAGATATTACCAGAAAAAAAAAAAAATAATATTAAAATATTGTAAAATTTAGACTCGATGTTTCACAAAAAAATATTTAAATATCCAAACATTACAATTTTTTACAGTTTTTTAAACCATATGTATGAAAATAAGAAAAAAATGTGCCTTGGCAAGAATGGGGAAAAATGGCCTGATCATGTAGGGGTTTAACAAAGTACTGAATATATACATATATATAAATGGACTGGGGAACAGTTCTACAACCCTCCAGCTTCAGATCTTGCTCATGTATCACATCCTCCACCTGTCAGATTTAAAAGATGTGTAACTTGTGTAAAGTGACAACATTGCCCTGATCTGTAAGTGTGGGCATGAGAAGCTACATGTCATGGTGCTCCCTGTGGTAAGCTGATGTATAGTATTACCTGTGCCCTTGGTGGTCTTCTGCCCTTCTTCTTCTTTCTTGATTGAAGAGCTTTCATGTGATGAGCCAAAGATTTGTCTTCTCCTCTTGGCTCCACTTCTTCTAGCTAGGACCTCCTGATGACATTCCTGTTCTTCTTTCTGGCCTTGGTGATCAATCTTCTGAGAGACGATCTCCAACTCTGAGCCATTTCTCTTCTCTCCTCTCCTATGGCTCTTCTTGATGGACGGCTTCTCATCATCCGATGAGTCCAAAACATTTCTTCTCCTTTTCTTCCCTCTCATCCTAAAGTCCTCCTCTTTAATCTCCATAATGTCGCTTTGCTGAAGGCAGCTCCTCCTCATCCGCATGCAAGCCAACCGCAACTCTCCAACTGCCAACCGGCAACATTCCAATGTGCTCACTGGTCATGTGATAGGAATTGACCATAAGCAGTCATATATATGAGTTATCAGATATTGGTGTTTTTCTATTTTATTCTCATCATATCACATAGTATTAGGCCAAGCTCACAGATAGAGGTTTATTTTAGCTTTTCTGCTGCCTTTTTTCCTATAGAAAGACTCAAATATCCAGATCTTTTTCACATTTTCAGGTTAAGACTTGAATATACTTTGCAGCAATCTCGATAGTAATATTTACACGTAATGACAACTATAGGTTTCTAAAGAATAATTTCTAGTTACTATAATGGCTTCTTAGAAAACCCACATGTGTGAGTTTGCTGTTTTGCAGAACGCTCTTTGCCACCATTTTCCTTCTGACGCTGTTTTGCAGCATTTAGGGGATGTGTACACGGTTATTATTTGTAGAGGAAAAGAAATACTAGAGTGTTGGCGGGTAAAATGCTGCCTAAAATATGTGCAAAAACGCTTCAAGAATTGACATGCAGAAGATATGAAACTTCTTCAAATCTGCAAGGAAAAAATAAGCAGAATGTACATGAGATTCCATAAATCTCATTGACTTTGCTAGTACATTAAAACACTGCGTTTTTTCATGCAAAGAACGTGCGGAAATAACTTTTGAAAATACGGCAAAAATGCAACATGTGAACATGCCCTTGGCTTCTAGTCCATCAAAAATAGTGTAAGTCTGAACTTGAGATGCCGCTGTGGATACTCATTCTGGTGTTAATACTATAGGAAATGACAAGGCAATGATCGCGCTTTTTATTAGTGTAAATAGGGAAATACAGCCCTCCTAGACCGGACACAAGGATTTTATTTGCCAATAGTAATAATATTGGTGGGTTATATTTTTTACACTATACTACATACTTTTTTCACATATAACTATTTTCCTGTGATAAATTGTATTATCAATATATGGACTGGAGTTATTTGTAATTTAATTCCATATTTGGTGCACACAGATTGTTCTTTCTGCTGAATTCTAGATTAGTCATTGCTAGTGTCTCGGCATATTAGCATGTTTTTGTAATTTTTTGCTAAACCCTAATGAGGATTATTTGCTTATACTTGATATTCGCTTCTCAATAGTATTCGCTTATTCACTATATTCTAGATTATACATTTTGTCTTAGATGTATATTGGAAGTTCTTCATATTTTTTTCTTATGTCACATTATTATTTTTCACAGTGAATGTTTGATAAAGATCATGTTGACGCTTTTGTATTATACATTTTACTTTGACTTAAAAATAATACTTAGTACAATTTTAATGGAAACAATTTGCTTCAATAACACAGACCCTTATTAAATGACCCAGCATGCCACTTCTGGCCTGAGCTTTCAATGTAGAATTACATATTTGCTGTGTAACTAAATAGCTGTAATGCATAGAATAATTGGGCTTACTACAGAAGGGATAGATGCTCTTCTAGTGAAGCTTCATGATGTCCATTGCTCCAGAGTAGACGACCTTCTCTATGAACACTAAATGCCTGTAAGGCACAGTGTGATTATGGGGTGGGAATGCTTTAGGACATTTCTTTAGGATACAATGACATTGGTGGCAGACTGGTATCTGGTGTCACCACTAAAGGACGGCAGAAGTAATTCAGGCACATACTGGTGACAGTTTAGGATAATGTTACTGAAAAGAGGCAACAAGCTTACTGGTCACAGAGTCTCCGAGACGCCAACATGCTTCATAACTACAAATACTCTTAAATAGGGGAACAGCTTCACCACAGATAGATGACTGGCAAAAACATTTACGCTGGGCTTCCACTTTCCAAACTTTACACCACCTGCTGGAAGGCTCCTCCGCAGTATCTCAAGCTGTCTCGGTGTCCGTCCTCTTACAGAACAGCACTCACACGTTCAAGCAGTTATATGACCAGGTTTCACAAAGCAAACTGTAAAAATACTATTAATCAGATCTCGGACCAGATGGGGCTGATGTACGTACTCTGAAAATTCACATCAGGATGGCTGTGCAATCCTGATGTTAAGAGGAGCGTTTTATCCTTATTTTAATGTGATAAAGGAAAAGTTTCACAAAGGATTATACAGCCATCCTTATGCATATGCTGACAAGCACACCAGCCTCATCTGGGCTAACAGATTTGCATAATAATATATAATACTATAAGCAGTATGTATTGTAAAATCAGTGCTTGGATGTGGCATGAGGCATTGGAGGAGCTCAAGGACCCTGAAGGTGGCTGAATCCTGGTATCTAGACAGCTTCTCAGCAGCACTCACAAGCTCCATGGGAAACAAGTTGTAAGCGCTGTCCTCCTTGTTTGGGAGAACAGTCAACTCTGACAGACAGAATGGTGGCTGACCTAGGCAACAAGCAAATTCTAGAATTCAAAATACCTCCTCTCATGAGAAATGAAGAGAATTTTTAAAAAGGGGTTATTTGCAAAGTTCCCTATTTTTACAAGCACTTTGCAATTTTACCCAATTAAGAAATTGCGTATAGCCTTTTAATAATGTAATTAATCTGACTGATGTAAAAAACTATCCTTTTATAGACAGCACATTAAATATAAAATACAGGTGGATACAATTCTGTTACCATATACTGTGAATATAACTAGTGCCATGAACTGCCCATATGGGTAATGCCATTCAACTGTGCCATATAGTTGCCATATGTACAATATAGGAGCTATAAGAAATGTGCACTTTGAACTTCTGAATTCCAGCACCATGCGGAGCCTACACATGTATCGGTATAATGTGCCATAATGACTATTGTCATACCTGGGTTTATAATATTGGTGGTGAATATATTCTTATGGGCTCTGTATGACATTACTGACATGGGCAGCATTTGCCACTAATGATGGAGCACTGCATGACACTTTATGTTGGCGTTTTGTCCTATTATCTTGGGATAATCTTATTTTTCTGATCACTGTATATTACTAATATTCTGGATACTATACTTTTGGAATCATCTTCTAGTTGTAGCTCTGAAACTTGGGATAAAAGTGACTCTGTAAATGTCAGATTGACATTTTCTAGAATTGAAGAGCATTGTGGTAAGTATGAGAATGTACCAGGCAATAGATGTGTGTAATGCAATGCACATACCGCAGCCTCATGCTGAACCCCTCACCGCAGATTCATGAGTGTGAATGGCCCAAAGGCCAGACCGAAATCCCATTGAGGATCTGTGGCAAGACTTGAAATTGCTGTTCACAGACGTCTCCATCCAATCTCACTGAGATAGAGCATTTACAAAGAAGAATGGGAGAAAATGTCACTTCTAGATGCAAAGCTGGTAGAGACATACCTGAAAAGACTTGCAGCAGTAATTGCAGCGAAAGGTGGTCCTACAGACTATTTACTCCGGAGGGATAAATACAAATGCAAGTCACAGTTATCAGATTTATATTTTCTCAATATATAGAAAACCTTGTAGAATTTACTTTACACTTCACACATACAGTGGTGTGAAAAAGTGTTTGCCCCCTTCCTGATTTCTTATTCTTTTGCATCTTTGTCACACTTAAATGTTTCAGGTTAGTAATGGGGGTGTCTTATAGACGCCCATCATTACTAACCTGGGCTTCATGGCAGCTGGCGCTGACATGAAAACCAACCCTATTACCCCCTGCCACCGCACCAGGGCAGCGTGGAAGAGCGAGGCTAAGTGCCAGAATTGGCGCATCCTATGGATGCGCCATTTCTGGGGTGGCTGACGGCTGGTGTTTCTAGCCTGGGAGGGGGCCAATATTCATGGCACCCTTCCTGGGCTATTAGTATCAGCCCCCAGCTGTCTGTCCAGCCTTTGCTAGCTATTAAAATAGGGGGGACCCCACGTCATTTTTTTGGGTGGGTCTCCCATTTTAATAGTTAGTAAAGGCTAGGTATTCAGCTGGGGGCTGATATTAGTAGCCGGGGAAGCTCCATGGATATTACCCCCTTCCCAGGCTTCAAACATCTGCCCCAGCTGTCTGCTTAACCTCCGATAGAGACTAAAATTATGGGGGATCCCACGTCAATTTTTTTTTAATAAATCCTTTATTTTAACACTAAATGACACTTGAGGGGTTAATAAAGATGCAGTCCCTAAATTAATATTTATTTTTTAATTAATTTTTCCCAAAAATTTTGACGTGGGCTTTGCCATATTTTTGTATGCGAGCCAGGTACAGAATCCAGGAACGGGCTGCCCCCAACTCCCAGCTGCCTATTTGTACCTGGCCGGACACAATATAGGGAAGCCCTTTTTTTTTATTATTTCATGAATTTCATGAAATAAGTTTAAAAAAGAAAAATACGTGGGGCTTCGCCCTATTTTTGTGTCCAGCCAGGTACAAATAGGCAATTTTTTTTTAATTATTTCAGGAAATTCATGAAATAATTAAAAAAAAATTGATGTGGGGTTTCGCACTATATTTGTGTCCAGCCAGGTACAGCAGACAGGAACGGGCTGACCCCAACCTCCAGCTGCCTATTTGTACCTGGCCGGACACAACAATATAGGGAAGCCCTTTTTTTTTAATTATTTCATGAAATAATTAAAAAAAAATTGACGTGGGGCTTCGCACTATATTTGTGTCCAGCCAGGTACAGCAGGCAGCAACGGGCTGCCCCCAACCACCAGCTGCCTATTTGTACCTGGCCGGACACAACAATATAGGGAAGCCCTTTTTTTCTTAATTATTTCATGAATTTCATGAAAAAATTAAAAAAAAAATACGTGGGGCTTCGCCCTATTTTTGTGTCCAGCCAGGTACAACTAGGCAGCTGGGGACTGGAATCTGCAGCACATGGAGGCCCAAGCTTTCTGGGCCCCACCCGCTGCAAATTGCAGTCCACAGCCACCCCGGAAAATGGCGCGTTCATAGAAGCGCCATCTTCTGGCGCTGTACCCAACTCATCCAGGGCCCTGGTGCGGTGGCTCACTGGGTAAATAAAGGGGTTAGGGCCAGCTTGGCATTATCAGCTGGCCCTAAGCCCGAAATTCATGGGGTCACGCCAATATTAGACATGACCGCCATGAATTTCTAGTAAAGTATTTAAAAAAAAACACAAACACCCAGAATAAAGTCCTTTAATTGAAATAAAGACACAATTCTTTATTGTTCTAAATTAAACCATACTTACCATCACGCCCATTCCAGCTGAAGCCAACGATCTCCTGCAATAAAAGAAAAATAATAAAGCAACATCATTCTTACCTTTCGATGGTTCCCAGGACAGCTCCAGCTCTGCTACATCGAGATGACAGGCTGGACCGCAGGAGAAAGCTGCCATCCAGCCTGTCATCCCGCAGACACTGAGAAGCGCAGGCATGCTTGCGCTCCTCAGTATCAGGCTGTGACGGCATCCCGATGAGCCGAGTCTCTCACGCTCACCGCATGCGCAGGAGAATTCTCCCACGCTATCAGTGACGTGCATGAGGTGAGCTGAGTTCATTGTTGGCTCATCGGGATGCCGTCACAGTCAGACACTGAGGAGCGCAAGCATGCCTGTGCTTCTCAGTGTCTGCGGGATGACATGCTGGATGGCAGCTTTCTGCTGCGATCCAGCCTGTCATCTCCATGTAGCAGAGCTGGAGCTGTCCTGGGAGCCATCGAAAGGTAAGGATGATGTTGCTTTATTATTTTTCTTTTATTGCAGGAGATCGTTGGCTTCAGCTGGAATGGGCGTGATGGTAAGTAAGGTTTAATTTAGAACAATAAAGAATTGTGTCTTTATTTCAATTAAAGGACTTTATTCTGGGTGTTTGTGTTTTTTTTTTAACTTTGACTATGGGGTTAGTAATGGGGGTGTCTTATAGACGCCTCTCCATTACTAACCTGGGCTTGATGTCAGCTGGCATTATAAGCTGACATCAACTCCAACCCTATTACCCCACTGCCACCGCTACAGGGCAGTGGGAAGAGCGAGGCTAAGTGCCAGAATTGGCGCATCCTATGGATGCGCCATTTCTGGGGTGGCTGACGGCTGGTGTTTCTAGCCTGGGAGGGGGCCAATATTCATGGCACCCTTCCTGGGCTATTAATATCAGCCCCCAGCTGTCTGCCTAGCCTTTGCTAGCTATTAAAATAGGGGGGACCCCACGTCATTTTTTGGGGGGGGTCCCCCATCTTAATAGCTAGTAAAGGCTAGGTATTCAGCTGGGGGCTGATATTAGTAGCCTGGGAAGCTCCGTGGGTATTACCCTCTTCCCAGGCTTCAAACATCTGCCCTAGCTGTCTGCTTAACCTCCGCTAGAGACTAAAATTACGGGGAGCCCCACGCCAATTTTTTTTTTAATAAATCCTTTATTTTAACACTAAATGACAAGTACAGTAACCAACACTATCACTGTACTTATTATATATGTGACTGACATGTTTCTATCTATCTAATCTATGTGTGATGCTCTATTATTTCTGTTGTAAATTGTCGGGTACCGCTGCTGAATTGCCGGCCGGCTTTTTTAAAGAGACGGTGCATGAAAACACTAAGATTTTTTTAAATAAATCCTTTACACTAAATGACAAGTACAGTAAGCAACACTGTCACTGCACTTCTTATATATGTGACTGACATGTTTCTATGTATCAAATCTATGTGTGATGCTCTTTCTTTCTGTTATAAATTGTCGGGTACCGCTGCTGAATTGCCGGCCGGCTTTTTTAAAGAGACGGTGCATTAAAACACTAATATTTTTTTAAATAAATCCTTTACACTAAATGACAAGTACAGTAAGCAACACTGTCACTGTACTTCATATATATGTGACTGACATGTTTCTATCTAATCTATGTGTGAAGCTCTATTCTTTCTGTTCTAAATTGTCGGGTACCGGTGTATGCCACTGATGAATTGCCGGCTTTTCATGTTTCACTGTGAGCACTGTCCCCATCGATTTGGGCAACCACCTCCACCAATACATTCTACATTATTGTTAGTTGTTTTCCTTCATGTAGAATTAACCTACAAGGAAAGAAAGGGTTTATTTTCATTCCGATATTTGTGTCCCATTGATTTGCATTGGTTTCCGGTATCGGAATCGGCGATATCCGATACTTTTTGGGTATCGGCCCGATCCAATCCGATCCGATATTTCCTGATATCGGAAGGTATCCCTCAATACTAGTCCTGACCTCAATCCCATTGAAAATCTTAGGGGTGAGCTGAAATCTGCCATTGGGAAAAAGAACCCTGCAAACATTCAAGAGCTTGAACAAACTGCAAAGGAAGAGTGGGAGAAAATTCCAGCTGAGAAGTGCAAGAAGCTTACAGATGGCTACAAGAAATGTCTGGAGGCTGTCAGCAATGACAAAGGGTGTGCAACCAAGTATTAATTAGGGGTGCCATTATTGTGGCACATTCAGTTTTTTCTTTGATATTGCAACATTGAAGTTGAAAAACAATATTGTATTGTTGTATTACTTTGGACCACAAATCCTGAGGATATAACTTTGGTACATTTCCATTTATTTCTGAAGATATTGTACAGTCTACGAAAAAATGAAGGCGTGACAAGAATGGTGAGCAGCACTGTAGTACAATAAATCATTAAAAATGTAAATATATATAGAATATAAAAAATAAAAAAAGATTAAATTAAATTAATAATTAATTTTTTAAAACCTTTTTTTAAAAAGCATTTTCCCTTGCAATTATATACTGTATATATAAAGGATAGAGCTTATGTGTTCAGTAATAATGTTGTCGTGTCAATGGAAGGGTGAAAAAAAATGGTAAGAGGAGGATATATAGATGGAAAACGTCCAATCACTAGCTGCCTCTATCTGTACCAGAAGCTAGGTACCACCCGACCAATTATCCATAGATCATCGCAACCCAGGGAATCATCTATTAACTTTCATAGCTGCAAATCATTATCCGGTAATCTTAAGACAAATTTACATACCAAGAAAGGGGGACATTCAACTCATTTTGGTGAAACATTATTTCTATGTCTGTTATTCCTTTCATTCATCCTGCTCTGTTCAGCCGCTGTTTAGCGTGATAGTATCAATCCTTTATCTAGTAGCCATTCTTCCTTACGGGTTTTCACACAGGACCCGCTAATCTTTCAGCAGCTTCCAGCAATACCCACTCCCCTTTTTTCGGCGCTAGTGTTTTAAAGCCTAATTTCTTTCTAGATTCAGCTCCGGACATTTGTGATAGATTATTTCCTCCTATACTCGTATATAGATATAGCCATTTGAATTGCTGTTATGAAATGTTTTGAAATGATTGAAAGTGCATGTTTAACAAAAAAAAATTTCTATTCTTATTAATCTGTTCTCCTCTCCTTTTTTAAGAGGTCTCAGAGTCCTGCCAATATATTGCTTTGAACATGGGCACTGAATTAAATCTATAACTCCTTCACTTTCACACCTTAAAATGCACCCAACAAAAAAATGCAAGTGTATTTCTGCAATTGTCCCATCTTTAATGTAACGGCAGTTCACACATTCATTCCTAGTGCTGTATATGGGAATCACTGACATTTCTACAGTATGTTATATTTTATCTTGATTATCAATATTTCTTGCACGGGGTCCCCATGGTATCATATTACTGATTGTAATTTTTTTATGTGTAATAAATGATTATTAATAGGGGGATTTATATGTGCCTGTAATTATTTTTCTTCAATAAACATAAAGCTAGAATCGCTACAGAATGTGCCTCTGCCATATACTAGTCTGTAGAGTTTGAATACTCGTGCAAGAAGCATTTATCAGGTTTGAATTTTATGAGAAAGTTTGCAGATATATAATGAATATGTGTAAATCAATCTGTACCACTAGGTAAAAATCCTTACATCAAGGAGACCAAGTAGACAAAAGTGAGCACTTCAAGTTAGTGTGTATAAAAAACAAATGATTTTACAGAACAATATCATAGACATTACCAAACACATACATAAAATAAAAACAGATGCCTCTTGTTTGAGGGATGGTAAGAAATGCCAACCCAGTATGCATGAATATTATCTCCTGGTGCACCCCACAAAATAGCATAGAACAACCTAGCAGAGATAGTCACTGCAGAGTAACCTATACCATTACATAATCCAACGATTCCAAGGATTGAAACTATCCAAAGTGCATGTGCATGTCAAAGAAGGAAATTGTTCATTAATTGGGGTGGTCCAGTGGTTAAACAAAAACAAAATAAACCCTGCTTCAAAGTCACCAATCAAGAGATAAATACATAATAAACCCTTAAAGTGCATGTGTATGGAGAATTATAATGCTCAGAATTATAATACACCAATGTCTGGAAATGACAGGGCTCCTACAGAGCATGTATATAACTTAGTGTTCACAGAAGCGAAAGAGTCGAGGTGAAAAGCAGTTTATATGCTTGTTAGAAACTCACAACATGTATGGCTATACATGCAATACCGCACGCCTGGAAAACATGGACTGCCTCTGATGTACAAAAGCCCTGCTAGATGCAATCAAAAATAGGTAAAATGCAGTGGTGTACCACTAATGGAGGCAGACCACACGACTGCTATGGGGCCCGTGAGCTGGGGGGCCCCATAGCAGTCCAGGGGCGGACATATCGCTGCTGGTGCAGCTGTGCCGGGGGGCCCGCCGGTGCAGCGTCTCCCTGCTCGTGGCGGGCAGGGAGCGATCCCTGCATCCCCGCTGCTGACAGGACAGAATGGCAGCGGAGCTGCAGAGATCCATCCTCTGCTTCCTGCCCGCCGCTTCCTCCCTTACACAGGCACGCGCTCCTTGATGACATCATCATGCAGCGCGGGCCTGTGTGAGGGAGGAAATTGCAGCGGCCTGCGGGGGCAGAGAGGTAAGTGTTTTTTTTTTTGTTTTTTTTTACTGAAACGCTGGTGAGATCAATAATGGGGCTGATGGAGCTGGAGAGCGCAATAAGGGGGCTGATGGGGCTGGGTAGAGCAATGGTGGGGCTGGTGCGGCTGGGGATAACAATGGTGGGGCTGGGAAGAGCAGTGATGATGCAGCTTGCGGGGGAACGGGCAGAGGGGTAAGTGTTTTTTTTTTTATTTTTACTGAAACGCTGGGGAGAGCAATAATGGTTATGACTGGGCTGGAGAGAGCAAAAGTGGGGCTGATGGGGCTGGTGAGAGCAATGGTAGGGCTGATGGGGCTGGGGAGAGCAATGGTGGGGCTGGGGAGAGCAATGGTGGGGCTGATGGGGCTGGAGAGAGCGCTGATGGGTCTGGGGAGAGCAATGGTGGGGCTGGGAAGAGCAGTGATGGGACTGATGGGGCGGGGAGAGCAATGATGGGGATTAGTAGACCAATGACGGGGATGGGGAGAGCAATGATGGGTTGCTGGGAGAGAGCAATGATGGAGGTGCTGGGAGAGTAATGACGGGGGTTGCTGGGAGAGAACAATGATAGGGGTGCTCGGAGAGAGCAATGACGGGGTGCAGGGAGAGAACAATGACGGGGGTGCTGGGAGAGAGCAATGACGGGGGTGCTGGGAGAGAGCAATGATGGGGGTGCTGGGAGAGAGCAATGATAGTGGTGCTGGGACAGAGCAATAATGGGGGTGCTCGGAGAGCGCAATGACGGGGATGCTGGGAGACAACAATGATGGGGTGCAGGGAGAGAGCAATGACGGGGGTGCAGGGAGAGAGCAATGACGGGGGTGCTGGGAGAGAGCAATTACAAGGGTGCTGGGAGAGCAATGACTGGGGTGCTGGGACAGAGCAATGTTGGGGGTGTTGGGAGAGAGCAATGATGGAGGTGCTGGGACAGAGCAATGATGGGGGCGCTTGTATATTTTCCGTGTGCACATAGCCTTACAGTTAATTGGGGAGAGTCACAGAGACTGAATAATTTATATTATTGGCAGGTGGAGATTATAGTTAATGGGGGGCACAGTGCTGCTTATCACTTTATATTTTGATTACTAAGTGGCTACCCCTAGTATATTAATGGGGGATAACAGACCTGTATTCAGGGGCGCAGTGCAGGAGAGACACATGTATATATACAATATATGTGACCTTGTTATTATCTAGGCTGGAGATCATCATGACAAGACGAATCGTGACTGGGAGATGTCGACATGAAGGTCTGACCAGATGGAGAAGAAGCAGCAGAAACCGACTCTGATCAGGCGAGACGTCAGCGGTAAGTGCCTGGATGTAAATATTATTCTGTATCTGCGCTGTATGACTTGGAGTGATAATGTTACATGTAAAATCCCTTAGGCTGCATTCTCACATTTGTGTAAAATGTCAGATTTTTTTATCGGATGGTCCACGGACTTGTAGAGTTTTATAGATCACGGATCACGGATCTGAGAATGAGATCTGTGAGGATCAGAGAATGTCCTGTTCTGATCCGATTTTGAGGATTACAATAGGACATGCTCAATGCGTCTGTAAAACAGGGTAGCACACTGACACTGCACACAAATGCAGGAATATAGCCGTATTATGTATAGCACAGTCCCTTAGTACATAGTGTAATCACTTATTATGTATAGCATACGCCCTTAGTATATAGTGTACTCGCTTATTATGTATAGCGCCGTCCTTAGTTATATAGTTTCATCTTTTATTATATATAACACCCTCCCTTTTTACCTACCATCCTCTCTAGTTCTAGAGCTCACAATTGGGGGATCATACTGTGTTGGGGTCAGCAAACTTTGCCCTGGTAGTTGAGGTGAGGTACAGTAGGGTCATTATACTGCGCATGTGGAGGAATTCACCATGGGGGTATCATACTGTGTTTGGGGGACACTTTTGTTGGTATCACACTTCATGGGACAATGAAAGAGGGGTCTAGGACGTCAGCAGGAGGAAAATTACTATGTAAAGGCTGGAAGGTTGTGTGATCTGCTCTTCTGTGACACCGACAATTATTTACATTTTTTTTGGGGGGGGGGCCCAATTTGAACTTCTGCTATGGGGCCCCATGAATCCTATGTACGCCCCTGGTAAAATGTATTGCTAATAGCATTGTGCCACTTACACAGTGGAGTGTGAGACAGGGTTTGTCCTGCATCCCTCTTCCCCGACGCGCATTTTGTCCACACTTCCTCAGGGCCGTGTCAGAGGAGAGGGACGCTGGACCTTTTAAGTGATCACTGTACCAATGGTTGACGGAGGCTAGATATCACATGATTTAAACCTTCAGGGTTGTGAAGGATATGACGTGGCACATCGTAGGATTTTTTACCTTGTACATTGATTTACAGTTGTCCCTGTGACACTATGTTTGTTTTCAATCATTTTTATTAATATTTTATAACAGTTCAAGGGGTAGGGATATGGTTAGGGAATAGAGGAATATATGGGGGACGGGAGAGCAATGGATAAGTGTGGGAAAATGGATAAGGGGAAGGAGAACTCAAAATTGAATAAACAGTAGAATATATAGTATTACAACAAGTAAATTAAGATGAAAATCAAAATTTGGTTATAGAACAACTTAGTCGTAATATAATCGATATCCAATTAAATCTAATAAGTATATGTATTAATAATTTAAGTAACAATCAGGAATATATTTCAGGCCACTTTGTTCATTTTTTGAAATATTTGTTAAGGTTATTATTAGAGTTTGCAAATCAGTATTCATATAATTTATGTAGAGCCATTTTTTCTTTAATAACTGAAAAGATAGGTACATCCGTTTTTTTCCAGTAAGATGCAATGGCATTTTTAACTACCATATTTTTCGGACTATAAGACGCACCGGACCATAAGACGCACCTAGGTTTTAAAGGAGGAAAATAGGAAGAAAAAATGTAAGCAAAAAATGTGGTCCTGATGCCCTGTTATGGGGGAGGGGGTCTGCTGCTGACACTGGCATTGGGGTAATGTCCCTCAATTCTGTTAATATCCTCTATCCTGGTATGTATGGCCTCTCCTTCCTGGTATAAGTGGCCCCCATCCCATCCTGGTATGCATGGCACCCCTTTATCCCCCATCCTGGTATGCATGGCACCCCTTTATACACCATCCTGGTATGCATGACACCCCTTGAGCCCCCATCCTGGTATGCATGGCAACCCTTGAGCCCCCATCCTGGTATGCATGGCACCCCTTGAGCCCCCATCCTGGTATGCATGGCACCCTCTGAACCCCCATCCTGGTATGCATCTTGCCCCGCTTCAAGTGGACCGGGTGAGAGGCCCGAATCTATGAATGTAAAAGTGAACAGCTCTTCAGAGTGTCCATGTGTGGGATCAGTTGTCTCTGGGCGCTTGGCATGGTGGGAGGAAGGAGGATCAGGGTGAGGAATATGCGGTCCAGACTCATGGCTACTGAGACTTGACCGTGTGGAAGACAGGGTGGTGGTGGCGGCTAAGTGACTGGAAGCATTATCCGCTATCCAACCAACAACCTTTTGACACTGCTCTGGGTTCAATAGTGGTGTGCTGCGGTCCCCTAGCAGTTGGGACAGTAAGGTCGGGCGAGAAGATGTGGGTGTTTGTTGTGGCACAATTTCAGCTTGCCCACGGCCTTGTCCTCGGCCTCTGCATGCACCATCACCATCACGTCCAGTTCCCCGTCCCTTGCCACGTGCCTTGCCCATTTGTCTTGTCCTCGGCAGAGATGAGGGGGTTGGAGGGGGCAGTGGTGGGCAGAGGAAGGAGTTAAAAGTATTAAATAACCATTTGGACTTGAAAAATAAGGACAGGGTCGGACTGGCCTGGCGGAATGCCGGTGAAATGCCAGGTGGGCCCCACAGAAGGAGAGGAAAAAAAACTTTTTTTGTAAGGACATGGGCCTTTTAAAAGTGCGGGTGGCAGGAGAACGCGCATGCAGACCTGACCCGCCGTGATGACCATGGCCGGCGTCACCGCCACTAGGCGCACCCAAGTAAGTGTTGGGGCCCCGGGGTTGAGGGACACCGGCACGCTACTGGGCCTATGAGTCGGGGGAGGGAGAGCCCCCTACGGAGAGGGGGAGCGCCCCCTTCAGGAGGGAGAGCCCCCGCCCCCACCTCTCCTCCTCAAATACTTACCTATCCTCCTCGTTCCCTGCAGCTCCAGTGATGTTAGCGTCTTCTGATTCTGACGTCTCAGGGCAGAGGGCGAGGTGACATCACTACCGCACTCTGCTCTGAGCACTGCAGAGTCAGAAGACGACGTGCTGAGTACACCAAACCTGCAGGGAACGGGAGAGGTATTTGATTTTTTTTATGTATGCAGCATCATGGGGGCCCATATACTGTATGGAGCAGCATCATGTGGGCCCATATACTGTATGGAGCAGCATCATGGAGGCCCATATACTGTATGGAGCAGCATCATGGAGGCCCATATACTGTATGGAGCAGCATCATGGGGGCCCATATACTGTATGGACCAGCATCATGGGGGCCCATATACTGTATGAAGCAGCAGCATGGAGGCCCATATACTGTATGGAGCAGCATCATGGAGGCCCATATACTGTATGGAGCAGCATCATGGGGGCCGATATACTGTATGTACCAGCATCATGGGGGCCCATATAATGTAAGGAGCAGCATCATGGGGGCCCATATATTGTATGGAGCAGCATCATGGGGGCCAAATACTGTATGGAGCAGCATCATGGGGTCCAATATATTGTATAGAGCAGCATCATGGGGGCCCATATACTGTATGGAGCAGCATCATGGAGGCCCATATACTGTATGGACAACAAAGAAAATGACGGCACTTCCACTACAAAAAATAGGTGTGAACAGGTGCTTACTAAGAGCAGCTACCTCCATATATAATGAACAAATAACACTGAGTATATAGATATGAAATATGAAATATGAATAACATAACTGCTGTAGAAAATAGAAATAAATGAAAAAAATTTTGAAAATTTTTTTTTAGCGCATGTAAATATGAAGTATGAAAAATGAATAGCATTACTGCTGTAAATAAATGAGAAATCTTAGCACATAAATTGGCCAATTCATGTGTCCCTGATAGCCGCGGTAAGGCGTTTCTCGATGTCAGGACCTACCAATGTGAATACCTCTCTAAGAGGTACACATAATCAGACAGAGGTCTCTTAGAGAGGTATTCACATTGGTAGGTCCTGACATCGAGAAACGCCTTACCGCGGCTGTCAGGTACACATGAATTGGCCAATTTATACGCTAAGATTTCTCATTTATTTACAGCAGTAATGCTATTCATTTTTCATACTTCATATTTACATGCGCTAAAAATAAATTTTCAAAAAAATTTTCATTTATTTCTATTTTCTACAGCAGTTATGTTATTCATATTTCATATTTCATATCTATATACTCAGTGTTACAGTGTGCTACTTTATTTGTTCTTCATATACTGTATGGAGCAGCATCATGTGGGCCAGTATACTGTATGGAACAGCATCATGGGGGCCCACATACAGTATGGAGCAGCATCGTGGGGGCCCACAAACTGTATGGAGCAGCATCATGGGGGCCGATACAATGTATGGAGCAGCATCATGGGGGTCAATACACTGTATGGAGCAGCATTACATGGGGCCAATATACTGTATGGAGCAGCATTATATGGGGTCAATATACTGTATGGAGCAGCATTACATGGGGCCAATATACTGTATGGAGCAGCATCATATGGGGCCAATATACTGTATGGAGCAGCATTACATGGGGCCAATATACTGTATGGAGCAGCATTACATGGAGCCAATATACTGTATGGACCAGCATCATATGGAGACAATATACTGTATGGAGCAGCATTACATGGAGCCAATATACTGTATGGACCAGCATCATATGGAGACAATATACTGTATGGAGCAGCATGACAGGGGGCCAATATACTGTATGGACCAGCATCATATGGAGACAATATACTGTATGGAGCAGCATGACATGGGGCCAATATACTGTATGGACCACCATCATATGGAGACAATATACTGTATGGAGCAGCATTATATGGGGTCAATATACTGTATGGAGCAGCATCATATGGGGCCAATATACTGTATGGAGCAGCATTACATGGAGCCAATATACTGTATGGACCAGCATCATATGGAGACAATATACTGTATGGAGCAGCATTACATGGAGCCAATATACTGTATGGACCACCATCATATGGAGACAATATACTGTATGGAGCAGCATGACAGGGGGCCAATATACTGTATGGAACAGCATCATATGGGGCCAATATACTGTATGGAGCAGCATGACATGGGGCCAATATACTGTATGGAGCAGCATCATATGGGGCCAATACACTGTATGGAGCAGCATCATATGGGGCCAATATACTGTGTGGAGCAGCATTACATGGGGCCAATATACTGTATGGAGCAGCATTACATGGGGCCAATATACTGTATGGAGCAGCATTATATGGGGTCAATATACTGTATGGAGCAGCATTACATGGGGCCAATATACTGTATGGAGCAGCAACATATGGGGCCAATATACTGTATGGAGCAGCATTACATGGGGCCAATATACTGTATGGAGCAGCATTACATGGGGCCAATATACTGTATGGAGCAGCATTATATGGGGTCAATATACTGTATGGAGCAGCATCATATGGGGCCAATATACTGTATGGAGCAGCATTACATGGAGCCAATATACTGTATGGACCAGCATCATATGGAGACAATATACTGTATGGAGCAGCATTACATGGAGCCAATATACTGTATGGACCAGCATCATATGGAGACAATATACTGTATGGAGCAGCATTACATGGAGCCAATATACTGTATGGACCAGCATCATATGGAGACAATATACTGTATGGAGCAGCATGACAGGGGGCCAATATACTGTATGGAACAGCATCATATGGGGCCAATATACTGTATGGAGCAGCATGACATGGGGCCAATATACTGTATGGAGCAGCATCATTTGGGGCCAATACACTGTATGGAGCAGCATCATATGGGGCCAATATACTGTGTGGAGCAGCATTACATGGGGCCAATATACTGTATGGAGCAGCATTACATGGAGCCAATATACTGTATGGAGCAGCATCATATGGGGCCAATATACTGTATGGAGCAGCATGATATGGCGCCAATATACTGTATGGAGCAGCATGACATGTGGCCAATATGCTGTATGGAGCAGCATCATATGGGGCCAATACACTGTATGGAGCAGCATCATATGGCACCAATATACAGTATGGAGCAGCATTACATGGGGCCAATATACTGTATAGAGCAGCATCATATGGGGAAAATATACTGTATGGAGCAGCATTACATTGGGCCAGTATACTCTATGGAGCAGCATTACATGGGGCCCATAATTCTGTATGGAGGTGGTCACTGTATTACCTGTATATTTCTGTATTACAGCATATATAGGTACTCTGTATATGCTGTAATGTCTCTGGTGATCACTGTATTACCTGTACACCGACACTATATACAGAGCTCCTGTGTATTATGTCACCAGTGGTAATATTAATGTTATTAGTATTGTGTTTTTTATTAATGATCAGTATTGTATTATTCGGTCACTGAGGTGGTAATATATGATCTGGTCATGGTGTGGAGGTATTTGTTCCTTGTACAGTATGTGGTATTATTCGGTCACTATGTGGTAGTAATACATGCTCTGGTCATGGTGTGACAGTATTATTCAGTCACTATGTGGAGGTAATATGTGGTCTGGTCATGGTGTGACTGTATTAATTGCCTGTATGTGGTATTTGGTCAATATGTGGTCTGGTCATGGTGTGGCGGTATTTATCTCTTGTATGTGGTGGTATTGGTCTTGGTATAGTGGATTGTGTTGTGTATGGAGGTCACTTGTTCCCTTTGATATCAATAAGGGGAAGATTCTTGATTTCCAATGGAGATTAAATACTTGGATGTTTAACGCCTCCCTGTCCTGTGGCTATTGCACAGTAGCAAATATGCACTTACAGGGGTTCTACGGTGAAAACAAGTAATCACCTCTCCTAAGGCCATGTTCACATGTTCAGCATATGGTCAGTATTTTACATCAGTATTTGTAAGACAAAACCAGGAGTGGGTGAAAAATGCAGAAGTGGTGACATCTTTCTACTTTACTTTTCCTCTGATTGTTCCTCACAAATACTGATGTAAAATACTGACCAAATGCTGATCGTGTGAACGTGGCCAAAGGATAAATAAGTTATTGAATGCTGTGACCTGGAGAATGTGCAACCTTTATCCCCATTAGTATGGAGCGGCAAGTACGACTCGACCACTGATCCATTTATTCCCTAAGGGGCTGCACTTGGCTTTTTCTGGAAGCCCCCAAAGAGGATGAATGGAGCTACGGTCAGACATACCACATGCCGCTCCATTTTAAAATGGGGATAAAAGTGTCCTGTCAGGGATAAAAGTTCCCCATTCTTTCAATCAGTGCGGTTTGCAATGCATAAGGAGAAAGGATTACCAGCTTCATGAATAGTTCAAAAAATAGGTTTCTTTATTGTGAAAAAAGCTCTTTAAAAACAGATTCCATAGTCACATAGTGTAGCCAGGGCAACGCGTTTCGAATGCTAAAGATGCGTTCTTTGTCAAGACTACAGTAATTGTACATCCCAGTTATGGTGGCGCACAGTAGATGTGCAGGAGCCGCCTGTGATTTACAGTCGACGCTCCACTATAACAGGGATAACGGCTAACAGGTATGTGCATATAGCTGTAGGGTGGGCCCCTAGGGTCAATTTCCCCTGTGGGCCCCAGACACCCCAGTGTGACCCTGGATAAGGAAGATACGAGGGTTGTGAAGTAAGCCTGTTTAGCAGAGGTAAGGGCTGATTTGAAAGCGAGTGTTGCTTGTTTGAATGCCGAGAAGTCATCTTGCGAATGTGTTTTCTTCCAATGCCGCTCCATGACCCCAGGGCCGCCATCAGGGCATTACTACCCTTACTACTGTATGGGGCCCGGTGAAAAGAAGCAAGAAGGGGGGGCAGGCACGCTGGCAGCCCGGGGCCCCTCTCTTTGCTTCTTCTTACCGGGCCTCAGGGGTAACAGTTAAATGCCCGATGCACCCGGCAGACGGAAATGGGTGCTTTACCTTTAAGCAGCGGCCAGGTGCATCATGGTCCTGACTCCAATCTCCTGACACACTGCATGCTCATCTTCATTCCTGAGCAGAGCAGCATGTCTCGGAGGCGGTGGCTAGTGTGTGAGTAGCAGGAGGAGGAAGCTGCTGCTGAGTTTGGTGGTGAGTGGGGCCTGGTGGTGCTCAGAGGGGCCTGCTGATGGTGATGAGGGGGCCTGCTGATGGTTATGCGGGGCCTGCTGATGGTTGTGGGGGGCCTGGTGATGGCAGGACCTGCTGCTAGTGATGGGCGGCCTGCTGCTGGTGATGCGGGGGCCTGCTGATTGTGGTGGGGGGGCCTGCTGATGACGGTGGGGGGGCCTGCTAATGGTGATGAGGGGAGGCTGCTGCTTCTGGTGGTGAGGGGAGGCTGCTGCTGGTTCTGAGGGGAGGCTGCTGCTGGTGCTGAGGAGAAGCTGCTGCTGGTGCTGAGGGGAGGCTGGTGCTGAGGGGAGGCTGGTGCTATTGCCAAGGGGAGGCTGCTGCTGCTGGTGGTGAGGGGAGGCTGCTGCTGGTTCTGAGGGGAGGCTGCTGCTGGTGCTGAGGAGAAGCTGCTGCTGGTGCTGAGGGGAGGCTGGTGCTGTTGCCAAGGGGAGGCTGCTGCTGGTGCTGAGGAGAGGCTGCTGGTGCTGAGGGGAGGCTTGTGCTGAGGGGAGGCTGGTGCTGGTGCCAAGGGTAGGCTGCTGCTGGTGCTAAGGAGAGGCTGCTGGTGCTGAGGGGAGGCTTGTGCTGAGGGGAGGCTGGTGCTGGTGCTGAGTAGAGGCTGCTGGTGCTGAGGGGAGGCTTGTGTGGAGGTTGCTGCTGGTGCTGAGGGGAGGCTGCTACTGGTGCCAAGGGGAAACTGCTGCTGGGAGGAGGCTGGTGCTGGTGCCGATGGGAGGCTGGTGCTGGTTCCGAGGGGAGGCTGCTGCTTGTGCCGAGGAGAGGCTGGTGCTGGTGCCGAGGGGAGGCTGGTGCTGGTGTCGAGGGGAGGCTGCTGCTGGTACCGAGGAGAGGCTGCTGCTGGTGCAGAGGAGAGGCTGCTGGTGCTGAGGGGAGGCTTGTGGTGAGGCTGATGCTGGTGCTGAGGGGAGGCTGCTGCTGGTGCTGAGGGGAGGCTGTTGCTGGTGGTGAGAGGAGGCTGGAGGTGAGGGAAGGCTGGTGGTGGAGAGGGGAGGTTGCTGCTGGTGATGAGGGGAGGCTGCTGCTGCAGCTGCTGAGGGGAGGCAGCTGCTGGTGCTGAGGAGAGGCTGCTGAGGTGGTGAGGGAAGGCTGCTGATGTTGGTGAGGGGAGACTACTGGTGGTGGTGAGGCGAGGCTGCTGGTGATGAGGGGAGGTTGCTGCTGGTGATGAGGGGAGGCTGCTGCTGGTGATGAGAGGAGGTTGGTGCTGAGTGGTGGCTGGTGCCGAGGAGAGGCTACTGCTGGTGCTGAGGGGAGGCTGATGGGGAGGCTGCTGCTGGTGATGAGGGGAGGCTGGTGATGAGGGGAGGCTGCTGGTGGTTGTGATGAGGGGAGGCTGGTGGTGATGAGGGGAGGCGGCTGGCGGTGGTGAGAGGAGGCTGCAAGTGGTGGTGAGGGGAGTCTGCTGGTGGTTGCGAGGGGAGGCTGCTGCTGGGGGGAGGCTGCTGCTGGTATTGAGGGGAGGCTGCTGGTGGTTCTGAGTTGAGGCTGTTGCTGGTGCTGAGGGGGGCCTGTTTCTGAGGGGAGGCTGCGTCCGGCAGGGTGAGGCTGGTGCTGAGGGAAGGCTGCGACCGGCAGCGAGAGGCTGAGGAGGCGGTGGCGAGGACGACCAGGGCTAGTCGACAAGGATATGCCAATTGCATATCAAGATGATGCCAACCTCTGTGGACAGGTAGGAGGAACAAGAGTAGTTGACAAATAGGGTGATCAATAGACCTTGGAATAATAATAACTTCCACAATTGGATGTGTTTAAATAAAATGTTCCTGTGCTGAGATAATCTTATACATGTGCCCCTGCTGTGTACTGTGTAATGGCTGTGTCTGACCGTGCAGGAACATGGTCTGATCATACCACATCTCCTGGGCAGGGGAGGAAGAAAAAGAATATACAGACATTACAGCAGGGGATCACAGCTGATTCTTTCTGTGAGGTAAAACATTTCACTGCCTGTTTTTAAACAATGTTTTACTTCAAAGAAAGAAACAGTTGGGATCCCATGCTGAAATGTCTGTATACTCTTTTGTTTCCTCCCCTTAGCATGAGATGTGGTTGTGGCACCCCAGGGGTCCGGTTGCCACAGTGGCATTGCCTCCCTCACAAGAGTTGATGCCATGCCTGGAAGCAAGCAGGAGTCCCCTAATCAGGTTTTACTAAGCATGCAACACTTTCCTGGCTCCAGACCAGCAAGGGGAGTCCCTCCCCTTGGCAACTGGGATCTGGGGGCGTGGTTAGTCAGACTTAGTGTGTGAGGAGTTGAAGTCAGGACATCGAGGAGAGAGGAGCTGGGGACTGGAGCTGCGCGGCAGCTCACCCCAGAAGAACCAGCACAGAAGAACCGGACACCGGAGTCCGAGGCTGTGGGGCACCGAAGGCCCAGCAGTAGAAACCGGAGGGCAGGAGACTGCAGGTCTCCTGGCCCCATCAGACGCCCAAAGGCTCAGCAGCACCGCAGGGTTCAGCACCGCCACGTGAGAGCGACGCACCAGCAAGGCCCGAGCTGCCTGCCATACGGGTGAGCACAGAAACGTTGCACTCAGGGACGAGGGCCGCGCACAGCTACAAGCAGCAGGGCCAAAGAGTTTAGTGTAAAGGGAAGGCCTCCAATTTCACCTGGCAAGGAGGATTCTTTACTTGCTTCCAGGATGCCCGGACTTCCACTTCTAGCCAGCACCCTAGTCCCGGCTTGTCTAATCACCACCAGTAAAGATAAGAGGAAACCGCCATTGAGTTGTGGATTATTGCTGCGCCATCAACCCCTGCACTACAACGTCCAGCATGACCCATAACATCTACACTGCCCTGGAGCTAAGTTCTACCTGTGGAGAGCCACACTATCCCTGCTGCAGTAACATCAGCTCCAGAGGACCTGCTCCGCAGCGGCGGCTCCCCTAGCCGCATACCACAGGTGGCGTCACAAACTTTATACAATCACCATAAATCCCCTATCAATAACCCCCGGGTCACGGACCGGGTCACCGCTACTGTGACATCCCCCAGCATTTACCGGCCCGGCACCGGGTACCCCACGGCCCAGAGGGCGCGTCATGGTATGATCAGACCGTGTTCTGTACACGGTCAGACACAGCCATTACATTATTCAAAGATCTATTGATTAAAATTAACTTTTGTTCGTGGGAAAACCCCTTTAAGTTCATGTATTAATTTGTCCACCATCTCAGTACATGATTATATGATACAATCATTCCCTCTGCTCCTGAAAGGGGGGAGGGGAGGGAATGATTGATATAAGTGTATACAGTGCATTGTGAAAGTATTTGGTCCCCTTGAACTTTTCTAACTTTTGCCACATTTCTGGCTTCAAACATAAAGATATAAAATTCTATTTTTGGGGGAAGAATCAAAAACAAGTGGGACACAATCGTGAAGTGGAACGAAATTTATTGGAAATGTTAAACTTTTTTAACAAATTAAAAACTGTGGGACTGCTGGCTTGTGGATTTAGACTGGACAACCCCTTTAAGGCTCCTTCAGCCCTCAGTGAATATCGGTCTGTGCTCGGACCGCAATGCATGGACTTGCCGCGGGTCTCCTGACCTCAACTCAGCAGCCTCACAGCATGTATGAGGATGCGGGTCAGCATGATTGGTGCCCAGTCCAAGCACTGCAGACTGAGAGCAGAACGATTTCTCACTTCCAGTATTTACACTGTCATAATAATAAAGATGTTTCCCAATCATATACAGTGCATTGTGAAAGTATTTGGCCCCCTTGAACTTTTCTACCTTTTGCCACATTTCTGGCTTCAAACATAAAGATATAAAATTCAAATTTTTTGGAAAGAATCAACAACAAGTGGGACACAATCGTGAAGTGGAACGAAATTTATTGGAAATGTTAAACTTTTTTAACAAATTAAAAACAAATATTATTCGGCCCTCTTGAGTTAATAATCGCCATCTTTTGCTGCGATTACAGCTGAAAGTCGCTTGGGGTATGTCACTATCAGCTTTGCACATCGAGAGGCTGAAATTCTTGCCCATTCTTCCTTGCAAAACAGTTCGAGCTCATTGAGGTTGGATGGAGGGCGTTTGTGAACAGCAGTTTTCAGCTCTTTCCACAGATTCTCAATTGGATTCAGGTCTGGACTTTGACTTTGCCATTCTAACACCTGGATACGTTTATTTTTGAACCATTTTATTGTAGATTTTGCTTTATGTTTGGGATCATTGTCTTGTTGGAAGATAAATCTCCGTCCCATTCTCAGGTCTTTTGCAGACTCCAACAGGTTTTCTTCCAGAATGGTCCTGTATTTGGCTCCGTCCATCTTCCCATCAATATTAACCATCTTCCCTGTCCCTGCTGAAGAAAAGCAGGCCCAAACCATGATGCTGCCACCACCATGTTTGACAGTGGGGATAGTGTTTTGAGGGTGATGAGCTGTGTTGCTTTTACGCCAAAGATATCGTTTTGCATTGTGGCCAAAAAGTTTGATAATGGTTTCATCTGACCAGAGCACCTTATTCCACATGTTTGGTGTGTCTCCCAGGTGGCTTGTGGCAAACTTCAAATGAGACTTTTTATGGATATCTTTGAAAAATGGCTTTCTTCTTGCCACTCTTCCATAAAGGCCAGATTTGTGCAGTGTATGACTGATTGTTGTCCTATGGACAGACTCTCCCACCTCAGCTGTAGATCTCTGCAGTTCAACCAGAGTGATCATGGGCCTTTTGGCTGCATCTCTGATCAGTCTTCTCCTTGTTCGAGATGAAAGTTTAGAGGGACGGCTGGGTCTTGATAGATTTGCAGTGGTCTGATAATCCTTCCATTTCAATATGATCACTTGTACAGTGCTCCTCGAGATGTTAAAAACTTGGGAAATCTTTTTGTATCCAAATCCGGCTTTAAACTTCACCACAACAGTATCTCGGACCTGCCTGGTGTGATCCTTGGTCTTCATGATGCTCTCTGCACTTGAAACAGAACCCTGAGACTATCACAGAGCAGGTGCATTTATACGGAGACTTGATTACACACAGGTGGATTCTATTTATCATTACCAGTCATTTAGGACAACATTGGATCATTCAGAGATCCTCACTGAACTTCTGGAGTGAAAGTAAAGGAGCCGAATAATATTGCACGCCCCACTTTTCAGTTTTTAATTTGTTAAAAAAGTTTAAAATATCCAATAAATTTCGTTCCACTTCACGATTGTGTCCCACTTGTTGTTGATTCTTACCAAAAAAATTGAATTTTATATCTTTATATTTGAAGCCAGAAATGTGGCAAAAGGTAGAAAAGTTCAAGGGGGCCAAATACTTTCACAATGCACTGTATATGATTGGGAAACATCTTTATTATTAAGACAGTGTAAATACTGGAAGTGAGAAATCGTTCTGCTCTCAGTCTGCAGTGCTTGGACTGGGCACCAATCATGCTGACCCGCATGCTCATACATGCTGTGAGGCTGCTGAGTTGAGGTCAGGAGACCCGCGGCAAGTCTGAAAGCCTGAACGATGCTCTCATAGACTTGATCTGGTCATGGTGTGACAGTATTTGTCTCTTGTATGTGGTATTATTCAGTCACTATGTGGTGGTAATATGTGGTGTGGTCACAGTGTGGCAGAAAGTAGAGTTTTTCCAAGAGTGGTCGGTGGGACTGTGGAAGGTTTGAGGAGTGGAGGCGGAGCTGGGGTGAAGCCTGGGTGGAGTTTCAAGGGGGCCCCAAAATTTTGCCAGTATGGGGCACCGAAATTCCTAGCAGCAGCCCTGCACGACCCTGGACACTTGCCAAAGCTTTTTAGTGATGCTATTGTGCCAGTTTTGTCTATTGATTCGTCACACTCTGTCATGCATGAGAGGGGTAACCGAGTCAATAGCTGGTGCTATGCTAGAGTGGCATTGTAGAAGGCAGTGACACTGTCTGTGTCGTGGAGTGAAGATATGGATGTCAGTGGTAGAATAGAATTAGAGAGTGTGTGAGTGTGGAGACATGCAAGGTTTCTTCAGGGGTGTGCTATTTGCTGACATGGGTGACAGGTGAGGAGGACAGAGATGAGAAAGTGTTGGAATAATACATATTAATCTGTATGTGTATTGCAACAACTACTGTGCTGTTTCATATGTTGTGCATATTGTGAGGTTGTTAACAAAGTTTAGTTTAAAAAAAAAAACAAAAAAAACTCCCACAGACAGGATGCCCCCTCCTTCTCTTCCTGTGTTGTTGTTATATATCTGATTTGATTTCCTCATGCTGCAGTAACATCATGCTGTTCCTGTGCTGGATATAAATAAACCTACATTCTGTGTTCTAAACTCTGGATGTCACGCGGATTAATCCTCTGCTAACAGGTTATGGGCCCAGATGTACCAGAGTCCCAGAGTCACAGATCCCCAGAACACAGAGGAAAGAAAAGAAAGAAAGACAGCAAACTGAGAAGAAGCAAAGATGGCCACCAGCAGCAGCTCCATGAAATTTACAGTGCCAAGTCTCACTAACCAGAATTATCAATCCTGGAAATTCAAAGTGAAAATGCTGCTAATAAGAGAAGGTACGTGGAAATACACACAGGAGCCTAAACCTGACCCAGTGCCACAGGAGTGGACAGAGATGGATCAGAAAGCACAAAGTACCATATCACTCAGTATAGATGATGACCAGATTGTGCATGTGTGTAAATGTAATACTGAAAAGGAAATGTGGGAGCAGTTGCAAAAGGTACATGAGAGGATAAACTTAAGCAATAAGCTCTATCTCATGAGAAAGCTGTACCAGTCTAAGCTACAGAAAGGCCAGGATATGCAGGATTACATAAGAAGTGTTCTGGAAGTTGTAGAACGCCTGAGAGTCATTGGGGAAGATCTAAAGGACTTTCATGTGGCCGCATTACTGCTTAGTGGCCTTTCAGAGAGGTATGATACGCTTGTAACCGCACTAGATGCGCGTCCAGATGATGAGCTTACACTGGATTATGTCAGGGGGAAGCTCATAAATGAATATAAGCGAAAGGCAGAAGGTGTAAACAGTAGGACATGCAACACAGAATCTGCTTTACAGACACAAAACCTAACTGATAACAGGAAGCACATAAAAGAAACACGTGAATGTTTTGTTTGCAAGAAATCAGGACATTTGAAAGCTGAGTGCAGAGTCTGGAAAGCTAGAATGAATCAGCTGAAAAAGCAAAGCAGTCATCAAAGGGTTAAAAGTGCTGTATCTGGAGAAAATGATTCTGTGAATACTGAAACTGCATTTACTGTCAGTGCAAATACATCAAAGCATGCATGGTGTATAGACTCTGGAGCAGCTAGTCACATGACTAATAACAGAGACTTCTTTTCTAAGCTTAACCAAAGTAAATCAGAGAAAGTGATTATGGCTAATGGTCAGTACATGACTTCAGAAGGCATAGGAGATGGTTATATTGATTGTCAAATCTCACCAACACAAAGCAGGAAGATCCCAGTAAAGGATGTGCTGTATGTGCCTAGTCTTGAAAGTAATCTACTATCTGTGAAGAAACTCACAAAACAAGGAAATGAAGTTACATTTAAGCATGATAGCTGCATCATCTCAAAGGAAGGTCACACACTAGTAGAGGGAAACATCACAGATGAACTTTATCAGCTGAAATGCAAAGAGTGTGTGTATACAGCGCAACAAGAAGAGCATAAAAACTGTATTCATGTGTGACATATGCGTCTGGCACACAGAGACCCAGAAGCAATAAGAAAGTTAGTCCAAAAGCAACTAGCTGAGGATATTACAATTGATCTATGTAACCAGACAATGAAGTGTACTAGCTGCATCAAAGGGAAAATGTCTAGGAAAGCTTTTCCTAAGAGAATTAGTACAACAACAGCACAGCCACTAGATTTAATACACACAGATGTCTGTGGTCCAATGAGCACTCTGACCCCAGGGAAGAAGAGATATTTTCTCACATTTATTGATGATCATTCAAGATATACAGTTGTCCACCTGCTTCACAGCAAGAAGGAAGTTCCAGAGAAACTTGAAATATACCTAGCTGAAGTATATAATAAATTTGGAAGAATGTCAAAGATTCTACGTGCAGATAATGGGACTGAATATACAAGTAATGAGACACAGAGCATTTTAAAGAAAAATGGAATCCTATTTCAGACCACTGTACCGTACAACCCAGAGCAAAATGGTGTCGCGGAAAGAAGGAACCGAACACTATGTGAAAGTGGAAGAAGCATGTTATTTGATGCAAATCTGCCCACAGTATATTGGGGTGAAGCAATCATGACAGCTTGCTATCTTCAGAACAGACTACCAGGTAAAGCTACAGACAAAACTCCATTTGAGCAATGGAATAGCAGAAAGCCAAAACTACATCACATAAGAATATTCGGAAGTAAAGCATTTGTACATGTTCCCAAAGAAAAGCGAACTAAGTGGGAATCTCACGCTAAGGAAGGTATCCTGGTAGGCTACAGCGAAACCCAGAAAGGTTATAGGATTCTACACCCAGATAAAATATGTGCAAAATACAAGGACCTAAAAACACAGATGTACTGTCTGTGATATTAGATAGCCAAAATACTTCCATGTATTGTTGCGTCCAAAGATATTTTCTTCATATTTCTTCATATTTCTTCATATTCCCCTTTTTTTTTTTTTTTTTTTCATAATTTCACCTTTATTTCCATTTTTATTTTCATAATAATTTTTTGTTTGGGCTTTAAGTGCGCTCTCGACCTGGGCCGTGGCACCACTGTGCGGTTTTGACCTATGAGGTATTTCCAGCTCATGAACCATTGGGGCAGAATATACGCGGTTAGTATATACCGCGGTACATACGGTATGTGCCTGGATGGGTGTCAGCTACTGTATAACTTGGACATTTGCCCTGGCCTGGGGTACTTATGGATGGGAGGGCTTCATGTCACCATCCAACACAAGATGTCAGTTGGTTACCTTGTGTGCCCCTTAATCGTCGCTCCGTAGTGTGCGGTTTTTCCTTGTCTGTGATGCGCACACCGGATGTGACGCTTGCGTGTCACGCCCGGCACCTGCGTTCCACATACCGGATGTCAGCTGACCGGAACCGGAAGTGACACGATCGCGAGTATAGCGCGACTAGGATTTAAAAGAGGACTTATCAGAGTGTCAAATGGCGCTGTCTGGTGAATGAGCTGCGCGATTGTGGGCAGCGTGCATACCGCATGTCTTCTCTTTTTTTCCCCTGATGACTAGCTAAGGCAAAGAAACGCGTCGGGAGCGGTATATTGTGATGGGCTGGTGACCCTATGAGACTTGGTCTGCCCCCATCATATGGAGCTATCTTGAAGTCTGAGAGCAGGAACGGATATCAAAATTGGTGAGGATGTTCCATTTCTATATATAGCAAGGTTAAATGGTTACCATTGATAGGGTTAATGTTTCTGCGTTCTCACATATTGAGACACAATAAGTTGTTATAGTGTCCCGTAGGCTCCATCATTTTCTTTTTGCCACACTTTCTTGGTTGCGTCAGAGATACAATATGCTTATATGACATATATCTATATCTTTGGACGCAACAATACATGGAAGTATTTTGGCTATCTAATATCACAGACAGTACATCTGTGTTTTTAGGTCCTTGTATTTTGCACATATTTTATCTAGTGGTAATAAATGTTAAGTTTTACATTTCTATAGCACTACACCTGCTTGTGTTTACATTTATTTTTTTGTGTAGTTATTTCTAAAACCCCTGCTGCTGCATTTTGATTCTACACCCAGAAACAAACTAGATCACAATAAGTAGAGATGTAGTGATTGATGAGAACTTTGTATCACCCAAGTTTTGTGACATCACGCCAGTAGTCCAGCTGAAGTCACAATTACAAGACAGCAACAAGGAGGATGTAGAGGTCTGGCTGGATTCTTCAACTAATGAAGGAACAACAGAAAAATCAGGTGAATCTGAAATCAGGAGATCGTCAAGATCAAGCAAAGGTATACCAGCTAAACGTCTATCCTACATTGTCAAGACACTACCTGAGTCAGAGCCGCAGTCATGGGATGAAATGCAAGCACTACCTGTCCATGAAAGAACAAAGTGGATCGATGCCGCTAATGAGGAAATCAAATCGCTTCATCAACTCCAAACTTGGAGTGCAAAGGCAGGGCAAAAAGGCAATCAAGTGCAAGTGGGTCTTCAAAACCAAATATGACTCAGAAGGTAAAGTCCACAGATTCAAAGCAAGGTTGGTCGCAAAAGGATATTCTCAAAAGTATGGCGAAGATTACGATGCTACATTTGCTCCAGTCACTAAACAGACCACGTTCAGAGCTTTGTTAGCTGTAGTTGCTGTACAAAAGATGTATGTCAGACATTTGGATATAAAAACTGCCTTTTTAAATGGTGACATTGAGGAGGACTTATACATGACTCAACCTCAAGGTTATGTAAAAAGAGGTCAAGAGAATCTTGTTTGCAAACTACAAAAATCTCTCTATGGTCTTAAGCAATCAGCAAGAGCATGGAACACCAAGATGAATAAAGTCTTGTTGGAAGACAAAATATACAGATGGAAAGTGGATGTATATTCTCTTATATGTGGACGACGTGATTGTTGTTCATCAAGACGACGCAGAAATTGGAAAAATGACTGAAATTCTGAATCAGCACTTTGAATCAAAAGACCTTGGAAGTGTGACATATTATCTAGGAATCCAAATCCAGAGAGAGGAAGATGGAAGTTTTCTTCTAAACCAAAGTGCAAAAATTAATTTGATTCTGAATCAGTTTAAAATGTCAGAGGTCAAAGGTATATCAACCCCAATGGAACCATCCTACCTGAAGCTGGAAGGAGAAGATGACCTGTTGCCTAACAATGAGAAATATCGTCAGGCAGTGGGGACACTTCTATACATATCAACTATGACTCGACCGGATATCACAACAACAGTTGGAATCCTTTGCAGATATGTGGAAAAACCGCGCCAAAGAGACTGGAATGCTGTTAAGAGACTTCTCCGATATTTGAAAGAAACGCAAGATGTAAATTTAAAACTATCTGCAGCAGGAGATCTAGAACTTACCGGATATGTAGATGTGGATAGGGCTGGTGATTCGCGTGATCATAAATCCACAAGTGGATACTTGTTTAAAGTTGGAGAAAGTTCAATCTCCTGGTCTAGTAGGAAACAAGTGTCTGTTGCCTTGTCATCTACAGAAGCGGAGTATGTGTCCGCAGCCTATGCAAGCCAGGAGGTTGTTTGGCTAAGACAATTGATGGACGATCTTGGCAAACCGACAACTCAGCCGACGGTGATTTATGAGGACAACCAAGGATGCATTAAACTTGCATGCAGTGAAAAAATCAGTGCTAGAACCAAGCACATTGACGTCAGACATCATCATCTACGTGATTTGATAGATCGTGGGATAATTCACTTTGTCTATTGTGAAACTGATAAGATGGTAGCTGACATTATGACAAAGCCATTGCCACGAGCTAGGTTAAAAGAATTGAGAACCACAATGGGACTAAGAGGATAAGTAGTTGTTGAGTGGGGGTGTTGGAATAATACATATTAATCTGTATGTGTATTGCAACAACTACTGTGCTGTTTCATATGTTGTGCATATTGTGAGGTTGTTAACAAAGTTTAGTTAAAAAAAAAAAAAAACTCCCACAGACAGGATGCCCCCTCCTTCTCTTCCTGTGTTGTTGTTATATATCTGATTTGATTTCCTCATGCTGCAGTAACACCAGACTCCATGCTGTGCCTATGCTGGATATGAATAAACCTACATTCTGTGTTCTAAACTCTGGATGTCACGCGGATTAATCCTCTGCTAACAGAAAGTGAGTAGATGGTGATGAGGTAGGGGGAGAGGGGAGGTTGTGAAGTTAGATAGGGAGCAGAGACGGGTGAAGATAAGGTCTAATGTATTTCCGTCTGTGTGGGTGGCTGAGGAGGAACATTGAGTAAGTTCAAAAGATAAAGTAAGACACAGGAGTTTGGAGGCTGCTGACTGGAGGGTGTCAGTAGGGATGCTGAAGTCACCCATTATGATAGTGGGAATGTCAGCGGAAAGAAAGTGAAGAAGCCAGGTGGAGAATTAGTCAATATAGGTAGTGGCCGGGCCCGGAGGTCGGTATATGACGGCCACTTGGAGGTAGAATAGATGCGGACAGAGTGGACTTCAAAAGAGAAGATAAGGGAGGTTAGAGGTGGGATTGGATTAAAGGTGCAGTTGGTAGAAAGAAGAAGACCCACTCCTCCGCCATGTATGTTGCCAAGGAGAAGAGTGTGGGCAAAGTGGAGGCCATCATAACACAGCGGAGCAAGGGAGGCAGTGTTGGAGGGTGTCAGCCATGTTTCGGTGAGGCCCAGGAAGGAGAAATTGTGAGAGGTAAGGAGGTCATGAATCACATGGAGCTTATTACAGACAGAGTGGGCATTTCAGAGTGCTCCAGAGAGAGGGAGCAGAGGGGTGGTCGTCAAGGACACAGGTTTTACATAGGAGAGATTGCGGTAATTCATATTAGGATGAGAGCGATAAGAGGGGGAATAAATGGGAAGTATCAGATGTGGGCAGGCTGACATTATGGGGAGGCAAACAAAGCAAATGCCTGGGGCCCCCACTCCCTCAGGGGCCCCCAGTGGGGGCATAATGGTTGCGGTCACACTGGGGGCTGTGTTGGGGGCTCCTTTCCAATTATCAATGAGACAGGAGCTACGTCGTTCCTGCACTCTCAATAGAAACGGCCAGGCAGCGCTCCATCCCCTCCAGCCCCTGCCAGTGACTTTGGTCTGAGACTGAGCTGGGTTTTTCTGCGCATGTGACAGGATGCTGAAGGAATCAGGTGAGGCGCTGACACGTACAAGTGTGTGAGGCAAAACCTGTGCCTCGTCCCAGCACTGCAGCCTCTGTCTGTTCCCTCTGACTCCCAGCTCATGGTCCGTGACTTGAAGCTTATCTTTTAATGTTCCATGCTATTATGGACAACAGCAAGATATCTTACTGAAAAGTGCAGCCGGCATTCCAGGCTGTGCGGTGGGCTGCCTTTTCTGCAATATATCTTAGTGTAAACTGTCAGACTGATGTCAGCTGAGCTCACCAAGCAGAAAACACTTTGGTAACTAGTAGCTGATGGAGCGGGGATGAGGGAGGCTGGGAGATAGGAGAGTGGGGGGTTGTCAGCAGGCTCGGACAGGCCTGGCGGGGTGCCAGGAAATTTCCCGGTGGGCCCCGGCCCCCTGCAGAGAAGGCAGAGGAGAATTTAAAAAAAAAAAAGGAAAAAAAAAGTGGTCGCGGGCCCTTTAAGGGCGCGCGCACACACTCTCACCGCCGCCGCGATGCCCAGAACAGTAGCGGGAGTGGCCTGGGAGCAGGAGAGCCGAAGAGCAGAGCAGGGGCTGTACTGCAGCGTCACATTTAGCAGACAGGGCCGCACGTCTGCTGAAAGTGACGTCACAGCGCGCCCTGCACTGCAGTCTTCCGCCTTAGGAGCGCTTCTGTACTGTACAGATTGTGTAATATAGTGTGTGTTTGTATGAATTTTTATGTATATGCTGCCTGCCTGTGTGTGTATATGCCTGTGTGTGTGTGTGTATATATCCCTGTGTATGTGTATATGCCTGTGTGTACAGTCATGGCCAAAAGTTTTGAGAATGACACCAAAATTATATTTTCCCATGATCTGCTGGCCTCTGGTTTTTATTAGTGTTTGTCTGATGTTTATATCACATACAGAAATATAATTGCAATCATATTATGAGTACAAATAGGTTATATTGACAGTTAGAATGAGTTAATGCAGCAAGTCAATATTTGCAGTGTTGCCCCTTCTTCTTCAAGACCTCTGTAATTCTCCCTGGCATGCTCTCAATCAACTTTTGGACCAAATTCTGACTGATAGCAGTCCATTCTTGCATAATCAATGCTTGCATTTTGCCAGAATTTGTTGGTTTTTGTTTGTCCACCCGTCTCTTGATGATTGACCACAAGTTCTCAATGGGATTAAGATCTGGGGAGTTTCCAGGCCATGGACCCAAAATCTCTATGTTTTGTTCCATAAGCCATTTTGTTATCACCTTTGCTTTATGGCAAGGTGCTCCATCATGCTGGAAAAGGCATTTTTGGGCGCCAAACTGCTCTTGGACGGTTGGGAGAAGTTGCTCTTGGAGGACATTCTGGTACCATTCTTTATTCATGGCTGTGTTTTTAGGCAAGACTGTGAGTGAGCCGATTCCCTTGGCTGAGAAGCAACCCCACACATGAATGGTTTCAGGATGCTTTACAGTTGGCATGAGACAAGACTGGTGGTAGCGCTCACCTCTTCTTCTCCGAATAAGCTGTTTTCCAGATGTCCCAAACAATCGAAAAGGGGATTCATCAGAGAAAATGACTTTGCCCCAGTCCTCAGCAGTCCACTCCCTGTACCTTTTGCAGAATATCAGTCGGTCCCTGATGTTTTTTCTGGAGAGAAGTGGCTTCTTTGCTGCCCTCCTTGGAACCAGCCCTTGCTCAAAGAGTCTCCGCCTCACAGTGCGTGCAGAAGCACTCACATCAGCCTGCTGCCATTCCTGAGCAAGCTCGGCACTGCTGGTAGTCCGATCCCGCAGCTGAAACAGTTTTAAGATACGGTCCTGGTGCTTGCTGGTCTTTCTTGGGTGCCCTGGAGCCTTTTTGACATGCTTCTCCTTGAAGTTCTTGATGATGCGATAGATTGTTGACTGAGGTGCAATCTTTGTAGCTGCGATACTCTTCCCTGTTAGGCCATTTTTGGGCATTGCAATGATGGCTGCACATGTTTCTTTAGAGATAACCATGGTTAACTGAAGAGAAACAATGATACCAAGAACCAGCCTCCTTTTAAAGTGTCCAGTGATGTCATTCTTACTTAATCATGACTGATTGATCGCCAGCCCTGTCCTCATCAACACCCACACCTGAGTTAATGGATCAATCACTAAAACGATGTTAGCTGCTCCTTTTAAGGCAGGACTGCAATGATGTTAAAATGTGTTTTGGGGGTTAAAGTTCATTTTCTGGGCAAATATTGACTTTGCAAGTACAGTAATTGCTGTTAAGCTGATCAATCTTTGACATTCAGGAGTATATGCAAATTGCCATTACAAAAAATGAAGCAGTAAACTTTGGAAAAATTACTATTTGTCTCATTCTCAATACTTTTGGCCATGACTGTATGTGTATATGCCTGCGTGTGTGTATATTCCTGTGTGTGTGTATATGCCTGCATTTGTGTGTGTATATGCCTGTGTGTGTACAGTGTGTGTATATGCCTGCCTTCATGTGTGTGTGTGTATGCCTGCATGTGTGTACAGTGTGTGTGTATATGCCTGCATGTGTGTGTGTATATATACCTGCATGTGTGTGTATATGCCTGCATGTGTGTGTGTGTATGCCTGCATGTGTGTGTGTGTATATGCCTGCTTGTGTGTGTGTATGTATGCCTGCATGTGTGTGTGTGTATATGCCTGCATGTGTGTGTGTGTATATGCCTGCATGTATGTGTGTTTGTGTATGCCTGCATGTGTGTGTGTGTATATGCCTGCATATGTGTGTGTGTGTGTATATGCCTGCTTGTGTGTGTGTGTATGTATGCCTGCATGTGTGTGTGTGTATATGCCTGCATGTGTGTGTGTATATGCCTGCGTGTGTGTGTGTGTATATGCCAGCATGTGTATGTATTTGAGTGCCTGCATGCCTACGTGTATATGTGTCTTCACACGTTTGTGCGTGCTTCCCTGCTTGTCTGCATTTTTGTGTGTGATTGTCTGAGTGTGTCTGTGCATGATTGCGTGTGCATTTCTGTGTGTGCTTGCCTGCGTGTGTACGTGTCCCCATTTCTGTGGGTATGTGTATCTGCGTGTGTATATTAGGGCTCTTTCACATGTCCTGATATTTACGGGACTGGAGATATGTGTCCACCTGTGTGTCATCCGTGTGACACATACCAGTGCTTGGGAATCAGTGTACAGTTAACGCTGTTCCCAAGAGCCGGGTGCTGAGCGCTTGCCCTCATCATGGATGCCTGCCGGCACTGCGATCAGCAGCAGCAGGGTCAATGATGAGAGTAGTAGTCAACTCCCGCCGTGTCCAACTGTAAAAATAGGAATAAAATTAAAAAATCCTTGTACTCACCTCTCCTAAGTGTCACCCGCTGTAATCTGTGCGAGCGCTCACGCCGAAGAGAATGACTTCTGCAGCGAGCGGGCCTCGCAGCTGCACTCAGTGATTGACAGGGCACCGCTTGTTGAGCGCAGCTCCGGGGTCCACTCGCTGCAGGAGTCATTCTCCTCGGCGTGAGTGCTCGCACGGATTACAGCGGGTGACTCTTAGGAGAGGTGAGTATAAGGATTTTTTTTATTTTATTCCTATTTTTACAGTTGGACACTGCTGGAGTAGACTACTACTCTCATCATTGACCCTGCTGCTGCTGATCGCAGCGCCAGCAGGGATCTATGATGAGGGCAGCGCTCAGCACCCAGTGCTTGGGAAGAGCACTAACTGTCATCAGTGTGCGGGACGTTTTGCGGCCTGTGCAGCAGGTAAAAAACAGACATGTCAACGTGTTTTGCCCATGGACACCACATGGTCTGTGGAAAGTGGAAACACACTGACGTGTGCACATTCATTTGAATGGGTCTACGTGTACCAGTGTCTGTGGTACATGAGGAAACTGTCACCGCATGTACTGACGTGTGAAAGAGCCCTTAGTATGTGTCTGTGTGCGCTTGTTTTCGTGTGTGTAAGCGCGCTTCTGCATGTCTGTGTGGTCTTCCGATGATTTATTATATTTGGGGAGAGAAATTTTAGGAGACAAAATGGGGAGATGTGTGAAGAAACGGTATGGTGAACTAGAGGAGGGGTGGGAATGAGTGCAGGAACAGAATGGGGAAGGGGGATGTATAAGGAAACAGTATGGAGAGTGGGGGAATAGTGTGAGGAGATAGTATGGAGAGAGAAAAGTGTGATGTGACACAGCACAGAGACTAGGTAGTGAGGGGGAAGGTATAGAGATGCGGCAGTATGGGGGAAACAGTGTGAGGGCACAGAAAGGAGGTAACAGTATGCTGAGGAGGTGGAGTGTGATGAAGGGGCACAGTATAGAGACTGGGTAGTATAGGGGGGACACAGTGTGAGAGGACAGTGTGAAGAGGGGGCCCAGTATGGTAAGGAGAGGACAGTGTGGAGAGCATGTACCATAAGAGTGGTAGAGTGTATGTCATATTTTGTGCAGGGAGCATTGTAAGAGTTAGGTTTATTTAGGGGCTCAGTGTAGATATTTTTATTCAGGAGCATCATAATGACACTGCTATCTTTAAGGGCATCATGTGGGGATGTGCTGCAGAAGACCGGAGAAGATGGAAGTCTGCAGAGACGAGCTGTGGAACTCATCATGGAGTCTGGACAAGAGGAAGAACAGAAAGAGAACGACTCTAATCAGAGAAGCCGTCTCAGGTAAGATACCTGCATGTAAATGTTCATTTGTGATCCTGCCTGTGTCTCATCAGTAATGTGGTTCCTGTATGGTCTGCAGTCTGATGATGACTGATAACTCCCAGTATCTCTATTGTTAATTACATACTGGGAGTTGTAGGTTTATGCGATACAAAGATATATGGGTCTGACCTGACATTACAATTGATGGTGGTTCAGATGATGTATTCATGTACTGATGTGTATGTGCGCGTCTGCGTGTTTGTGCGCGTCTGCGTATCTGGAATAATATGTATTTTTGTAAGATGCGTGTATGTAACTGTGCATTGTGGTGTGTAATAACATTCATATGCTTGAGGCACCTTTACTAAATCTGTTAGGACTCACTCACATGTGTTAGGGAATTCCATTTGTCTTTCCACATTTAGGAACAGACAAGTGAAATATGCTAACCCTGACAAAACTGTCACCATAGGGATGTGCTTGTATGGACACGGGTTCAGGAGCTGAGCCTGCTCCATACTGGGCAGATGTCGGCTGTGTTACATAGCCGGCGTCTGCCTGTAACAGCAGTGATCAGAGCTCGCCTTGATTGCTGCTGTTTTGAGTATTTAAGTGCCCTTGTCAATCACTGACAGCGGCATTTAGATAGCACAATGGCCGGTGCATGCAGTCACCTGTTCCCTTCAGCCCCCTGTGACGCAGTTGCAGGTTGCTGATGGGTTGCCAGTAGTGCTGAGTGCGCGTGGTCGGATAAGAGACATTACAGTCACCGCGAGCTACAAAGTGCTGCAATAACGTCAGGCACCTTAATTGTGACACTTCCATGGAGCCCAACCTCAGGCTGAGCGTTATTGAATGACTAACATGGCAGCAACACCTGGCAACTAGTGCTGAGTGAGTGTGGTTGGATAAGGTGTGATCCCAGCATGCTCAGGTGTTATCTGAGTATCTTGTAGTGCTCTGCTAATATGCTCGAGTCCCCGGGGTAGCATGTTTTGCGGCGGTAGACAGAAGCAACACATGCAGGGATTACCTAACAAACAGGCAATTCCTGCATGTGTTGCGTCTGTCTACTGCCGCAAAACATGCTACCCCGGGGACTCGAGCATATTAGCAGAGCACTACAAGATACTCAGATAACACCTGAACATGCTGGGATCACACCTTATCCGACCACACTCACTCAGCACTAGTTGCCTGGTGTTGCTTCCATGTTAGTCATTCAATGAAGCTCAGCCTGAGGTTGGGCTCCATAGAAGATGTCACAATCAAGGTGCCGGACGTTATTGCAGCACCCTCACTTTGTAGTTCGTGGTGACTGTAATGTCTCCCTCCTTGCACCGACCCAATAACAGGAAGCGAGTGGCGGCAGGGAGAATAAAATGTAATTTTCTCTGTGTAGCCAATGCTTTTCCAATAAGCCGTCTAACCAGGCTTTACACCCTATTTACCTGCAGATTACCCTTTTATCTGCAGATAAATAGCGTTTTTCAAGGTGACAAGTTACCATTAAAGGGACTCTGGCAGTACGGAATGACTGTTCGAATATAGTCCTGCAACTTGGTGCTCCACAGCGCGGCCAATCATGTAATTATAGAACATTATAGAAAAGCATAACAAGTAATAAAACCGTTTATGGTGGGCTGTAGTGTGGGCCCCTAGAGTCAGTTCCCCTGGTGGGCCCTAGCCACCCCAGTCCGACCCTGGTTGTCAGCCTGCAGAATCACATCAAGTGTGTGATGACAGGGGGAGCATCTGGAGCAGTTCAAATTTGTTGAAGAGGTCCTGTTTACTGTGCTTATTACACAATAAGAAGATTTGATAAGTCCTGGGCGGGAGCTTTAAAGGGAACCTGTCACCAGAAAAAGCACTATTAACCTGCAGATATGGGGTCAATCATCAGGGTAATAGCGTTACTAACCTGCCTGGTGCCTGCACTTAGCTGAACGCTGCGAGGAGAAAATGAACTTCATTCCTTCCAGCAGTGTTCCAGTTTCAGTCACGGGGCGGTGCCGGCGCGGTTTCAGTCACCGGTCTGAAAATACAGAGCAGTGGCTGTAACTGCGCCCCCGGCCCTGACTGACAGTCGCTCTGCATTGGGGCCGGCTGTCAGTCAAGGCCAGGGGCACGGTACTGTAAACTCAGATCGGTGACTGATCCTGTGCCCCCATGACTGAAACTGAACGTTGCTGGAGTGAATAAAGGACATTTTCTCCCCATAGCGTTCTGATATGTGTGGGCACCGGGCAGGTTAGTAACGCTATTAACCTGCAGATTAAGCCTATATCTGCAGATTAATAGCGTTTTTTTCTGGTGACAGGCTCTCTTTACAATACCCAGCTGACTTGACTTGAGCAACCAATAGTTGCTGTAGAGGGTGAGGGGAGGAGCGCAGAACCACTGTGCAGAAAGGAGACCAGCCATTGGCAGCATTTCTCAAAGGTGCACAAAGAAAAGTTTAGTATTTTGTTGTGTCATATTCAACCTCAGGTAATGGATTTAAAGGGGTTGTCAACTACTAGGGAACCCCCTCTCAAAGGGTTTATCTAGAATTATATTAATTTTTTACTATGGGCATAAGTGCTGACAGGCAGGTGGTTACTAACTACCTGCCTATTCTACCCAGCGCAGATCTCTCCTAGCACAGAGTGGTCACAGACCATTCCTGACGATCATTCTGAGACTTCCGCTGACGTCACATTGTCGCAACAGCTTCTCTTCCGCTCTGTAGCCAGGGTGTAACTGCTGATGTCATGCTGACAGCCAGCTCCTCGCTGCCTCATTGCGGGGAGCCGTCTCTCAATTAGCATGATGTTGACAGTCACATCCTGGCAACAGAGCAGCCCAAGTTACACCACTGACACCAAACATCTACCGCAAAAACTACATAATAGCTCTGCGTTATCAATACAGTTGTTGGGACTGCTTAAGGATCTTTGATGACACCACAGTCGTAACCATGATATCATCACAGGTCCTGTACTGTGCAGGAGTTTAGAAGAAGTGAAGAGGAAGAGACAGACTGGTAAGTATTGTGCATATATACAGTACAGACCAAAAGTTTGGACACACCTTCTCATTTAAAGATTTTTCTGTATTTTGATGACTATGAAAATTGTACATTCACACTGAAGGCATCAAAACTATGAATTAACACATATGGAATTATATACTTAACAAAAAAGTGTGAAACAACTGAAAATATGTCTTATATTCTAGGTTCTTCAAAGCAGCCACCTTTTGCTTTGATGACTGCTTTGCACACTCTTGGCATTCTCTTGATGAGCTTCAAGAGGTAGTCACCGGAAATGGTCTTCCAACAATCTTGAAGGAGTTCCCAGAGATGCTTAGCACTTGTTGGCCCTTTTGCCTTCACTCTGCGGTCCAGCTCACCCCAAACAATCTCGATTGGGTTCAGGTCTAGTGACTGTGGAGGCTAGGTTATCTGGCGTAGCACCCCATCACTCTCCATCTTGGTCAAATAGCCCTTACACAGCCTGGAGGTGTGTTTGGGGTCATTGTCCTGTTGAAAAATAAGTGATGGTCCAACTAAACGCAAACCGGATGAAATAGCATGCCGCTGCAAGATGCTGTGGTAGCCATACTGGTTCAGTATGCCTTCAATTTTGAATAAATCCCCAACAGTGTCATCAGCAAAGCACCCCCACACCATCACACCTCCTCCTCCATGCTTCACGGTGGAAACCAGGCATGTAGAGTCCATCCGTTCACCTTTTCTGCGTCGCACAAAGACACGGTGGTTGGAACCAAAGATCTTAAATTTGGACTCATCAGAGCAAAGCACAGATTTCCACTGGTCTAATGTCCATTTCGTCTGTTCTTTAGCCCAAACAAGTCTATTCTGCTTGTTGCCTGTCCTTAGCAGTGGTTTCCTAGCAGCTATTTTACCATGAAGGCCTGCTGCACAAAGTCTCCTCTTAATAGTTGTGGAAACGATGTGTCTGCTGCTAGAACTGTGTGTGGCACTGACCTGGTCTCTAATCTGAGCTGCTGTTAACCTGCGATTTCTGAGGCTGGTGACTCGGATAAACTTATCCTCAGAAGCAGAGGTGACTCTTGGTCTTCCTTTCCTGGGGCGGTCCTCATGTGAGCCAGTTTCTTTGTAGCACTTGATGGTTTTTGCAACTGCACTTGGGGACACTTTCAAAGTTTTCCCAATTTTTCGCACTGACTGACCTTCATCTCTTAAAGTAATGATGGCAACTCGTTTTTCTTTACTTAGCTGCTTTTTTCTTGCCATAATACAAATTCTAACAGTCTATTCAGTAGGATTATCAGCTGTGTATCCACCAGACTTCTGCACAACACAACTGATGGTCCCAACCACAATCATAAGGCAAGAAATCCCACTTATTAAACCTGACAGGGCACACCTGTGAAGTGAAAACCATTGTTGGAAGACCATTTCCAGTGATAACCTCTTGAAGCTCATCAAGAGAATGCCAAGAGTGTGTAAAGCAGTCATCAAAGCAAAAGGTGGCTACTTTGAAGAACCTGGAATATAAGACATATTTTCAGTTGTTTCACACTTTTTGTTAAGTATATAATTCCACATGTGTTAATTCATAGTTTTGATGCCTTCAGTGTGAATGGACAATTTTCATAGTCATGAAAATACAGAAAAATCTTTAAATGAGAAGGTGTTTCCAAACTTTTGGTCTGTACTGTATATATATGTGCTTAATAAATATATATATATATATATAAACACAAGTCTATATCTATGTGCTCTAAGTTTTCCCACCTACAAAGAATGAAGAGGTCTGTAATTTTTATCGCGGGTACACTTCAACTGTGAGAGACAGAATATAAAAAGTAATCTAGAAAATCAGACTGTATGATTTTTACATTTTTACATAATTAATTTGTATATTATTGCTTGAAATAAGTATTTGATATAATAGAAAAACTGAACTATGTGTATGTAGCATCCACAGTTATAAATCCCGGCAGCACAGACAAAAGTTAATAAGTGTAAAGATTGGCAATTGCCCAATGAATGAGCAAAATGCTGCTCATTCATCGGGTGATTGGATTGTTTATGGCAGAACCAAAATCATTATTCTCAGCAGCACATCACTAGTAATTGTTCATCACTGTTCATCATGCGCTCATCATTGTTAGTCAGCCTGTCTAAAGACGCCAATATCAAGCACAGAACGACTTGACAATTGCACTCGCTTAACGGCCTGAACTCTGTGCATGTAAATGCAACTGAAATGTTTCTGTGTGATGGTACAATATATGAGCGTTTGGTGCCCCACTTTAAACTTTTGCCCAGGGCCCCACTTTGGCTAAAACCGGCCCTGGATGTGGGGGGAACAGGATTGGAAGATATGTCGCCTGCAGTGAGGAGAAGCAGAGAGAGGTAGAGCAGGTGGGAGAAGGAGAGTGACTGTTTTTTCATGTTTTAGTAGGATAGATCTGAGGTTGAAGAGCAGTATGGCAGATGAGGACAGGTGTGGAGATAAGAGGGAAGGAGAGATAATTATTTGGTTAGAGGGTGCTGAGGTTTGGGGATAGCGAAGGAGACTGAGGATTAGTGGAGCCAAAACTGTGAGCATATGTAAGCATGTTGAAGGAGTAGGAGTAGGTTAAAAGAAAAGCTAGGTACATGTAATAAGCAGTGCTTACTGTTCCCTTCTGGTTTATTCCTGGTATACAGTGGGTACGGAAAGTATTCAGACCCCTTTAAATTTTTCACTCTTTGTTTCATTGCAGCCATTTGGTAAATTCTAAATAGTTCATATTTTACTCATTAGAGTACACTCTGCACCCCATCTTGACTGAAAAAAAAACAGAAATATAGAAATTTTTGCAAATTTATTAAAAAGAAAAATTTAAATATCACATGGTGATAAGTATTCAGACCCTTTGCTCAGACACTCATATTAAAGTCACATGCTGTCCATTTCCTTGTAATCCTCCTTGAGATGGTTCTACTCCTTCATTGGAGTCCAGCTGTGTTTAATTAACTGATAAGACTTGATTTGTAAAGGCACACCCCTGTCTATATAAGACCTAACAGCTCACAGTGCTTGTCAGACCAAATGAGAATCAAAGGAACTGCCCAAGGAGCTCAGAGACAAAATTGTGGCAAGGCACAGATCTGGCCAAGGTTACAAAAGAATTTCTGTATTACTCAATGTTCCTAAGGGCACAGTGGCCTCCATAATCCTTAAATGGAAGAAGTTTGGGACCACCAGAAGTCTTCCTAGACCTGGCCATCCAGCCAAACTGAGCAATCATGGGAGAAGAGACTTGGTGAGAGAGGTAAAGAAGAACCCCAAGATCACTGTGGCTGAGCTCCAGAGATGCAGTAGGGAGATGGGAGAAAGTTCCATAAAGTCAACTATCACTGCAGTCCTCCACCAGTCAAGGACTCCCAGACTATGAGAAATAAGATTCTCTGGTTTGATGAGATGAAGATAGAACTTTTTGGTGATAATTCTAAGCAGTATTTGTGGAGAAAACCAGGCACTGCTCATTACCTGCCCAATACAATCCCAACAGTGAAACATGGTGGTGGCAGCATTGCTATGGGGGTGTTTTTCAGCTGCAGGGACAGGATGACTGGTTGCAATTGAAGGAAACATGAATGTGGCCAAGTACAGAGATATCCTGGATGAAAACCTCTTCCAGAGTGCTCTTGACCTCAGACTTGGCCAAAGGTTCACCTTCCAACAAGACAATGACCCTAAGCACACAGCTAAAATAACAAAGGAGGGGTTTGAGAACCACTCTGTGACCATTCTTGACTAGCCCAGTCAGAGCCCTAACCTAAACCCAATTGAGCGTCTCTGGAAAGACCTGAAAATGGCTGTCCACCAACGTTCAGCATCCAACCTGACGGAACTTGAGAGGATCTGCAAGGAAGAATGGCAGAGGATCCCCAAATCCAGGAGTGAAAAACTTGTTGCACCATTCCGAAGAAGACTCATGGCTGTACTAATTCAAAAGGGTGCTTCTACTCAGTACTGAGCAAAGATTCTGAATACTTATGACCATGTGATATTTCAGTTTTTCTTTTTTAATAAACTTGCAAAAATGTCTACATTTCTGTTTTTTTCAGTCAAGATGGTGTGCAGAGTGTACTTTAATGAGTAAAATATGAACTATTTAGAATTTACCAAATGGCTGCAATGAAACAAAGAGTGAAAAATGTAAAGGGGTCTGAATACTTTCCGTACCCACTGTATTACTGCAGCACACTTACAGAGCAACACAGAATTCGTCACCAGACCTGTATCTACACATGTAAACCTACATAAGAGATATCACTAAAGAGAAGTGTGTTGTACCCCTAAGAAGATATCAAAACCAAAAAGAAGGGAATCCTAGTCAAATACCGCTCAATATATATAATGTTAATAAATATGGAGGAGACGGAGACCCAAACGAAAACAAAGGTTTGTTAAATATATAGACCATTTTATTGTACATCAATTATAAATATAATACCAATAATACAACAATACAAGGTAAGGGGGAGAAGTACAATTAAAAAACAGGGAGGATGGAAACAATCCCTGAATATAAGGATAGAACCAGATAATGAGGAGCTCCTGTGAGATGAAAAATGCTCTAGAGTTCTAGGGGCAAACACAATTAGGGCGGGCTAGTAATTACTGCAAACTGCGAGACTAAGAAATATGATGAATAGTCTATAAAAAACAGGAAAAAATATGAATATACCTGCAAAAGAAGTATACTAACAAGTAGAATATGCAAGCATATAATCCGGTATAATTAAATAAATTAAATACTAAAACCTCACAGCTAACTGACAATTATATAAGGTATAAATATCAGAGAGTTTAGCTGATCAATTGTGAGTGGCCGTAGTTTTAATAAGAACCCGGAAAAAAGGCTCGATGTTTATAATACGTTTTAACAGTACGCAAAATATAGGTGAAGCAACCCTGATGTTCTACAGCACTAGTGTCTTATAAGTGGCGTGCATTGCAGTCAGTTAAATAAATACATAGTAGAGAGCAGGAAGGCAAAACTTTAAACTTTGCCTGTATAATACCCCTGCAATATCTATATAATAATCAGAAGTTGGTCAAAAGACGAGATGGCCGCAGTAGATGCTAATCCCCAATATGGGGTGCAGGTGAAAATAATGAAGCCAATTAACCCTGGTAGATATAATCATAACAAGAGCATAAAGAGATAAACATATGATGGTATCAGGAGAGCCCGAAGATAATCAGTCATAAAGTATGTGCACCAGTACCATGTCTCACGAGAAGCACAGGAGCATCCAGATGGTGTGTGTGAGCCTCGACATGCATTTCACCAACTGCGGCCTCGTCAGGCTCTCCGGACACCGTCATATGTTTATGTCCTTATGCTTTTGTTATGATTATATCTAGCAGTGTTGCTAGATATAATGCTATGATTTAACAAAAAAAAAAACCTGGCCTCCTCCACCCCTTAATAGCCAGCCATCACACACCTTATTTCCCCCGTCGCCCAGTACAGCTCAATGAGTTGTTATGGAGGAGGGGGAAAAGTGTAACTATAGTCACAGGTAAATGTAATTATTTTACATAGCAAAGCAATACAGCTTTAAATGCTATGATTTAAAAAAAAAAATCTGGCCTTCTTCCACCCCTTAATAGCCAGCCATCACACACCTTATTTCTCCGTCGCCCAGGACAGCTCAATGAGTTGATATAGAGGAGGGGGAAAAGTGTAACTATAGTCACCAGTAGTCACCGGTAAATATAATTTTTTTTACATAGCAATGCAATATAGCTTTAAATGCTATGATTTAAAAAAAAAAAAAAACTGGCCTCCTTCCACCCCTTAATAGCCAGCCATCACACACCTTATTTCCCCGTCGCCCAGGACAGCTCAATGAATTGTTATAGAGGAGGGGGAAAAGTGTAACTATAGTCACCGGTAGCCACCGGTAAATATAATTATTTCACACAGCAAAGCAATATAGCTTTAAATGCTATGATTTAAAAAAAAAAAAAAAAAAACTGGCCTCCTTCCACCCCTTAATAGCCAGCCATCTCACACCTTATTTCCCCGTCGCCCAGGACAGCTCAATGAGTTGTTATGGAGGAAGGGGAAAAGTGTAATTATAGTCACCGGTAGTCACCGGTAAATATAATTATTTTACATAGCAAAGCAATATAGCTTTAAATGCAATGATTAAAAAAAAAAAAAAAAAACTGGCCTCCTTCCACCCCTTAATAGCCAGCCATCTCACACCTTATTTCCCCGTCGCCCTGGACAGCTCAATGAGTTGTTATGGAGGAGGGGGAAAAGTGTAACTATAGTCACCGGTAGTCACCGGTAAATATAATTATTTTACATAGCAAAGCAATATAGCTTTCAATGCTATGATTTAAAAAAACAAACCAAAAAAAAAAAACTGGCCTCCTTCCACCCCTTAATAGCCAGCCATCTCACACCTTATTTCCCCGTCGCCCAGGACAGCTCAATGAGTTGTTATGGAGGAGGGGGAAAAGTGTAACTATAGTCACCGGTAGTCACCGGTAAATATAATTATTTTACATAGCAAAGCAATATAGCTTTAAATGCTATGATTTATAAAAAAAAAAAAACTGGCCTCCTTCCACCCCTTAATAGCCAGCCATCTCACACCTTATTTCCCCGTCGCCCAGGACAGCTCAATGAGTTGTTATGGAGGAAGGGGAAAATTGTAATTATAGTCACCGGTAGTCACCGGTAAATATAACTAGAATATTTTTTCTCTTATGTACTATATACATAGCGTAACACTATACATATAGTATCATAAGGCTCTTATTGTCAGGGGCATGTAGTGTGCATGGTATTCCCAGGCACACCATAATGCCACACATAAAAGTCCCTACTGGGCACTTACCTCCCTTGCCTCATCCATCTTTATGGCCATCCTTTTGAACAGGAATATCTTCTGTGTTCTTCTGGGGTCCTGATCCTGGCTTGAGTCCTGACACGCTTATTTCTTGCTTGTCCAGGTCCTGCTTGCCCTTCCGGATCTTCTTATTTTGATGTTCTTCTTGGGGTTTAGGAAGACAGCTTGCTCTGATGATATTAAAGAGCCGGTGGATGGTTTGGGGTTTTCCAGCTGATGTTGGTAAATGAAAACCCCGTGAACAAGGCCTGGTGGTCTGCTGAGAGGGCTGAGTTGTTAGACTCTGCTGCTTCCAGAATTTGAAGATTGAATGGTCTGGAGCCGCGCTGGATGTTACTTGGCTATAAGAGAAAAAGAAAACACAAGAAGGTGATTACATAAGAACAGTATATAGTAAAGTTCAGGAAAGCTAGAGGCTCTCTACATATGTCAACCAATGATCGGCAGATTTTGTCACTATCTGCTGATCATTTAACATGTATGGGGGCTTACAATCTCACCACTGACAAATCAGCAACCTTCACTGTTATTAGTAATCTGACGAATTTGGAAAAAGTGATTAAAGCTATGTGAAACTATTCATAAATGAGTCTGTATAAAACATCTCCTCTAATACTTACTGGCACAGGAACATGTGGGGGACACATTCTAAGGGCTTCCACCGAGTCCCAGTCAATACGCTGGAAAAACCTATGGGCTCTGATGTTACCATGGACTCCGAGGCGCCTGGCAGGATCTTCCCGGAGGAGCTACAAAAGAAGAAAAAAAAATGTTTATATTTATATAACAGCTTCATAAATAAAATTTAACTAAAATAAATAAATATTATATATATTTATGAAAAAAAAAGCCTAATATTAGTGTTTTTTTTCTGACATCTTCAATAATACATGACAGGTAATATATACCATCACGTCACCCCTACAAGTGTTTACGTGTTATATTGAACACATAAACACTTGACCTAACATGAGATTCCACTCCCACCAATGGAGCTGAATATAATAGTAAATTACCGCTAACATCACAATAAATCACACAATAATATAAAAGTAATACAACTTATATCATGTACTGACCTTTTTAATGATGTTCTTCGCCTCCTTGCTGGAAGCGTTGAATAGTCCTCGATGGTATTTGGACCTGCTGGTAATCATGATTTTCAAAATGATGCCAAATGCATACCAGTCTACCCCAGCATTGTACTCCTCCGCAGCCAGCATCTCAGGAGCCATGAAGCCTGGTGTCCCAGCGTATTCGGTGGCTGTCCGGTCTCCATAGATGTTCTCAAGTGCCAGACCGAAGTCGGCAATCTTTATATGGCCCGTCGCAGCCACCAAGATGTTAGAAGGCTTGAGATCTCTGTGAAGAAGACAAATGGATTCTTATCAGTGTCCGCTGTATAATTCTCAGTATTGCTGTGTATAGTTATAGGCATCACTGGTGGTGGAGGATTAGATGTATTTCTAGTTACCGGTGGATGATGCCCTTAGAATGCAGGTGTTGAATTCCACACACAAGTTCTGCGGCGTAGAATCTGGCCGAAAGAAAAGAGGAGAAAATAGTTTTTAGTGAATCAGAAACTCAGAAATATATATTGCCCAAAAGACTAGACAGGCAGGACTTATCAGGATTTTATATTTCTGGTTATTATATACAAGTATTTATATTATTATAATGGTCTAGAAGGGCAGTCGCACATATCGTATTGATTATAAGGCACCTGGACCTGCTCATCCTAAGTATAGGACATCAATGTTAAAGTAGTGGATAACCTCTTTAAGTTCCTTCTTGCCTATAGGGATACACAATTGCTACTATTACAATGTATATTCATATGGTGTTAAAGGATTATCCAGGATCAGAAAAACATGGTGTCTTTCTTTAAAAAATAACGCCACATGACTAATGTGAATGAGGATGAACTGCGATGCCTCACACAACCTGTGGACAGGTGCGGTGCTATTTTTGGAAATAAAAATTAGAGCTGTATTTTTCTAAGTGTTTCCCTAATAACATCCCTGTGAATGGGAGATATGAATTTACGTGAACGTTAGGGCTAACAATCGAATCAATCTAGTCAGTCTCATTTAGAAAATACATAGCTGTATGGCTTAGACTGTGAATACTGTACCGTGCACTGGGGATGTCAAGACACCCCTTCCTCATCAGGAGATGGTGGAATTCGCCACAGGTGACATACTCCATCCCAAGAAGCACAAGCTCCTGTCAGACAAGACGTAGAAATCAGTCGTATGATAAAGTCATTGTAGCAGTCATACATTTACTAACACTCAATAATCAGTGATTTCTTCTGCGATTTCTTCTGTGATTAATCTCTGTTCCACTTACTCGTGGAGATATAGTTGCATAATAATAGCAGTAATGATACTTTCTTCTTTTACTATGTGTTTATTAGTTATTCTAAGTATATACATATAGAAGATATATCTACATATGTAGAATGTGATGTGCTAAATGTACAGCATTACTTTTCACTGTAATGTTGCCTTCTGCATTTCTCACCATTATGAAGTACTCATTAAGAATGACATCCATAGGGGTGGACAAATGACTTCAGATATTGGGAGCCAGTTGAACCACTCCAAGACTTTCCATAGACTTCAATAGAGAAACCCCAAAAGTTAACCGTCAGCATCATATTTCTAGGCACATTGCCTGGTTCCCAGGGTTTGTCCAGTGTTCCCACAGTAGGTGACAGCTACACATACAAGGAGCAGGACATGAAAATGTTTCCAATGCTGAAATGTTAACAAACACCAGATATAAACGTGGACATATCCTGTGCATATAGATGAGTGCACTTTATTCTTTATCCAATATTAATGAACAGGTCACAATTTTACCTTGGTCTGAAAGGCGAATGTGCCATGAAGAAGGAAGGGGCTGCCAGATGCAAGTTGTAACACACGCCGCTCCACCAACGCGCGCTCCTCTCCTTCAGCTAGCAGGTTCCTCTTTGTGATGACTTTTACAGCAAATTGCTGGCGGGTATATCTATCTTCCGCCAGCACCACCTAGAAAAAAATGGTCATTAGTTGATGATCTTCATTAAAGGTGTTGTCTGGCCTTGGGGTACAAGTCTGCAGACACTTTATGTGAGTGTAGACTCATGAGGATTCTCCAGTGATGGGAGCAGATGGTCATTTATCCGGCCTCACTCAATTCCCTTGTATTGAGCGAGCCTGTGTAAGGGGGTGTTGACTGGACCGTCGCATTCATACCCCTGAAGACACCAATCGTGTTGTATTGTAGTGTAAACGATGTCCTGCAGTTTTCAGTATATATGGTGTAATTACATAGTTACAGTATGTCATATTATGTGAATTGTAATATAGAGTGTGATATGGTCATATGTATAATGTATAGTGTACAGCATAGGATTGCGCAAGATAAGACATAGTTTAGGACTTAGGAGTTGACATAGGTAGGATGAGAATAGTGTAAGAAAGTGTTCATGTTTAGGACTAGCTCATAGTGGGAGGGAAAAGTGCCAGTTAAAGGAGACTGCTTCCTGTTTGTAGAGCGTTCGTGAGTGATATAAGATCAAATTCAAGGGCAGTTGGGGCTGATATCAAGAGTGAGTACATATTGTTCTGGGTGATATGAGGCCTTACAAAAATTCACTGCAGACATTCCTGCAATGTCCGGAGATCAGGGCTCGATTCAGGTGCTATGGCAAGCACCTCACCCCTTTACATACAGAGGAAGATGGACGTGCAATTGTGTATGGGAAATGTAACAGATCTCGGGTGTATTGTGGAACTCAACTGGGAAATCCTGGGGCTGACAGGATCAGTGAACGTAGGGATAGTCCAGTTAGAACGTAAATAAATGCTGAAAATGTTCTGTACTATGGAAATAAGAAATGGAGAATGTTGTGCCCGATACTGTGTATTACAATCTGATGCAATTGAACTGTCGAGTAAACTTCTGTGTGTTGAAACGAACTGAGTGTTCCCTAATCTATGTGCGGCAGCTCCTTAAGTTGAAGACCTGGAGACAGCTGGGGCCTGTGGCCTACAAGTGAGTGTAACGCACCCTACACGCAACAGCACATTTGAACTGGCACACAATTTTTCTGTAAAGTGCCAGGGCGACATGGACAGCTGCACATGTCTCGTCGGCACATGACCACATGTATGCAAATTGCATACCTGCAGTTATGCTCCTGCCCATTCCTGGCACCGGCACTGGAGAACCTCAACAGCACACACACTGCACACTGTGAGGACTCACAAGTCTGTAGTCACATAGTTACTGCAGACTTGTACCCTAAGGTCGAACAACTCATTGAAATAAGTGTGGAGGGGAGCAGGAAAGTGACACCATTGCTATTTCTTTAATAATTATTTTATATTTCTACAGTTTCTTACTAGCTTACATACAGGAGATCTAATAGCTATAAACATGGGCACTAGGAAATAACCCCACTAGAATTACCCATTAAAGCTAGGAGGTTAAAGGATTACTTCAGTCTTAGCCATGCATGATTGAGACAGGAATAACTACAACTCCAGAGCTGGTTGGCATTATTCCTGTGTCAGCCATGAAAAGCTGAGATGAGAATCAATATAAACAGACTGTGTTGGGGTGCAGAGCTCAGCTGTACATAGATGCTGGCATCAAAGACCATGCTGCAAATGTATGCCTATCTATACTAGGGTTATTTTGTGCAGCATATATACTTTATCACATTTGGCGTCTATTACACTTTATATGTGTGTAGGAATTATTTCCACCCAACATACCTTTTTCTAATAGCCTATTATGTATACATTACTTAATATTGCTGCATATTCTTTTGTTATGCACCATGGGGTTTGCCTGTGTTTTTAGCCTTATCTGATTTTCTCTTTTTTCATCAGATTTTATCATGTGTCTAAATTGTACTAATAAAATATATACCTTTTATGCTACCTTGGCTATTGCTCATAGTTTTTTGTATAGGTTATTTCAAGATCGATAAAGATTTAAGCAAAACAAAAGATCATTTTACCCTATGAAAGACCACTTTGCTTGTTTGTCGGGCGAACGTCAGCCTGTTTCTACTGGTTTCCGATAACTGCGCAGTGTGAATGCACCTTAATCTGCAGCACAGACCTGAGACTACATTTGCAGACACTTTGTCCTGATCCTAAACTCCTTTTCACTCCACAGCACCTCTGGTGTCAGGTTTTATGTTGCAGTGATGCCAGGAGTTAGGCTATGTGCCCACGATGCAGAAATGAAGCAGAAAATTTCTGCAGCATTTTTGCATCTCCCTGGCAGAAAAAACGCATGCAGATTGTACATGCAGATTGTGCATGCTTTTTTCCTGCAGAATACATGCGGATCCACATGCGGATTCACATGCGTTTCCGCATGCAGATTGACAAGCGCTTTCCAGGCGATAGCATCACTTGGAAAGTGCTTGACAACTAGGTCACACTGTATAAATCCATGCAAACAGCATGGATTTATACAGTGTGAAACGTAAAAATAAAATAAAATAAAGCTATACTCACCCCCGATGCCCCGGCGTGGCTGCAGCGCTCCTTCCTGTCTAGTTCCCGGCTGCCGGCATATCGTGAGACAGAGCGGTGAAGGGCCTGCGGTCACATGACTGTGACGTCACCGAAGGTCCTTCAGCGATGCCGGCATGCAGAGAAGCCTTCGGAAAGGTGAGTATTAACTTTATTTATTATTTTATTCTTTTTTTTACAGGAACAATGGTACCCAGGTCTGGATGAGAGTCTTCTCTCCTCCTGAACTGGGTACCATCCGTACATAGAGACGCATAGAATTCACTTGTAGAAATGCACAGACGCGCATTCTATGCGTCTCAATGCAAGTCAATAGCGGGGCTTCCGCTGCGCTTCCGCAAAATTAAATGACATGCTGCGGATTTTTGTACGCAGCATAAACGCTGCGGAAAAATGCGCAGCATGTGCATAGAACATGCGGAATCCCCTTGGGGACCATGGGGGGCGGATTACCTAGTGTTTCACAAGCGTTTCCGCTGCGGAAATTCCGCATCATAAACGCTTGAAAAACGCTACGTGGGCACCCAGCCTTATAAGAATTGCAGAAAACACGAGAGGTGAATATATTGTGAAGAGTATGCTTTGGGATATTTGCTGGCTTCTCTGGTAATCAAGGAGCTCTCTCCTTTTCCCAGGAATGTCCTAAAAAATCAGAGAGTTGTCTGTAATAGTATTAGGAGGCTTGTCCTCAATTCGATTTTTGTCCTAACTTCAGGGAGTAGTATGATTAAAAAAATAAAACGATACTACCCTGATAAATCCTTTGCTATTCCAGAGCCTGGCACAGTAGTCCAAACCTGCACTTGTTTACCTTGCTGCAGACAATCACTGGTCTCATTGAGGATGTCTCTATTTATTGGACAAAACCATTGAGACGAGTCATTGGTTAGCAATCAGGAGAATGTATGAGACGTCACCACTGCTGACACGGAATTTTTTGAATTATTACTTTTTAACTGTGGACAATATCTTTAATAAATGTCATTCTCAGTACACACACATATATTTACTCATACTTATGTAGCTACGTACATGCAGATGTACAATGTAGTGCCTTGAAAAAGTATTCACATCCTGTGAACTTTTCCACATTTTTTCAAGTTACATGCAAAAACTTAAATGTATTTTATTGGAATTTTATGTGATATACCAACACAGAGTACAAGTATTTGTGAAGTGTAAAGGAAATGATACATGTTTTTCTGAATATTTTAAAAATGTAAATCTGAAAATTGTGACGTGCATTTGTATTCAGCCCCTCTGAGTCAACACTTTGTAGGACCACCTTTTGCTGCAATAACTGCTGCAAGGTATTTTTCTACCAGCTTTGCACTATAGGTTGAAATTTTTGCCCACTCTTCTTTGCAAACTAGCTGTGAGATTGGATAGAGAGCGTTTGTGAACAACAATTTTTAAGCCTTGCCACAAATTCTCAATGAGATTTATGTCTGGACTTTAACTGGGCTATATAAACACACGAGTATGTTTTTATTTAAACCATCTTATTGTAGCTCTGGAAGTATGTTTAGAGTCGTTGTCCTCCGGGAAGGTGAACCTTCATCTCTGTTTCAAGTTTTTCCAGCCTCTAACAGGTTTTTCCTACAAGATTGTCTTGTATTTAGCTCCATCCATCTTCTAATCAACTCTGACGAGCGTCCCTGTTAAAGAAAAGCATCCCCACAGCATGATGATTCCACCACCATGTTTGACGGTGGGGATGGTGTTTTCAGGGTGATCTGCAGTGTTAGTTTTCCTCCACACTTAGTGTTTTTCATTTAGCAAAAAATTTAAATTATTGGTCTCATCTGACCAGAGCACATTCTTCCACATTCTATGTGGGTGACACAGCTAGCATGGATAAAGGTGGATGAAAGTGCTCTGGTCACATATTTGCATGTAGAGTTTCTACGGCAGCTGTCACTTCTGCATGATGTTGTCTATACAGGTGTCTGGCCCACACTTGCACAGCCAACAGGATCGTGCACCTGTATTGAAAAATAGATGTTGTTATCTGCTGGCCATCCAAGATTCCAAGGTGCAGGCATGTGGGGAAAACAGCAGCACCTGCAACTTCCTAGTGCAGAAGTTAGAGGCACCAGAAAAATACTTTAACCCACTGTAGACTATCAGAAAACACTATTACACATATATAGGTAGCAACACATTTGGAAACCGCCCTGCATCTGCCTTTGTCAGAAACACCTGAATTTGGGGATCTAAGATGGTTATTAACAGTGTTATTCTCTACTTCATTCATGATCTTATATTGTATAGCAAACAATATACAATCTGGGCTCGTAATGTTATAGGTTCTTACCTTTCCAAAACTCCCCCGGCCAAGCACTTGATGAAAATCTAGTCTCTTGATGTTGTCAGAGATTGTGCTGCCGGGGAGAGATGGCCGCACACCACTGTCTCCTAAAATGGCAAACAGAAATAAGACGAGAAATTAGAAAAAGAATTTACTGTCCATGTATAAAGTGTTGGTTATTTTGTAACCTTAGCAGAGAATTCAGTTTTGGTCAGCATTGGAGTATTCATCTTTGTAAACATATTGCTTTATGCTGTTAATTGAAAAACAGACTATAATTTACTATTCAGTTTAGCACAAAGGGTTAATTATGTTATTACAAAATGGAGAATCAGTATCATTTATGTGCGGAATAATACTGGTAGCACAGTGATTGTCCTATATTAAGTGTACTGCCTTAGAAAACAATTACAGCTCAACGCTAATATTGTCCTGCAACAGTGTTAAAGGGCCCCTTCCCCTGGGACTGAGAAGTGGGTATACGTTTCGCATGTATAGGCACTCTACCTGAAGCCCTCCATTAGCTCCCCGATGCCTCCTCTGCTGGGATAGGCGTTCCTTTCCTCCTGCTTCCAAGATGACGGTCATAGCAGCATGGAGTACACTGGTAAATCTAAACCTCACCTCTCCTGCCTTTCCTTTCCCATCCCACAGCACAGAAAAGACAGGGAAGATGTGGTTTAGACTTACCAAACTGGTGGCCATCTTGGAGGTAGTAGGAACAGAACACAGATCTAAGCAATGGAGGTAGCGGGAGGCAAAAGAAGGGCGTCAGGAAGGATGACTGTATATTTACAAAGTGTAGTAACTTTTCAGTCTCAGGGTATAAGGTTGCTTTAATATACATTTTTTCCTATACTCAGTCACTAAGTTGCAAAGAGGGGAATTTATTAAATATACATAAAAAAACAAATACATTTTAATCAGATTGATTCTTCCTTGTTCCTCCATATTTTTGCCATTCTGCTAAAACGACTCAACACCGGTATGACATTCACTTCTATATAGTCCACCATCTTATGTGATATATTTAATGCCAAATATTTCAAACTGTTGCCCTCTTGGATAATAAGTATATCACCATCTGTAATTTGGAAATTCTAGTCCAATAATGATATCTGACTTATTCCAATTAATCTTCAATCCAGAAAAAATACCAAATCCATTCACCAATGTAATATCTGTCCTTAGATCTTCCTTTACATTTATTAAAATAATAACAAATCACCTGTGTACATCGCTAATATTTCCTCCTGAGTCCAAAACTGAGAACCCCTTATTCCTTTACAACCTTAGGCTGTGTGCCCACAATGCGTTTTTAATGCGTTTCCGCAGCGTTTTTATAGCTGCTGAAACGCATTAAAAACGCATGGTAGAAGGGCAGCAATGTTCCCCAATGATAATCCGCATGTGCTGTGCACATGCTGCGAAAATTTCCGCTGCGGAAAAAAACGCAGCGCTACCAATTATTTTGCAGAAGTGCTGCGTCTTCGCCGCCATTGACTTGCTTTAGATCACATGGATTACGCATCACTGTATATGTAGATGCGTAATCCACGCGTTCCAATGTGCAGATGGTACCCGGGTGTAGATGAGAGGAGAGTCTCCTCCACACCCAGGTACCATTAAAAAATCTGTAAAAAAAGAATAAAATAAAAAATAACTGTCTACTTACCTTCTGTCGGCCCGCGCTGCGCTCCTACTTGCTTCCCGGCACTTTGCAATGAATTGAAGGACCTGCGCTGACGTCAGAGTCATGTGACGGGTCACGCGATGCTGACGTCGGCAGGTCTTTCAATTCACTGTTGCCGGCAAGGGAGAACGGAGTGTAAAGCAGGACACCGGGGGCCATCGGAGGGTAAGTATACATTTATTTTTTTATTTTTACCACTCTCTCGGGTCACACTATATAAATCCATGCAATTTGCATGAATTTATATAGTGTGACCTAGTTGTCACAAGCACTTTCCAAGTGATGCTAATCGCTTGGAAAGCGCTTGTCAATCCGCATGCGGAAATGTCAGTGAATAAAGCTCCATTTCCGCATGTCCCTGGCAGGAAAACGCATGTACAATCCGCATGTACAATCCGCATGTACAATCCGCATGTACAATCCACATGTACAATCCGCATGCGTTTTTTTCTGCCAGGGAGATGCAGAAACGCTCAGGAAAAAATCCTGAGCATTTCTGCATCGTGGGCACATAGCCTTATATATGGTCAATAAGTAGGGCAAAGAGCAGCTTGGATTAGGAAATCCATGTCTTGTGCCCATAAAAAGGACAAAAAGCTGGGACATAACCCCATGCACCTACTACTTTAGGAGGGCACCATCTAATAACTGGGATCTACCTGCCACATGTCATACAACATCATACGAATTTCAAAAAGAAAAGAAGACATGCACCTAAGCGGTGATCACCTGAAGAAATAATCACGGAATATTTGAATATAAATTACATCAATTTATTACAGTATCTCCTGACACATATATAAGAATACGCACAAAAAAAAATATTTTAAAACACCATTAAAAATAGTGGAGGAATCCACTGCTTGAGGAACCCACTACTTTAGAGACCTTCCCATATTATAATGACAGAAAATACAATAAAGTGCAGTCAAATAGATGAACTCTAACAGGCTGTATAGAATATCTATGATGGTCAATATTGCACAAGCCCAAAGTATTCTATATAAATAGAGAATACACAAAAAACAATATGTATATAAAGTGCAACAACAGGTATCTGTGTGAAAATCAATATGGTGTCCCTGTATACAGGGTAATAGGTCTATAGAACAGTATAATTGTAAACTGGCGATTGCCAATAGACCCTTTCACCTCACACTGGAGATGACTACTCCATAACCACTCCATCACATACACTCAATTGTGGCCACCCGTGCTGCCCCAGCAAAAAATAATAGTAGAGCCAATTAAACAATATGATCATAGAAAGCAAATACTCAATCAAATCAGCCTGTAAATGGGAAGGTGCAAATGGGACCTCAGTGCCCAGTGCGTGTCGCCACACACGGTGGCTTCATCAGGGGCATTTAAAGTACATATCCTCGTGTCCCGGTATATATGTAGCCTAGAATCAAAATAATTACCGAGAAAATGTTTAATTTACCTGGAGAGTGCAGTTTATGAAGTCCGAATAAACCCACCTTGGACATTTTTAAAGAAACTGACTCCTGTGACTATCTTAAAAGTGGCTGAGTGAGTACCAACCCAGTTACAATTAGTGGAGAATGTGGGCAAGATTCCAGGAAAACGTGTACCTGCCACAGAGATCGATGGATGTCCTGGGTAAAGGCCGCCAGCCAGCCAGAGATGTCCGGCACCATGAAAGAGCCACTCAAACACCTGCTGCAAAGCCAACAACAGCAGCACCGGCAGCACTTGCAGAGCCAGCAGAGCCTGCAACAGCAGCACCGGGAGCAGCAACAGATGCAGCAAGAGACTAATAAACTTCTGATGCAGCAGATTCAGCAGCAACAACGGCAGATGGAACTTCTAGCGGGGAAAGTTCGCAGCAGAGAGGCCGTCCCTCCCTCAACCCCAGGTAATGATTCACACGTCAGGAAGACGGTAAGAAGAGCATTGCAAAAGATTACTCCGGGTGATAAAGTCGAGGTCCTAACGTTCTTTGGGAGGGTGGCGGAGCGGGAGAGATTGCCTCCAGAGCAGTGGGCGGAGGTGCTGGTGCCATATTTAATGGGCCAGCCTCAGAAAGCCCATTATGACTTGTTTGGCCCTGCAGGACGCAAAGGAGTGCGCCAAATTAAAAACAGAAATTTTGGCGTGCTTGGGAGTGACTCTGACTGTTAGGGTGCAACGGGTGCACCACTGGGCCTATTGCAGTGACAAACCTCCCAGGTCCCAAATGTTCGACCTCCTACACTTGGTTCAAAGTGGTTGTAACCTCAATCTTCCTCCCCAGTACAGATGGTGGAAAAGGTCATCATGGACAGGTTCATCCACTCCCTTCCAAAGTCGGTGCAAGCCTGGGTTGCCCAGGGAGATCCCCGTAAAAGCTGCTGAGTGAGTATCAACCCCCTTAAAGGAGTTTATACAAAATTTCTCCATTGCCAAAAACCATATCAATAGGGAATCAGGATTGCTAAGTCTTAGAGTAACATGAATCCTGATAATCCTTGGGATTAATAAGCCTCTTCCCCAAAAAATTCTTCCAGAGGATTGGAAAAGATGTTGTATCACTAGACTTTGACGCACGTCTACATGATTTTCTATTACAGGTAAAGTCAATTACAGTATTAAAATCTCCTACAATCAAAATCGGATATTGCAAGTTTTCACTTTCTTCATAGTGAAGCTCAGATTTATATGGGAGAGGAATACAGGTGTTTGCAATTTCTAACCTTATGTTGTTAATTTTACATTTCAACAGTTTATATATATATATATATATATATTTATATATATATATATCTTACTTCTACCCTGTGTAATACATACTTATATTTACACCCCTTTGAACAAGGATAAAGACCCTCGTGAGTAGATATTATGTACAGCATGATATACATGTACTTGACAACCCACTTTTAGCTACTTTCTTGAATCACTATCTGAATGTGTCTTTTGAAGACATGTCAGAGACATCAGATCTCTTCTCATCCAAGCAAAGAAATACCATTTCAACTTATCTTAAACCCTTCTAACATTAAATTAGATAACTTTCACCATATTAAAATAATAATTAAGTTAAAATATCCCTCCTCTTCTGATACCTCCCCCACTCCACCTTCCACTTCACCCCTTCAAACCATCTCCCACTCTTAGCTCCCCAACTACACGTTAGGCCGGGTCACACAAGTGTTGATTCTCTCATGTGAGAGAATTGGATCATTTATGCTAATGACACTAGGCTCAAGCTCTGACCAGAGTTTGAGCCGAGTGTCAGTTTACTGGGATCCGTTTCTCTTGTTTGAGACAATCATATTACAGGTGCGGAGAAGATGGAGAACTTCGTTTCTCCAACTTTTCCATCGTCTGTGTCTGCATAAATCAAACTGCACTGGGATGAAATCCAAGTCTGGGCCAAGGTTTTACACGCACCCATAGACTTGTATGGGTGCATGTGATCCGATTTGCTGAGCCACTCTCAGCGTGCTGCAATTGTTTTCCCATGCCGAATCGTCATGAGCAAAAACATTTCAGATCTGCACTGCCCCATAGTATAATATTGGGCTGAGTGCTGTCTGATAAAACATCAGAGAGCACTCTACTATGTCATACAGCAGTGTGAACGAGTTCTTAGAGAACTCCTCAACCAGACATCCACCCACCCTCCAACTAACCTGCCTTAAATAAATGAATCTTCCATAATCAATTGTAAGGGAGAATATCTCTCTATTTACATCTCAAAAACCCTTAGATTAGCCACTGACACAGAATTTAAGAAAACAAATAGTAAGATATTGTATGGTAATTCAATAGTGTATTAAATAATGTTTAAGTGCATTTATAAAATGACCCTAAAAATTCTTTATTAGATGTAGATATTTGAGTCTTAAAAGAAGTAGTAATAAGATCTTATTAATACGTATTTTGTCTCAAACTCTGTTTGCAGTTATGAGGAAATGGAAGGTAAAAGAACAACCTGAATTAAATTAATTGATAAGCGAAAAAAGAGAAAGTGGTCTACGATAATAAAAATCAGACAACTGTTTATGAGCATATCTGGGAAGAATGGACAGGTGTAGAGCAATGCTAGTTATGGGGTGAAGGGTTTTCCTTGTATCCTCCCCTTCAGTTTGGGGGTGCAGGTGGGGTTTGTTTTGATTCAAGGGAGGAGGGATGATGGAATAATATGGAAGGGTTAATATTTGTTCCATTTTGTTTTTCTTAAACAGATGATTGAAGCGTATGGATATTTATTGTATATGAGAGAATATAAATAAATGTTATATGTGAAGTACTATAACTGCATTAAAATAAATGAGATTATTGCAACATATTACTATTTAATAAACTATTTGTAATCTTTAAGAAAAAAAAATAGCAAGGAGGGGAATTTTATATGCATTTGTTGGAAATGTGTTTTTTGAGTATAAATGGTGCAAGATAAAAGATCTTCACCCTGAGGTTTCTGCCCCCATAATCAGTGCAGGAGAGCAAATGCTATGCAAAACCATGAATCTGCAACAACAGTAGTGGATTTTCTGTTTCCCATTTTGCTACAATGAATAATAATGGTACATACCCTCAAAATGGTACTTACCACACTAAAGAAATAGAGGCTACATACACATGCATCTCACTAAATTAGAATATTATCAAAAAGTTTATTTATTTCAGTTATTCAATACAAAAAGTGAAACTCACATATTATATAGAGTCATTACAAGCAGAGTGATCTATTTCAAGTGTTTATTTCTGTTAATGTAGATGATTATGGCTAACAGCCAATGAAAACACAAGCGTCATTATCTCAGTAAATTAGAATACTTTATAACAACAGCTTGAAAATAGTTTTTAAAATCTGAAATGTTGGCCCACTGAAATGTATGTTCAGTAAATGCATTCAATACTTGGTCAGGGCTCCTTTTGCATCAATTACTGCATCAATGCGGCAATGTGGCATGGAGGCGATCAGCCTGTGGCACTGCTGAGGTGTTATGGAAGCCCAGGTTGCTTTGATAGCAGCCTTCAGCTCGTCTGCATTGTTGGGTCTGGTGTCTCTCATCTTCCTCTTGACAATACCCCATAGATTCTCTATGGGGTTAAGGTCAGGCGAGTTTACTGGCCAATCAAGCACAGTGATACTGTTGGTTTTAAACCAGGTATTGGTACTTTTGGCAGTGTGGACAGGTGCCAAGTCCTGCTGGAGAATGAAATTTCCATCTCCAAAAAGCTTGTTAGCAGAGGGAAGCATGAAGTGCTCTAAAATTTCCTGGTAGACGGCTGCGCTGACTTTGGCCTGGAAAAAACACAATGGACCTACACCAGCAGATGACATGACTCCCCAAACCATCACTGATTGTGGAAACTTCACACTAGACCTCAAGCAGCTTGGATTGTGGCCTCTCCACTCTTCCTCCAGACTCTGGGACCTTGATTTCCAAATGAAAATTGGAACTCTGGGACCTTGTGGGGTGTGTCAATGACTGCCTTCTGGACATCTGTCAAGTCAGAAGTCTTCCCCATGATTGTGGAGCCTACTGAAACAGACTAAGGGACTTTTTAAATGCTTAGGAAGCCTTTGGAGGTGTTTTTTGTTAATTATTCTAATTTACTGAGACAATGACTTTTGTGTTTTCATTGGCTGTAAGCCATAATCGTCAACATTAACAGAAATAAACACTTGAAATAGAAAGGGTGCTTCTACTCAATACTGAGCCAAGGGTCTGAATTCTTATGACCATGTGATATTTCAGGGTTTTTTTTTAATAAATTTGCAAAAATTTCTACATTTCTGTTTTTTTCAGTCAAGATGGGATGCAGAGTGTACGTTAATGAGAAAAAAAATGAACTTTTTAGAATTTACCAAATGGCTGCAATGAAACAAAGAGTGAAAAATTTAAAGGGGTCTGAATACTTTCTGTACCCACTGTATGCCCACATACTGTCCCTCTCCAAAATATTCCCCTGTACATTGCCCGATTGAATGAAGGAACCCCCACCACAATTGTGCCCCCTTTGACAATTGTCACCCTCATTATGTGCCCTCACTGTAACATTAGCCCCTTCCTTCCTCATCCACAATGATATAATTAATTTAATCTTTGGCTCCTTGACTTACTATTGGCTGCGCCATCTCTTCTCCTCTGAGGTGTTTGGGTGCCGACAATAGTGTGATGACGTCAGCAGCGTGCCGAGCAGCAGCATGTCGAGGCTGGGACTGACGAGCGCTGTTTTACCCTAGTCCCGATGACAGTGTTCAAATATGTTTGCGTCTGAAACATTTGAATATAAGAAGATGGGAGCTCCATATCCTGGACGGCTCCATGGGCTGCAGCAAAACTTTGGTGGGCTGCATGCGGTACATGAGCTGTTTGTTGTGCAGGTCTGTTCTAAAACAACACTACATTGTATAACACCTGCACCAGATTGTGCAGTTACCTCAGCCGGGAGCCTACCGGCAGTCACAGTCGGACTCCCTATAGAGAAGGTAGAGAGGATTTATTACCATCTCTGGCTTTTCAATTACTGTGATAGATGTTAGAAATGCATTGGGGAAATATTGGCCCATTTTGAAGCAAGACCTAGTCCTTTCCAAATGTACTACACCAGTCCCTTCCACCACCTATAGAAGGGCGATGAACCTGAGGGACTTGCTGGTACATAGTTACCATAAAGATCCGGGACCAGAGAAAGCCTTCAGCTCAAAAGGCCCCAGATGGGGCTTCTATCCATGCAAGAACTGTGCGGCCTGTGTAAATCTGGTGCGGTGTACATCCTTCCCATCAAGTGATGGTCATAAGGAGTTTCAAATCACACAGCATACATCTTGCAATACAGAAGGCGTAATCAACCACGCCTTGTGTCCATGTGGCCTCATCTATGTGGGTCTTACTTTTCGCCAACTGAGAGTGCGTGTGAGGGAGCACGTGCAAGATATTAAGAATGCATCAGAATCTCTTGCCGATACTGTATTGAAGCCTATCCCAAGGCATTTCAAGTTAAAACATGGGTGTGATGCTAGCCTCCTCCAAATTCGGGGTATTGACAGGATATTAATTGACTGGGGGGGGGGGGATTGGAGAAAGACCGTTGGTGGATTATGAAAATTGATTGCATATGCCCCAAAGGCCTCAACGAGGTCCTCAGTTTTGTCCCTTTCTTGTAATGTGCTATTGTGTTTAGGTTTTACTTATGTTTTATGCTGTTTATAACTTCTCACTTTTTTATTTACATGCAGGGTATCCAGTATTTTTGTACACTCTACTGTGAGACAGATGCTGGACCACCACTCACTTGGAGGATCTTCTTCTCCCTTCCCTCCCTCCCTTTTTCTGCCCCCCTCGGGGACCGGGTGCCTGATCGTCCTTGCGGGCCAGCGCTCCACGCGTCTCCCTTTTTATGGATATGTACTCACCTTTCAGCAGCATCCCGCCCTGCTGCTCTCTCTTTTTCGGACCTGTCTATTTCCTGTGCGGTGTGCCACTAATTGATTCCATCCGCTATAAGCATTTTTTATAAAATATTTTACTCACTATTGTTATTCATCGGCTTTTACTCTTTGTTTATTGTTGCTTTAAATCTGTGATTTTGGATGCACAAAAAAGGGCACTTTAAGATGCACTTCCTGTGTCACACTGACACGTCAGTATTCCTATCACTTGTATATTTTTTATTTTATTTTTTCGATTCCTCTTGCCCATTGTGGCTTATAATTTTCTGATTTTTTTATTGTACATTTTCCATTATACTGATGTCAGTAGCTATGTTACTATATAACACATGTCTATGCTCACTCGTATGTGAAGGGCACACATACATTTGTATTGTGACATTAACTATCTCTTCATACTATTGTTATTTATTATATTTATTTTACCTGTGATTGGTCTCACTTGTAGTGATGGGCGAGCGTGGTTTGTTAACCCTTTCGGCGAGCATGCTCGGGTGCTCGCCCAGTATCTTCAGCGTGCTGAGGTGTTATGTTTGAGTTATTGTGTGTGCATGATTTGCGACTGACAGCTTTAATACATGTGAGGAAAGCCTAACAAACAGGCATTCCTCACATGTGTTAAAGCTGTCAAACAGTCGCAAATCATGCACACACAGTGACTCAAACATGATATTCAAGTACACTGAAGATGCTCGGAAAACACCCGAGCATGCTCATAAATCTCGAGTAACGAACGTGCTCGCTCATCACTACTCACTAGTGTAACACTTTCACGTAACATATGTGGTTTTTCACGTTGCTGTGATTCTGGTTGCCATTGGATGCATCCGACATCTGCACCACATGGGCTTGGTCACGAAATAATAATAAAAAATATTCACACAATTCGTGCACTCTCTGTTTATTATTGTTTCCATGTTTTCATTCACTTGTCACATCTTCATTTTTTCTTCCTTTTCCCTTTCCCTTCCCTCCCCTCTTTTTTACCACCATTAGTTTTGCACATTTATGCACAATTTATAACTTTGTTCTGTTGATACTCATGGTATTCCCATATTCTCTGTACCATATTGAGTACATATTATATTATATTGTCTCATGACTCTCTCTATATATACTCCTTTATATTTAATAATGATACTTTGGGTATTACTTGGTGGACATTATACTTTATACACATATGTTGTATATAATTCTCACAATATGATGTCTATATTTTCCTGATTGTGTGTTTTCATATATTATTTTCCCTCTTTTATCTACATCTTTGTATCTTTGTGTATTTTTATATATATATATATATATATATATATATATATATATATATATATATATATAGTGGTCCAAAAGTAGGTGGACAGAAAATAATAACATTTATTTTGATTTATATATAAAATTATATTTACTAACACAAGCATAACATTGACAATTACATTTTATCCTGAACAATAACACAAAAGCCCTTAAATGTTATCAACGCAGGGGCTCAAACTGTTTTCCATTACAATTTGCACAGCTTTGAAGTCGCCTCTTGCGCTTCAACAAACTTTTTTGCACAAGTCTCTTTGGGTATTAATTTCTTGAAGTGCATCTCTTATGTCATTTTTCAAGTCACTGACACTTTTTGGTTTTCGACTATAAATTTTGTCCTTGAGTACTCCCCAAAAGAAAAAATCCATTGGGGTCAAGTCTGGTGAACGTACCGGCCAATCAAGTGGGCCTCTTCAGCCAATCCATTTATTAGGAAATGTTTCATCAGGATACTCGCGGATTACTCTTGAATAATGTGGAGGGGCCCCAACTTGTTGAAAATAGACTTTTTTTTTCAAAGAGTCTGTGAGGAATGAAAAGTGGAATCTGATAGGTTGCTAAGGGCAACTGAGCCAGTTTTACTTTACACCATGTTTGATAAATCTCCCCCTTCATAACCTTATTACACTTTCTGTCCACCTACTTTCGGACCACCCTGTATATATATATATATATATTTATATATATATGTATATATATATATATATATAATATAACCGGGGATGCATCCCTCTGTCTGAAGCCTCGATAGACTGCGCATGCGCGACGCACAGTCTGGCTTCAGACAGAATCATGCATCCAGCCGTTACAGGTAAGAGGAGGTGTATGGCGCCGGAGATCGCGGTATGCGTAGACACTGAACGCATACCGCGTTCTCCGGCGCCATACTTGCATACTTACCTGACCGGGAGGAGCGTTGCCACGGCACCTCTCTTCTGGCCGGAGACCGGGGGCAGGAGTGAGGCGTCGGATCGGCGCGTGCACATAGCGCTATCCTTTGCCATTTTACTGAAGACACATTTACAGTGTGTCTTCAGCAAAATGGCGCCGGACAGCGCAGTGCCCCGGCGCTGCTCTCCTCCCCCGGCCTCCGGCAGAAGAGGACGCAGCAGCGCTGGAGCACAGAGAACAAAGGTGAGTATAACTCTTTATTTTTTTTTGTATGTGTGTACAGTGTGAAATGGATGAGGGGGCCACACATATCAGGATTGTGGGGTGAGGGGACCATGCATATACCAGGATTGTGGGGTGAGGGGTATCACGCATACCGGGATTGGGGATGAGGGGTGCCACGCATACCGGGATTGGGGATGAGGGGTGTCACGCATACCGGGATTGGGGATGAGGGGTGCCACGCATACCGGGATTGGGGATGAGGGTTGCCACGCATACCGGGATTGGGAATGAGGGGTGCCACGCATGCCGGGATTGGGGATGAGGGGTGCCACGCATACCGGGATTCGGATGAGGGGCCATGCATACCAGGATAGGGATGAGGAGTGCCATGCATGCCAGGATAGGATGGTGCGGACAGGATGGGGGCAGCACAAATACCAGGAGGGGGGCAGCACATACCACACATACCAGCATGGGAGACCATATACCAATAAAAATGCTCGCCACCTGGGCATAGAACGGCTTCAATAGCTAGTATATATATATACATAGAAAGTCATGATTAACTTACACCAGGTATGGGCCGGTAATGTTCTCCGCAATTTCTTTCTCTCCCTCTAAGTATGTCTGCATCTCTTGGCATCCTGATGATTGTGCACATTCTGCCAGCCGGCAAGAAGCACCTGGTTGCCATGAATATGTGTCCCTATGACGCGGCACTTCGGGCCCTCCTTACTGACGTGTTAGCGGGAGGCGGGCACCTGCTGCGTTGGACACTGACTCCCTGGCTTCCGGCGCTGGCTTCCGCCACTGGAAGCGCCGCTGTACCCCCGCTACACGTGCCAAAATACTTTGGATATATATACCCCCTGCCTGTCACCCATACACAATCGCCCCCTGGAGAAGCAGGACTTGAAACGCGCGTCAGGGCTGCTTTCATGCCATCTACAGGTTGTAACTAGGCTGTACTCTCATTTTATGTGGGACCATAACTTTCTATATGTGTCACTGTGTATTACTCTCACTAGAAGATATACTTATGTTGTGACATCTGTGTCATAGGCATGATTCTTCTCCTTATTTGGATATTAGCAACTTGTACTGTATAACTAGTTCCTGCTGTGCACTCGTACTTTATATGCTTTACTTGTGATCTGGACTCTGATACATTCTTTTCCAGTTGCTCTATGTCTTATCCCTAATTTAATGTATCATTAACCTTTGTGCATGGGATGCAGTAAGTATGTTAATGAATCAATTGAACGTATTTATTGATTTTTCTCTGCCTCCCTTGGGACGAATCATGCCTTAATAACACTTGTTGATTATTCCTTCTTTATAGACACTTAACTGTATGTATATATATATATATATATATATATATAAAAAGTTATAGATATATATTTTTACATTATGAAATGGTATTCCTACTTATGGAGGGAATTGGATTGTAATGTATTCCCAATTAAACACCTGAGATTGGGAAGGAGGTGGAGACCTGTTGAGGGTTCCTCCTCTGACCTATTAATCTCACTCCATGGATGAACCTAGGAATAGGGAATTCCATGGAAGGGTGTTTGGGTTATGTAATAAATATTATCCCTCAGTTCATTGAGGCTGAGTGCCCACGTAGCGTTTTTCAAGCGTTTATGCTGCGGAATTTCCGCAGCATAAACGCTTGTTAAACGCTAGGTAATTCCGCCCCCCATGGTCCCCAAGGGGATTCCGCATGTTCTATGCACATGCTGCGGATTTTTCCGCAGCGTTTATGCTGCGTACAAAAATCCGCAGCATGTCATTTAATTTTGCGGAAGCGCAGCGGAACTCCCGCCATTGACTTGCATTGAAATGCATAGAAACCGCGGCTGTACATTTGTACAAGCGGATTCTATGCGTCTCTATGTGCGGATGGTACCCAGTTCTGGAGGAGAGGAGACTCTCCTCCAGACCTGGGTACCATTGTACCTGTAAAAAAAGAATAAAATAACAAATAAAGTTATATTCACCTGTCCGGCGTCTTCTCTCTGAATGCCGGCATCGCTTGAGGACCTGCGGTGACGTCACAGTCATGTGACCGCAGGCCCTTCACCGCTCTGTCTCGCGATATGCTGGCAGCCGGGAACCAGCCAGGAAGCAGCGCTGCAGCCACACCGGGGCCTCGGGGGTGAGTATAGCTTTATTTGTTTTAATTTTTACGGTTCACACTATATAAATCCATGCTGTTTGCTGTTTGCATGGATTTATACAGTGTGACCTAGTTGTCAAGCACTTTCCAAGTGATGCTAATCGCCTGGAAAGCGCTTGTCAATCTGCATGCGGAAACGCATGTGAATCCGCATGTGGATCCGCATGTATTCTGCAGGAAAAACGCATGTACAATCTGCATGTACAATCTGCATGCGTTTTTTCTGCCAGGGAGATGCAGAAATGCTGCAGAAATTTTCTGCTTCATTTCTGCATCGTGGGCACATAGCCTTATGGACACAGGAATCACTATTTGAATACTGTCATTGCAATGCAAATATATTGGGAAACTGCTAACAGAATGTTGTCCCTAATAATGAGAAATAGTGCGCTTTTATTATAAATAGGGGATAAGGGAAATCATTAAAGCACATACGTTGTTTACATTTGAAGAAAAGCTTTTGGTGGGGCTTGCCAATTTAAAAGATGGCGATCGTAGCATTAGAAGTGTAATGGGCATGCCCGGTGACGTCACGAAGCGGGCGGACCAGGTTTGCCCCGATCATGTGACGAGATAATGGGGATTTCCTGGGAGACATGCGCAGATGGGATTTTGAGACGCCGAGGACAGCGTGGAGGAAGTAAGAAACGTGGTCATGCATGATTGCTGCAGTGTGAGTCGCAACCTCAAATATATTATGATTTATAATGTACACCTGGCACTGATAAATACTAATCAAAGCACTTATCACTTTATGAGAGTTATGGATACTGTAATTGATGATAATAATATATCTGTCTAAAATTTTATCACTATGTATGTAACTGAATAATATTTTGTGATATGCACTACTGCACTTTTCTTATGTAATCATGGTTTTGTATCAATTAATTATAATTATGGAATCACTGTTTGTAACTATATATATTGCACTATATGCACTTGAACTCTGCTTGAGAAAGATTCTGTGAACCGAAACGTTGCCTTTGGGCTCATTAAAGTCCATTTTTCTATAATATTTTTGGAGTGCTGCCTCTTGATATTCTTTCTTTCTATATATATATATATATATATATATATATATATATATATACTGTATATATATATATATATATATATATATATATACATAAATGTATACACAGGGTGGGCCATTTATATGGATTCACCTAAATTAAATGGGAATGGTTGGTGACATCAACTTCCTGTTTGTGGCACATTAGTATATGGGAGGGGGAAAACGTTTCCAGATGGATGGTGACCATGGTGGCCATTTTGAAGTCGGCCATTTTGAATCTAACTTTATTTTTTTCAATGGGAAGAGGGTCATGTGACACATCAAACTTATTGACAATTTCATAAGAAAAACAATAGTGTGCTTGGTTTTAACGTAACTTTATTCTTTCATGAGTTTTTTACAAGTTTATGACCACTTATAAAATGTGTTCAAAGTGCTGCCCATTGTGTTGGATTGTCAATGCAACCCTCTTCTCCCACTCTTGACACACTGATAGCAACAACGCAGAAGAAATGCTAGCACAGGCTTCCAGTATCCGTTGTTTCAGATGTTGCACATCTCATATCTTCACAGCATAGACAATTGCCTTCAGATGACCCCAAAGATAAAAGTCTAAGGGGGTCAGATCGGGAGACCTTGGTGGCCATTCAACTAGCCCACGACGACCAATCCACTTTCCAGGAAACAGTTCATGTAGGAATGCTCTGATCTGACACCCATAATGTGATCGTGCACCATCTTGTTGGAAAAACTCAGGGAACGTGCCATCTTCAGTGCATAAAGAGGGCAACACATCAACATGTAGCAGTTTCAGATATCCAGTGGCATTGAGGTTTCCATTGATGAAGAATGGCCCCACTATCTTTGTACTCCATATACCACACCATACCATAAAGATGCGAGATGTGCAGCAACTGAAACAATGGATACTGGAAGCCTGTGCTAGCATTTCTTCTGCGTTGTTGCTATCAGTGTGTCAAGAGTGGGAGAAGAGGGTTGCATTGACAATCCAACACAATGGGCAGCACTTTGAACACATTTTATAAGTGATCATAAACTTGTAAAAAACTCATGAAAGAATAAAGTTACGTTAAAACCAAGCACACTATTGTTTTTCTTATGAAGTTCTCAATAAGTTTGATGTTTCACATTACCCTCTTCCCATTGAAAAAAATAAAGTTGGACCCAAAATGGCCGACTTCTAAATGGCCGCTATGGTCACCACCCATCTGGAAAAGTTTTCCCCCTCCCATATACTAATGGGCCACAAACAGGAAGTTGATATCACTTAGGTGTATCCATATAAATGGCCCACCCTATATATATATATATATATATATATATATATATATATATATATATACAGTGCTGGCCAAAAGTATTGGCACCCCTGCAATTCTGTCAGATAATACTCAGTTTCTTCCTGAAAATGATTGCAATCACAAATTCTTTGGTATTATTCTCTTCATTTAATTTGTCTTCAATGAAAAAAACACAAAAAGAATTGTCCTAAAGCCAAATTGTATATAATTCCACACCAAACCTAAAAAAGGGGGTGGACAAAAGTATTGGCACCCTTTGAAAAATCATGTGATGCTTCTCTAATTCGTGTAATTAACAGCACCTGTAACTTACCTGTGGCACCTAACAGGTGTTGGCAATAACTAAATCACACTTGCAGCCAGTTAACATGGATTAAAGTTGACTCAACCTCTGTCCTGTGTCCTTGTGTGTACCACATTGAGCATGGAGAAAAGAAAGAAGACCAAAGAACTGTCTGAGGACTTGAGAAACCAAATTGTGAGGAAGCATGAGCAATCTCAAGGCTACAAGTCCATCTCCAAAGACCTGAATGTTCCTGTGTCTTCCGTGCATAGTGTCATCAAGAAGTTTAAAACCCATGGCACTGTGGCTAACTTCCCTAGATGTGGACGGAAAAGAAAAATTGACGAGAGATTTCAACGCAAGATTGTGCGGATGGTGGATAAAGAACCTCGACTAACATCCAAACAAGTTCAAGCTGCCCTGCAGTCCGAGGGTGCAACAGTGTCAACCCGTACTATCCGTCGACATCTGAATGAAAAAGGACTGTATGGTAGGATACCCAGGAAGACCCCGCTTCTTACCCCGAGACATAAAAAAGCCAGGCTGGAGTTTGCCAAAACTTACCTGAGAAAGCCTAAAACGTTTTGGAAGAATGTTCTCTGGTCAGATGAGACAAAAGTAGAGCTTTTTGGGAAAAACCATCAACATAGAGTGTACAGGAAAAAAAAAGAGGCATTCAAAGAAAAGAACACTGTCCCTACAGTCAAACATGGCGGAGGTTCCCTGATGTTTTGGGGTCGCTTTGCTGCCTCTGGCACTGGACTGCTTGACCGTGTGCATGGCATTATGAAGTCTGAAGACTACCAACAAATTTTGCAGCATAATGTAGGGCCCAGTGTGAGAAAGCTGGGTCTCCCTCAGAGGTCATGGGTCTTCCAGCAGGACAATGACCCAAAACACACTTCCAAAAGCACTATAAAATGGTTTGAGAGAAAACACTGGAGACTTCTATGGTGGCCAGCAATGAGTCCAGACCTGAATCCCATAGAACACCTGTGGAGAGATCTCAAAATGGCAGTTTGGAGAAGACACCCTTCAAATATTAGGGACCTGGAGCAGTTTGCCAAAGAAGAATGGTCTACAATTCCAGCAGAGCATTGTAAGAAACTCATTGATGGTTACCAGAAGCGGTTGTTCGCAGTTATTTTGGCTAAAGGTTGTGCAACCAAGTATTAGGCTGAGGGTGCCAATACTTTTGTCCGGCCCTTTTTTGGAGTTTTGTGTAAAATGATCAATGATTTGATTTTTGCTTCATTCTCTTTTGTGTTTTTCCTTGCAAGCAAATTAAATGAAGAGAATAATACCAAAGAATTTGTGATTGCAATCATTTTCAGGAAGAAACTGAGTATTATCTGACAGAATTGCAGGGGTGCCAATACTTTTGGCCAGCACTGTATATATACATATATATATATATATATATACATATATATACAGTAGATATATTGTCTCTTGCCTTACATTGGTTTATTCCTGTGGTTCCGTGGCACTTTGTTGTCACCTCTTTCCCTTGGATTTTTTATCTCTTTTGATTATGTCTGATTTTACTTACATTTTTGCAATAAAAATGTAACTTTTATTGGATTTGCTCCTGTTTCCATTTTTCTCTTTTTGGGTTATATAGTTATGGAAGAGCATTTATAGGGGCCGACTCTTTTCTTTTTGGATACTCCCTATAGAGAAGGTAGAGAGGATTTATTACCGTCTCTGCCTTTTCAATTACTGTGTACACAGCTCTGAACAAGTGCTGTGTATTCAGTATGGTAAGCGCAGATAGCGCTTCCTGCTCCAGACCCAGAGATCATGTGATGGCCGGGTGTAGAGAAAGAGCAAGAGCTTCTGGGTCCTAGGAGACCCAGTCAACCCTGCTATATAGGCAGTAGGTTGAATGTCCCCTGTAACTAGGATCAATATACCAGCAGATGTGTTTGGGACACAGGTTTATTAACAATTACTATTATATAAGTATGGCAGGTTCTCCTCCTGCACTTGTTAGTTCAGCTTTCCTCACATACTGCACAGCTCTCCAGTCCATACAATGGTCACTGATGGAGGAGCATGTAACCAGACCACTCCATCAGCCTTGTCCTATTGAGAACCTCCCATGAGAAAGATGCTTTTATAGTGAAGTAGACTGACGGACAGGTCTGGTCACTGCTCCTCCACCAGCAGCCATATTATAGACTAGAGAGCTGGGCAGTCTGTAAGGAAAGCTGCAGTAACAAGAGCAGGAGGAGAATCTGACATACCTACAGTATATCATAGTAAATGCCACAAAATCATGTCCCCAACACATCTGTTAAAGTAAAGATAAAATGGTCAACCTCATTAACTAATTCTGCAGCCAGCAATAGACAGCGCAACACAAAGACTATAGGAGGCAAACGACTCAATTTTATTTTAATGAAACCATATTGCAATTTTTTTTATCCATTCAAGCAAGAAAAAAATCAAATGTTTCAAAAGTTAAGACAACACCTGTGTAAAATCATTGAAATAAAGAGCAAAAAAAACAGGAAAAAATAAATAAAAAAACAATGACTATCCAAATTGCATTTACAAGCCCCATCCCTAACAAAAAAACATGTAACTAATATATAAAAATAACACAAGCACAGAAATCCTTTATTTACTACAGATATTACCAGAAAAAAAATAAAATAATATTAAAATATTGTAAAATTTAGACTCGATGTTTCACAAAAAAATATTTAAATATCCAAACATTACAATTTTTTACAGTTTTTTAAACCATATGTATGAAAATAAGAAAAAAATGTGCCTTGGCAAGAATGGGGAAAAATGGCCTGATCATGTAGGGGTTTAACAAAGTACTGAATATATACATATATATAAATGGACTGGGGAACAGTTCTACAACCCTCCAGCTTCAGATCTTGCTCATGTATCACATCCTCCACCTGTCAGATTTAAAAGATGTGTAACTTGTGTAAAGTGACAACATTGCCCTGATCTGTAAGTGTGGGCATGAGAAGCTACATGTCATGGTGCTCCCTGTGGTAAGCTGATGTATAGTATTACCTGTGCCCTTGGTGGTCTTCTGCCCTTCTTCTTCTTTCTTGATTGAAGAGCTTTCATGTGATGAGCCAAAGATTTGTCTTCTCCTCTTGGCTCCACTTCTTCTAGCTAGGACCTCCTGATGACATTCCTGTTCTTCTTTCTGGCCTTGGTGATCAATCTTCTGAGAGACGATCTCCAACTCTGAGCCATTTCTCTTCTCTCCTCTCCTATGGCTCTTCTTGATGGACGGCTTCTCATCATCCGATGAGTCCAAAACATTTCTTCTCCTTTTCTTCCCTCTCATCCTAAAGTCCTCCTCTTTAATCTCCATAATGTCGCTTTGCTGAAGGCAGCTCCTCCTCATCCGCATGCAAGCCAACCGCAACTCTCCAACTGCCAACCGGCAACATTCCAATGTGCTCACTGGTCATGTGATAGGAATTGACCATAAGCAGTCATATATATGAGTTATCAGATATTGGTGTTTTTCTATTTTATTCTCATCATATCACATAGTATTAGGCCAAGCTCACAGATAGAGGTTTATTTTAGCTTTTCTGCTGCCTTTTTTCCTATAGAAAGACTCAAATATCCAGATCTTTTTCACATTTTCAGGTTAAGACTTGAATATACTTTGCAGCAATCTCGATAGTAATATTTACACGTAATGACAACTATAGGTTTCTAAAGAATAATTTCTAGTTACTATAATGGCTTCTTAGAAAACCCACATGTGTGAGTTTGCTGTTTTGCAGAACGCTCTTTGCCACCATTTTCCTTCTGACGCTGTTTTGCAGCATTTAGGGGATGTGCACACGGTTATTATTTGTAGAGGAAAAGAAATACTAGAGTGTTGGCGGGTAAAATGCTGCCTAAAATATGTGCAAAAACGCTTCAAGAATTGACATGCAGAAGATATGAAACTTCTTCAAATCTGCAAGGAAAAAATAAGCAGAATGTACATGAGATTCCATAAATCTCATTGACTTTGCTAGTACATTAAAACACTGCGTTTTTTCATGCAAAGAACGTGCGGAAATAACTTTTGAAAATACGGCAAAAATGCAACATGTGAACATGCCCTTGGCTTCTAGTCCATCAAAAATAGTGTAAGTCTGAACTTGAGATGCCGCTGTGGATACTCATTCTGGTGTTAATACTATAGGAAATGACAAGGCAATGATCGCGCTTTTTATTAGTGTAAATAGGGAAATACAGCCCTCCTAGACCGGACACAAGGATTTTATTTGCCAATAGTAATAATATTGGTGGGTTATATTTTTTACACTATACTACATACTTTTTTCACATATAACTATTTTCCTGTGATAAATTGTATTATCAATATATGGACTGGAGTTATTTGTAATTTAATTCCATATTTGGTGCACACAGATTGTTCTTTCTGCTGAATTCTAGATTAGTCATTGCTAGTGTCTCGGCATATTAGCATGTTTTTGTAATTTTTTGCTAAACCCTAATGAGGATTATTTGCTTATACTTGATATTCGCTTCTCAATAGTATTCGCTTATTCACTATATTCTAGATTATACATTTTGTCTTAGATGTATATTGGAAGTTCTTCATATTTTTTTCTTATGTCACATTATTATTTTTCACAGTGAATGTTTGATAAAGATCATGTTGACGCTTTTGTATTATACATTTTACTTTGACTTAAAAATAATACTTAGTACAATTTTAATGGAAACAATTTGCTTCAATAACACAGACCCTTATTAAATGACCCAGCATGCCACTTCTGGCCTGAGCTTTCAATGTAGAATTACATATTTGCTGTGTAACTAAATAGCTGTAATGCATAGAATAATTGGGCTTACTACAGAAGGGATAGATGCTCTTCTAGTGAAGCTTCATGATGTCCATTGCTCCAGAGTAGACGACCTTCTCTATGAACACTAAATGCCTGTAAGGCACAGTGTGATTATGGGGTGGGAATGCTTTAGGACATTTCTTTAGGATACAATGACATTGGTGGCAGACTGGTATCTGGTGTCACCACTAAAGGACGGCAGAAGTAATTCAGGCACATACTGGTGACAGTTTAGGATAATGTTACTGAAAAGAGGCAACAAGCTTACTGGTCACAGAGTCTCCGAGACGCCAACATGCTTCATAACTACAAATACTCTTAAATAGGGGAACAGCTTCACCACAGATAGATGACTGGCAAAAACATTTACGCTGGGCTTCCACTTTCCAAACTTTACACCACCTGCTGGAAGGCTCCTCCGCAGTATCTCAAGCTGTCTCGGTGTCCGTCCTCTTACAGAACAGCACTCACACGTTCAAGCAGTTATATGACCAGGTTTCACAAAGCAAACTGTAAAAATACTATTAATCAGATCTCGGACCAGATGGGGCTGATGTACGTACTCTGAAAATTCACATCAGGATGGCTGTGCAATCCTGATGTTAAGAGGAGCGTTTTATCCTTATTTTAATGTGATAAAGGAAAAGTTTCACAAAGGATTATACAGCCATCCTTATGCATATGCTGACAAGTACACCAGCCTCATCTGGGCTAACAGATTTGCATAATAATATATAATACTATAAGCAGTATGTATTGTAAAATCAGTGCTTGGATGTGGCATGAGGCATTGGAGGAGCTCAAGGACCCTGAAGGTGGCTGAATCCTGGTATCTAGACAGCTTCTCAGCAGCACTCACAAGCTCCATGGGAAACAAGTTGTAAGCGCTGTCCTCCTTGTTTGGGAGAACAGTCAACTCTGACAGACAGAATGGTGGCTGACCTAGGCAACAAGCAAATTCTAGAATTCAAAATACCTCCTCTCATGAGAAATGAAGAGAATTTTTAAAAAGGGGTTATTTGCAAAGTTCCCTATTTTTACAAGCACTTTGCAATTTTACCCAATTAAGAAATTGCGTATAGCCTTTTAATAATGTAATTAATCTGACTGATGTAAAAAACTATCCTTTTATAGACAGCACATTAAATATAAAATACAGGTGGATACAATTCTGTTACCATATACTGTGAATATAACTAGTGCCATGAACTGCCCATATGGGTAATGCCATTCAACTGTGCCATATAGTTGCCATATGTACAATATAGGAGCTATAAGAAATGTGCACTTTGAACTTCTGAATTCCAGCACCATGCGGAGCCTACACATGTATCGGTATAATGTGCCATAATGACTATTGTCATACCTGGGTTTATAATATTGGTGGTGAATATATTCTTATGGGCTCTGTATGACATTACTGACATGGGCAGCATTTGCCACTAATGATGGAGCACTGCATGACACTTTATGTTGGCGTTTTGTCCTATTATCTTGGGATAATCTTATTTTTCTGTTCACTGTATATTACTAATATTCTGGATACTATACTTTTGGAATCATCTTCTAGTTGTAGCTCTGAAACTTGGGATAAAAGTGACTCTGTAAATGTCAGATTGACATTTTCTAGAATTGAAGAGCATTGTGGTAAGTATGAGAATGTACCAGGCAATAGATGTGTGTAATGCAATGCACATACCGCAGCCTCATGCTGAACCCCTCACCGCAGATTCATGAGTGTGAATGGCCCAAAGGCCAGACCGAAATCCCATTGAGGATCTGTGGCAAGACTTGAAATTGCTGTTCACAGACGTCTCCATCCAATCTCACTGAGATAGAGCATTTACAAAGAAGAATGGGAGAAAATGTCACCTCTAGATGCAAAGCTGGTAGAGACATACCTGAAAAGACTTGCAGCAGTAATTGCAGCGAAAGGTGGTCCTACAGACTATTTACTCCGGAGGGATAAATACAAATGCAAGTCACAGTTATCAGATTTATATTTTCTCAATATATAGAAAACCTTGTAGAATTTACTTTACACTTCACACATACAGTGGTGTGAAAAAGTGTTTGCCCCCTTCCTGATTTCTTATTCTTTTGCATCTTTGTCACACTTAAATGTTTCAGGTTAGTAATGGGGGTGTCTTATAGACGCCCATCATTACTAACCTGGGCTTCATGGCAGCTGGCGCTGACATGAAAACCAACCCTATTACCCCCTGCCACCGCACCAGGGCAGCGTGGAAGAGCGAGGCTAAGTGCCAGAATTGGCGCATCCTATGGATGCGCCATTTCTGGGGTGGCTGACGGCTGGTGTTTCTAGCCTGGGAGGGGGCCAATATTCATGGCACCCTTCCTGGGCTATTAGTATCAGCCCCCAGCTGTCTGTCCAGCCTTTGCTAGCTATTAAAATAGGGGGGACCCCACGTCATTTTTTTGGGTGGGTCTCCCATTTTAATAGTTAGTAAAGGCTAGGTATTCAGCTGGGGGCTGATATTAGTAGCCGGGGAAGCTCCATGGGTATTACCCCCTTCCCAGGCTTCAAACATCTGCCCCAGCTGTCTGCTTAACCTCCGATAGAGACTAAAATTATGGGGGATCCCACGTCAATTTTTTTTTAATAAATCCTTTATTTTAACACTAAATGACACTTGAGGGGTTAATAAAGATGCAGTCCCTAAATTAATATTTATTTTTTAATTAATTTTTCCCAAAAATTTGGACGTGGGCTTTGCCATATTTTTGTATGCGAGCCAGGTACAGAATCCAGGAACCGGCTGCCCCCAACTCCCAGCTGCCTATTTTTACCTGGCCGGACACAATATAGGGAAGCCCTTTTTTTTTTATTATTTCATGAATTTCATGAAATAAGTTTAAAAAAGAAAAATACGTGGGGCTTCGCCCTATTTTTGTGTCCAGCCAGGTACAAATAGGCAATTTTTTTTTAATTATTTCAGGAAATTCATGAAATAATTAAAAAAAAATTGATGTGGGGTTTCGCACTATATTTGTGTCCAGCCAGGTACAGCAGACAGGAACGGGCTGACCCCAACCACCAGCTGCCTATTTGTACCTGGCCGGACACAACAATATAGGGAAGCCCTTTTTTTTTAATTATTTCATGAAATAATTAAAAAAAAATTGACGTGGGGCTTCGCACTATATTTGTGTCCAGCCAGGTACAGCAGACAGCAACGGGCTGCCCCCAACCACCAGCTGCCTATTTGTACCTGGCCGGACACAACAATATAGGGAAGCCCTTTTTTTCTTAATTATTTCATGAATTTCATGAAAAAATTTAAAAAAAAATACGTGGGGCTTCGCCCTATTTTTGTGTCCAGCCAGGTACAACTAGGCAGCTGGGGACTGGAATCTGCAGCGCAGGGAGGCCCAAGCTTTCTGGGCCCCACCCGCTGCAAATTGCAGTCCACAGCCACCCCGGAAAATGGCGCGTTCATAGAAGCGCCATCTTCTGGCGCTGTACCCAACTCATCCAGGGCCCTGGTGCGGTGGCTCACTGGGTAATAAAGGGGTTAGGGCCAGCTTGGCATTATCAGCTGGCCCTAAGCCCGAAATTCATGGGGTCACGCCAATATTAGACATGACCGCCATGAATTTCTAGTAAAGTATTTAAAAAAAAACACAAACACCCAGAATAAAGTCCTTTAATTGAAATAAAGACACAATTCTTTATTGTTCTAAATTAAACCATACTTACCATCACGCCCATTCCAGCTGAAGCCAACGATCTCCTGCAATAAAAGAAAAATAATAAAGCAACATCATTCTTACCTTTCGATGGTTCCCAGGACAGCTCCAGCTCTGCTACATCGAGATGACAGGCTGGACCGCAGGAGAAAGCTGCCATCCAGCCTGTCATCCCGCAGACACTGAGAAGCGCAGGCATGCTTGCGCTCCTCAGTATCAGGCTGTGACGGCATCCCGATGAGCCGAGTCTCTCACGCTCACCGCATGCGCAGGAGAATTCTCCCACGCTATCAGTGACGTGCATGAGGTGAGCTGAGTTCATTGTTGGCTCATCGGGATGCCGTCACAGTCAGACACTGAGGAGCGCAAGCATGCCTGTGCTTCTCAGTGTCTGCGGGATGACATGCTGGATGGCAGCTTTCTGCTGCGATCCAGCCTGTCATCTCCATGTAGCAGAGCTGGAGCTGTCCTGGGAGCCATCGAAAGGTAAGGATGATGTTGCTTTATTATTTTTCTTTTATTGCAGGAGATCGTTGGCTTCAGCTGGAATGGGCGTGATGGTAAGTAAGGTTTAATTTAGAACAATAAAGAATTGTGTCTTTATTTCAATTAAAGGACTTTATTCTGGGTGTTTGTGTTTTTTTTTAACTTTGACTATGGGGTTAGTAATGCGGGTGTCTTATAGACGCCTCTCCATTACTAACCTGGGCTTGATGTCAGCTGGCATTATAAGCTGACATCAACTCCAACCCTATTACCCCACTGCCACCGCTACAGGGCAGTGGGAAGAGCGAGGCTAAGTGCCAGAATTGGCGCATCCTATGGATGCGCCATTTCTGGGGTGGCTGACGGCTGGTGTTTCTAGCCTGGGAGGGGGCCAATATTCATGGCACCCTTCCTGGGCTATTAATATCAGCCCCCAGCTGTCTGCCTAGCCTTTGCTAGCTATTAAAATAGGGGGGACCCCACGTCATTTTTTGGGGGGGGTCCCCATCTTAATAGCTAGTAAAGGCTAGGTATTCAGCTGGGGGCTGATATTAGTAGCCTGGGAAGCTCCGTGGGTATTACCCTCTTCCCAGGCTTCAAACATCTGCCCTAGCTGTCTGCTTAACCTCCGCTAGAGACTAAAATTACGGGGAGCCCCACGCCAATTTTTTTTTTAATAAATCCTTTATTTTAACACTAAATGACAAGTACAGTAACCAACACTATCACTGTACTTATTATATATGTGACTGACATGTTTCTATCTATCTAATCTATGTGTGATGCTCTATTATTTCTGTTGTAAATTGTCGGGTACCGCTGCTGAATTGCCGGCCGGCTTTTTTAAAGAGACGGTGCATGAAAACACTAAGATTTTTTTAAATAAATCCTTTACACTAAATGACAAGTACAGTAAGCAACACTGTCACTGCACTTCTTATATATGTGACTGACATGTTTCTATGTATCAAATCTATGTGTGATGCTCTTTCTTTCTGTTATAAATTGTCGGGTACCGCTGCTGAATTGCCGGCCGGCTTTTTTAAAGAGACGGTGCATTAAAACACTAATATTTTTTTAAATAAATCCTTTACACTAAATGACAAGTACAGTAAGCAACACTGTCACTGTACTTCATATATATGTGACTGACATGTTTCTATCTAATCTATGTGTGAAGCTCTATTCTTTCTGTTCTAAATTGTCGGGTACCGGTGTATGCCACTGATGAATTGCCGGCTTTTCATGTTTCACTGTGAGCACTGTTCCCATCGATTTGGGCAACCACCTCCACCAATACATTCTACATTATTGTTAGTTGTTTTCCTTCATGTAGAATTAACCTACAAGGAAAGAAAGGGTTTATTTTCATTCCGATATTTGTGTCCCATTGATTTGCATTGGTTTCCGGTATCGGAATCGGCGATATCCGATACTTTTTGGGTATCGGCCCGATCCAATCCGATCCGATATTTCCTGATATCGGAAGGTATCCCTCAATACTAGTCCTGACCTCAATCCCATTGAAAATCTTAGGGGTGAGCTGAAATCTGCCATTGGGAAAAAGAACCCTGCAAACATTCAAGAGCTTGAACAAACTGCAAAGGAAGAGTGGGAGAAAATTCCAGCTGAGAAGTGCAAGAAGCTTACAGATGGCTACAAGAAATGTCTGGAGGCTGTCAGCAATGACAAAGGGTGTGCAACCAAGTATTAATTAGGGGTGCCATTATTGTGGCACATTCAGTTTTTTCTTTGATATTGCAACATTGAAGTTGAAAAACAATATTGTATTGTTGTATTACTTTGGACCACAAATCCTGAGGATATAACTTTGGTACATTTCCATTTATTTCTGAAGATATTGTACAGTCTACGAAAAAATGAAGGCGTGACAAGAATGGTGAGCAGCACTGTAGTACAATAAATCATTAAAAATTTAAATATATATAGAATATAAAAAATAAAAAAAGATTAAATTAAATTAATAATTAATTTTTTAAAACCTTTTTTTAAAAAGCATTTTCCCTTGCAATTATATACTGTATATATAAAGGATAGAGCTTATGTGTTCAGTAATAATGTTGTCGTGTCAATGGAAGGGTGAAAAAAAATGGTAAGAGGAGGATATATAGATGGAAAACGTCCAATCACTAGCTGCCTCTATCTGTACCAGAAGCTAGGTACCACCCGACCAATTATCCAAAGATCATCGCAACCCAGGGAATCATCTATTAACTTTCATAGCTGCAAATCATTATCCGGTAATCTTAAGACAAATTTACATACCAAGAAAGGGGGACATTCAACTCATTTTGGTGAAACATTATTTCTATGTCTGTTATTCCTTTCATTCATCCTGCTCTGTTCAGCCGCTGTTTAGCGTGATAGTATCAATCCTTTATCTAGTAGCCATTCTTCCTTACGGGTTTTCACACAGGACCCGCTAATCTATCAGCAGCTTCCAGCAATACCCACTCCCCTTTTTTCGGCGCTAGTGTTTTAAAGCCTAATTTCTTTCTAGATTCAGCTCCGGACATTTGTGATAGATTATTTCCTCCTATACTCGTATATAGATATAGCCATTTGAATTGCTGTTATGAAATGTTTTGAAATGATTGAAAGTGCATGTTTAACAAAAAAAAATTTCTATTCTTATTAATCTGTTCTCCTCTCCTTTTTTAAGAGGTCTCAGAGTCCTGCCAATATATTGCTTTGAACATGGGCACTGAATTAAATCTATAACTCCTTCACTTTCACACCTTAAAATGCACCCAACAAAAAAATGCAAGTGTATTTCTGCAATTGTCCCATCTTTAATGTAACGGCAGTTCACACATTCATTCCTAGTGCTGTATATGGGAATCACTGACATTTCTACAGTATGTTATATTTTATCTTGATTATCAATATTTCTTGCACGGGGTCCCCATGGTATCATATTACTGATTGTAATTTTTTTATGTGTAATAAATGATTATTAATAGGGGGATTTATATGTGCCTGTAATTATTTTTCTTCAATAAACATAAAGCTAGAATCGCTACAGAATGTGCCTCTGCCATATACTAGTCTGTAGAGTTTGAATACTCGTGCAAGAAGCATTTATCAGGTTTGAATTTTATGAGAAAGTTTGCAGATATATAATGAATATGTGTAAATCAATCTGTACCACTAGGTAAAAATCCTTACATCAAGGAGACCAAGTAGACAAAAGTGAGCACTTCAAGTTAGTGTGTATAAAAAACAAATGATTTTACTGAACAATATCATAGACATTACCAAACACATACATAAAATAAAAACAGATGCCTCTTGTTTGAGGGATGGTAAGAAATGCCAACCCAGTATGCATGAATATTATCTCCTGGTGCACCCCACAAAATAGCATAGAACAACCTAGCAGAGATAGTCACTGCAGAGTAACCTATACCATTACATAATCCAACGATTCCAAGGATTGAAACTATCCAAAGTGCATGTGCATGTCAAAGAAGGAAATTGTTCATTAATTGGGGTGGTCCATTGGTTAAATAAAAACAAAATAAACCCTGCTTCAAAGTCACCAATCAAGAGATAAATACATAATAAACCCATATTAAAGTGCATGTGTATGGAGAATTATAATGCTCAGAATTATAATACACCAATGTCTGGAAATGACAGGGCTACTACAGAGCATGTATATAACTTAGTGTTCACAGAAGCGAAAGAGTCGAGGTGAAAAGCAGTTTATATGCTTGTTAGAAACTCACAACATGTATGGCTATACATGCAATACCGCACGCCTGGAAAACATGGACTGCCTCTGATGTACAAAAGCCCTGCTAGATGCAATCAAAAATAGGTAAAATGCAGTGGTGTACCACTAATGGAGGCAGACCACACGACTGCTATGGGGCCCGTGAGCTGGGGGGCCCCATAGCAGTCCAGGGGCGGACATATCGCTGCTGGTGCAGCTGTGCCGGGGGGCCCGCCGGTGCAGCGTCTCCCTGCTCGTGGCGGGCAGGGAGCGATCCCTGCATCCCCGCTGCTGACAGGACAGAATGGCAACGGAGCTGCAGAGATCCATCCTCTGCTTCCTGCCCGCCGCTTCCTCCCTTACACAGGCACGCGCTCCTTGATGACATCATCATGCAGCGCGGGCCTGTGTGAGGGAGGAAATTGCAGCGGCCTGCGGGGGCAGAGAGGTAAGTGTTTTTTTTTTTGTTTTTTTTACTGAAACGATGGTGAGATCAATAATGGGGCTGATGGAGCTGGAGAGCGCAATAAGGGGGCTGATGGGGCTGGGTAGAGCAATGGTGGGGCTGGTGCGGCTGGGGATAACAATGGTGGGGCTGGGAAGAGCAGTGATGATGCAGCTTGCGGGGGAACGGGCAGAGGGGTAAGTGTTTTTTTTTTTATTTTTACTGAAACGCTGGGGAGAGCAATAATGGTTATGACTGGGCTGGAGAGAGCAAAAGTGGGGCTGATGGGGCTGGTGAGAGCAATGGTAGGGCTGATGGGGCTGGGGAGAGCAATGGTGGGTCTGGGGAGAGCAATGGTGGGGCTGATGGGGCTGGGGAGAGCGCTGATGGGTCTGGGGAGAGCAATGGTGGGGCTGGGAAGAGCAGTGATGGGACTGATGGGGCGGGGAGAGCAATGATGGGGATTAGTAGACCAATGACGGGGATGGGGAGAGCAATGATGGGTTGCTGGGAGAGAGCAATGATGGAGGTGCTGGGAGAGTAATGACGGGGGTTGCTGGGAGAGAACAATGATAGGGGTGCTCGGAGAGAGCAATGACGGGGTGCAGGGAGAGAACAATGACGGGGGTGCTGGGAGAGAGCAATGACGGGGGTGCTGGGAGAGAGCAATGATGGGGGTGCTGGGAGAGAGCAATGATAGTGGTGCTGGGACAGAGCAATAATGGGGGTGCTCGGAGAGCGCAATGACGGGGATGCTGGGAGACAACAATGATGGGGTGCAGGGAGAGAGCAATGACGGGGGTGCAGGGAGAGAGCAATGACGGGGGTGCTGGGAGAGAGCAATTACAAGGGTGCTGGGAGAGCAATGACTGGGGTGCTGGGACAGAGCAATGTTGGGGGTGTTGGGAGAGAGCAATGATGGAGGTGCTGGGACAGAGCAATGATGGGGGCGCTTGTATATTTTCCGTGTGCACATAGCCTTACAGTTAATTGGGGAGAGTCACAGAGACTGAATAATTTATATTATTGGCAGGTGGAGATTATAGTTAATGGGGGGCACAGTGCTGCTTATCACTTTATATTTTGATTACTAAGTGGCTACCCCTAGTATATTAATGGGGGATAACAGACCTGTATTCAGGGGCGCAGTGCAGGAGAGACACATGTATATATACAATATATGTGACCTTGTTATTATCTAGGCTGGAGATCATCATGACAAGACGAATCGTGACTGGGAGATGTCGACATGAAGGTCTGACCAGATGGAGAAGAAGCAGCAGAAACCGACTCTGATCAGGCGAGACGTCAGCGGTAAGTGCCTGGATGTAAATATTATTCTGTATCTGCGCTGTATGACTTGGAGTGATAATGTTACATGTAAAATCCCTTAGGCTGCATTCTCACATTTGTGTAAAATGTCAGATTTTTTTATCGGATGGTCCACGGACTTGTAGAGTTTTATAGATCACGGATCACGGATCTGAGAATGAGATCTGTGAGGATCAGAGAATGTCCTGATCTGATCCGATTTTGAGGATTACAATAGGACATGCTCAATGCGTCTGTAAAACAGGGTAGCACACTGACACTGCACACAAATGCAGGAATATAGCCGTATTATGTATAGCACAGTCCCTTAGTACATAGTGTAATCACTTATTATGTATAGCATACGCCCTTAGTATATAGTGTACTCGCTTATTATGTATAGCGCCGTCCTTAGTTATATAGTTTCATCTTTTATTATATATAACACCCTCCCTTTTTACCTACCATCCTCTCTAGTTCTAGAGCTCACAATTGGGGGATCATACTGTGTTGGGGTCAGCAAACTTTGCCCTGGTAGTTGAGGTGAGGTACAGTAGGGTCATTATACTGCGCATGTGGAGGAATTCACCATGGGGGTATCATACTGTGTTTGGGGGACACTTTTGTTGGTATCACACTTCATGGGACAATGAAAGAGGGGTCTAGGACGTCAGCAGGAGGAAAATTACTATGTAAAGGCTGGAAGGTTGTGTGATCTGCTCTTCTGTGACACCGACAATTATTTACATTTTTTTTGGGGGGGGGCCCAATTTGAACTTCTGCTATGGGGCCCCATGAATCCTATGTACGCCCCTGGTAAAATGTATTGCTAATAGCATTGTGCCACTTACACAGTGGAGTGTGAGACAGGGTTTGTCCTGCATCCCTCTTCCCCGACGCGCATTTTGTCCACACTTCCTCAGGGCCGTGTCAGAGGAGAGGGACGCTGGACCTTTTAAGTGATCACTGTACCAATGGTTGACGGAGGCTAGATATCACATGATTTAAACCTTCAGGGTTGTGAAGGATATGACGTGGCACATCGTAGGATTTTTTACCTTGTACATTGATTTACAGTTGTCCCTGTGACACTATGTTTGTTTTCAATCATTTTTATTAATATTTTATAACAGTTCAAGGGGTAGGGATATGGTTAGGGAATAGAGGAATATATGGGGGACGGGAGAGTAATGGATAAGTGTGGGAAAATGGATAAGGGGAAGGAGAACTCAAAATTGAATAAACAGTAGAATATATAGTATTACAACAAGTAAATTAAGATGAAAATCAAAATTTGGTTATAGAACAACTTAGTCGTAATATAATAGATATCCAATTAAATCTAATAAGTATATGTATTAATAATTTAAGTAACAATCAGGAATATATTTCAGGCCACTTTGTTCATTTTTTGAAATATTTGTTAAGGTTATTATTAGAGTTTGCAAATCAGTATTCATATAATTTATGTAGAGCCATTTTTTCTTTAATAACTGAAAAGATAGGTACATCCGTTTTTTTCCAGTAAGATGCAATGGCATTTTTAACTACCATATTTTTTGGACTATAAGACGCACCGGACCATAAGACGCACCTAGGTTTTAAAGGAGGAAAATAGGAAGAAAAAATGTAAGCAAAAAATGTGGTCCTGATGCCCTGTTATGAGGGAGGGGGTCTGCTGCTGACACTGGCATTGGGGTAATGTCCCTCAATTCTGTTAATATCCTCTATCCTGGTATGTATGGCCTCTCCTTCCTGGTATAAGTGGCCCCCATCCCATCCTGGTATGCATGGCACCCCTTTATCCCCCATCCTGGTATGCATGGCACCCCTTTATACACCATCCTGGTATGCATGACACCCCTTGAGCCCCCATCCTGGTATGCATGGCAACCCTTGAGCCCCCATCCTGGTATGCATGGCACCCCTTGAGCCCCCATCCTGGTATGCATGGCACCCTCTGAACCCCCATCCTGGTATGCATCTTGCCCCGCTTCAAGTGGACCGGGTGAGAGGCCCGAATCTATGAATGTAAAAGTGAACAGCTCTTCAGAGTGTCCATGTGTGGGATCAGTTGTCTCTGGGCGCTTGGCATGGTGGAAGGAAGGAGGATCAGGGTGAGGAATATGCGGTCCAGACTCACGGCTACTGAGACTTGACCGTGTGGAAGACAGGGTGGTGGTGGCGGCTAAGTGACTGGAAGCATTATCCGCTATCCAACCAACAACCTTTTGACACTGCTCTGGGTTCAATAGTGGTGTGCTGCGGTCCCCTAGCAGTTGGGACAGTAAGGTCGGGCGAGAAGATGTGGGTGTTTGTTGTGGCACAATTTCAGCTTGCCCACGGCCTTGTCCTCGGCCTCTGCATGCACCATCACCATCACGTCCAGTTCCCCATCCCTTGCCACGTGCCTTGCCCATTTGTCTTGTCCTCGGCAGAGATGAGGGGGTTGGAGGGGGCAGTGGTGGGCAGAGGAAGGAGTTAAAAGTATTAAATAACCATTTGGACTTGAAAAATAAGGACAGGGTCGGACTGGCCTGGCGGAATGCCGGTGAAATGCCAGGTGGGCCCCACAGAAGGAGAGGAAAAAAAACTTTTTTTGTAAGGACATGGGCCTTTTAAAAGTGCGGGTGGCAGGAGAACGCGCATGCAGACCTGATGTCAGGATGCCAGGTTTAATTTTACTTTGCCAGTAGTTTTTCCCTTAGCCAAGATGGCTTCCACTGCCTCACTGGGGTCATGTGATTCCTGCCTGTGGATCTACTTAAACTGCATGTGTTGCAATCATGCCTTGCCTGAGTATTGTGTGCCTGTAGCTTGCTACTCACCTGTGCTAGCCCTCTGAATAGAGTCTTGCTGACTTTGTGTTTACTTCTAGTCATCCGCTGAAAGGATTGCTGCCTGAATCCTCCGCTAAAGGGACTTCTGCTGAAAGGAACTGCTGGCTGTTGTTTCACTCTCTCTGGGATCTCAGAACTTTTGTCTTCCTGAAGTGGACTTCTCCTGGATCTTCACATTTCCGGTAAAGTCACCATCTTTGCTCAGTGTTTAATACCCGGCTCCAGCTCTGCCTAAGACATCGCTGCTTCCACCGCTGCACCTCCTGCATTCCTCAGCATCAAGGTCCATATTCCAGTTTGTCTTCTCTACTTACTACGTGAGTCCACAATCAACTGAGGAATACCTACGCCTGCTTATTATCCTTATTTCTGCTTGCATATTACTGTACCTAAGTAAACTTGGACTATTGTTAGCGTTTACATTCCACAAAGTAAGGAAGCCTGTGCCTTACAGATTATGTTCTGAGAAGTATTGTTTGGAATGAACTTACCTTCATAAACTGTTTGCTGTGATCCCTTTTGCACTTGCGTTTAAAATAGACCTTCACACTACTCTTGTCTCAGTCTCTTCCTTGGCCCACGCCATTGGACTTCAGGGTATCTACTAACATCGTAACAGGATACTCAGGCCTAAAGATGGAGTCCGCGGGGTCTGAAACTCTGGAGACACGTGTTAAGAGACTATGTACAGTTACTAATGCTTTACATACTGATGTGCAGAACCTGAAGACAAAGATGGAGGCTTTGGAGGCTCAGACAAATCATAACACGCAAGTGTGGGGGCAGTCTCTTCAGGAACTACGGGCACGGCTATCAAATCTAGAGACTCAAAACCTGGTTCAGCCCCCTTCTGCCGTCAGTCCAAAACTGCCACCATTTAAATTCAATGGTGACCGTGACAAGTTTCGTGGGTTTATCAATCAATGTACCTTGCATTTTGATGTTCATGCAGCTCAGTTCCCGACTGATAGATCGAAGGTGTTGTGCATTATTATGCTGCTTACTCATCGAGCTCTGGCCTGGGCAAATCCAATGATTGAAACTCGTGATCCGCGTTTGAATAATTTCAACGATTTCGTGGCAATGATGGCGCAAATGTTTGATGATCCCAATCGTCGCGCCACAGCTGAGGCTGCCTTGTTATCACTACGCCAGGGTAAGCACTCTGTAATTGAGTATGCAACAGACTTTAGAAGACTGGCAGTGGACACGACTTGGGACAGTAATGCTCAACTGCCCATTTTTAGAAGAGGATTATCTAGTACCATCAAGGATGAGCTCGCCCGAACAGAGTCTCCCCAAGGGCTAGAAGCTTTTATTAATCACTGTGTACGCATAGATATTCGCCTCACAGAGCGTAAGCAGGAAAGATGGACTGCATTGAATCGTTCAAGTGTCTTCCTCTCTTCCTCCTCTAAGGAACCTGTCAGCAGAACTGTTCGAGATGCAGAACCGATCCCTATGCAAGTCGACGCATTACAGAGACGCGGGAGTGATGAGCGACGGGAATACCGACTCCGAGAGAGCCTGTGCTTTTACTGCGGTAAATCAGATCACTTCCTCATCAACTGCCCAAGTCGGCCCCGCAAGTCCATAGCTGCCATCGCTGAGTGTGATATTTCCGACTCGGAATCAGTTGCATCAGAATCCAGTCTGCCTCTTAATGCGGTGATCCGCTCGTTATCGGCGGCTGCTCCTTCTAGGGGGCGAAAAGAGAAGAACTCACACCTTTCTCTCCCCATCAAGATTTTGGTTGCAGGACAATGGATCACCAGTTCAGCAATGATTGATTCAGGTGCCGGTGGTAACTTTATGGACCTTGCATTCGCCACAAAACATGACATTAAAATACAAAAGAGGGCCACTCCAGTAACAATGGAGACAGTAGATGGTTCCCTTCTAGCCTCAGGGCCCGTGGATCAGGAGACGGTTCCCCTTGAGATATTCATGGAACCCAACCATCAGGAGTCGCTCACCTTTATGTTAATTTCTTCTCCTCATTTTCCCCTAATTCTAGGAATACCCTGGCTGCAGTCACAGAATCCCATTATAGACTGGGAGACCAAGGAGATTTCTTTTCCACTCAAGGGGAGCCCAACCGCAACACTACCGACTCAGGAGCCTCAGGAGCCGAGACATCTGATACAGGTATTATCTTTACCATCTATTTACAAGGAGTTCACTGATGTTTGTGATAAACGGAACGCAGATCAGCTTCCTCCACATAGACCTTACGATTGTCCTATAGAACTTCTTCCAGGTGCAGGGATACCTTTTGGTCACATCTATCCCCTGGCAGGACCAGAACTGCAAGCTTTAAAAGAATATATTGATGAAAACCTGGCCAAGGGCTTCATTCGACACTCTTCTTCGCCAGCAGGAGCTCCCATCTTCTTTGTGAAGAAAAAGGATAGGTCTCTCAGACCCTGTATAGACTATCGGGAACTCAATAAAATTACCATTCGAAACCGGTATCCGTTACCCCTGATACCCGAACTGCTTGAAAGAGTACGACACGCTAAAATCTTCTCTAAACTAGACCTCCGCGGGGCCTACAATATACTTCGTATTCGACCAGGCGACGAATGGAAGACGGCGTTTAGGTGTCGCTATGGACATTTTGAATACCTGGTGATGCCTTTCGGGCTCTGCAATGCGCCTGCTTCGTTCCAGCATTTAGCTAACGACATTTTCAGGGATTTGTTGGACCATTTTGTTGTGATCTACTTGGATGATATTTTGATTTTTTCTGATTCTTTACAAGAGCATCAAGAACATGTCAAGACTGTGCTAAGGCGACTTAGGGAGAATCTCCTCTATATCAAACTTGAGAAATGTGAGTTCCACAAGACAGAGATTCAGTTTTTGGGCTACGTAATTTCCCCACAGGGAATAAATATGGACTCTAGCAAGATCCAGGCGATTCAGGACTGGCCCATCCCAAGGAGTGTCAAGGAGGTGCAGCGCTTCATCGGCTTTGCCAACTTCTACAGACGATTCATTCGTAACTTCTCAGAAGTCGCCCTACCCATTACACAACTTACAAAGAAGGGAAGAACCTTTTCATGGTCTCCGCAAGCCCAACAGGCTTTTGAAGGCCTCAAGGATCATTTCACCTCTGCACCAGTACTGATTCATCCAGATCCTGCATTTCCATTTGTCATTGAAGTGGATGCTTCTGATTGCGCTTTAGGGGCAATACTCTCTCAGAGAACCGGAGAGAAGAATCTGCTACATCCCTGTGCTTTCTTTTCACGAAGACTTTCTTCAGCAGAGCAGAATTATGACATTGGGAATAAGGAGTTACTGGCGATTATCGCTGCCTTTAAAGAATGGAGGCACCATCTTCAAGGAGCTGCACAACAAATAACGGTACTCACAGATCACCGTAACCTGGAGTTTGTCAGATCAGCTAGATGTTTGTCTCCACGTCAAGCTCGATGGAGCTTATTCCTAAACCAATTTAATTTCATCATCTCCTACCGTCCAGGTTCCCGCAATGGTAAAGCAGACGCATTATCTCGAATGTACGCTACAGATGCTATATCTGATGCCCCGTCTAAGACAATTCTGTCCGATGCCAATTTTGTTGGAGTAATCCAGAACCAGGATTTATGGAAAGACATTAAGGAGGCCTACAGTTCGGATTCGTTTCTATCTCAGCCTACTGAAGACGTAAATCTGACCTTCAAAAATGGGATGTGGTCTCGAGATCTACAACTATACATTCCTGAAGCCATGAGGCTGCAGATCCTGAAGTTTGTGCATGACTCAAAGATTGCTGGCCACAAAGGAGTACAAAAGACACAGGAATTTCTGAGCCGTTTCTTCTGGTGGCCTAATTGCCTGAAGGATGTGAGGGATTATGTCCGTTCTTGTGAAGTCTGTGCCCGTTGTAAGACCCCTCGTTCACCACCAACTGGATTGTTACAGCCTCTACCGATCCCGTCTCGTCCCTGGGGGTCTATCTCAATGGACTTCATTGTGGAGTTGCCCACCTCCAAGGGAAAAAATTCGATCTTTGTAGTAGTAGATCGTCTAACTAAGGCAGCCCATTTCATTCCATGCACAGGCCTTCCATCGGCTAAGGACACGGTAGATCTGGTGATACAAGATATTTTCAGGCTACATGGGGTTCCGGATGAAGTTATCTCAGACCGGGGGGTACAATTCACTTCCAAATTCTGGAAGGGGTTTTGTTCTGCATTAAATATCAATGTCTGTTTATCCACAGCCTTCCATCCCCAGACGAATGGACAAACAGAGCGGACTAACCAGACGCTAGAGCTTTATCTTCGGTGCTACGTTGGCCATCTACAGGATGATTGGGTAGATCTGCTTCCCTTGGCAGAGTTCTCCTACAACAACTCCCAAAGTGCATCCACAAAGGTAACACCCTTTTTTGCCAATCTTGGTTATCATCCACATATTCTACCTAGATTCCCAGTTGAGGCTCCTGTACCAGCGGTCGCAGAGAGGTTAACCGCCCTGAAACGACATCTAGAACTCCTAAAGGAAACATTGACGTCAGCACAAGAGAGGTATAAAAGGACTGCTGATAAGTTCCGGAAGCCAGCACCTATTTTCAAGGTAGGAGACTCGGTTTGGCTGTCAACCAAGAATATGAAGTTAAATGTTCCCTCACAGAAATTGGGACCAAAATTCATTGGCCCTTTTAAGATCAGTGGTATCGTGAGTTCAGTTGCATGTCGCCTGAAGTTACCGAGGACCATGAGGATCCACCCTGTTTTCCATGTATCATTACTAAAGGCCACGATATCGAGTACTTTTCAGGGACGCACAGCACCTCCTCCTGATCCTGTGGTGGTTGATGGGCAAGAATAATTTGTGGTGGAAAAGATTCTGGACTCCAGGATTCACAGGAACCGGCTTCAGTATTTGATAAAATGGCAGGGCTATTCAGCAGAGGAGAACTCTTGGGAACCTGTGGAGAACATCAACGCCTCTCGACTGATAGCCGAATTTCATGAAAGATATCCTGAAAAGCCTGGTTTGGGGACGTCCGGAGGCCACCCCTGAGGAGGGAGTAATGTCAGGATGCCAGGTTTAATTTTACTTTGCCAGTAGTTTTTCCCTTAGCCAAGATGGCTTCCACTGCCTCACTGGGGTCATGTGATTCCTGCCTGTGGATCTACTTAAACTGCATGTGTTGCAATCATGCCTTGCCTGAGTATTGTGTGCCTGTAGCTTGCTACTCACCTGTGCTAGCCCTCTGAATAGAGTCTTGCTGACTTTGTGTTTACTTCTAGTCATCCGCTGAAAGGATTGCTGCCTGAATCCTCCGCTAAAGGGACTTCTGCTGAAAGGAACTGCTGGCTGTTGTTTCACTCTCTCTGGGATCTCAGAACTTTTGTCTTCCTGAAGTGGACTTCTCCTGGATCTTCACATTTCCGGTAAAGTCACCATCTTTGCTCAGTGTTTAATACCCGGCTCCAGCTCTGCCTAAGACATCGCTGCTTCCACCGCTGCACCTCCTGCATTCCTCAGCATCAAGGTCCATATTCCAGTTTGTCTTCTCTACTTACTACGTGAGTCCACAATCAACTGAGGAATACCTACGCCTGCTTATTATCCTTATTTCTGCTTGCATATTACTGTACCTAAGTAAACTTGGACTATTGTTAGCGTTTACATTCCACAAAGTAAGGAAGCCTGTGCCTTACAGATTATGTTCTGAGAAGTATTGTTTGGAATGAACTTACCTTCATAAACTGTTTGCTGTGATCCCTTTTGCACTTGCGTTTAAAATAGACCTTCACACTACTCTTGTCTCAGTCTCTTCCTTGGCCCACGCCATTGGACTTCAGGGTATCTACTAACATCGTAACACCTGACCCGCCGTGATGACCATGGCCGGCGTCACCGCCACTAGGCGCACCCAAGTAAGTGTTGGGGCCCCGGGGTTGAGGGACACCGGCACGCTACTGGGCCTATGAGTCGGGGGAGGGAGAGCCCCCTACGGAGAGGGGGAGCGCCCCCTTCAGGAGGGAGAGCCCCCGCCCCCACCTCTCCTCCTCAAATACTTACCTATCCTCCTCGTTCCCTGCAGCTCCAGTGATGTTAGCGTCTTCTGATTCTGACGTCTCAGGGCAGAGGGCGAGGTGACATCACTACCGCACTCTGCTCTGAGCACTGCAGAGTCAGAAGACGATGTGCTGAGTACACCAAACCTGCAGGGAACGGGAGAGGTATTTGATTTTTTTTATGTATGCAGCATCATGGGGGCCCATATACTGTATGGAGCAGCATCATGTGGGCCCATATACTGTATGGAGCAGCATCATGGAGGCCCATATACTGTATGGAGCAGCATCATGGAGGCCCATATACTGTATGGAGCAGCATCATGGAGGCCCATATACTGTATGGACCAGCATCATGGGGGCCCATATACTGTATGGACCAGCATCATGGGGGCCCATATACTGTATGAAGCAGCAGCATGGAGGCCCATATACTGTATGGAGCAGCATCATGGAGGCCCATATACTGTATGGAGCAGCATCATGGGGGCCCATATACTGTATGTACCAGCATCATGGGGGCCCATATAATGTAAGGAGCAGCATCATGGGGGCCCATATATTGTATGGAGCAGCATCATGGGGGCCAAATACTGTATGGAGCAGCATCATGGGGTCCAATATATTGTATAGAGCAGCATCATGGGGGCCCATATACTGTATGGAGCAGCATCATGGAGGCCCATATACTATATGGACAACAAAGAAAATGACGGCACTTCCACTACAAAAAATAGGTGTGAACAGGTGCTTACTAAGAGCAGCTACCTCCATATATAATGAACAAATAACACTGAGTATATAGATATGAAATATGAATAACATAACTGCTGTAGAAAATAGAAATAAATGAAAAAAATTTTGAAAATTTTTTTTTAGCGCATGTAAATATGAAGTATGAAAAATGAATAGCATTACTGCTGTAAGTAAATGAGAAATCTTAGCGTATAAATTGGCCAATTCATGTGTCCCTGATAGCCGCGGTAAGGCGTTTCTCGATGTCAGGACCTACCAATGTGAATACTTCTCTAAGAGGTACACATAATCAGACAGAGGTCTCTTGGAGAGGTATTCACATTGGTAGGTCCTGACATCGAGAAACGCCTTACCGCGGCTGTTAGGTACACATGAATTGGCCAATTTATACGCTAAGATTTCTCATTTATTTACAGCAGTTATGTTATTCATATTTCATATTTCATATCTATATACTCAGTGTTACAGTGTGCTACTTTATTTGTTCTTCATATACTGTATGGAGCAGCATCATGTGGGCCAGTATACTGTATGGAACAGCATCATGGGGGCCCACATACAGTATGGAGCAGCATCGTGGGGGCCCACAAACTGTATGGAGCAGCATCATGGGGGCCGATACAATGTATGGAGCAGCATCATGGGGGTCAATACACTGTATGGAGCAGCATTACATGGGGCCAATATACTGTATGGAGCAGCATTATATGGGGTCAATATACTGTATGGAGCAGCATTACATGGGGCCAATATACTGTATGGAGCAGCATCATATGGGGCCAATATACTGTATGGAGCAGCATTACATGGGGCCAATATACTGTATGGAGCAGCATTACATGGGGCCAATATACTGTATGGAGCAGCATTATATGGGGTCAATATACTGTATGGAGCAGCATCATATGGGGCCAATATACTGTATGGAGCAGCATTACATGGAGCCAATATACTGTATGGACCAGCATCATATGGAGACAATATACTGTATGGAGCAGCATTACATGGAGCCAATATACTGTATGGACCAGCATCATATGGAGACAATATACTGTATGGAGCAGCATGACAGGGGGCCAATATACTGTATGGAACAGCATCATATGGGGCCAATATACTGTATGGAGCAGCATGACATGGGGCCAATATACTGTATGGAGCAGCATCATATGGGGCCAATACACTGTATGGAGCAGCATCATATGGGGCCAATATACTGTGTGGAGCAGCATTACATGGGGCCAATATACTGTATGGAGCAGCATTACATGGGGCCAATATACTGTATGGAGCAGCATCATATGGGGCCAATATACTGTATGGAGCAGCATCATATGGCGCCAATATACTGTATGGAGCAGCATGACATGTGGCCAATATGCTGTATGGAGCAGCATCATATGGGGCCAATACACTGTATGGAGCAGCATCATATGGCACCAATATACAGTATGGAGCAGCATTACATGGGGCCAATATACTGTATAGAGCAGCATCATATGGGGAAAATATACTGTATAGAGCAGCATTACATTGGGCCAATATACTGTATGGAGCAGCATTACATGAGGCCCATAATTCTGTATGGAGGTGGTCACTGTATTACCTGTATATTTCTGTATTACAGCATATATAGGTACTCTGTATATGCTGTAATGTCTCTGGTGATCACTGTATTACCTGTACACCGACACTATATACAGAGCTCCTGTGTATTATGTCACCAGTGGTAATATTAATGTTATTAGTATTGTGTTTTTTATTAATGATCAGTATTGTATTATTCGGTCACTGAGGTGGTAATATATGATCTGGTCATGGTGTGGAGGTATTTGTTCCTTGTACAGTATGTGGTATTATTCGGTCACTATGTGGTAGTAATACATGCTCTGGTCATGGTGTGACAGTATTATTCAGTCACTATGTGGAGGTAATATGTGGTCTGGTCATGGTGTGACTGTATTAATTGCCTGTATGTGGTATTTGGTCAATATGTGGTCTGGTCATGGTGTGGCGGTATTTATCTCTTGTATGTGGTGGTATTGGTCTTGGTATAGTGGATTGTGTTGTGTATGGAGGTCACTTGTTCCCTTTGATATCAATAAGGGGAAGATTCTTGATTTCCAATGGAGATTAAATACTTGGATGTTTAACGCCTCCCTGTCCTGTGGCTATTGCACAGTAGCAAATATGCACTTACAGGGGTTCTACGGTGAAAACAAGTAATCACCTCTCCTAAGGCCATGTTCACATGTTCAGCATATGGTCAGTATTTTACATCAGTATTTGTAAGACAAAACCAGGAGTGGGTGAAAAATGCAGAAGTGGTGACATCTTTCTACTTTACTTTTCTTCTGATTGTTCCTCACAAATACTGATGTAAAATACTGACCAAATGCTGATCGTGTGAACGTGGCCAAAGGATAAATAAGTTATTGAATGCTGTGACCTGGAGAATGTGCAACCTTTATCCCCATTAGTATGGAGCGGCAAGTACGACTCGACCACTGATCCATTTATTCCCTAAGGGGCTGCACTTGGCTTTTTCTGGAAGCCCCCAAAGAGGATGAATGGAGCTACGGTCAGACATACCACATGCCGCTCCATTTTAAAATGGGGATAAAAGTGTCCTGTCAGGGATAAAAGTTCCCCATTCTTTCAATCAGTGCGGTTTGCAATGCATAAGGAGAAAGGATTACCAGCTTCATGAATAGTTCAAAAAATAGGTTTCTTTATTGTGACAAAAGCTCTTTAAAAACAGATTCCATAGTCACATAGTGTAGCCAGGGCAACGCGTTTCGAACGCTAAAGATGCGTTCTTTGTCAAGACTACAGTAATTGTACATCCCAGTTATGGTGGCGCACAGTAGATGTGCAGGAGCCGCCTGTGATTTACAGTCGACGCTCCACTATAACAGGGATAACGGCTAACAGGTATGTGCATATAGCTGTAGGGTGGGCCCCTAGGGTCAATTTCCCCTGTGGGCCCCAGACACCCCAGTGTGACCCTGGATAAGGAAGATACGAGGGTTGTGAAGTAAGCCTGTTTAGCAGAGGTAAGGGCTGATTTGAAAGCGAGTGTTGCTTGTTTGAATGCCGAGAAGTCATCTTGCGAATGTGTTTTCTTCCAATGCCGCTCCATGACCCCAGGGCCGCCATCAGGGCATTACTACCCTTACTACTGTATGGGGCCCGGTGAAAAGAAGCAAGAAGGGGGGGCAGGCACGCTGGCAGCCCGGGGCCCCTCTCTTTGCTTCTTCTTACCGGGCCTCAGGGGTAACAGTTAAATGCCCGATGCACCCGGCAGACGGAAATGGGTGCTTTACCTTTAAGCAGCGGCCAGGTGCATCATGGTCCTGACTCCAATCTCCTGACACACTGCATGCTCATCTTCATTCCTGAGCAGAGCAGCATGTCTCGGAGGCGGTGGCTAGTGTGTGAGTAGCAGGAGGAGGAAGCTGCTGCTGAGTTTGGTGGTGAGTGGGGCCTGGTGGTGCTCAGAGGGGCCTGCTGATGGTGATGAGGGGGCCTGCTAATGGTTATGCGGGGCCTGCTGATGGTTGTGGGGGGCCTGGTGATGGCAGGACCTGCTGCTAGTGATGGGCGGCCTGCTGCTGGTGATGCGGGGGCCTGCTGATTGTGGTGGGGGGGCCTGCTGATGACGGTGGGGGGGCCTGCTAATGGTGATGAGGGGAGGCTGCTGCTTCTGGTGGTGAGGGGAGGCTGCTGCTGGTTCTGAGGGGAGGCTGCTGCTGGTGCTGAGGAGAAGCTGCTGCTGGTGCTGAGGGGAGGCTGGTGCTGAGGGGAGGCTGGTGCTATTGCCAAGGGGAGGCTGCTGCTGCTGGTGGTGAGGGGAGGCTGCTGCTGGTTCTGAGGGGAGGCTGCTGCTGGTGCTGAGGAGAAGCTGCTGCTGGTGCTGAGGGGAGGCTGGTGCTGTTGCCAAGGGGAGGCTGCTGCTGGTGCTGAGGAGCGGCTGCTGGTGCTGAGGGGAGGCTTGTGCTGAGGGGAGGCTGGTGCTGGTGCCAAGGGTAGGCTGCTGCTGGTGCTAAGGAGAGGCTGCTGGTGCTGAGGGGAGGCTTGTGCTGAGGGGAGGCTGGTGCTGGTGCTGAGTAGAGGCTGCTGGTGCTGAGGGGAGGCTTGTGTGGAGGTTGCTGCTGGTGCTGAGGGGAGGCTGCTACTGGTGCCAAGGGTAAACTGCTGCTGGGAGGAGGCTGGTGCTGGTGCCGATGGGAGGCTGGTGCTGGTTCCGAGGGGAGGCTGCTGCTTGTGCCGAGGAGAGGCTGGTGCTGGTGCCGAGGGGAGGCTGGTGCTGGTGTCGAGGGGAGGCTGCTGCTGGTACCGAGGAGAGGCTGCTGCTGGTGCAGAGGAGAGGCTGCTGGTGCTGAGGGGAGGCTTGTGGTGAGGCTGATGCTGGTGCTGAGGGGAGGCTGCTGCTGGTGCTGAGGGGAGGCTGTTGCTGGTGGTGAGAGGAGGCTGGAGGTGAGGGAAGGCTGGTGGTGGAGAGGGGAGGTTGCTGCTGGTGATGAGGGGAGGCTGCTGCTGCAGCTGCTGAGGGGAGGCAGCTGCTGGTGCTGAGGAGAGGCTGCTGAGGTGGTGAGGGAAGGCTGCTGATGTTGGTGAGGGGAGACTACTGGTGGTGGTGAGGCGAGGCTGCTGGTGATGAGGGGAGGTTGCTGCTGGTGATGAGGGGAGGCTGCTGCTGGTGATGAGAGGAGGTTGGTGCTGAGTGGTGGCTGGTGCCGAGGAGAGGCTACTGCTGGTGCTGAGGGGAGGCTGATGGGGAGGCTGCTGCTGGTGATGAGGGGAGGCTGGTGATGAGGGGAGGCTGCTGGTGGTTGTGATGAGGGGAGGCTGGTGGTGATGAGAGGAGGCGGCTGGCGGTGGTGAGAGGAGGCTGCAAGTGGTGGTGAGGGGAGTCTGCTGGTGGTGGTGAGGGGAGGCTGCTGCTGGGGGGAGGCTGCTGCTGGTATTGAGGGGAGGCTGCTGGTGGTTCTGAGTTGAGGCTGTTGCTGGTGCTGAGGGGGGCCTGTTTCTGAGGGGAGGCTGCGTCCGGCAGGGTGAGGCTGGTGCTGAGGGAAGGCTGCGACCGGCAGCGAGAGGCTGAGGAGGCGGTGGCGAGGACGACCAGGGCTAGTCGACAAGGATATGCCAATTGCATATCAAGATGATGCCAACCTCTGTGGACAGGTAGGAGGAACAAGAGTAGTTGACAAATAGGGTGATCAATAGACCTTGGAATAATAATAACTTCCACAATTGGATGTGTTTAAATAAAATGTTCCTGTGCTGAGATAATCTTATACATGTGCCCCTGCTGTGTACTGTGTAATGGCTGTGTCTGACCGTGCAGGAACATGGTCTGATCATACCACATCTCCTGGGCAGGGGAGGAAGAAAAAGAATATACAGACATTACAGCAGGGGATCACAGCTGATTCTTTCTGTGAGGTAAAACATTTCACTGTCTGTTTTTAAACAATGTTTTACTTCAAAGAAAGAAACAGTTGGGATCCCATGCTGAAATGTCTGTATACTCTTTTGTTTCCTCCCCTTAGCATGAGATGTGGTTGTGGCACCCCAGGGGTCCGGTTGCCACAGTGGCATTGCCTCCCTCACAAGAGTTGATGCCACGCCTGGAAGCAAGCAGGAGTCCCCTAATCAGGTTTTACTAAGCATGCAACACTTTCCTGGCTCCAGACCAGCAAGGGGAGTCCCTCCCCTTGGCAACTGGGATCTGGGGGCGTGGTTAGTGAGACTTAGTGTGTGAGGAGTTGAAGTCAGGACATCGAGGAGAGAGGAGCTGGGGACTGGAGCTGCGCGGCAGCTCACCCCAGAAGAACCAGCACAGAAGAACCGGACACCGGAGTCCGAGGCTGTGGGGCACCGAAGGCCCAGCAGTAGAAACCGGAGGGCAGGAGACTGCAGGTCTCCTGGCCCCATCAGACGCCCAAAGGCTCAGCAGCACCGCAGGGTTCAGCACCGCCACGTGAGATCGACGCACCAGCAAGGCCCGAGCTGCCTGCCATACGGGTGAGCACAGAAACGTTGCACTCAGGGACGAGGGCCGCGCACAGCTACAAGCAGCAGGGCCAAAGAGTTTAGTGTAAAGGGAAGGCCTCCAATTTCACCTGGCAAGGAGGATTCTTTACTTGCTTCCAGGATGCCCGGACTTCCACTTCTAGCCAGCACCCTAGTCCCGGCTTGTCTAATCACCACCAGTAAAGATAAGAGGAAACCGCCATTGAGTTGTGGATTATTGCTGCGCCATCAACCCCTGCACTACAACGTCCAGCATGACCCATAACATCTACACTGCCCTGGAGCTAAGTTCTACCTGTGGAGAGCCACACTATCCCTGCTGCAGTAACATCAGCTCCAGAGGACCTGCTCCGCAGCGGCGGCTCCCCTAGCCGCATACCACAGGTGGCGTCACAAACTTTATACAATCACCATAAATCCCCTATCAATAACCCCTGGGTCACGGACCGGGTCACCGCTACTGTGACATCCCCCAGCATTTACCGGCCCGGCACCGGGTACCCCACGGCCCAGAGGGCGCGTCATGGTATGATCAGACCGTGTTCTGTACACGGTCAGACACAGCCATTACATTATTCAAAGATCTATTGATTAAAATTAACTTTTGTTCGTGAGAAAACCCCTTTAAGTTCATGTATTAATTTGTCCACCATCTCAGTACATGATTATATGATACAATCATTCCCTCTGCTCCTGAAAGGGGGGAGGGGAGGGAATGATTGATATAAGTGTATACAGTGCATTGTGAAAGTATTTGGTCCCCTTGAACTTTTCTAACTTTTGCCACATTTCTGGCTTCAAACATAAAGATATAAAATTCTATTTTTGGGGGAAGAATCAAAAACAAGTGGGACACAATCGTGAAGTGGAACGAAATTTATTGGAAATGTTAAACTTTTTTAACAAATTAAAAACTGTGGGACTGCTGGCTTGTGGATTTAGATTGGACAACCCCTTTAAGGCTCCTTCAGCCATCAGTGAATATCGGTCTGTGCTCGGACCGCAATGCATGGACTTGCCGCGGGTCTCCTGACCTCAACTCAGCAGCCTCACAGCATGTATGAGGATGCGGGTCAGCATGATTGGTGCCCAGTCCAAGCACTGCAGACTGAGAGCAGAACGATTTCTCACTTCCAGTATTTACACTGTCATAATAATAAAGATGTTTCCCAATCATATACAGTGCATTGTGAAAGTATTTGGCCCCCTTGAACTTTTCTACCTTTTGCCACATTTCTGGCTTCAAACATAAAGATATAAAATTCAAATTTTTTGGAAAGAATCAACAACAAGTGGGACACAATCGTGAAGTGGAACGAAATTTATTGGAAATGTTAAACTTTTTTAACAAATTAAAAACTGAAAAGTGGGGTGTGCAATATTATTCGGCCCTCTTGAGTTAATAATCGCCATCTTTTGCTGCGATTACAGCTGAAAGTCGCTTGGGGTATGTCACTATCAGCTTTGCACATCGAGAGGCTGAAATTCTTGCCCATTCTTCCTTGCAAAACAGTTCGAGCTCATTGAGGTTGGATGGAGGGCGTTTGTGAACAGCAGTTTTCAGCTCTTTCCACAGATTCTCGATTGGATTCAGGTCTGGACTTTGACTTTGCCATTCTAACACCTGGATACGTTTATTTTTGAACCATTTTATTGTAGATTTTGCTTTATGTTTGGGATCATTGTCTTGTTGGAAGATAAATCTCAGTCCCAGTCTCAGGTCTTTTGCAGACTCCAACAGGTTTTCTTCCAGAATGGTCCTGTATTTGGCTCCGTCCATCTTCCCATCAATATTAACCATCTTCCCTGTCCCTGCTGAAGAAAAGCAGGCCCAAACCATGATGCTGCCACCACCATGTTTGACAGTGGGGATAGTGTTTTGAGGGTGATGAGCTGTGTTGCTTTTACGCCAAAGATATCGTTTTGCATTGTGGCCAAAAAGTTTGATAATGGTTTCATCTGACCAGAGCACCTTATTCCACATGTTTGGTGTGTCTCCCAGGTGGCTTGTGGCAAACTTCAAATGAGACTTTTTATGGATATCTTTGAAAAATGGCTTTCTTCTTGCCACTCTTCCATAAAGGCCAGATTTGTGCAGTGTATGACTGATTGTTGTCCTATGGACAGACTCTCCCACCTCAGCTGTAGATCTCTGCAGTTCAACCAGAGTGATCATGGGCCTTTTGGCTGCATCTCTGATCAGTCTTCTCCTTGTTCGAGATGAAAGTTTAGAGGGACGGCTGGGTCTTGATAGATTTGCAGTGGTCTGATAATCCTTCCATTTCAATATGATCACTTGTACAGTGCTCCTCGAGATGTTAAAAACTTGGGAAATCTTTTTGTATCCAAATCCGGCTTTAAACTTCACCACAACAGTATCTCGGACCTGCCTGGTGTGATCCTTGGTCTTCATGATGCTCTCTGCACTTGAAACAGAACCCTGAGACTATCACAGAGCAGGTGCATTTATACGGAGACTTGATTACACACAGGTGGATTCTATTTATCATTACCAGTCATTTAGGACAACATTGGATCATTCAGAGATCCTCACTGAACTTCTGGACTGAGTTTGCTGCACTGAAAGTAAAGGGGCCGAATAATATTGCACGCCCCACTTTTCAGTTTTTAATTTGTTAAAAAAGTTTAAAATATCCAATAAATTTCGTTCCACTTCACGATTGTGTCCCACTTGTTGTTGATTCTTTCCAAAAAAATTGAATTTTATATCTTTATGTTTGAAGCCAGAAATGTGGCAAAAGGTAGAAAAGTTCAAGGGGGCCAAATACTTTCACAATGCACTGTATATGATTGGGAAACATCTTTATTATTATGACAGTGTAAATACTGGAAGTGAGAAATCGTTCTGCTCTCAGTCTGCAGTGCTTGGACTGGGCACCAATCATGCTGACCCGCATGCTCATACATGCTGTGAGACTGCTGAGTTGAGGTCAGGAGACCCGCGGCAAGTCCATGCATTGCGGTCCGAGCACAGACCGATATTCACTGATGGCTGAAGGAGCCTTAAAGGGGTTGTCCAGTCTAAATCCACAAGCCAGCAGTCCCTCTGTGTCACTGACTGAAGACTTGTGAATCCACACATCGTAAGCACTGTGAGGATTCGCTGGTGTCAGAGCCAGGAATGGCAATCACTTGGCTTCAAGGATGTGAAATGCAGACTCCCAGCCAGAAGGGGGGGTGTGGAGATAGAGGGAGAACAAACAGGTGGGCAGGTGAATTTAAAGGGTTGGCTCTGCCGTGAAGTACCGAGTGGTGGGACTTTATTTGAACAGTCATCCTGTGCTGACAGAGTCCCTTTAAACATAAGTCATACTCATCTTCTGGCGTCTTCATCAATTTTCAGCACTGCTTCGGTCTTGCGGCGCCATCTTGTGAACGCAGCTTCTGACTGACTGGAAGTCAGAAGCTATGTCACAATCTCTCAATGCAAGTCTGAAAGCCTGAACGATGCTCTCATAGACTTGATCTGGTCATGGTGTGACAGTATTTGTCTCTTGTATGTGGTATTATTCAGTCACTATGTGGTGGTAATATGTGGTGTGGTCACAGTGTGGCAGAAAGTAGAGTTTTTCCAAGAGTGGTCGGTGGGACTGTGGAAGGTTTGAGGAGTGGAGGCGGAGCTGGGGTGAAGCCTGGGTGGAGTTTCAAGGGGGCCCCAAAATTTTGCCAGTATGGGGCACCGAAATTCCTAGCAGCAGCCCTGCACGACCCTGGACACTTGCCAAAGCTTTTTAGTGATGCTATTGTGCCAGTTTTGTCTATTGATTCGTCACACTCTGTCATGCATGAGAGGGGTAACCGAGTCAATAGCTGGTGCTATGCTAGAGTGGCATTGTAGAAGGCAGTGACACTGTCTGTGTCGTGGAGTGAAGATATGGATGTCAGTGGTAGAATAGAATTAGAGAGTGTGTGAGTGTGGAGACATGCAAGGTTTCTTCAGGGGTGTGCTATTTGCTGACATGGGTGACAGGTGAGGAGGACAGAGATGAGAAAGTGTTGGAATAATACATATTAATCTGTATGTGTATTGCAACAACTACTGTGCTGTTTCATATGTTGTGCATATTGTGAGGTTGTTAACAAAGTTTAGTTAAAAAAAAAAACTCCCACAGACAGGATGCCCCCTCCTTCTCTTCCTGTGTTGTTGTTATATATCTGATTTGATTTCCTCATGCTGCAGTAACATCATGCTGTGCCTGTGCTGGATATAAATAAACCTACATTCTGTGTTCTAAACTCTGGATGTCACGCGGATTAATCCTCTGCTAACAGGTTATGGGCCCAGATGTACCAGAGTCCCAGAGTCACAGATCCCCAGAACACAGAGGAACGAAAAGAAAGAAAGACAGCAAACTGAGAAGAAGCAAAGATGGCCACCAGCAGCAGCTCCATGAAATTTACAGTGCCAAGTCTCACTAACCAGAATTATCAATCCTGGAAATTCAAAGTGAAAATGCTGCTAATAAGAGAAGGTACGTGGAAATACACACAGGAGCCTAAACCTGACCCAGTGCCACAGGAGTGGACAGAGATGGATCAGAAAGCACAAAGTACCATATCACTCAGTATAGATGATGACCAGATTGTGCATGTGTGTAAATGTAATACTGCAAAGGAAATGTGGGAGCAGTTGCAAAAGGTACATGAGAGGATAAATTTAAGCAATAAGCTCTATCTCATGAGAAAGCTGTACCAGTCTAAGCTACAGAAAGGCCAGGATATGCAGGATTACATAAGAAGTGTTCTGGAAGTTGTAGAACGCCTGAGAGTCATTGGGGAAGATCTAAAGGACTTTCATGTGGCCGCATTACTGCTTAGTGGCCTTTCAGAGAGGTATGATACGCTTGTAACCGCACTAGATGCGCGTCCAGATGATGAGCTTACACTGGATTATGTCAGGGGGAAGCTCATAAATGAATATAAGCGAAAGGCAGAAGGTGTAAACAGTAGGACATGCAACACAGAATCTGCTTTACAGACACAAAACCTAACTGATAACAGGAAGCACATAAAAGAAACACGTGAATGTTTTGTTTGCAAGAAATCAGGACATTTGAAAGCTGACTGCAGAGTCTGGAAAGCTAGAATGAATCAGCTGAAAAAGCAAAGCAGTCATCAAAGGGTTAAAAGTGCTGTATCTGGAGAAAATGATTCTGTGAATACTGAAACTGCATTTACTGTCAGTGCAAATACATCAAAGCATGCATGGTGTATAGACTCTGGAGCAGCTAGTCACATGACTAATAACAGAGACTTCTTTTCTAAGCTTAACCAAAGTAAATCAGAGAAATTGATTATGGCTAATGGTCAGTACATGACTTCAGAAGGCATAGGAGATGGTTATATTGATTGTCAAATCTCACCAACACAAAGCAGGAAGATCCCAGTAAAGGATGTGCTGTATGTGCCTAGTCTTGAAAGTAATCTACTATCTGTGAAGAAACTCACAAAACAAGGAAATGAAGTTACATTTAAGCATGATAGCTGCATCATCTCAAAGGAAGGTCACACACTAGTAGAGGGAAACATCACAGATGAACTTTATCAGCTGAAATGCAAAGAGTGTGTGTATACAGCGCAACAAGAAGAGCATAAAAACTGTATTCATGCGTGGCATATGCGTCTGGCACACAGAGACCCAGAAGCAATAAGAAAGTTAGTCCAAAAGCAACTAGCTGAGGATATTACAATTGATCTATGTAACCAGACAATGAAGTGTACTAGCTGCATCAAAGGGAAAATGTCTAGGAAAGCTTTTCCTAAGAGAATTAGTACAACAACAGCACAGCCACTAGATTTAATACACACAGATGTCTGTGGTCCAATGAGCACTCTGACCCCAGGGAAGAAGAGATATTTTCTCACATTTATTGATGATCATTCAAGATATACAGTTGTCCACCTGCTTCACAGCAAGAAGGAAGTTCCAGAGAAACTTGAAATATACCAGCTGAAGTATATAATAAATTTGGAAGAATGTCAAAGATTCTACGTGCAGATAATGGGACTGAATATACAAGTAATGAGACACAGAGCATTTTAAAGAAAAATGGAATCCTATTTCAGACCACTGTACCGTACAACCCAGAGCAAAATGGTGTCGCGGAAAGAAGGAACCGAACACTATGTGAAAGTGGAAGAAGCATGTTATTTGATGCAAATCTGCCCACAGTATATTGGGGTGAAGCAATCATGACAGCTTGCTATCTTCAGAACAGACTACCAGGTAAAGCTACAGACAAAACTCCATTGGAGCAATGGAATAGCAGAAAGCCAAAACTACATCACATAAGAATATTCGGAAGTAAAGCATTTGTACATGTTCCCAAAGAAAAGCGAACTAAGTGGGAATCTCACGCTAAGGAAGGTATCCTGGTAGGCTACAGCGAAACCCAGAAAGGTTATAGGATTCTACACCCAGATAAAATATGTGCAAAATACAAGGACCTAAAAACACAGATGTACTGTCTGTGATATTAGATAGCCAAAATACTTCCATGTATTGTTGCGTCCAAAGATATTTTCTTCATATTTCTTCATATTTCTTCATATTTCCCTTTTTTTTTTTTTTTTTTTCATAATTTCACCTTTATTTCCATTTTTATTTTCATAATAATTTTTTGTTTGGGCTTTAAGTGCGCTCTCGACCTGGGCCGTGGCACCACTGTGCGGTTTTGACCTATGAGGTATTTCCAGCTCATGAACCATTGGGGCAGAATATACGCGGTTAGTATATACCACGGTACATACGGTATGTGCCTGGATGGGTGTCAGCTACTGTATAACTTGGACATTTGCCCTGGCCTGGGGTACTTATGGATGGGAGGGCTTCATGTCACCATCCAACACAAGATGTCAGTTGGTTACCTTGTGTGCCCCTTAATCGTCGCTCCGTAGTGTGCGGTTTTTCCTTGTCTGTGATGCGCACACCGGATGTGACGCTTGCGTGTCACGCCCGGCACCTGCGTTCCACATACCGGATGTCAGCTGACCGGAACCGGAAGTGACACGATCGCGAGTATAGCGCGACTAGGATTTAAAAGAGGACTTATCAGAGTGTCAAATGGCGCTGTCTGGTGAATGAGCTGCGCGATTGTGGGCAGCGTGCATACCGCATGTCTTCTCTTTTTTTCCCCTGATGACTAGCTAAGGCAAAGAAACGCGTCGGGAGCGGTATATTGTGATGGGCTGGTGACCCTATGAGACTTGGTCTGCCCCCATCATATGGAGCTATCTTGAAGTCTGAGAGCAGGAACGGATATCAAAATTGGTGAGGATGTTCCATTTCTATATATAGCAAGGTTAAATGGTTACCATTGATAGGGTTAATGTTTCTGCGTTCTCACATATTGAGACACAATAAGTTGTTATAGTGTCCCGTAGGCTCCATCATTTTCTTTTTGCCACACTTTCTTGGTTGCGTCAGAGATACAATATGCTTATATGACATATATCTATATCTTTGGACGCAACAATACATGGAAGTATTTTGGCTATCTAATATCACAGACAGTACATCTGTGTTTTTAGGTCCTTGTATTTTGCACATATTTTATCTAGTGGTAATAAATGTTAAGTTTTACATTTCTATAGCACTACACCTGCTTGTGTTTACATTTATTTTTTTGTGTAGTTATTTCTAAAACCCCTGCTGCTGCATTTTGATTCTACACCCAGAAACAAACTAGATCACAATAAGTAGAGATGTAGTGATTGATGAGAACTTTGTATCACCCAAGTTTTGTGACATCACGCCAGTAGTCCAGCTGAAGTCACAATTACAAGACAGCAACAAGGAGGATGTAGAGGTCTGGCTGGATTCTTCAACTAATGAAGGAACAACAGAAAAATCAGGTGAATCTGAAATCAGGAGATCGTCAAGATCAAGCAAAGGTATACCAGCTAAACGTCTATCCTACATTGTCAAGACACTACCTGAGTCAGAGCCGCAGTCATGGGATGAAATGCAAGCACTACCTGTCCATGAAAGAACAAAGTGGATCGATGCCGCTAATGAGGAAATCAAATCGCTTCATCAACTCCAAACTTGGAAACTCACCAAGCTACCTCAGGGCAAAAAGGCAATCAAGTGCAAGTGGGTCTTCAAAACCAAATATGACTCAGAAGGTAAAGTCCACAGATTCAAAGCAAGGTTGGTCGCAAAAGGATATTCTCAAAAGTATGGCGAAGATTACGATGCTACATTTGCTCCAGTCACTAAACAGACCACGTTCAGAGCTTTGTTAGCTGTAGTTGCTGTACAAAAGATGTATGTCAGACATTTGGATATAAAAACTGCCTTTTTAAATGGTGACATTGAGGAGGACTTATACATGACTCAACCTGAAGGTTATGTAAAAAGAGGTCAAGAGAATCTTGTTTGCAAACTACAAAAATCTCTCTATGGTCTTAAGCAATCAGCAAGAGCATGGAACACCAAGATGAATAAAGTCTTGTTGGAAGACAAAATATACAGATGGAAAGTGGATGTATATTCTCTTATATGTGGACGACGTGATTGTTGTTCATCAAGACGACGCAGAAATTGGAAAAATGACTGAAATTCTGAATCAGCACTTTGAATCAAAAGACCTTGGAAGTGTGACATATTATCTAGGAATCCAAATCCAGAGAGAGGAAGATGGAAGTTTTCTTCTAAACCAAAGTGCAAAAATTAATTTGATTCTGAATCAGTTTAAAATGTCGGAGGTCAAAGGTATATCAACCCCAATGAGCAATCAGCAATCAGCAAGAGCATGGAACACCAAGATGAATAAAGTCTTGTTGGAAGACAAAATATACAGATGGAAAGTGGATGTATATTCTCTTATATGTGGACGACGTGATTGTTGTTCATCAAGACGACGCAGAAATTGGAAAAATGACTGAAATTCTGAATCAGCACTTTGAATCAAAAGACCTTGGAAGTGTGACATATTATCTAGGAATCCAAATCCAGAGAGAGGAAGATGGAAGTTTTCTTCTAAACCAAAGTGCAAAAATTAATTTGATTCTGAATCAGTTTAAAATGTCGGAGGTCAAAGGTATATCAACCCCAATGGAACCATCCTACCTGAAGCTGGAAGGAGAAGATGACCTGTTGCCTAACAATGAGAAATATCGTCAGGCAGTGGGGACACTTCTATACATATCAACTATGACTCGACCGGATATCACAACAACAGTTGGAATCCTTTGCAGATATGTGGAAAAACCGCGCCAAAGAGACTGGAATGCTGTTAAGAGACTTCTCCGATATTTGAAAGAAACGCAAGATGTAAATTTAAAACTATCTGCAGCAGGAGATCTAGAACTTACCGGCTATGTAGATGTGGATAGGGCTGGTGATTCGCGTGATCATAAATCCACAAGTGGATACTTGTTTAAAGTTGGAGAAAGTTCAATCTCCTGGTCTAGTAGGAAACAAGTGTCTGTTGCCTTGTCATCTACAGAAGCGGAGTATGTGTCCGCAGCCTATGCAAGCCAGGAGGTTGTTTGGCTAAGACAATTGATGGACGATCTTGGCAAACCGACAACTCAGCCGACGGTGATTTATGAGGACAACCAAGGATGCATTAAACTTGCATGCAGTGAAAAAATCAGTGCTAGAACCAAGCACATTGACGTCAGACATCATCATCTACGTGATTTGATAGATCGTGGGATAATTCACTTTGTCTATTGTGAAACTGATAAGATGGTAGCTGACATTATGACAAAGCCATTGCCACGAGCTAGGTTAAAAGAATTGAGAACCACAATGGGACTAAGAGGATAAGTAGTTGTTGAGTGGGGGTGTTGGAATAATACATATTATTCTGTATGTGTATTGCAACAACTACTGTGCTGTTTCATATGTTGTGCATATTGTGAGGTTGTTAACAAAGTTTAGTTAAAAAAAAAAAAAAAACTCCCACAGACAGGATGCCCCCTCCTTCTCTTCCTGTGTTGTTGTTATATATCTGATTTGATTTCCTCATGCTGCAGTAACACCAGACTCCATGCTGTGCCTATGCTGGATATGAATAAACCTACATTCTGTGTTCTAAACTCTGGATGTCACGCGGATTAATCCTCTGCTAACAGAAAGTGAGTAGATGGTGATGAGGTAGGGGGAGAGGGGAGGTTGTGAAGTTAGATAGGGAGCAGAGACGGGTGAAGATAAGGTCTAATGTATTTCCGTCTGTGTGGGTGGCTGAGGAGGAACATTGAGTAAGTTCAAAAGATAAAGTAAGACACAGGAGTTTGGAGGCTGCTGACTGGAGGGTGTCAGTAGGGATGCTGAAGTCACCCATTATGATAGTGGGAATGTCAGCGGAAAGAAAGTGAAGAAGCCAGGTGGAGAATTAGTCAATATAGGTAGTGGCCGGGCCCGGAGGTCGGTATATGACGGCCACTTGGAGGTAGAATAGATGCGGACAGAGTGGACTTCAAAAGAGAAGATAAGGGAGGTTAGAGGTGGGATTGGATTAAAGGTGCAGTTGGTAGAAAGAAGAAGACCCACTCCTCCGCCATGTATGTTGCCAAGGAGAAGAGTGTGGGCAAAGTGGAGGCCATCATAACACAGCGGAGCAAGGGAGGCAGTGTTGGAGGGTGTCAGCCATGTTTCGGTGAGGCCCAGGAAGGAGAAATTGTGAGAGGTAAGGAGGTCATGAATCACATGGAGCTTATTACAGACAGAGTGGGCATTTCAGAGTGCTCCAGAGAGAGGGAGCAGAGGGGTGGTCGTCAAGGACACAGGTTTTACATAGGAGAGATTGCGGTAATTCATATTAGGATGAGAGCGATAAGAGGGGGAATAAATGGGAAGTATCAGATGTGGGCAGGCTGACATTATGGGGAGGCAAACAAAGCAAATGCCTGGGGCCCCCACTCCCTCAGGGGCCCCCAGTGGGGGCATAATGGTTGCGGTCACACTGGGGGCTGTGTTGGGGGCTCCTTTCCAATTATCAATGAGACAGGAGCTACGTCGTTCCTGCACTCTCAATAGAAACGGCCAGGCAGCGCTCCATCCCCTCCAGCCCCTGCCAGTGACTTTGGTCTGAGACTGAGCTGGGTTTTTTCTGCGCATGTGACAGGATGCTGAAGGAATCAGGTGAGGCACTGACACGTACAAGTGTGTGAGGCAAAACCTGTGCCTCGTCCCAGCACTGCAGCCTCTGTCTGTTCCCTCTGACTCCCAGCTCATGGTCCGTGACTTGAAGCTTATCTTTTAATGTTCCATGCTATTATGGACAACAGCAAGATATCTTACTGAAAAGTGCAGCCGGCATTCCAGGCTGTGCGGTGGGCTGCCTTTTCTGCAATATATCTTAGTGGAAACTGTCAGACTGATGTCAGCTGAGCTCACCAAGCAGAAAACACTTTGGTAACTAGTAGCTGATGGAGCGGGGATGAGGGAGGCTGGGAGATAGGAGAGTGGGGGGTTGTCAGCAGGCTCGGACAGGCCTGGCGGGGTGCCAGGAAATTTCCCGGTGGGCCCCGGCCCCCTGCAGAGAAGGCAGAGGAGAATTTAAAAAAAAAAAAAGGAAAAAAAAAGTGGTCGCGGGCCCTTTAAGGGCGCGCGCACACACTCTCACCGCCGCCGCGATGCCCAGAACAGTAGCGGGAGTGGCCTGGGAGCAGGAGAGCCGAAGAGCAGAGCAGGGGCTGTACTGCAGCGTCACATTTAGCAGACAGGGCCGCACGTCTGCTGAAAGTGACGTCACAGCGTGCCCTGCACTGCAGTCTCCCGCCTTAGGAGCGCTTCTGTACTGTACAGATTGTGTAATATAGTGTGTGTTTGTATGAATTTTTATGTATATGCTGCCTGCCTGTGTGTGTATATGCCTGTGTGTGTGTGTGTGTATATATCCCTGTGTATGTGTATATGCCTGTGTGTACAGTCATGGCCAAAAGTTTTGAGAATGACACCAAAATTATATTTTCCCATGATCTGCTGGCCTCTGGTTTTTATTAGTGTTTGTCTGATGTTTATATCACATACAGAAATATAATTGCAATCATATTATGAGTACAAATAGGTTATATTGACAGTTAGAATGAGTTAATGCAGCAAGTCAATATTTGCAGTGTTGCCCCTTCTTCTTCAAGACCTCTGTAATTCTCCCTGGCATGCTCTCAATCAACTTTTGGACCAAATCCTGACTGATAGCAGTCCATTCTTGCATAATCAATGCTTGCATTTTGCCAGAATTTGTTGGTTTTTGTTTGTCCACCCGTCTCTTGATGATTGACCACAAGTTCTCAATGGGATTAAGATCTGGGGAGTTTCCAGGCCATGGACCCAAAATCTCTATGTTTTGTTCCATAAGCCATTTTGTTATCACCTTTGCTTTATGGCAAGGTGCTCCATCATGCTGGAAAAGGCATTTTTGGGCGCCAAACTGCTCTTGGACGGTTGGGAGAAGTTGCTCTTGGAGGACATTCTGGTACCATTCTTTATTCATGGCTGTGTTTTTAGGCAAGACTGTGAGTGAGCCGATTCCCTTGGCTGAGAAGCAACCCCACACATGAATGGTTTCAGGATGCTTTACAGTTGGCATGAGACAAGACTGGTGGTAGCGCTCACCTCTTCTTCTCCGAATAAGCTGTTTTCCAGATGTCCCAAACAATCGAAAAGGGGATTCATCAGAGAAAATGACTTTGCCCCAGTCCTCAGCAGTCCACTCCCTGTACCTTTTGCAGAATATCAGTCGGTCCCTGATGTTTTTTCTGGAGAGAAGTGGCTTCTTTGCTGCCCTCCTTGGAACCAGCCCTTGCTCAAAGAGTCTCCGCCTCACAGTGCGTGCAGAAGCACTCACATCAGCCTGCTGCCATTCCTGAGCAAGCTCGGCACTGCTGGTAGTCCGATCCCGCAGCTGAAACAGTTTTAAGATACGGTCCTGGTGCTTGCTGGTCTTTCTTGGGTGCCCTGGAGCCTTTTTGACATGCTTCTCCTTGAAGTTCTTGATGATGCGATAGATTGTTGACTGAGGTGCAATCTTTGTAGCTGCGATACTCTTCCCTGTTAGGCCATTTTTGGGCATTGCAATGATGGCTGCACATGTTTCTTTAGAGATAACCATGGTTAACTGAAGAGAAACAATGATACCAAGAACCAGCCTCCTTTTAAAGTGTCCAGTGATGTCATTCTTACTTAATCATGACTGATTGATCGCCAGCCCTGTCCTCATCAACACCCACACCTGAGTTAATGGATCAATCACTAAAATGATGTTAGCTGCTCCTTTTAAGGCAGGACCGCAATGATGTTAAAATGTGTTTTGGGGGTTAAAGTTCATTTTCTGGGCAAATATTGACTTTGCAAGTACAGTAATTGCTGTTAAGCTGATCAATCTTTGACATTCAGGAGTATATGCAAATTGCCATTACAAAAAATGAAGCAGTAAACTTTGGAAAAATTACTATTTGTCTCATTCTCAATACTTTTGGCCATGACTGTATGTGTATATGCCTGCGTGTGTGTATATTCCTGTGTGTGTGTATATGCCTGCATTTGTGTGTGTATATGCCTGTGTGTGTACAGTGTGTGTATATGCCTGCCTTCATGTGTGTGTGTGTATGCCTGCATGTGTGTACAGTGTGTGTGTATATGCCTGCATGTGTGTGTGTATATATACCTGCATGTGTGTGTATATGCCTGCATGTGTGTGTGTGTATGCCTGCATGTGTGTGTGTGTGTATATGCCTGCTTGTGTGTGTGTATGTATGCCTGCATGTGTGTGTGTGTATATGCCTGCATGTGTGTGTGTGTGTATATGCCTGCATGTATGTGTGTTTGTGTATGCCTGCATGTGTGTGTGTGTATATGCCTGCATATGTGTGTGTGTGTATATGCCTGCTTGTGTGTGTGTGTATGTATGCCTGCATGTGTGTGTGTGTATATGCCTGCATGTGTGTGTGTATATGCCTGCGTGTGTGTGTGTGTGTATATGCCAGCATGTGTATGTATTTGAGTGCCTGCATGCCTACGTGTATATGTGTCTTCACACGTTTGTGCGTGCTTCCCTGCTTGTCTGCATTTTTGTGTGTGATTGTCTGAGTGTGTCTGTGCATGATTGCGTGTGCATTTCTGTGTGTGCTTGCCTGCGTGTGTACGTGTCCCCATTTCTGTGGGTATGTGTATCTGCGTGTGTATATTAGGGCTCTTTCACATGTCCTGATATTTACGGGACTGGAGATATGTGTCCACCTGTGTGTCATCCGTGTGACACATACCAGTGCTTGGGAATCAGTGTACAGTTAACGCTGTTCCCAAGAGCCGGGTGCTGAGCGCTTGCCCTCATCATGGATCCCTGCCGGCACTGCGATCAGCAGCAGCAGGGTCAATGATGAGAGTAGTAGTCAACTCCCGCCGTGTCCAACTGTAAAAATAGGAATAAAATTAAAAAATCCTTGTACTCACCTCTCCTAAGTGTCACCCGCTGTAATCTGTGCGAGCGCTCACGCCGAAGAGAATGACTTCTGCAGCGAGCGGGCCTCGGAGCTGCACTCAGTGATTGACAGGGCACCGCTTGTTGAGCGCAGCTCCGGGGTCCACTCGCTGCAGGAGTCATTCTCCTCGGCGTGAGTGCTCGCACGGATTACAGCGGGTGACTCTTAGGAGAGGTGAGTATAAGGATTTTTTTTATTTTATTCCTATTTTTACAGTTGGACACTGCTGGAGTAGACTACTACTCTCATCATTGACCCTGCTGCTGCTGATCGCAGCGCCAGCAGGGATCTATGATGAGGGCAGCGCTCAGCACCCAGTGCTTGGGAAGAGCACTAACTGTCATCAGTGTGCGGGACGTTTTGCGGCCTGTGCAGCAGGTAAAAAACAGACGTGTCAGCGTGTTTTGCCCATGGACACCACATGGTCTGTGGAAAGTGGAAACACACTGACGTGTGCACATTCATTTGAATGGGTCTACGTGTACCAGTGTCTGTGGTACATGAGGAAACTGTCACCGCATGTACTGACGTGTGAAAGAGCCCTTAGTATGTGTCTGTGTGCGCTTGTTTTCGTGTGTGTAAGCGCGCTTCTGCATGTCTGTGTGGTCTTCCGATGATTTATTATATTTGGGGAGAGAAATTTTAGGAGACAAAATGGGGAGATGTGTGAAGAAACGGTATGGTGAACTACAGGAGGGGTGGGAATGAGTGCAGGAACAGAATGGGGAAGGGGGATGTATAAGGAAACAGTATAGAGAGTGGGGGAATAGTGTGAGGAGACAGTATGGAGAGAGAAAAGTGTGATGTGACACAGCACAGAGACTAGGTAGTGAGGGGGAAGGTATAGAGATGCGACAGTATAGGGGAAACAGTGTGAGGGCACAGAAAGGAGGTAACAGTATGCTGAGGAGGTGGAGTGTGATGAAGGGGCACAGTATAGAGACTGGGTAGTATAGGGGGGACACAGTGTGAGAGGACAGTGTGAAGAGGGGGCCCAGTATGGTAAGGAGAGGACAGTGTGGAGAGCATGTACCATAAGAGTTGTAGAGTGTATGTCATATTTTGTGCAGGGAGCATTGTAAGAGTTAGGTTTATTTAGGGGCTCAGTGTAGATATTTTTATTCAGGAGCATCATAATGACACTGCTATCTTTAAGGGCATCATGTGGGGATGTGCTGCAGAAGACCGGAGAAGATGGAAGTCTGCAGAGACGAGCTGTGGAACTCATCATGGAGTCTGGACAAGAGGAAGAACAGAAAGAGAACGACTCTAATCAGAGAAGCCGTCTCAGGTAAGATACCTGCATGTAAATGTTCATTTGTGATCCTGCCTGTGTCTCATCAGTAATGTGGTTCCTGTATGGTCTGCAGTCTGATGATGACTGATAACTCCCAGTATCTCTATTGTTAATTACATACTGGGAGTTGTAGGTTTATGCGATACAAAGATATATGAGTCTGACCTGACATTACAATTGATGGTGGTTCAGATGATGTATTCGTGTACTGATGTGTATGTGCGCGTCTGCGTGTTTGTGCGCGTCTGCGTATCTGGAATAATATGTATTTTTGTAAGATGCGTGTATGTAACTGTGCATTGTGGTGTGTAATAACATTCATATGCTTGAGGCACCTTTACTAAATCTGTTAGGACTCACTCACATGTGTTAGGGAATTCCATTTGTCTTTCCACATTTAGGAACAGACAAGTGAAATATGCTAACCCTGACAAAACTGTCACCATAGGGATGTGCTTGTATGGACACGGGTTCAGGAGCTGAGCCTGCTCCATACTGGGCAGATGTCGGCTGTGTTACATAGCCGGCGTCTGCCTGTAACAGCAGTGATCAGAGCTCGCCTTGATTGCTGCTGTTTTGAGTATTTAAGTGCCCTTGTCAATCACTGACAGCGGCATTTAGATAGCACAATGGCCGGTGCATGCAGTCACCTGTTCCCTTCAGCCCCCTGTGACGCAGTTGCAGGTTGCTGATGGGTTGCCAGTAGTGCTGAGTGCGCGTGGTCGGATAAGAGACATTACAGTCACCGCGAGCTACAAAGTGCTGCAATAACGTCAGGCACCTTAATTGTGACACTTCCATGGAGCCCAACCTCAGGCTGAGCGTTATTGAATGACTAACATGGCAGCAACACCTGGCAACTAGTGCTGAGTGAGTGTGGTTGGATAAGGTGTGATCCCAGCATGCTCAAGTGTTATCTGAGTATCTTGTAGTGCTCTGCTAATATGCTCGAGTCCCCGGGGTAGCATGTTTTGCGGCGGTAGACAGAAGCAACACATGCAGGGATTACCTAACAAACAGGCAATTCCTGCATGTGTTGCGTCTGTCTACTGCCGCAAAACATGCTACCCCGGGGACTCGAGCATATTAGCAGAGCACTACAAGATACTCAGATAACACCTGAACATGCTGGGATCACACCTTATCCGACCACACTCACTCAGCACTAGTTGCCTGGTGTTGCTTCCATGTTAGTCATTCAATGAAGCTCAGCCTGAGGTTGGGCTCCATAGAAGATGTCACAATCAAGGTGCCGGACGTTATTGCAGCACCCTCACTTTGTAGTTCGTGGTGACTGTAATGTCTCCCTCCTTGCACCGACCCAATAACAGGAAGCGAGTGGCGGCAGGGAGAATAAAATGTAATTTTCTCTGTGTAGCCAATGCTTTTCCAATAAGCCGTCTAACCAGGCTTTACACCCTATTTACCTGCAGATTACCCTTTTATCTGCAGATAAATAGCGTTTTTCAAGGTGACAAGTTACCATTAAAGGGACTCTGGCAGTACGGAATGACTGTTCGAATATAGTCCTGCAACTTGGTGCTCCACAGCGCGGCCAATCATGTAATTATAGAACATTATAGAAAAGCATAACAAGTAATAAAACCGTTTATGGTGGGCTGTAGTGTGGGCCCCTAGAGTCAGTTCCCCTGGTGGGCCCTAGCCACCCCAGTCCGACCCTGGTTGTCAGCCTGCAGAATCACATCAAGTGTGTGATGACAGGGGGAGCATCTGGAGCAGTTCAAATTTGTTGAAGAGGTCCTGTTTACTGTGCTTATTACACAATAAGAAGATTTGATAAGTCCTGGGCGGGAGATTTAAAGGGAACCTGTCACCAGAAAAAGCACTATTAACCTGCAGATATGGGGTCAATCATCAGGGTAATAGCGTTACTAACCTGCCTGGTGCCTGCACTTAGCTGAACGCTGCGAGGAGAAAATGAACTTCATTCCTTCCAGCAGTGTTCCAGTTTCAGTCACGGGGCGGTGCCGGCGCGGTTTCAGTCACCGGTCTGAAAATACAGAGCAGTGGCTGTAACTGCGCCCCCGGCCCTGACTGACAGTCGCTCTGCATTGGGGCCGGCTGTCAGTCAAGGCCAGGGGCACGGTACTGTAAACTCAGATCGGTGACTGATCCTGTGCCCCCATGACTGAAACTGAACGTTGCTGGAGTGAATAAAGGACATTTTCTCCCCATAGCGTTCTGATATGTGTGGGCACCGGGCAGGTTAGTAACGCTATTAACCTGCAGATTAAGCCTATATCTGCAGATTAATAGCGTTTTTTTCTGGTGACAGGCTCTCTTTACAATACCCAGCTGACTTGACTTGAGCAACCAATAGTTGCTGTAGAGGGTGAGGGGAGGAGCGCAGAACCACTGTGCAGAAAGGAGACCAGCCATTGGCAGCATTTCTCAAAGGTGCACAAAGAAAAGTTTAGTATTTTGTTGTGTCATATTCAACCTCAGGTAATGGATTTAAAGGGGTTGTCAACTACTAGGGAACCCCCTCTCAAAGGGTTTATCTAGAATTATATTAATTTTTTACTATGGGCATAAGTGCTGACAGGCAGGTGGTTACTAACTACCTGCCTATTCTACCCAGCGCAGATCTCTCCTAGCACAGAGTGGTCACAGACCATTCCTGACGATCATTCTGAGACTTCCGCTGACGTCACATTGTCGCAACAGCTTGTCTTCCGCTCTGTAGCCAGGGTGTAACTGCTGATGTCATGCTGACAGCCAGCTCCTCGCTGCCTCATTGCGGGGAGCCGTCTCTCAATTAGCATGATGTTGACAGTCACATCCTGGCAACAGAGCAGCCCAAGTTACACCACTGACACCAAACATCTACCGCAAAAACTACATAATAGCTCTGCGTTATCAATACAGTTGTTGGGACTGCTTAAGGATCTTTGATGACACCACAGTCGTAACCATGATATTATCACAGGTCCTGTACTGTGCAGGAGTTTAGAAGAAGTGAAGAGGAAGAGACAGACTGGTAAGTATTGTGCATATATACAGTACAGACCAAAAGTTTGGACACACCTTCTCATTTAAAGATTTTTCTGTATTTTCATGACTATGAAAATTGTACATTCACACTGAAGGCATCAAAACTATGAATTAACACATATGGAATTATATACTTAACAAAAAAGTGTGAAACAACTGAAAATATGTCTTATATTCTAGGTTCTTCAAAGCAGCCACCTTTTGCTTTGATGACTGCTTTGCAGTCATCCCAACAGTGAAACATGGTGGTGGCAGCATTGCTATGGGGGTGTTTTTCAGCTGCAGGGACAGGATGACTGGTTGCAATTGAAGGAAACATGAATGTGGCCAAGTACAGAGATATCCTGGATGAAAACCTCTTCCAGAGTGCTCTTGACCTCAGACTTGGCCAAAGGTTCACCTTCCAACAAGACAATGACCCTAAGCACACAGCTAAAATAACAAAGGAGGGGTTTGAGAACCACTCTGTGACCATTCTTGAGTAGCCCAGTCAGAGCCCTAACCTAAACCCAATTGAGCGTCTCTGGAAAGACCTGAAAATGGCTGTCCACCAACGTTCAGCATCCAACCTGACGGAACTTGAGAGGATCTGCAAGGAAGAATGGCAGAGGATCCCCAAATCCAGGAGTGAAAAACTTGTTGCACCATTCCGAAGAAGACTCATGGCTGTACTAATTCAAAAGGGTGCTTCTACTCAATACTGAGCAAAGATTCTGAATACTTATGACCATGTGATATTTCAGTTTTTCTTTTTTAATAAACTTGCAAAAATGTCTACATTTCTGTTTTTTTCAGTCAAGATGGTGTGCAGAGTGTACTTTAATGAGTAAAATATGAACTATTTAGAATTTACCAAATGGCTGCAATGAAACAAAGAGTGAAAAATGTAAAGGGGTCTGAATACTTTCCGTACCCACTGTATTACTGCAGCACACTTACAGAGCAACACAGAATTCGTCACCAGACCTGTATCTACACATGTAAACCTACATAAGAGATATCACTAAAGAGAAGTGTGTTGTACCCCTAAGAAGATATCAAAACCAAAAAGAAGGGAATCCTAGTCAAATACCGCTCAATATATATAATGTTAATAAATATGGAGGAGACGGAGACCCAAACGAAAACAAAGGTTTGTTAAATATATAAACCATTTTATTGTACATCAATTATAAATATAATACCAATAATACAACAATACAAGGTAAGGGGGAGAAGTGCAATTAAAAAACAGGGAGGATGGAAACAATCCCTGAATATAAGGATAGAACCAGATAATGAGGAGCTCCTGTGAGATGAAAAATGCTCTAGAGTTCTAGGGGCAAACACAATTAGGGCGGCCTAGTAATTACTGCAAACTGCGAGACTAAGAAATATGATGAATAGTCTATAAAAAACAGGAAAAATTATGAATATACCTGCAAAAGAAGTATACTAACAAGTAGAATATGCAAGCATATAATCCGGTATAATTAAATAAATTAAATACTAAAACCTCACAGCTAACTGACAATTATATAAGGTATAAATATCAGAGAGTTTAGCTGATCAATTGTGAGTGGCCGTAGTTTTAATAAGAACCCGGAAAAAAGGCTCGATGTTTATAATACGTTTTAACAGTACGCAAAATATAGGTGAAGCAACCCTGATGTTCTACAGCACTAGTGTCTTATAAGTGGCGTGCATTGCAGTCAGTTAAATAAATACATAGTAGAGAGCAGGAAGGCAAAACTTTAAACTTTGCCTGTATAATACCCCTGCAATATCTATATAATAATCAGAAGTTGGTCAAAAGACGAGATGGCCGCAGTAGATGCTAATCCCCAATATGGGGTGCAGGTGAAAATAATGAAGCCAATTAACCCTGGTAGATATAATCATAACAAGAGCATAAAGACATAAACATATGATGGTATCAGGAGAGCCCGAAGATAATCAGTCATAAAGTATGTGCACCAGTACCATGTCTCACGAGAAGCACAGGAGCATCCAGATGGTGTGTGTGAGCCTCGACATGCATTTCACCAACTGCGGCCTCGTCAGGCTCTCCGGACACCGTCATATGTTTATGTCCTTATGCTTTTGTTATGATTATATCTAGCAGTGTTGCTAGATATAATGCTATGATTTAACAAAAAAAAAAACCTGGCCTCCTCCACCCCTTAATAGCCAGCCATCACACACCTTATTTCCCCCGTCGCCCAGTACAGCTCAATGAGTTGTTATGGAGGAGGGGGAAAAGTGTAACTATAGTCACAGGTAAATGTAATTATTTTACATAGCAAAGCAATACAGCTTTAAATGCTATGATTTAAAAAAAAAAATCTGGCCTTCTTCCACCCCTTAATAGCCAGCCATCACACACCTTATTTCTCCGTCGCCCAGGACAGCTCAATGAGTTGATATAGAGGAGGGGGAAAAGTGTAACTATAGTCACCAGTAGTCACCGGTAAATATAATTTTTTTTACATAGCAATGCAATATAGCTTTAAATGCTATGATTTAAAAAAAAAAAAAAACTGGCCTCCTTCCACCCCTTAATAGCCAGCCATCACACACCTTATTTCCCCGTCGCCCAGGACAGCTCAATGAGTTGTTATAGAGGAGGGGGAAAAGTGTAACTATAGTCACCGGTAGCCACCAGTAAATATAATTATTTCACACAGCAAAGCAATATAGCTTTAAATGCTATGATTTAAAAAAAAAAAAAAAAAACTGGCCTCCTTCCACCCCTTAATAGCCAGCCATCTCACACCTTATTTCCCCGTCGCCCAGGACAGCTCAATGAGTTGTTATGGAGGAAGGGGAAAAGTGTAATTATAGTCACCGGTAGTCACCGGTAAATATAATTATTTTACATAGCAAAGCAATATAGCTTTAAATGCAATGATTAAAAAAAAAAAAAAAAAAAAACTGGCCTCCTTCCACCCCTTAATAGCCAGCCATCTCACACCTTATTTCCCCGTCGCCCTGGACAGCTCAATGAGTTGTTATGGAGGAGGGGGAAAAGTGTAACTATAGTCACCGGTAGTCACCGGTAAATATAATTATTTTACATAGCAAAGCAATATAGCTTTCAATGCTATGATTTAAAAAAACAAACCAAAAAAAAAAAACTGGCCTCCTTCCACCCCTTAATAGCCAGCCATCTCACACCTTATTTCCCCGTCGCCCAGGACAGCTCAATGAGTTGTTATGGAGGAGGGGGAAAAGTGTAACTATAGTCACCGGTAGTCACCGGTAAATATAATTATTTTACATAGCAAAGCAATATAGCTTTAAATGCTATGATTTATAAAAAAAAAAAAACTGGCCTCCTTCCACCCCTTAATAGCCAGCCATCTCACACCTTATTTCCCCGTCGCCCAGGACAGCTCAATGAGTTGTTATGGAGGAAGGGGAAAATTGTAATTATAGTCACCGGTAGTCACCGGTAAATATAACTAGAATATTTTTTCTCTTATGTACTATATACATAGCGTAACACTATACATATAGTATCATAAGGCTCTTATTGTCAGGGGCATGTAGTGTGCATGGTATTCCCAGGCACACCATAATGCCACACATAAAAGTCCCTACTGGGCACTTACCTCCCTTGCCTCATCCATCTTTATGGCCATCCTTTTGAACAGGAATATCTTCTGTGTTCTTCTGGGGTCCTGATCCTGGCTTGAGTCCTGACACGCTTATTTCTTGCTTGTCCAGGTCCTGCTTGCCCTTCCGGATCTTCTTATTTTGATGTTCTTCTTGGGGTTTAGGAAGACAGCTTGCTCTGATGATATTAAAGAGCCGGTGGATGGTTTGGGGTTTTCCAGCTGATGTTGGTAAATGAAAACCCCGTGAACAAGGCCTGGTGGTCTGCTGAGAGGGCTGAGTTGTTAGCCTCTGCTGCTTCCAGAATTTGAAGATTGAATGGTCTGGAGCCGCGCTGGATGTTACTTGGCTATAAGAGAAAAAGAAAACACAAGAAGGTGATTACATAAGAACAGTATATAGTAAAGTTCAGGAAAGCTAGAGGCTCTCTACATATGTCAACCAATGATCGGCAGATTTTGTCACTATCTGCTGATCATTTAACATGTATGGGGGCTTGCAATCTCACCACTGACAAATCAGCGACCTTCACTGTTATTAGTAATCTGACGAATTTGGAAAAAGTGATTAAAGCTATGTGAAACTATTCATAAATGAATCTGTATAAAACATCTTCTCTAATACTTACTGGCACAGGAACATGTGGGGGACACATTCTAAGGGCTTCCACCGAGTCCCAGTCAATACGCTGGAAAAACCTATGGGCTCTGATGTTACCATGGACTCCGAGGCGCCTGGCAGGATCTTCCCGGAGGAGCTGCAAAAGAAGAAAAAAAAATGTTTATATTTATATAACAGCTTCATAAATAAAATTTAACTAAAATAAATAAATATTATATATATTTATGAAAAAAAAAAGCCTAATATTAGTGTTTTTTTTCTGACATCTTCAATAATACATGACAGGTAATATATACCATCACGTCACCCCTACAAGTGTTTACGTGTTATATTGAACACGTAAACACTTGACCTAACATGAGATTCCACTCCCACCAATGGAGCTGAATATAATAGTAAATTACCGCTAACATCACAATAAATCACACAATAATATAAAAGTAATACAACTTAAATCATGTACTGACCTTTTTAATGATGTTCTTCGCCTCCTTGCTGGAAGCGTTGAATAGTCCTCGATGGTATTTGGACCTGCTGGTAATCATGATGTTCAAAATGATGCCAAATGCATACCAGTCTACCCCAGCATTGTACTCCTCCGCAGCCAGCATCTCAGGAGCCATGAAGCCTGGTGTCCCAGCGTATTCGGTGGCTGTCCGGTCTCCATAGATGTTCTCAAGTGCCAGACCGAAGTCGGCAATCTTTATATGGCCCGTCGCAGCCACCAAGATGTTAGAAGGCTTGAGATCTCTGTGAAGAAGACAAATGGATTCTTATCAGTGTCCGCTGTATAATTCTCAGTATTGCTGTGTATAGTTATAGGCATCACTGGTGGTGGAGGATTAGATGTATTTCTAGTTACCGGTGGATGATGCCCTTAGAATGCAGGTGTTGAATTCCACACACAAGTTCTGCGGCGTAGAATCTGGCCGAAAGAAAAGAGGAGAAAATAGTTTTTAGTGAATCAGAAACTCAGAAATATATATTGCCCAAAAGACTAGACAGGCAGGACTTATCAGGATTTTATATTTCTGGTTATTATATACAAGTATTTATATTATTATAATGGTCTAGAAGGGCAGTCGCACATATCGTATTGATTATAAGGCACCTGGACCTGCTCATCCTAAGTATAGGACATCAATGTTAAAGTAGTGGATAACCTCTTTAAGTTCCTTCTTGCCTATAGGGATACACAATTGCTACTATTACAATGTATATTCATATGGTGTTAAAGGATTATCCAGGATCAGAAAAACATGGTGTCTTTCTTTAAAAAATAACGCCACATGACTAATGTGAATGAGGATGAACTGCGATGCCTCACACAACCTGTGGACAGGTGCGGTGCTATTTTTGGAAATAAAAATTAGAGCTGTATTTTTCTAAGTGTTTCCCTAATAACATCCCTGTGAATGGGAGATATGAATTTACGTGAACGTTAGGGCTAACAATCGAATCAATCTAGTCAGTCTCATTTAGAAAATACATAGCTGTATGGCTTAGACTGTGAATACTGTACCGTGCACTGGGGATGTCAAGACACCCCTTCCTCATCAGGAGATGGTGGAATTCGCCACAGGTGACATACTCCATCCCAAGAAGCACAAGCTCCTGTCAGACAAGACGTAGAAATCAGTCGTATGATAAAGTCATTGTAGCAGTCATACATTTACTAACACTCAATAATCAGTGATTTCTTCTGCTATTTCTTCTGTGATTAATCTCTGTTCCACTTACTGGTGGAGATATAGTTGCATAATAATAGCAGTAATGATACTTTCTTCTTTTACTATGTGTTTATTAGTTATTCTAAGTATATACATATAGAAGATATATCTACATATGTAGAATGTGATGTGCTAAATGTACAGCATTACTTTTCACTGTAATGTTGCCTTCTGCATTTCTCACCATTATGAAGTACTCATTAAGAATGACATCCATAGGGGTGGACAAATGACTTCAGATATTGGGAGCCAGTTGAACCACTCCAAGACTTTCCATAGACTTCAATAGAGAAACCCCAAAAGTTAACCGTCAGCATCATATTTCTAGGCACATTGCCTGGTTCCCAGGGTTTGTCCAGTGTTCCCACAGTAGGTGACAGCTACACATACAAGGAGCAGGACATGAAAATGTTTCCAATGCTGAAATGTTAACAAACACCAGATATAAACGTGGACATATCCTGTGCATATAGATGAGTGCACTTTATTCTTTATCCAATATTAATGAACAGGTCACAATTTTACCTTGGTCTGAAAGGCGAATGTGCCATGAAGAAGGAAAGGGCTGCCAGATGCAAGTTGTAACACACGCCGCTCCACCAACGCGCGCTCCTCTCCTTCAGCTAGCAGGTTCCTCTTTGTGATGACTTTTACAGCAAATTGCTGGCGGGTATATCTATCTTCCGCCAGCACCACCTAGAAAAAAATGGTCATTAGTTGATGATCTTCATTAAAGGTGTTGTCTGGCCTTGGGGTACAAGTCTGCAGACACTTTATGTGAGTGTAGACTCATGAGGATTCTCCAGTGATGGGAGCAGATGGTCATTTATCCGGCCTCACTCAATTCCCTTGTATTGAGCGAGCCTGTGTAAGGGGGTGTTGACTGGACCGTCGCATTCATACCCCTGAAGACACCAATCGTGTTGTATTGTAGTGCAGTTTTCAGTATATATGGTGTAATTACATAGTTACAGTATGTCATATTATGTGAATTGTAATATAGAGTGTGATATGGTCATATGTATAATGTATAGTGTACAGCATAGGATTGCGCAAGATAAGACATAGTTTAGGACTTAGGAGTTGACATAGGTAGGATGAGAATAGTGTAAGAAAGTGTTCATGTTTAGGACTAGCTCATAGTGGGAGGGAAAAGTGCCAGTTAAAGGAGACTGCTTCCTGTTTGTAGAGCGTTCGTGAGTGATATAAGATCAAATTCAAGGGCAGTTGGGGCTGATATCAAGAGTGAGTACATATTGTTCTGGGTGATATGAGGCCTTACAAAAATTCACTGCAGACATTCCTGCAATGTCCGGAGATCAGGGCTCGATTCAGGTGCTATGGCAAGCACCTCACCCCTTTACATACAGAGGAAGATGGACATGCAATTGTGTATGGGAAATGTAACAGATCTCGGGTGTATTGTGGAACTCAACTGGGAAATCCTGGGGCTGACAGGATCAGTGAACGTAGGGATAGTCCAGTTAGAACGTAAATAAATGCTGAAAATGTTCTGTACTATGGAAATAAGAAATGGAGAATGTTGTGCCCGATACTGTGTATTACAATCTGATGCAATTGAACTGTCGAGTAAACTTCTGTGTGTTGAAACGAACTGAGTGTTCCCTAATCTATGTGCGGCAGCTCCTTAAGTTGAAGACCTGGAGACAGCTGGGGCCTGTGGCCTACAAGTGAGTGTAACGCACCCTACACGCAACAGCACATTTGAACTGGCACACAATTTTTCTGTAAAGTGCCAGGGCGACATGGACAGCTGCACATGTCTCGTCGGCACATGACCACATGTATGCAAATTGCATACCTGCAGTTATGCTCCTGCCCATTCCTGGCACCGGCACTGGAGAACCTCAACAGCACACACACTGCACACTGTGAGGACTCACAAGTCTGTAGTCACATAGTTACTGCAGACTTGTACCCTAAGGCCGAACAACTCATTGAAATAAGTGTGGAGGGGAGCAGGAAAGTGACACCATTGCTATTTCTTTAATAATTATTTTATATTTCTACAGTTTCTTACTAGCTTACATACAGGAGATCTAATAGCTATAAACATGGGCACTAGGAAATAACCCCACTAGAATTACCCATTAAAGCTAGGAGGTTAAAGGATTACTTCAGTCTTAGCCATGCATGATTGAGACAGGAATAACTACAACTCCAGAGCTGGTTGGCATTATTCCTGTGTCAGCCATGAAAAGCTGAGATGAGAATCAATATAAACAGACTGTGTTGGGGTGCAGAGCTCAGCTGTACATAGATGCTGGCATCAAAGACCATGCTGCAAATGTATGCCTATCTATACTAGGGTTATTTTGTGCAGCATATATACTTTATCACATTTGGCGTCTATTACACTTTATATGTGTGTAGGAATTATTTCCACCCAACATACCTTTTTCTAATAGCCTATTATGTATACATTACTTAATATTGCTGCATATTCTTTTGTTATGCACCATGGGGTTTGCCTGTGTTTTTAGCCTTATCTGATTTTCTCTTTTTTCATCAGATTTTATCATGTGTCTAAATTGTACTAATAAAATATATACCTTTTATGCTACCTTGGCTATTGCTCATAGTTTTTTGTATAGGTTATTTCAAGATCGATAAAGATTTAAGCAAAACAAAAGATCATTTTACCCTATGAAAGACCACTTTGCTTGTTTGTCGGGCGAACGTCAGCCTGTTTCCACTGGTTTCCGATAACTGCGCAGTGTGAATGCACCTTAATCTGCAGCACAGACCTGAGACTACATTTGCAGACACTTTGTCCTGATCCTAAACTCCTTTTCACTCCACAGCACCTCTGGTGTCAGGTTTTATGTTGCAGTGATGCCAGGAGTTAGGCTATGTGCCCACGATGCAGAAATGAAGCAGAAAATTTTTGCAGCATTTCTGCATCTCCCTGGCAGAAAAAACGCATGCAGATTGTACATGCAGATTGTGCATGCTTTTTTCCTGCAGAATACATGCGGATCCACATGCGGATTCACATGCGTTTCCGCATGCAGATTGACAAGCGCTTTCCAGGCGATAGCATCACTTGGAAAGTGCTTGACAACTAGGTCACACTGTATAAATCCATGCAAACAGCATGGATTTATACAGTGTGAAACGTAAAAATAAAATAAAATAAAGCTATACTCACCCCCGATGCCCCGGCGTGGCTGCAGCGCTCCTTCCTGTCTAGTTCCCGGCTGCCGGCATATCGTGAGACAGAGCGGTGAAGGGCCTGCGGTCACATGACTGTGACGTCACCGAAGGTCCTTCAGCGATGCCGGCATGCAGAGAAGCCTTCGGAAAGGTGAGTATTAACTTTATTTATTATTTTATTCTTTTTTTTACAGGAACAATGGTACCCAGGTCTGGATGAGAGTCTTCTCTCCTCCTGAACTGGGTACCATCCGTACATAGAGACGCATAGAATTCACTTGTAGAAATGTACAGACGCGCATTCTATGCGTCTCAATGCAAGTCAATAGCGGGGCTTCCGCTGCGCTTCCGCAAAATTAAATGACATGCTGCAGATTTTTGTACGCAGCATAAACGCTGCGGAAAAATGCGCAGCATGTGCATAGAACATGCGGAATCCCCTTGGGGACCATGGGGTGCGGATTACCTAGTGTTTCACAAGCGTTTCCGCTGCGGAAATTCCGCATCATAAACGCTTGAAAAACGCTACGTGGGCACCCAGCCTTATAAGAATTGCAGAAAACACGAGAGGTGAATATATTGTGAAGAGTATGCTTTGGGATATTTGCTGGCTTCTCTGGTAATCAAGGAGCTCTCTCCTTTTCCCAGGAATGTCCTAAAAAATCAAAGAGTTGTCTGTAATAGTATTAGGAGGCTTGTCCTCAATTCGATTTTTGTCCTAACTTCAGGGAGTAGTATGATTAAAAAAATAAAACGATACTACCCTGATAAATCCTTTGCTATTCCAGAGCCTGGCACAGTAGTCCAAACCTGCACTTGTTTACCTTGCTGCAGACAATCACTGGTCTCATTGAGGATGTCTCTATTTATTGGACAAAACCATTGAGACGAGTCATTGGTTAGCAATCAGGAGAATGTATGAGACGTCACCACTGCTGACACGGAATTTTTTGAATTATTACTTTTTAACTGTGGACAATATCTTTAATAAATGTCATTCTCAGTACACACACATATATTTACTCATACTTATGTAGCTACGTACATGCAGATGTACAATGTAGTGCCTTGAAAAAGTATTCACATCCTGTGAACTTTTCCACATTTTTTCAAGTTACATGCAAAAACTTAAATGTATTTTATTGGAATTTTATGTGATATACCAACACAGAGTACAAGTATTTGTGAAGTGTAAAGGAAATGATACATGTTTTTCTGAATATTTTAAAAATGTAAATCTGAAAATTGTGACGTGCATTTGTATTCAGCCCCTCTGAGTCAACACTTTGTAGGACCACCTTTTGCTGCAATTACTGCTGCAAGGTATTTTTCTACCAGCTTTGCACTATAGGTTGAAATTTTTGCCCACTCTTCTTTGCAAACTAGCTGTGAGATTGGATAGAGAGCGTTTGTGAACAACAATTTTTAAGCCTTGCCACAAATTCTCAATGAGATTTATGTCTGGACTTTAACTGGGCTATATAAACACACGAGTATGTTTTTATTTAAACCATCTTATTGTAGCTCTGGAAGTATGTTTAGAGTCGTTGTCCTGCGGGAAGGTGAACCTTCATCTCTGTTTCAAGTTTTTCCAGCCTCTAACAGGTTTTTCCTACAAGATTGTCTTGTATTTAGCTCCATCCATCTTCTAATCAACTCTGACGAGCGTCCCTGTTAAAGAAAAGCATCCCCACAGCATGATGATTCCACCACCATGTTTGACGGTGGGGATGGTGTTTTCAGGGTGATCTGCAGTGTTAGTTTTCCTCCACACTTAGTGTTTTTCATTTAGCAAAAAATTTAAATTATTGGTCTCATCTGACCAGAGCACATTCTTCCACATTCTATGTGGGTGACACAGCTAGCATGGATAAAGGTGGATGAAAGTGCTCTGGTCACATATTTGCATGTAGAGTTTCTACGGCAGCTGTCACTTCTGCATGATGTTGTCTATACAGGTGTCTGGCCCACACTTGCACAGCCAACAGGATCGTGCACCTGTATTGAAAAATAGATGTTGTTATCTGCTGGCCATCCAAGATTCCAAGGTGCAGGCATGTGGGGAAAACAGCAGCACCTGCAACTTCCTAGTGCAGAAGTTAGAGGCACCAGAAAAATACTTTAACCCACTGTAGACTATCAGAAAACACTATTACACATATATAGGCAGCAACACATTTGGAAACCGCCCTGCATCTGCCTTTGTCAGAAACACCTGAATTTGGGGATCTAAGATGGTTATTAACAGTGTTATTCTCTACTTCATTCATGATCTTATATTGTATAGCAAACAATATACAATCTGGGCTCGTAATGTTATAGGTTCTTACCTTTCCAAAACTCCCCCGGCCAAGCACTTGATGAAAATCTAGTCTCTTGATGTTGTCAGAGATTGTGCTGCCGGGGAGAGATGGCCGCACACCACTGTCTCCTAAAATGGCAAACAGAAATAAGACGAGAAATTAGAAAAAGAATTTACTGTCCATGTATAAAGTGTTGGTTATTTTGTAACCTTAGCAGAGAATTCAGTTTTGGTTAGCATTGGAGTATTCATCTTTGTAAACATATTGCTTTATGCTGTTAATTGAAAAACAGACTATAATTTACTATTCAGTTTAGCACAAAGGGTTAATTATGTTATTACAAAATGGAGAATCAGTATCATTTATGTGCGGAATAATACTGGTAGCACAGTGATTGTCCTATATTAAGTGTACTGCCTTAGAAAACAATTACAGCTCAACGCTAATATTGTCCTGCAACAGTGTTAAAGGGCCCCTTCCCCTGGGACTGAGAAGTGGGTATACGTTTCGCATGTATAGGCACTCTACCTGAAGCCCTCCATTAGCTCCCCGATGCCTCCTCTGCTGGGATAGGCGTTCCTTTCCTCCTGCTTCCAAGATGACGGTCATAGCAGCATGGAGTACACTGGTAAATCTAAACCTCACCTCTCCTGCCTTTCCTTTCCCATCCCACAGCACAGAAAAGACAGGGAAGATGTGGTTTAGACTTACCAAACTGGTGGCCATCTTGGAGGTAGTAGGAACAGAACACAGATCTAAGCAATGGAGGTAGCGGGAGGCAAAAGAAGGGCGTCAGGAAGGATGACTGTATATTTACAAAGTGTAGTAACTTTTCAGTCTCAGGGTATAAGGTTGCTTTAATATACATTTTTTCCTATACTCAGTCACTAAGTTGCAAAGAGGGGAATTTATTAAATATACATAAAAAAACAAATACATTTTAATCAGATTGATTCTTCCTTGTTCCTCCATATTTTTGCCATTCTGCTAAAACGACTCAACACCGGTATGACATTCACTTCTATATAGTCCACCATCTTATGTGATATATTTAATGCCAAATATTTCAAACTGTTGCCCTCTTGGATAATAAGTATATCACCATCTGTAATTTGGAAATTCTTGTCCAATAATGATATCTGACTTATTCCAATTAATCTTCAATCCAGAAAAAATACCAAATCCATTCACCAATGTAATATCTGTCCTTAGATCTTCCTTTACATTTATTAAAATAATAACAAATCACCTGTGTACATCGCTAATATTTCCTCCTGAGTCCAAAACTGAGAACCCCTTATTCCTTTACAACCTTAGGCTGTGTGCCCACAATGCGTTTTTAATGCGTTTCCGCAGCGTTTTTATAGCTGCTGAAACGCATTAAAAACGCATGGTAGAAGGGCAGCAATGTTCCCCAATGATAATCCGCATGTGCTGTGCACATGCTGCGAAAATTTCCGCTGCGGAAAAAAACGCAGCGCTACCAATTATTTTGCAGAAGTGCTGCGTCTTCGCCACCATTGACTTGCTTTAGATCACATGGATTACGCATCACTGTATATGTAGATGCGTAATCCACGCGTTCCAATGTGCAGATGGTACCCGGGTGTAGATGAGAGGAGAGTCTCCTCCACACCCAGGTACCATTAAAAAATCTGTAAAAAAAGAATAAAATAAAAAATAACTGTCTACTTACCTTCTGTCGGCCCGCGCTGCGCTCCTACTTGCTTCCCGGCACTTTGCAATGAATTGAAGGACCTGCGCTGACGTCAGAGTCATGTGACGGGTCACGCGATGCTGACGTCGGCAGGTCTTTCAATTCACTGTTGCCGGCAAGGGAGAACGGAGTGTAAAGCAGGACACCGGGGGCCATCGGAGGGTAAGTATACATTTATTTTTTTATTTTTACCACTCTCTCGGGTCACACTATATAAATCCATGCAATTTGCATGAATTTATATAGTGTGACCTAGTTGTCACAAGCACTTTCCAAGTGATGCTAATCGCTTGGAAAGCGCTTGTCAATCCGCATGCGGAAATGTCAGTGAATAAAGCTCCATTTCCGCATGTCCCTGGCAGGAAAACGCATGTACAATCCGCATGTACAATCCGCATGTACAATCCGCATGTACAATCCACATGTACAATCCGCATGCGTTTTTTTCTGCCAGGGAGATGCAGAAACGCTCAGGAAAAAATCCTGAGCATTTCTGCATCGTGGGCACATAGCCTTATATATGGTCAATAAGTAGGGCAAAGAGCAGCTTGGATTAGGAAATCCATGTCTTGTGCCCATAAAAAGGACAAAAAGCTGGGACATAACCCCATGCACCTACTACTTTAGGAGGGCACCATCTAATAACTGGGATCTACCTGCCACATGTCATACAACATCATACGAATTTCAAAAAGAAAAGAAGACATGCACCTAAGCGGTGATCACCTGAAGAAATAATCACGGAATATTTGAATATAAATTACATCAATTTATTACAGTATCTCCTGACACATATATAAGAATACGCACAAAAAAAATTATTTTAAAACACCATTAAAAATAGTGAAGGAATCCACTGCTTGAGGAACCCACTACTTTAGAGACCTTCCCATATTATAATGACAGAAAATACAATAAAGTGCAGTCAAATAGATGAACTCTAACAGGCTGTATAGAATATCTATGATGGTCAATATTGCACAAGCCCAAAGTATTCTATATAAATAGAGAATACACAAAAAACAATATGTATATAAAGTGCAACAACAGGTATCTGTGTGAAAATCAATATGGTGTCCCTGTATACAGGGTAATAGGTCTATAGAACAGTATAATTGTAAACTGGCGATTGCCAATAGACCCTTTCACCTCACACTGGAGATGACTACTCCATAACCACTCCATCACATACACTCAATTGTGGCCACCCGTGCTGCCCCAGCAAAAAATAATAGTAGAGCCAATTAAACAATATGATCATAGAAAGCAAATACTCAATCAAATCAGCCTGTAAATGGGAAGGTGCAAATGGGACCTCAGTGCCCAGTGCGTGTCGCCACACACGGTGGCTTCATCAGGGGCATTTAAAGTACATATCCTCGTGTCCCGGTATATATGTAGCCTAGAATCAAAATAATTACCGAGAAAATGTTTAATTTACCTGGAGAGTGCAGTTTATGAAGTCCGAATAAACCCACCTTGGACATTTTTAAAGAAACTGACTCCTGTGACTATCTTAAAAGTGTCTGAGTGAGTACCAACCCAGTCACAATTAGTGGAGAATGTGGGCAAGATTCCAGGAAAACGTGTACCTGCCACAGAGATCGATGGATGTCCTGGGTAAAGGCCGCCAGCCAGCCAGAGATGTCCGGCACCATGAAAGAGCCACTCAAACACCTGCTGCAAAGCCAACAACAGCAGCACCGGCAGCACTTGCAGAGCCAGCAGAGCCTGCAACAGCAGCACCGGGAGCAGCAACAGATGCAGCAAGAGACTAATAAACTTCTGATGCAGCAGATTCAGCAGCAACAACGGCAGATGGAACTTCTAGCGGGGAAAGTTCGCAGCAGAGAGGCCGTCCCTCCCTCAACTCCAGGTAATGATTCACACGTCAGGAAGACGGTAAGAAGAGCATTGCAAAAGATTACTCCGGGTGATGACGTCGAGGTCCTAACGTTCTTTGGGAGGGTGGCGGTGCGGGAGAGATTGCCTCCAGAGCAGTGGGCGGAGGTGCTGGTGCCATATTTAATGGGCCAGCCTCAGAAAGCCCATTATGACTTGTTTGGCCCTGCAGGACGCAAAGGAGTGCGCCAAATTAAAAACAGAAATTTTGGCGCGCTTGGGAGTGACTCTGACTGTTAGGGTGCAACGGGTGCACCACTGGGCCTATTGCAGTGACAAACCTCCCAGGTCCCAAATGTTCGACCTCCTACACTTGGTTCAAAGTGGTTGTAACCTCAATCTTCCTCCCCAGTACAGATGGTGGAAAAGGTCATCATGGACAGGTTCATCCACTCCCTTCCAAAGTCGGTGCAAGCCTGGGTTGCCCAGGGAGATCCCCGTAAAAGCTGCTGAGTGAGTATCAACCCCCTTAAAGGAGTTTATACAAAATTTCTCCATTGCCAAAAACCATATCAATAGGGAATCAGGATTGCTAAGTCTTAGAGTAACATGAATCCTGATAATCCTTGGGATTAATAAGCCTCTTCCCCAAAAAATTCTTCCAGAGGATTGGAAAAGATGTTGTATCACTAGACTTTGACGCACGTCTACATGATTTTCTATTACAGGTAAAGTCAATTACAGTATTAAAATCTCCTACAATCAAAATCGGATATCGCAAGTTTTCACTTTCTTCATAGTGAAGCTCAGATTTATATGGGAGAGGAATACAGGTGTTTGCAATTTCTAACCTTATGTTGTTAATTTTACATTTCAACAGTTTATATATATATATATATATATATATATATATATTTATATATATATATATCTTACTTCTACCCTGTGTAATACATACTTATATTTACACCCCTTTGAACAAGGATAAAGACCCTCGTGAGTAGATATTATGTACAGCATGATATACATGTACTTGACAACCCACTTTTAGCTACTTTCTTGAATCACTATCTGAATGTGTCTTTTGAAGACATGTCAGAGACATCAGATCTCTTCTCATCCAAGCAAAGAAATACCATTTCAACTTATCTTAAACCCTTCTAACATTAAATTAGATAACTTTCACCATATTAAAATAATAATTAAGTTAAAATATCCCTCCTCTTCTGATACCTCCCCCACTCCACCTTCCACTTCACCCCTTCAAACCATCTCCCACTCTTAGCTCCCCAACTACACGTTAGGCCGGGTCACACAAGTGTTGATTCTCTCATGTGAGAGAATTGGATCATTTATGCTAATGACACTAGGCTCAAGCTCTGACCAGAGTTTGAGCCGAGTGTCAGTTTACTGGGATCCGTTTCTCTTGTTTGAGACAATCATATTACAGGTGCGGAGAAGATGGAGAACTTCGTTTCTCCAACTTTTCCATCGTCTGTGTCTGCATAAATCAAACTGCACTGGGATGAAATCCAAGTCTGGGCCAAGGTTTTACACGCACCCATAGACTTGTATGGGTGCATGTGATCCGATTTGCTGAGCCACTCTCAGCGTGCTGCAATTGTTTTCCCATGCCGAATCGTCATGAGCAAAAACATTTCAGATCTGCACTGCCCCATAGTATAATATTGGGCTGAGTGCTGTCTGATAAAACATCAGAGAGCACTCTACTATGTCATACAGCAGTGTGAACGAGTTCTTAGAGAACTCCTCAACCAGACATCCACCCACCCTCCAACTAACCTGCCTTAAATAAATGAATCTTCCATAATCAATTGTAAGGGAGAATATCTCTCTATTTACATCTCAAAAACCCTTAGATTAGCCACTGACACAGAATTTAAGAAAACAAATAGTAAGATATTGTATGGTAATTCAATAGTGTATTAAATAATGTTTAAGTGCATTTATAAAATGACCCTAAAAATTCTTTATTAGATGTAGATATTTGAGTCTTAAAAGAAGTAGTAATAAGATCTTATTAATACGTATTTTGTCTCAAACTCTGTTTGCAGTTATGAGGAAATGGAAGGTAAAAGAACAACCTGAATTAAATTAATTGATAAGCGAAAAAAGAGAAAGTGGTCTACGATAATAAAAATCAGACAACTGTTTATGAGCATATCTGGGAAGAATGGACAGGTGTAGAGCAATGCTAGTTATGGGGTGAAGGGTTTTCCTTGTATCCTCCCCTTCAGTTTGGGGGTGCAGGTGGGGTTTGTTTTGATTCAAGGGAGGAGGGATGATGGAATAATATGGAAGGGTTAATATTTGTTCCATTTTGTTTTTCTTAAACAGATGATTGAAGCGTATGGATATTTATTGTATATGAGAGAATATAAATAAATGTTATATGTGAAGTACTATAACTGCATTAAAATAAATGAGATTATTGCAACATATTACTATTTAATAAACTATTTGTAATCTTTAAGAAAAAAAAATAGCAAGGAGGGGAATTTTATATGCATTTGTTGGAAATGTGTTTTTTGAGTATAAATGGTGCAAGATAAAAGATCTTCACCCTGAGGTTTCTGCCCCCATAATCAGTGCAGGAGAGCAAATGCTATGCAAAACCATGAATCTGCAACAACAGTAGTGGATTTTCTGTTTCCCATTTTGCTACAGTGAATAATAATGGTACATACCCTCAAAATGGTACTTACCACACTAAAGAAATAGAGGCTACATACACATGCATCTCACTAAATTAGAATATTATCAAAAAGTTTATTTATTTCAGTTATTCAATACAAAAAGTGAAACTCACATATTATATAGAGTCATTACAAGCAGAGTGATCTATTTCAAGTGTTTATTTCTGTTAATGTAGATGATTATGGCTAACAGCCAATGAAAACACAAGCGTCATTATCTCAGTAAATTAGAATACTTTATAACAACAGCTTGAAAAATGTTTTTAAAATCTGAAATGTTGGCCTACTGAAATGTATGTTCAGTAAATGCACTCAATACTTGGTCGGGCTCCTCGTGCATCAATTACTGCATCAATGCGGCGTGGCATGGAGGCGATCAGCCTGTGGCACTGCTGAGGTGTTATGGAAGCCCAGGTTGCTTTGATAGCAGCCTTCAGCTCGTCTGCATTGTTGGGTCTGGTGTCTCTCATCTTCCTCTTGACAATACCCCATAGATTCTCTATGGGGTTAAGGTCAGGCGAGTTTACTGGCCAATCAAGCACAGTGATACTGTTGTGTGTAAACCAGGTATTGGTACTTTTGGCAGTGTGGACAGGGGCCAAGTCCTGCTGGAGAATGAAATTTCCATCTCCAAAAAGCTTGTCGGCAGAGGGAAGCATGAAGTGCTCTAAAATTTCCTGGTAGACGGCTGCGCTGACTTTGGCCTGGAAAAAACACAATGGACCTACACCAGCAGATGACATGGCCCCCCAAACCATCACTGATTGTGGAAACTTCACACTAGACCTCAAGCAGCTTGGATTGTGGCCTCTCCACTCTTCCTCCAGACTCTGGGACCTTGATTTCCAAATGAAAATTGGAACTCTGGGACCTTGTGGGGTGTGTCAATGACTGCCTTCTGGACATCTGTCAAGTCAGAAGTCTTCCCCATGATTGTGGAGCCTACTGAAACAGACTAAGGGACTTTTTAAATGCTTAGGAAGCCTTTGGAGGTGTTTTTTGTTAATTATTCTAATTTACTGAGACAATGACTTTTGTGTTTTCATTGGCTGTAAGCCATAGTCATCAACATTAACAGAAATAAACACTTGAAATAGAAAGGGTGCTTCTACTCAATACTGAGCCAAGGGTCTGAATTCTTATGACCATGTGATATTTCAGGGTTTTTTTTTAATAAATTTGCAAAAATTTCTACATTTCTGTTTTTTTTCAGTCAAGATGGGATGCAGAGTGTACGTTAATGAGAAAAAAAATGAACTTTTTAGAATTTACCAAATGGCTGCAATGAAACAAAGAGTGAAAAATTTAAAGGGGTCTGAATACTTTCTGTACCCACTGTATGCCCACATACTGTCCCTCTCCAAAATATTCCCATGTACATTGCCCGATTGAATGAAGGAACCCCCACCACAATTGTGCCCCCTTTGACAATTGTCACCCTCATTATGTGCCCTCACTGTAACATTAGCCCCTTCCTTCCTCATCCACAATGATATAATTAATTTAATCTTTGGCTCCTTGACTTACTATTGGCTGTGCCATCTCTTCTCCTCTGAGGTGTTTGGGTGCCGACAATAGTGTGATGACGTCAGCAGCGTGCCGAGCAGCAGCATGTCGAGGCTGGGACTGACGAGCGCTGTTTTACCCTAGTCCCGATGACAGTGTTCAAATATGTTTGCGTCTGAAACATTTGAATATAAGAAGATGGGAGCTCCATCTCCTGGACGGCTCCATGGGCTGCAGCAAAACTTTGGTGGGCTGCATGCGGTACATGAGCTGTTTGTTGTGCAGGTCTGTTCTAAAACAACACTACATTGTATAACACCTGCACCAGATTGTGCAGTTACCTCAGCCGGGAGCCTACCGGCAGTCACAGTCGGACTCCCTATAGAGAAGGTAGAGAGGATTTATTACCATCTCTGGCTTTTCAATTACTGTGATAGATGTTAGAAATGCATTGGGGAAATATTGGCCCATTTTGAAGCAAGACCTAGTCCTTTCCAAATGTACTACACCAGTCCCTTCCACCACCTATAGAAGGGCGATGAACCTGAGGGACTTGCTGGTACATAGTTACCATAAAGATCCGGGACCAGAGAAAGCCTTCAGCTCAAAAGGCCCCAGATGGGGCTTCTATCCATGCAAGAACTGTGCGGCCTGTGTAAATCTGGTGCGGTGTACATCCTTCCCATCAAGTGATGGTCATAAGGAGTTTCAAATCACACAGCATACATCTTGCAATACAGAAGGCGTAATCAACCACGCCTTGTGTCCATGTGGCCTCATCTATGTGGGTCTTACTTTTCGCCAACTGAGAGTGCGTGTGAGGGAGCACGTGCAAGATATTAAGAATGCATCAGAATCTCTTGCCGATACTGTATTGAAGCCTATCCCAAGGCATTTCAAGTTAAAACATGGGTGTGATGCTAGCCTCCTCCAAATTCGGGGTATTGACCGGATATTAATTGACTAGGGGGGGGGATTGGAGAAAGACCGTTGGTGGATTATGAAAATTGATTGCATATGCCCCAAAGGCCTCAACGAGGTCCTCAGTTTTGTCCCTTTCTTGTAATGTGCTATTGTGTTTAGGTTTTACTTATGTTTTATGCTGTTTATAACTTCTCACTTTTTTATTTACATGCAGGGTATCCAGTATTTTTGTACACTCTACTGTGAGACAGATGCTGGACCACCACTCACTTGGAGGATCTTCTTCTCCCTTCCCTCCCTCCCTTTTTCTGCCCCCCTCGGGGACCGGGTGCCTGATCGTCCTTGCGGGCCAGCGCTCCACGCGTCTCCCTTTTTATGGATATGTACTCACCTTTCAGCAGCATCCCGCCCTGCTGCTCTCTCTTTTTCGGACCTGTCTATTTCCTGTGCGGTGTGCCACTAATTGATTCCATCCGCTATAAGCATTTTTTATAAAACATTTTACTCACTATTGTTATTCATCGGCTTTTACTCTTTGTTTATTGTTGCTTTAAATCTGTGATTTTGGATGCACAAAAAAGGGCACTTTAAGATGCACTTCCTGTGTCACACTGACACGTCAGTATTCCTATCACTTGTATATTTTTTATTTTATTTTTTTCGATTCCTCTTGCCCATTGTGGCTTATAATTTTCTGATTTTTTTATTGTACATTTTCCATTATACTGATGTCAGTAGCTATGTTACTATATAACACATGTCTATGCTCACTCGTATGTGAAGGGCACACATACATTTGTATTGTGACATTAACTATCTCTTCATACTATTGTTATTTATTATATTTATTTTACCTGTGATTGGTCTCACTTGTAGTGATGGGCGAGCGTGGTTTGTTAACCCTTTCAGCGAGCATGCTCGGGTGCTCGCCCAGTATCTTCAGCGTGCTGAGGTGTTATGTTTGAGTTATTGTGTGTGCATGATTTGCGACTGACAGCTTTAATACATGTGAGGAAAGCCTAACAAACAGGCATTCCTCACATGTGTTAAAGCTGTCAAACAGTCGCAAATCATGCACACACAGTGACTCAAACATGATATTCAAGTACACTGAAGATGCTCGGAAAACACCCGAGCATGCTCATAAATCTCGAGTAACGAACGTGCTCGCTCATCACTACTCACTAGTGTAACACTTTCACGTAACATATGTGGTTTTTCACGTTGCTGTGATTCTGGTTGCCATTGGATGCATCCGACATCTGCACCACATGGGCTTGGTCACGAAATAATAATAAAAAATATTCACACAATTCGTGCACTCTCTGTTTATTATTGTTTCCATGTTTTCATTCACTTGTCACATCTTCATTTTTTCTTCCTTTTCCCTTTCCCTTCCCTCCCCTCTTTTTTACCACCATTAGTTTTGCACATTTATGCACAATTTATAACTTTGTTCTGTTGATACTCATGGTATTCCCATATTCTCTGTACCATATTGAGTACATATTATATAATATTGTCTCATGACTCTCTCTATATATACTCCTTTATATTTAATAATGATACTTTGGGTATTACTTGGTGGACATTATACTTTATACACATATGTTGTACATAATTCTCACAATATGATGTCTATTCCTGATTGTGTGTTTTCATATATTATTTTCCCTCTTTTATCTACATCTTTGTATCTTTGTGTATTTATATATATATATATATATATATATATATATATATATATATATATATAGTGGTCCAAAAGTAGGTGGACAGAAAATAATAACATTTATTTTGATTTATATATAAAATTATATTTACTAACACAAGCATAACATTGACAATTACATTTTATTCTGAACAATAACACAAAAGCCCTTAAATGTTATCAACGCAGGGGCTCAAACTGTTTTCCATTACAATTTGCACAGCTTTGAAGTCGCCTCTTGCGCTTCAACAAACTTTTTTGCACAAGTCTCTTTGGGTATTAATTTCTTGAAGTGCATCTCTTATGTCATTTTTCAAGTCACTGACACTTTTTGGTTTTCGACTATAAACTTTGTCCTTGAGTACTCCCCAAAAGAAAAAATCCATTGGGGTCAAGTCTGGTGAACGTACCGGCCAATCAAGTGGGCCTCTTCAGCCAATCCATTTATTAGGAAATGTTTCATCAGGATACTCGCGGATTACTCTTGAATAATGTGGAGGGGCCCCAACTTGTTGGAAATAGACTTTTTTTTTCAAAGAGTCTGTGAGGAATGAAAAGTGGAATCTGATAGGTTGCTAAGGGCAACTGAGACAGTTTTACTTTACACCATGTTTGATAAATCTCCCCCTTCATAACCTTATTACACTTTCTGTCCACCTACTTTCGGACCACCCTGTATATATATATATATATATATATATATATATATATATATATAATATAACTGGGGATGCATCCCTCTGTCTGAAGCCTCGATAGACTGCGCATGCGCGACGCACAGTCTGGCTTCAGACAGAATCATGCATCCAGCCGTTACAGGTAAGAGGAGGTGTATGGCGCCGGAGATCGCGGTATGCGTAGACACTGAACACATACCGCGTTCTCCGGCGCCATACTTGCATACTTACCTGACCGGGAGGAGCGTTGCCACGGCACCTCTCTTCTGGCCGGTGACCGGGGGCAGGAGTGAGGCGTCGGATCGGCGCGTGCACATAGCGCTATCCTTCGCCATTTTACTGAAGACACATTTACAGTGTGTCTTCAGCAAAATGGCGCCGGACAGCGCGGTGCTCCGGCGCCGGTCTCCGCCCCCGGCCTCCGGCAGAAGAGGACGCAGCAGCGCTGGAGCAAAGAGAACAAAGGTGAGTATAACTCTTTATTTTTTTTTGTATGTGTGTACAGTGTGAAATGGATGAGGGGGCCACACATATCAGGATTGTGGGGTGAGGGGACCATGCATATACCAGGATTGTGGGGTGAGGGATATCACGCATACCAGGATTGGGGATGAGGGGAGCCACGCATACCGGGATTGGGGATGAGGGGTGCCACGCATACCGGGATTGGGGATGAGGGGTGTCACGCATACCGGGATTGGGGATGAGGGGTGCCACGCATACCGGGATTGGGGATGAGGGTTGCCACGCATACCGGGATTGGGAATGAGGGGTGCCACGCATGCCGGGATTGGGGATGAGGGGTGCCACGCATACCGGGATTCGGATGAGGGGCCATGCATACCAGGATAGGGATGAGGAGTGCCATGCATGCCAGGATAGGATGGTGCGGACAGGGTGGGGGCAGCACAAATACCAGGAGGGGGGCAGCACATACCACACATACCAGCATGGGAGACCATATACCAATAAAAATGCTCGCCACCTGGGCATAGAACGGCTTCAATAGCTAGTATATATATATACATAGAAAGTCATGATTAACTTACACCAGGTATGGGCCGGTAATGTTCTCCGCAATTTCTTTCTCTCCCTCTAAGTATGTCTGCATCTCTTGGCATCCTGATGATTGTGCACATTCTGCCAGCCGGCAAGAAGCACCTGGTTGCCATGAATATGTGTCCCTATGACGCGGCACTTCGGGCCCTCCTTACTGACGTGTTAGCGGGAGGCGGGCACCTGCTGCGTTGGACACTGACTCCCTGGCTTCCGGCGCTGGCTTCCGCCACTGGAAGCGTCGCTGTACCCCCGCTACACGTGCCAAAATACTTTGGATATATATACCCCCTGCCTGTCACCCATACACAATCGCCCCCTGGAGAAGCAGGACTTGAAACGCGCGTCAGGGCTGCTTTCATGCCATCTACAGGTTGTAACTAGGCTGTACTCTCATTTTATGTGGGACCATAACTTTCTATATGTGTCACTGTGTATTACTCTCACTAGAAGATATACTTATGTTGTGACATCTGTGTCATAGGCATGATTCTTCTCCTTATTTGGATATTAGCAACTTGTACTGTATAACTAGTTCCTGCTGTGCACTCGTACTTTATATGCTTTACTTGTGATCTGGACTCTGATACATTCTTTTCCAGTTGCTCTATGTCTTATCCCTAATTTAATGTATCATTAACCTTTGTGCATGGGATGCAGTAAGTATGTTAATGAATCAATTGAACGTATTTATTGATTTTTCTCTGCCTCCCTTGGGACGAATCATGCCTTAATAACACTTGTTGATTATTCCTTCTTTATAGACACTTAACTGTATGTATATATATATATATATATATATATATATAAAAAGTTATAGATATATATTTTTACATTATGAAATGGTATTCCTACTTATGGAGGGAATTGGATTGTAATGTATTCCCAATTAAACACCTGAGATTGGGAAGGAGGTGGAGACCTGTTGAGGGTTCCTCCTCTGACCTATTAATCTCACTCCATGGATGAACCTAGGAATAGGGAATTCCATGGAAGGGTGTTTGGGTTATGTAATAAATATTATCCCTCAGTTCATTGAGGCTGAGTGCCCACGTAGCGTTTTTCAAGCGTTTATGCTGTGGAATTTCCGCAGCATAAACGCTTGTTAAACGCTAGGTAATCCGCCCCCCATGGTCCCCAAGGGGATTCCGCATGTTCTATGCACATGCTGCGGATTTTTCCGCAGCGTTTATGCTGCGTACAAAAATCCGCAGCATGTCATTTAATTTTGCGGAAGCGCAGCGGAACTCCCGCCATTGACTTGCATTGAAATGCATAGGAACCGCGACTGTACATTTGTACAAGCGGATTCTATGCGTCTCTATGTGCGGATGGTACCCAGTTCTGGAGGAGAGGAGACTCTCCTCCAGACCTGGGTACCATTGTACCTGTAAAAAAAGAATAAAATAACAAATAAAGTTATATTCACCTGTACGGCGTCTTCTCTCTGAATGCCAGCAGCGCTTGAGGACCTGCGGTGACGTCACAGTCATGTGACCGCAGGCCCTTCACCGCTCTGTCTCGCGATATGCTGGCAGCCGGGAACCAGCCAGGAAGCAGCGCTGCAGCCACACCGGGGCCTCGGGGGTGAGTATAGCTTTATTTGTTTTAATTTTTACGGTTCACACTATATAAATCCATGCTGTTTGCTGTTTGCATGGATTTATACAGTGTGACCTAGTTGTCAAGCACTTTCCAAGTGATGCTAATCGCCTGGAAAGCGCTTGTCAATCTGCATGCGGAAACGCATGTGAATCCGCATGTGGATCCGCATGTATTCTGCAGGAAAAACGCATGCACAATCTGCATGTACAATCTGCATGCGTTTTTTCTGCCAGGGAGATGCAGAAATGCTGCAGAAATTTTCTGCTTCATTTCTGCATCGTGGGCACATAGCCTTATGGACACAGGAATCACTATTTGAATACTGTCATTGCAATGCAAATATATTGGGAAACTGCTAACAGAATGTTGTCCCTAATAATGAGAAATAGTGCGCTTTTATTATAAATAGGGGATAAGAGAAATCATTAAAGCACATACGTTGTTTACATTTGAAGAAAAGCTTTTGGTGGGGCTTGCCAATTTAAAAGATGGCGATCGTAGCATTAGAAGTGTAATGCGCATGCCCGGTGACGTCACGAAGCGGGCGGACCAGGTTTGCCCCGATCATGTGACGAGATAATGGGGATTTCCTGGGAGACATGCGCAGATGGGATTTTGAGACGCCGAGGACAGCGTGGAGGAAGTAAGAAACGTGGTCATGCATGATTGCTGCAGTGTGAGTCGCAACCTCAAATATATTATGATTTATAATGTACACCTGGCACTGATAAATACTAATCAAAGCACTTATCACTTTATGAGAGTTATGGATACTGTAATTGATGATAATAATATATCTGTCTAAAATTTTATCACTATGTATGTAACTGAATAATATTTTGTGATATGCACTACTGCACTTTTCTTATGTAATCATGGTTTTGTATCAATTAATTATAATTATGGAATCACTGTTTGTAACTATATATATTGCACTATATGCACTTGAACTCTGCTTGAGAAAGGTTCTGTGAACCGAAACGTTGCCTTTGGGCTCATTAAAGTCCATTTTTCTATAATATTTTTGGAGTGCTGCCTCTTGATATTCTTTCTTTCTATATATATATATATATACTGTTTATATATATATATACTGTATATATATATATATATATATATATATATATATATATACATAAATGTATACACAGGGTGGGCCATTTATATGGATTCACCTAAATTAAATGGGAATGGTTGGTGACATCAACTTCCTGTTTGTGGCACATTAGTATATGGGAGGGGGAAAACGTTTCCAGATGGATGGTGACCATGGTGGCCATTTTGAAGTCGGCCATTTTGAATCTAACTTTATTTTTTTCAATGGGAAAAGGGTCATGTGACACATCAAACTTATTGACAATTTCATAAGAAAAACAATGGTGTGCTTGGTTTTAACGTAACTTTATTCTTTCATGAGTTTTTTACAAGTTTATGACCACTTATAAAATGTGTTCAAAGTGCTGCCCATTGTGTTGGATTGTCAATGCAACCCTCTTCTCCCACTCTTGACACACTGATAGCAACAACGCAGAAGAAATGCTAGCACAGGCTTCCAGTATCCGTTGTTTCAGATGTTGCACATCTCATATCTTCACAGCATAGACAATTGCCTTCAGATGACCCCAAAGATAAAAGTCTAAGGGGGTCAGATCGGGAGACCTTGGTGGCCATTCAACTAGCCCACGACGACCAATCCACTTTCCAGGAAACAGTTCATGTAGGAATGCTCTGATCTGACACCCATAATGTGATCGTGCACCATCTTGTTGGAAAAACTCAGGGAACGTGCCATCTTCAGTGCATAAAGAGGGCAACACATCAACATGTAGCAGTTTCAGATATCCAGTGGCATTGAGGTTTCCATTGATGAAGAATGGCCCCACTATCTTTGTACTCCATATACCACACCATACCATAAAGATGCGAGATGTGCAGCAACTGAAACAATGGATACTGGAAGCCTGTGCTAGCATTTCTTCTGCGTTGTTGCTATCAGTGTGTCAAGAGTGGGAGAAGAGGGTTGCATTGACAATCCAACACAATGGGCAGCACTTTGAACACATTTTATAAGTGATCATAAACTTGTAAAAAACTCATGAAAGAATAAAGTTACGTTAAAACCAAGCACACTATTGTTTTTCTTATGAAGTTCTCAATAAGTTTGATGTTTCACATTACCCTCTTCCCATTGAAAAAAATAAAGTTGGACCCAAAATGGCCGACTTCTAAATGGCCGCTATGGTCACCACCCATCTGGAAAAGTTTTCCCCCTCCCATATACTAATGGGCCACAAACAGGAAGTTGATATCACTTAGGTGTATCCATATAAATGGCCCACCCTATATATATATATATATATATATATATACAGTGCTGGCCAAAAGTATTGGCACCCCTGCAATTCTGTCAGATAATACTCAGTTTCTTCCTGAAAATGATTGCAATCACAAATTCTTTGGTATTATTCTCTTCATTTAATTTGTCTTCAATGAAAAAAACACAAAAAGAATTGTCCTAAAGCCAAATTGTATATAATTCCACACCAAACCTAAAATAGGGGGTGGACAAAAGTATTGGCACCCTTTGAAAAATCATGTGATGCTTCTCTAATTCGTGTAATTAACAGCACCTGTAACTTACCTGTGGCACCTAACAGGTGTTGGCAATAACTAAATCACACTTGCAGCCAGTTAACATGGATTAAAGTTGACTCAACCTCTGTCCTGTGTCCTTGTGTGTACCACATTGAGCATGGAGAAAAGAAAGAAGACCAAAGAACTGTCTGAGGACTTGAGAAACCAAATTGTGAGGAAGCATGAGCAATCTCAAGGCTACAAGTCCATCTCCAAAGACCTGAATGTTCCTGTGTCTTCCGTGCATAGTGTCATCAAGAAGTTTAAAACCCATGGCACTGTGGCTAACTTCCCTAGATGTGGACGGAAAAGAAAAATTGACGAGAGATTTCAACGCAAGATTGTGCGGATGGTGGATAAAGAACCTCGACTAACATCCAAACAAGTTCAAGCTGCCCTGCAGTCCGAGGGTGCAACAGTGTCAACCCGTACTATCCGTCGACATCTGAATGAAAAAGGACTGTATGGTAGGATACCCAGGAAGACCCCGCTTCTTACCCCGAGACATAAAAAAGCCAGGCTGGAGTTTGCCAAAACTTACCTGAGAAAGCCTAAAACGTTTTGGAAGAATGTTCTCTGGTCAGATGAGACAAAAGTAGAGCTTTTTGGGAAAAACCATCAACATAGAGTGTACAGGAAAAAAAAAGAGGCATTCAAAGAAAAGAACACTGTCCCTACAGTCAAACATGGCGGAGGTTCCCTGATGTTTTGGGGTCGCTTTGCTGCCTCTGGCACTGGACTGCTTGACCGTGTGCATGGCATTATGAAGTCTGAAGACTACCAACAAATTTTGCAGCATAATGTAGGGCCCAGTGTGAGAAAGCTGGGTCTCCCTCAGAGGTCATGGGTCTTCCAGCAGGACAATGACCCAAAACACACTTCCAAAAGCACTATAAAATGGTTTGAGAGAAAACACTGGAGACTTCTATGGTGGCCAGCAATGAGTCCAGACCTGAATCCCATAGAACACCTGTGGAGAGATCTCAAAATGGCAGTTTGGAGAAGACACCCTTCAAATATTAGGGACCTGGAGCAGTTTGCCAAAGAAGAATGGTCTACAATTCCAGCAGAGCATTGTAAGAAACTCATTGATGGTTACCAGAAGCGGTTGTTCGCAGTTATTTTGGCTAAAGGTTGTGCAACCAAGTATTAGGCTGAGGGTGCCAATACTTTTGTCCGGCCCTTTTTTGGAGTTTTGTGTAAAATGATCAATGATTTGATTTTTGCTTCATTCTCTTTTGTGTTTTTCCTTGCAAGCAAATTAAATGAAGAGAATAATACCAAAGAATTTGTGATTGCAATCATTTTCAGGAAGAAACTGAGTATTATCTGACAGAATTGCAGGGGTGCCAATACTTTTGGCCAGCACTGTATATATACATATATATATATATATATATACATATATATACAGTAGATATATTGTCTCTTGCCTTACATTGGTTTATTCCTGTGGTTCCGTGGCACTTTGTTGTCACCTCTTTCCCTTGGATTTTTTATCTCTTTTGATTATGTCTGATTTTACTTACATTTTTGCAATAAAAATGTAACTTTTATTGGATTTGCTCCTGTTTCCATTTTTCTCTTTTTGGGTTATATAGTTATGGAAGAGCATTTATAGGGGCCGACTCTTTTCTTTTTGGATACTCCCTATAGAGAAGGTAGAGAGGATTTATTACCGTCTCTGCCTTTTCAATTACTGTGTACACAGCTCTGAACAAGTGCTGTGTATTCAGTATGGTAAGCGCAGATAGCGCTTCCTGCTCCAGACCCAGAGATCATGTGATGGCCGGGTGTAGAGAAAGAGCAAGAGCTTCTGGGTCCTAGGAGACCCAGTCAACCCTGCTATATAGGCAGTAGGTTGAATGTCCCCTGTAACTAGGATCAATATACCAGCAGATGTGTTTGGGACACAGGTTTATTAACAATTACTATTATATAAGTATGGCAGGTTCTCCTCCTGCACTTGTTAGTTCAGCTTTCCTCACATACTGCACAGCTCTCCAGTCCATACAATGGTCACTGATGGAGGAGCATGTAACCAGACCACTCCATCAGCCTTGTCCTATTGAGAACCTCCCATGAGAAAGATGCTTTTATAGTGAAGTAGACTGACGGACAGGTCTGGTCACTGCTCCTCCACCAGCAGCCATATTATAGACTAGAGAGCTGGGCAGTCTGTAAGGAAAGCTGCAGTAACAAGAGCAGGAGGAGAATCTGACATACCTACAGTATATCATAGTAAATGCCACAAAATCATGTCCCCAACACATCTGTTAAAGTAAAGATAAAATGGTCAACCTCATTAACTAATTCTGCAGCCAGCAATAGACAGCGCAACACAAAGACTATAGGAGGCAAACGACTCAATTTTATTTTAATGAAACCATATTGCAATTTTTTTTATCCATTCAAGCAAGAAAAAAATCAAATGTTTCAAAAGTTAAGACAACACCTGTGTAAAATCATTGAAATAAAGAGCAAAAAAACCAGGAAAAAATAAATAAAAAAACAATGACTATCCAAATTGCATTTACAAGCCCCATCCCTAACAAAAAACCATGTAACTAATATATAAAAATAACACAAGCACAGAAATCCTTTATTTACTACAGATATTACCAGAAAAAAAATAAAATAATATTAAAATATTGTAAAATTTAGACTCGATGTTTCACAAAAAAATATTTAAATATCCAAACATTACAATTTTTTACAGTTTTTTAAACCATATGTATGAAAATAAGAAAAAAATGTGCCTTGGCAAGAATGGGGAAAAATGGCCTGATCATGTAGGGGTTTAACAAAGTACTGAATATATACATATATATAAATGGACTGGGGAACAGTTCTACAACCCTCCAGCTTCAGATCTTGCTCATGTATCACATCCTCCACCTGTCAGATTTAAAAGATGGGTAACTTGTGTAAAGTGACAACATTGCCCTGATCTGTAAGTGTGGGCATGAGAAGCTACATGTCATGGTGCTCCCTGTGGTAAGCTGATGTATAGTATTACCTGTGCCCTTGGTGGTCTTCTGCCCTTCTTCTTCTTTCTTGATTGAAGAGCTTTCATGTGATGAGCCAAAGATTTGTCTTCTCCTCTTGGCTCCACTTCTTCTAGCTAGGACCTCCTGATGACATTCCTGTTCTTCTTTCTGGCCTTGGTGATCAATCTTCTGAGAGACGATCTCCAACTCTGAGCCATTTCTCTTCTCTCCTCTCCTATGGCTCTTCTTGATGGACGGCTTCTCATCATCCGATGAGTCCAAAACATTTCTTCTCCTTTTCTTCCCTCTCATCCTAAAGTCCTCCTCTTTAATCTCCATAATGTCGCTTTGCTGAAGGCAGCTCCTCCTCATCCGCATGCAAGCCAACCGCAACTCTCCAACTGCCAACCGGCAACATTCCAATGTGCTCACTGGTCATGTGATAGGAATTGACCATAAGCAGTCATATATATGAGTTATCAGATATTGGTGTTTTTCTATTTTATTCTCATCATATCACATAGTATTAGGCCAAGCTCACAGATAGAGGTTTATTTTAGCTTTTCTGCTGCCTTTTTTCCTATAGAAAGACTCAAATATCCAGATCTTTTTCACATTTTCAGGTTAAGACTTGAATATACTTTGCAGCAATCTCGATAGTAATATTTACACGTAATGACAACTATAGGTTTCTAAAGAATAATTTCTAGTTACTATAATGGCTTCTTAGAAAACCCACATGTGTGAGTTTGCTGTTTTGCAGAACGCTCTTTGCCACCATTTTCCTTCTGACGCTGTTTTGCAGCATTTAGGGGATGTGCACACGGTTATTATTTGTAGAGGAAAAGAAATACTAGAGTGTTGGCGGGTAAAATGCTGCCTAAAATATGTGCAAAAACGCTTCAAGAATTGACATGCAGAAGATATGAAACTTCTTCAAATCTGCAAGGAAAAAATAAGCAGAATGTACATGAGATTCCATAAATCTCATTGACTTTGCTAGTACATTAAAACACTGCGTTTTTTCATGCAAAGAACGTGCGGAAATAACTTTTGAAAATACGGCAAAAATGCAACATGTGAACATGCCCTTGGCTTCTAGTCCATCAAAAATAGTGTAAGTCTGAACTTGAGATGCCGCTGTGGATACTCATTCTGGTGTTAATACTATAGGAAATGACAAGGCAATGATCGCGCTTTTTATTAGTGTAAATAGGGAAATACAGCCCTCCTAGACCGGACACAAGGATTTTATTTGCCAATAGTAATAATATTGGTGGGTTATATTTTTTACACTATACTACATACTTTTTTCACATATAACTATTTTCCTGTGATAAATTGTATTATCAATATATGGACTGGAGTTATTTGTAATTTAATTCCATATTTGGTGCACACAGATTGTTCTTTCTGCTGAATTCTAGATTAGTCATTGCTAGTGTCTCGGCATATTAGCATGTTTTTGTAATTTTTTGCTAAACCCTAATGAGGATTATTTGCTTATACTTGATATTCGCTTCTCAATAGTATTCGCTTATTCCCTATATTCTAGATTATACATTTTGTCTTAGATGTATATTGGAAGTTCTTCATATTTTTTTCTTATGTCACATTATTATTTTTCACAGTGAATGTTTGATAAAGATCATGTTGACGCTTTTGTATTATACATTTTACTTTGACTTAAAAATAATACTTAGTACAATTTTAATGGAAACAATTTGCTTCAATAACACAGACCCTTATTAAATGACCCAGCATGCCACTTCTGGCCTGAGCTTTCAATGTAGAATTACATATTTGCTGTGTAACTAAATAGCTGTAATGCATAGAATAATTGGGCTTACTACAGAAGGGATAGATGCTCTTCTAGTGAAGCTTCATGATGTCCATTGCTCCAGAGTAGACGACCTTCTCTATGAACACTAAATGCCTGTAAGGCACAGTGTGATTATGGGGTGGGAATGCTTTAGGACATTTCTTTAGGATACAATGACATTGGTGGCAGACTGGTATCTGGTGTCACCACTAAAGGACGGCAGAAGTAATTCAGGCACATACTGGTGACAGTTTAGGATAATGTTACTGAAAAGAGGCAACAAGCTTACTGGTCACAGAGTCTCCGAGACGCCAACATGCTTCATAACTACAAATACTCTTAAATAGGGGAACAGCTTCACCACAGATAGATGACTGGCAAAAACATTTACGCTGGGCTTCCACTTTCCAAACTTTACACCACCTGCTGGAAGGCTCCTCCGCAGTATCTCAAGCTGTCTCGGTGTCCGTCCTCTTACAGAACAGCACTCACACGTTCAAGCAGTTATATGACCAGGTTTCACAAAGCAAACTGTAAAAATACTATTAATCAGATCTCGGACCAGATGGGGCTGATGTACGTACTCTGAAAATTCACATCAGGATGGCTGTGCAATCCTGATGTTAAGAGGAGCGTTTTATCCTTATTTTAATGTGATAAAGGAAAAGTTTCACAAAGGATTATACAGCCATCCTTATGCATATGCTGACAAGTACACCAGCCTCATCTGGGCTAACAGATTTGCATAATAATATATAATACTATAAGCAGTATGTATTGTAAAATCAGTGCTTGGATGTGGCATGAGGCATCGGAGGAGCTCAAGGACCCTGAAGGTGGCTGAATCCTGGTATCTAGACAGCTTCTCAGCAGCACTCACAAGCTCCATGGGAAACAAGTTGTAAGCGCTGTCCTCCTTGTTTGGGAGAACAGTCAACTCTGACAGACAGAATGGTGGCTGACCTAGGCAACAAGCAAATTCTAGAATTCAAAATACCTCCTCTCATGAGAAATGAAGAGAATTTTTAAAAAGGGGTTATTTGCAAAGTTCCCTATTTTTACAAGCACTTTGCAATTTTACCCAATTAAGAAATTGCGTATAGCCTTTTAATAATGTAATTAATCTGACTGATGTAAAAAACTATCCTTTTATAGACAGCACATTAAATATAAAATACAGGTGGATACAATTCTGTTACCATATACTGTGAATATAACTAGTGCCATGAACTGCCCATATGGGTAATGCCATTCAACTGTGCCATATAGTTGCCATATGTACAATATAGGAGCTATAAGAAATGTGCACTTTGAACTTCTGAATTCCAGCACCATGCGGAGCCTACACATGTATCGGTATAATGTGCCATAATGACTATTGTCATACCTGGGTTTATAATATTGGTGGTGAATATATTCTTATGGGCTCTGTATGACATTACTGACATGGGCAGCATTTGCCACTAATGATGGAGCACTGCATGACACTTTATGTTGGCGTTTTGTCCTATTATCTTGGGATAATCTTATTTTTCTGATCACTGTATATTACTAATATTCTGGATACTATACTTTTGGAATCATCTTCTAGTTGTAGCTCTGAAACTTGGGATAAAAGTGACTCTGTAAATGTCAGATTGACATTTTCTAGAATTGAAGAGCATTGTGGTAAGTATGAGAATGTACCAGGCAATAGATGTGTGTAATGCAATGCACATACCGCAGCCTCATGCTGAACCCCTCACCGCAGATTCATGAGTGTGAATGGCCCAAAGGCCAGACCGAAATCCCATTGAGGATCTGTGGCAAGACTTGAAATTGCTGTTCACAGACGTCTCCATCCAATCTCACTGAGATAGAGCATTTACAAAGAAGAATGGGAGAAAATGTCACTTCTAGATGCAAAGCTGGTAGAGACATACCTGAAAAGACTTGCAGCAGTAATTGCAGCGAAAGGTGGTCCTACAGACTATTTACTCCGGAGGGATAAATACAAATGCAAGTCACAGTTATCAGATTTATATTTTCTCAATATATAGAAAACCTTGTAGAATTTACTTTACACTTCACACATACAGTGGTGTGAAAAAGTGTTTGCCCCCTTCCTGATTTCTTATTCTTTTGCATCTTTGTCACACTTAAATGTTTCAGGTTAGTAATGGGGGTGTCTTATAGACGCCCATCATTACTAACCTGGGCTTCATGGCAGCTGGCGCTGACATGAAAACCAACCCTATTACCCCCTGCCACCGCACCAGGGCAGCGTGGAAGAGCGAGGCTAAGTGCCAGAATTGGCGCATCCTATGGATGCGCCATTTCTGGGGTGGCTGACGGCTGGTGTTTCTAGCCTGGGAGGGGGCCAATATTCATGGCACCCTTCCTGGGCTATTAGTATCAGCCCCCAGCTGTCTGTCCAGCCTTTGCTAGCTATTAAAATAGGGGGGACCCCACGTCATTTTTTTGGGTGGGTCTCCCATTTTAATAGTTAGTAAAGGCTAGGTATTCAGCTGGGGGCTGATATTAGTAGCCGGGGAAGCTCCATGGGTATTACCCCCTTCCCAGGCTTCAAACATCTGCCCCAGCTGTCTGCTTAACCTCCGATAGAGACTAAAATTATGGGGGATCCCACGTCAATTTTTTTTTAATAAATCCTTTATTTTAACACTAAATGACACTTGAGGGGTTAATAAAGATGCAGTCCCTAAATTAATATTTATTTTTTAATTAATTTTTCCCAAAAATTTTGACGTGGGCTTTGCCATATTTTTGTATGCGAGCCAGGTACAGAATCCAGGAACGGGCTGCCCCCAACTCCCAGCTGCCTATTTGTACCTGGCCGGACACAATATAGGGAAGCCCTTTTTTTTTTATTATTTCATGAATTTCATGAAATAAGTTTAAAAAAGAAAAATACGTGGGGCTTCGCCCTATTTTTGTGTCCAGCCAGGTACAAATAGGCAATTTTTTTTTAATTATTTCAGGAAATTCATGAAATAATTAAAAAAAAATTGATGTGGGGTTTCGCACTATATTTGTGTCCAGCCAGGTACAGCAGACAGGAACGGGCTGACCCCAACCTCCAGCTGCCTATTTGTACCTGGCCGGACACAACAATATAGGGAAGCCCTTTTTTTTTAATTATTTCGTGAAATAATTAAAAAAAAATTGACGTGGGGCTTCGCACTATATTTGTGTCCAGCCAGGTACAGCAGGCAGCAACGGGCTGCCCCCAACCACCAGCTGCCTATTTGTACCTGGCCGGACACAACAATATAGGGAAGCCCTTTTTTTCTTAATTATTTCATGAATTTCATGAAAAAATTTAAAAAAAAATACGTGGGGCTTCGCCCTATTTTTGTGTCCAGCCAGGTACAACTAGGCAGCTGGGGACTGGAATCTGCAGCGCAGGGAGGCCCAAGCTTTCTGGGCCCCACCCGCTGCAAATTGCAGTCCACAGCCACCCCGGAAAATGGCGCGTTCATAGAAGCGCCATCTTCTGGCGCTGTACCCAACTCATCCAGGGCCCTGGTGCGGTGGCTCACTGGGTAATAAAGGGGTTAGGGCCAGCTTGGCATTATCAGCTGGCCCTAAGCCCAAATTTCATGGGGTCACGCCAATATTAGACATGACCGCCATGAATTTCTAGTAAAGTATTTAAAAAAAAACACAAACACCCAGAATAAAGTCCTTTAATTGAAATAAAGACACAATTCTTTATTGTTCTAAATTAAACCATACTTACCATCACGCCCATTCCAGCTGAAGCCAACGATCTCCTGCAATAAAAGAAAAATAATAAAGCAACATCATTCTTACCTTTCGATGGTTCCCAGGACAGCTCCAGCTCTGCTACATCGAGATGACAGGCTGGACCGCAGGAGAAAGCTGCCATCCAGCCTGTCATCCCGCAGACACTGAGAAGCGCAGGCATGCTTGCGCTCCTCAGTATCAGGCTGTGACGGCATCCCGATGAGCCGAGTCTCTCACGCTCACCGCATGCGCAGGAGAATTCTCCCACGCTATCAGTGACGTGCATGAGGTGAGCTGAGTTCATTGTTGGCTCATCGGGATGCCGTCACAGTCAGACACTGAGGAGCGCAAGCATGCCTGTGCTTCTCAGTGTCTGCGGGATGACATGCTGGATGGCAGCTTTCTGCTGCGATCCAGCCTGTCATCTCCATGTAGCAGAGCTGGAGCTGTCCTGGGAGCCATCGAAAGGTAAGGATGATGTTGCTTTATTATTTTTCTTTTATTGCAGGAGATCGTTGGCTTCAGCTGGAATGGGCGTGATGGTAAGTAAGGTTTAATTTAGAACAATAAAGAATTGTGTCTTTATTTCAATTAAAGGACTTTATTCTGGGTGTTTGTGGTTTTTTTTTAACTTTGACTATGGGGTTAGTAATGGGGGTGTCTTATAGACGCCTCTCCATTACTAACCTGGGCTTGATGTCAGCTGGCATTATAAGCTGACATCAACTCCAACCCTATTACCCCACTGCCACCGCTACAGGGCAGTGGGAAGAGCGAGGCTAAGTGCCAGAATTGGCGCATCCTATGGATGCGCCATTTCTGGGGTGGCTGACGGCTGGTGTTTCTAGCCTGGGAGGGGGCCAATATTCATGGCACCCTTCCTGGGCTATTAATATCAGCCCCCAGCTGTCTGCCTAGCCTTTGCTAGCTATTAAAATAGGGGGGACCCCACGTCATTTTTTGGGGGGGGTCCCCCATCTTAATAGCTAGTAAAGGCTAGGTATTCAGCTGGGGGCTGATATTAGTAGCCTGGGAAGCTCCGTGGGTATTACCCTCTTCCCAGGCTTCAAACATCTGCCCTAGCTGTCTGCTTAACCTCCGCTAGAGACTAAAATTACGGGGAGCCCCACGCCAATTTTTTTTTTAATAAATCCTTTATTTTAACACTAAATGACAAGTACAGTAACCAACACTATCACTGTACTTATTATATATGTGACTGACATGTTTCTATCTATCTAATCTATGTGTGATGCTCTATTATTTCTGTTGTAAATTGTCGGGTACCGCTGCTGAATTGCCGGCCGGCTTTTTGAAAGAGACGGTGCATGAAAACACTAAGATTTTTTTAAATAAATCCTTTACACTAAATGACAAGTACAGTAAGCAACACTGTCACTGCACTTCTTATATATGTGACTGACATGTTTCTATGTATCAAATCTATGTGTGATGCTCTTTCTTTCTGTTATAAATTGTCGGGTACCGCTGCTGAATTGCCGGCCGGCTTTTTTAAAGAGACGGTGCATTAAAACACTAATATTTTTTTAAATAAATCCTTTACACTAAATGACAAGTACAGTAAGCAACACTGTCACTGTACTTCATATATATGTGACTGACATGTTTCTATCTAATCTATGTGTGAAGCTCTATTCTTTCTGTTCTAAATTGTCGGGTACCGGTGTATGCCACTGATGAATTGCCGGCTTTTCATGTTTCACTGTGAGCACTGTTCCCATCGATTTGGGCAACCACCTCCACCAATACATTCTACATTATTGTTAGTTGTTTTCCTTCATGTAGAATTAACCTACAAGGAAAGAAAGGGTTTATTTTCATTCCGATATTTGTGTCCCATTGATTTGCATTGGTTTCCGGTATCGGAATCGGCGATATCCGATACTTTTTGGGTATCGGCCCGATCCAATCCGATCCGATATTTCCTGATATCGGAAGGTATCCCTCAATACTAGTCCTGACCTCAATCCCATTGAAAATCTTAGGGGTGAGCTGAAATCTGCCATTGGGAAAAAGAACCCTGCAAACATTCAAGAGCTTGAACAAACTGCAAAGGAAGAGTGGGAGAAAATTCCAGCTGAGAAGTGCAAGAAGCTTACAGATGGCTACAAGAAATGTCTGGAGGCTGTCAGCAATGACAAAGGGTGTGCAACCAAGTATTAATTAGGGGTGCCATTATTGTGGCACATTCAGTTTTTTCTTTGATATTGCAACATTGAAGTTGAAAAACAATATTGTATTGTTGTATTACTTTGGACCACAAATCCTGAGGATATAACTTTGGTACATTTCCATTTATTTCTGAAGATATTGTACAGTCTACGAAAAAATGAAGGCGTGACAAGAATGGTGAGCAGCACTGTAGTACAATAAATCATTAAAAATTTAAATATATATAGAATATAAAAAATAAAAAAAGATTAAATTAAATTAATAATTAATTTTTTAAAACCTTTTTTTAAAAAGCATTTTCCCTTGCAATTATATACTGTATATATAAAGGATAGAGCTTATGTGTTCAGTAATAATGTTGTCGTGTCAATGGAAGGGTGAAAAAAAATGGTAAGAGGAGGATATATAGATGGAAAACGTCCAATCACTAGCTGCCTCTATCTGTACCAGAAGCTAGGTACCACCCGACCAATTATCCATAGATCATCGCAACCCAGGGAATCATCTATTAACTTTCATAGCTGCAAATCATTATCCGGTAATCTTAAGACAAATTTACATACCAAGAAAGGGGGACATTCAACTCATTTTGGTGAAACATTATTTCTATGTCTGTTATTCCTTTCATTCATCCTGCTCTGTTCAGCCGCTGTTTAGCGTGATAGTATCAATCCTTTATCTAGTAGCCATTCTTCCTTACGGGTTTTCACACAGGACCCGCTAATCTATCAGCAGCTTCCAGCAATACCCACTCCCCTTTTTTCGGCGCTAGTGTTTTAAAGCCTAATTTCTTTCTAGATTCAGCTCCGGACATTTGTGATAGATTATTTCCTCCTATACTCGTATATAGATATAGCCATTTGAATTGCTGTTATGAAATGTTTTGAAATGATTGAAAGTGCATGTTTAACAAAAAAAAATTTCTATTCTTATTAATCTGTTCTCCTCTCCTTTTTTAAGAGGTCTCAGAGTCCTGCCAATATATTGCTTTGAACATGGGCACTGAATTAAATCTATAACTCCTTCACTTTCACACCTTAAAATGCACCCAACAAAAAAATGCAAGTGTATTTCTGCAATTGTCCCATCTTTAATGTAACGGCAGTTCACACATTCATTCCTAGTGCTGTATATGGGAATCACTGACATTTCTACAGTATGTTATATTTTATCTTGATTATCAATATTTCTTGCACGGGGTCCCCATGGTATCATATTACTGATTGTAATTTTTTTATGTGTAATAAATGATTATTAATAGGGGGATTTATATGTGCCTGTAATTATTTTTCTTCAATAAACATAAAGCTAGAATCGCTACAGAATGTGCCTCTGCCATATACTAGTCTGTAGAGTTTGAATACTCGTGCAAGAAGCATTTATCAGGTTTGAATTTTATGAGAAAGTTTGCAGATATATAATGAATATGTGTAAATCAATCTGTACCACTAGGTAAAAATCCTTACATCAAGGAGACCAAGTAGACAAAAGTGAGCACTTCAAGTTAGTGTGTATAAAAAACAAATGATTTTACTGAACAATATCATAGACATTACCAAACACATACATAAAATAAAAACAGATGCCTCTTGTTTGAGGGATGGTAAGAAATGCCAACCCAGTATGCATGAATATTATCTCCTGGTGCACCCCACAAAATAGCATAGAACAACCTAGCAGAGATAGTCACTGCAGAGTAACCTATACCATTACATAATCCAACGATTCCAAGGATTGAAACTATCCAAAGTGCATGTGCATGTCAAAGAAGGAAATTGTTCATTAATTGGGGTGGTCCAGTGGTTAAACAAAAACAAAATAAACCCTGCTTCAAAGTCACCAATCAAGAGATAAATACATAATAAACCCTTAAAGTGCATGTGTATGGAGAATTATAATGCTCAGAATTATAATACACCAATGTCTGGAAATGACAGGGCTACTACAGAGCATGTATATAACTTAGTGTTCACAGAAGCGAAAGAGTCGAGGTGAAAAGCAGTTTATATGCTTGTTAGAAACTCACAACATGTATGGCTATACATGCAATACCGCACGCCTGGAAAACATGGACTGCCTCTGATGTACAAAAGCCCTGCTAGATGCAATCAAAAATAGGTAAAATGCAGTGGTGTACCACTAATGGAGGCAGACCACACGACTGCTATGGGGCCCGTGAGCTGGGGGGCCCCATAGCAGTCCAGGGGCAGACATATCGCTGCTGGTGCAGCTGTGCCGGGGGGCCCGCCGGTGCAGCGTCTCCCTGCTCGTGGCGGGCAGGGAGCGATCCCTGCATCCCCGCTGCTGACAGGACAGAATGGCAGCGGAGCTGCAGAGATCCATCCTCTGCTTCCTGCCCGCCGCTTCCTCCCTTACACAGGCACGCGCTCCTTGATGACATCATCATGCAGCGCGGGCCTGTGTGAGGGAGGAAATTGCAGCGGCCTGCGGGGGCAGAGAGGTAAGTGTTTTTTTTTTTGTTTTTTTTACTGAAACGCTGGTGAGATCAATAATGGGGCTGATGGAGCTGGAGAGCGCAATAAGGGGGCTGATGGGGCTGGGTAGAGCAATGGTGGGGCTGGTGCGGCTGGGGATAACAATGGTGGGGCTGGGAAGAGCAGTGATGATGCAGCTTGCGGGGGAACGGGCAGAGGGGTAAGTGTTTTTTTTTTTATTTTTACTGAAACGCTGGGGAGAGCAATAATGGTTATGACTGGGCTGGAGAGAGCAAAAGTGGGGCTGATGGGGCTGGTGAGAGCAATGGTAGGGCTGATGGGGCTGGGGAGAGCAATGGTGGGGCTGGGGAGAGCAATGGTGGGGCTGATGGGGCTGGGGAGAGCGCTGATGGGTCTGGGGAGAGCAATGGTGGGGCTGGGAAGAGCAGTGATGGGACTGATGGGGCGGGGAGAGCAATGATGGGGATTAGTAGACCAATGACGGGGATGGGGAGAGCAATGATGGGTTGCTGGGAGAGAGCAATGATGGAGGTGCTGGGAGAGTAATGACGGGGGTTGCTGGGAGAGAACAATGATAGGGGTGCTCGGAGAGAGCAATGACGGGGTGCAGGGAGAGAACAATGACGGGGGTGCTGGGAGAGAGCAATGACGGGGGTGCTGGAAGAGAGCAATGATGGGGGTGCTGGGAGAGAGCAATGATAGTGGTGCTGGGACAGAGCAATAATGGGGGTGCTCGGAGAGCGCAATGACGGGGATGCTGGGAGACAACAATGATGGGGTGCAGGTGACGCGCCCCCTGGGACATATTCCTTTTTGAGGGGAATACCCGGCACCGGATCAGATGGGGGGGGTTGTAGTCTCCGAGCGGCTGTGACCCGGTCCCATGCCCAGGGCGTCAAGCTCAGTGTTATGTGGCAGCTTTACAGATGTTACTAAAGTTCTTTTGTGTCGACTACGCCACCCGTTGTAATGCGGTCACTGTGGCCGCCGCTGCAGCAGGGTCCGCTGAGGCTGATGGTGGGTGCGCAGCTTGGTGGGATAACCCCCAACGGGAGGGGTATAGCCTCAGAGGGGACAGGCGCAGAGGATGGGGGTTGTGATGGTGCGGTGCAGCCGGCAATGAAGACAGACTCGGGTTGTGCAGTTAAGGGTGTTTACTTACTGCAGATGTTGTACTGGTCACTCCAGCTGCTAGTGACCACCCGAGCCGTGCTGCGTCCACCAGGTCCTGGATCCAGCCAACCCCCAAACAAGTCCGGAGCGTGGCCCTGAGCTCTCCCTCTGTCCTTTCTTCAGCCGTCCCCACCAGTGATTCACCTAGGTCCAGCTCCCTCGGGCCTTCTGTTGGGACACCCTTGGCCCTGGGTTCCCTGACCCTTCATGTGGTGTGCCTTCGGGGTGAATGTGGTGGGTGACCGTGGCAAACGCTGCCCACGATCTCCGGTCTCTGGCTAGGGATTGTTTTTGCCCCCACCAGCTTGGGTTCCGGTACCCTGATGCTGACTCCTCACCCGGTGCTCTAATTTGGGTTCTTGGGTCCCTTCAGTCTTCCCCCTCTGGGTCTTTCTCTGCTCCACTCTCTCTCTCTCCAGGGCTGCTGTTTCCTTCTCTCTCCTCTCCAACTCACTTTCTGCGTCTGAACTTGTCCTCTGCAGCTGACTGACTCTCTGCGTCTGACCCTGATCTTAGTTGGTGCCCACCTTATATACACCCTCTATGTGTGAGCTCAGGTGACCAGCACCCAATGAGCTCCTATCTTTACCCAGGCTGCTCCCCCTATCTGCCCCTACACTACATGGGATGTACCACCCCCCTCCCACTCCAGCCAGGAACAGGCTCGGTTGTACCTGCACATTTCTAAGTGGGAGTACCGTCGGCCTGCTCCTCTGAAATGGGATGTATGTAGTGCATGCAGTCTATCTGAGCTCAGTTCCACACTCCATCCTTACCCGGGAGTGGAATATCACACCTCTGGGTTGAGGTGCAATACCCCTGTAGCAGCCGAATCCTCAGGGTGCTACATTCCCCCCTGGTAAACCACAGCACGTCCTCGGGCTGTAAAGACATAAAACACCAAAACATACAAAAATTTTTTTTTTTTTTTTTTCATATAAACATATAAAACATTATATATATAAAACTTTTTTATATAAACATTCTCGTAGTCGTTTCTTGTTTCAGGTTCCTCCTCCGGACACTGTGCAACGTGTGTCCGGGAAAAGTGCGACAGTTTCTTAGTAAAACTGGAAAACTGGTTTTCCTATAAAACCGGTAGGGGGCGCTTTAGGAAGCGCAACAATATACAGGGGAAGTTGGCCGCTCTCAGTCCTCGGCCAGGTAGAGGGATGGGAATGGCTGCTCACAGTCCTCAGCCTGTAGGATGAAGGGGTTAACGGGTAACAGTTCACTGGTCCCAACGGGGACTATTTTAGCAGCAACAGTTTCAGTTTCTTTATACCCCCCATTGGGTAACTTATTTACAGCACCTGCTCTGCCGCACTCAACGGCGTCTTCCTCCTGCTCTTTGAACTTCAGACCCGTCCGGGTCCTCTTGCTCCTCCTCCTCGCACCGCAACTCCTCCTCCGTCAGGCGGTGTACGTGGAGGGCGTAAGGTCCTTTGGCACACTTGTGCCGGGTAAAGGTGACCTCATCTCCGATGTAGAGGTCACGACCTCTGTGCCCCTCCGGCAGATGGGACTCCACGTCTCTGCGCGTGACAAAGACGTCGCCGTGGGTGTTGTTGTCTCGAATGAAGCCCCACCCGTGCTGCTGGTTGAACTTTATTACAGTCCCGGTGGTACGGGGACTGTGCGCTGCACGGGGGTCCCTCCTGGTCCGGCTCTTTTGCTCGGCGCTCCCTATTTGGGCCTGTTGTTCCCGGACCCGCCTCTCTCTCCGCTCCCTCGCGAACTCCTCGAGCTGCTGTCGGCAACACTCGGCGCGGTCTGCTGCAGCTGCCCTAGTTTCCTGAGTGAACCCCATTAGATCTTCTCCAGTGGGGTCCCACTCAAACTGCGCTTCCGCTAGCGGGGGCGAGATCCGTGCCACGGGCTTCGGAGCCGGAATCAGGGGTTCATCCAGGGGTCTTAGTCTCTGCTGCCGTTCCAGCTCATGGTATCCTTCGGGCCAGATGAAGGGCCGCCCGTCCGGCCATGTGAGCTGGCTGAACAAGTCCTCCCCCAGGTGTGGCACCCTTGGTATTGCGGGCGCGGTGGTGGTGGCGCCCGGGTTGCCCAGGCCTTGCGGCCAGGCCTGGGGCACCTGGAAGGTGAAGGGCACCGTTAGGACGGCGGCGCCCTGGGCTACCTGGCCTTGCGGCCAGGCCGGAGGCTCCGCGGAGGTAGGGGGCGCTGTTGGTGATGCGGCGCCCGGGGGTACTAGGCCTTGCGACCAGGCTGGTGGTATTTCCTGCTTTGTCACGCTCCGGGTCGAGGCGCGTGACGTCACAGGGGTCGCTGCGGCGGCTTCCGGTCGGGGCCTAGTCCATAGCGGTGACATGGCGGCTACGGGCACAGCAGGGGGACTTTCGGGCTCTGCGACGGGGAGCTGGGGCAGGTGAGCGGTGTCACGGCTTGGGGTATAGGCGTCCCCTTTACCTGCCTCCATGCGTTCGGCTCCCTCCTCGGCGCCGTCTCCGGCCTTGGGTCCTCCCGCGCCATCCTCAGAGGCGGTCTGCTTCCTCTTCCAGGGTAGCGTGCTCCGTTGACTGGTCTCTGCTTGCTGGGCCATCTCCCGGCTCCACTCCGCCAGTATCTCACGCTGTACCCGGGCCATCCTCCGTGCGAGGCCCTCCAGGGCAGTTTGTGCACACTCCCGGTCTCGGGGGAGCTGCGCTAATATCTCCGCTAGACCTAGCGGGGTTGTAGACTCTAGCAGGCTCCTGACCATCGGGTCGGTGCTGCTCTGCTCTCCTTCCGGCAGGCTCCTGGCCAGCGGGCCGGTGCTGCTCTGCCCTCCTTCCTCGGTCTCTAGCAGACTCCTGGCCAGCGGGCCGGTGCTGTTCTGCTTTCCCTCCATCTCCGGGTAAGCTCCTCCGCTACTCCTCGTTAGACCTCTTGCCTCCGGGTGCGCTCGCTCTAGACTGCTCCAAGCGACACCCATCTTTTCTCTTCTCTTTCGTCTCCTCCCACTTAGAGGGCGGTCCCGGGGCAACTCGGTGACTGTCAGCTCCATGGGTAGTTCTTTCACGCTGACCGACACCTCCAGCATCACAGTCTCTGTTGGTGGGGGCGGTTTCCACTTTTGGCGCCATTTTCTGTCCTGGCCCACGATGGGAGGTGGCCTCTTGCCCTCCTTTGGCACGCCCATAATGGCGTCCGCTGCTCTTCCAAGGCGGGAAATCTGCGGTTTTGGCGGGAAGCGTCGCCCAGTGGCGGGAAACTCTGCAGATGGCGGGAACAAGTTGGAAATGGCGGACAATCGGCGGGAAACGACTGGTGATGGAGTCCGATGGCGTGGACCCTCCGGAACCGGCGGGAGACTTCTTTCTGAGGTAAACTTGCACTTTTCTTCAGGCACGCAGTACCCGGTTGTTGTGGGCACGTAATCCTGCCGACTACGCCAAAGTTGACGCGCCCCCTGGGACATATTCCTTTTTGAGGGGAATACCCGGCACCGGATCAGATGGGGGGGGTTGTAGTCTCCGAGCGGCTGTGACCCGGTCCCGTGCCCAGGGCGTCAAGCTCAGTGTTATGTGGCAGCTTTACAGATGTTACTAAAGTTCTTTTGTGTCGACTACGCCACCCGTTGTAATGCGGTCACTGTGGCCGCCGCTGCAGCAGGGTCCGCTGAGGCTGATGGTGGGTGCGCAGCTTGGTGGGATAACCCCCAACGGGAGGGGTATAGCCTCAGAGGGGACAGGCGCAGAGGATGGGGGTTGTGATGGTGCGGTGCAGCCGGCAATGAAGACAGACTCGGGTTGTGCAGTTAAGGGTGTTTACTTACTGCAGATGTTGTACTGGTCACTCCAGCTGCTAGTGACCACCCGAGCCGTGCTGCGTCCACCAGGTCCTGGATCCAGCCAACCCCCAAACAAGTCCGGAGCGTGGCCCTGAGCTCTCCCTCTGTCCTTTCTTCAGCCGTCCCCACCAGTGATTCACCTAGGTCCAGCTCCCTCGGGCCTTCTGTTGGGACACCCTTGGCCCTGGGTTCCCTGACCCTTCATGTGGTGTGCCTTCGGGGTGAATGTGGTGGGTGACCGTGGCAAACGCTGCCCACGATCTCCGGTCTCTGGCTAGGGATTGTTTTTGCCCCCACCAGCTTGGGTTCCGGTACCCTGATGCTGACTCCTCACCCGGTGCTCTAATTTGGGTTCTTGGGTCCCTTCAGTCTTCCCCCTCTGGGTCTTTCTCTGCTCCACTCTCTCTCTCTCCAGGGCTGCTGTTTCCTTCTCTCTCCTCTCCAACTCACTTTCTGCGTCTGAACTTGTCCTCTGCAGCTGACTGACTCTCTGCGTCTGACCCTGATCTTAGTTGGTGCCCACCTTATATACACCCTCTATGTGTGAGCTCAGGTGACCAGCACCCAATGAGCTCCTATCTTTACCCAGGCTGCTCCCCCTATCTGCCCCTACACTACATGGGATGTACCACCCCCCTCCCACTCCAGCCAGGAACAGGCTCGGTTGTACCTGCACATTTCTAAGTGGGAGTACCGTCGGCCTGCTCCTCTGAAATGGGATGTATGTAGTGCATGCAGTCTATCTGAGCTCAGTTCCACACTCCATCCTTACCCGGGAGTGGAATATCACACCTCTGGGTTGAGGTGCAATACCCCTGTAGCAGCCGAATCCTCAGGGTGCTACACAGGGAGAGAGCAATGACGGGGGTGCAGGGAGAGAGCAATGACGGGGGTGCTGGGAGAGAGCAATTACAAGGGTGCTGGGAGAGCAATGACTGGGGTGCTGGGACAGAGCAATGTTGGGGGTGTTGGGAGAGAGCAATGATGGAGGTGCTGGGACAGAGCAATGATGGGGGCGCTTGTATATTTTCCGTGTGCACATAGCCTTACAGTTAATTGGGGAGAGTCACAGAGACTGAATAATTTATATTATTGGCAGGTGGAGATTATAGTTAATGGGGGGCACAGTGCTGCTTATCACTTTATATTTTGATTACTAAGTGGCTACCCCTAGTATATTAATGGGGGATAACAGACCTGTATTCAGGGGCGCAGTGCAGGAGAGACACATGTATATATACAATATATGTGACCTTGTTATTATCTAGGCTGGAGATCATCATGACAAGACGAATCGTGACTGGGAGATGTCGACATGAAGGTCTGACCAGATGGAGAAGAAGCAGCAGAAACCGACTCTGATCAGGCGAGACGTCAGCGGTAAGTGCCTGGATGTAAATATTATTCTGTATCTGCGCTGTATGACTTGGAGTGATAATGTTACATGTAAAATCCCTTAGGCTGCATTCTCACATTTGTGTAAAATGTCAGATTTTTTTATCGGATGGTCCACGGACTTGTAGAGTTTTATAGATCACGGATCACGGATCTGAGAATGAGATCTGTGAGGATCAGAGAATGTCCTGTTCTGATCCGATTTTGAGGATTACAATAGGACATGCTCAATGCGTCTGTAAAACAGGGTAGCACACTGACACTGCACACAAATGCAGGAATATAGCCGTATTATGTATAGCACAGTCCCTTAGTACATAGTGTACTCACTTATTATGTATAGCATACGCCCTTAGTATATAGTGTACTCGCTTATTATGTATAGCGCCGTCCTTAGTTATATAGTTTCATCTTTTATTATATATAACACCCTCCCTTTTTACCTACCATCCTCTCTAGTTCTAGAGCTCACAATTGGGGGATCATACTGTGTTGGGGTCAGCAAACTTTGCCCTGGTAGTTGAGGTGAGGTACAGTAGGGTCATTATACTGCGCATGTGGAGGAATTCACCATGGGGGTATCATACTGTGTTTGGGGGACACTTTTGTTGGTATCACACTTCATGGGACAATGAAAGAGGGGTCTAGGACGTCAGCAGGAGGAAAATTACTATGTAAAGGCTGGAAGGTTGTGTGATCTGCTCTTCTGTGACACCGACAATTATTTACATTTTTTTTGGGGGGGGGGGGCCCAATTTGAACTTCTGCTATGGGGCCCCATGAATCCTATGTACGCCCCTGGTAAAATGTATTGCTAATAGCATTGTGCCACTTACACAGTGGAGTGTGAGACAGGGTTTGTCCGGCATCCCTCTTCCCCGACGCGCATTTTGTCCACACTTCCTCAGGGCCGTGTCAGAGGAGAGGGACGCTGGACCTTTTAAGTGATCACTGTACCAATGGTTGACGGAGGCTAGATATCACATGATTTAAACCTTCAGGGTTGTGAAGGATATGACGTGGCACATCGTAGGATTTTTTACCTTGTATATTGATTTACAGTTGTCCCTGTGACACTATGTTTGTTTTCAATCATTTTTATTAATATTTTATAACAGTTCAAGGGGTAGGGATATGGTTAGGGAATAGAGGAATATATGGGGGACGGGAGAGTAATGGATAAGTGTGGGAAAATGGATAAGGGGAAGAAGAACTCAAAATTGAATAAACAGTAGAATATATAGTATTACAACAAGTAAATTAAGATGAAAATCAAAATTTGGTTATAGAACAACTTAGTCGTAATATAATAGATATCCAATTAAATCTAATAAGTATATGTATTAATAATTTAAGTAACAATCAGGAATATATTTCAGGCCACTTTGTTCATTTTTTGAAATATTTGTTAAGGTTATTATTAGAGTTTGCAAATCAGTATTCATATAATTTATGTAGAGCCATTTTTTCTTTAATAACTGAAAAGATAGGTACATCCGTTTTTTTCCAGTAAGATGCAATGGCATTTTTAACTACCATATTTTTCGGACTATAAGACGCACCGGACCATAAGACGCACCTAGGTTTTAAAGGAGGAAAATAGGAAGAAAAAATGTAAGCAAAAAATGTGGTCCTGATGCCCTGTTATGGGGGAGGGGGTCTGCTGGTGACACTGGCATTGGGGTAATGTCCCTCAATTCTGTTAATATCCTCTATCCTGGTATGTATGGCCTCTCCTTCCTGGTATAAGTGGCCCCCATCCCATCCTGGTATGCATGGCACCCCTTTATCCCCCATCCTGGTATGCATGGCACCCCTTTATACACCATCCTGGTATGCATGACACCCCTTGAGCCCCCATCCTGGTATGCATGGCAACCCTTGAGCCCCCATCCTGGTATGCATGGCACCCCTTGAGCCCCCATCCTGGTATGCATGGCACCCTCTGAACCCCCATCCTGGTATGCATCTTGCCCCGCTTCAAGTGGACCGGGTGAGAGGCCCGAATCTATGAATGTAAAAGTGAACAGCTGTTCAGAGTGTCCATGTGTGGGATCAGTTGTCTCTGGGCGCTTGGCATGGTGGGAGGAAGGAGGATCAGGGTGAGGAATATGCGGTCCAGACTCACGGCTACTGAGACTTGACCGTGTGGAAGACAGGGTGGTGGTGGCGGCTAAGTGACTGGAAGCATTATCCGCTATCCAACCAACAACCTTTTGACACTGCTCTGGGTTCAATAGTGGTGTGCTGCGGTCCCCTAGCAGTTGGGACAGTAAGGTCGGGCGAGAAGATGTGGGTGTTTGTTGTGGCACAATTTCAGCTTGCCCACGGCCTTGTCCTCGGCCTCTGCATGCACCATCACGTCCAGTTCCCCGTCCCTTGCTACGTGCCTTGCCCATTTGTCTTGTCCTCGGCAGAGATGAGGGGGTTGGAGGGGGCAGTGGTGGGCAGAGGAAGGAGTTAAAAGTATTAAATAACCATTTGGACTTGAAAAATAAGGACAGGGTCGGACTGGCCTGGCGGAATGCCGGTGAAATGCCAGGTGGGCCCCACAGAAGGAGAGGAAAAAAAACTTTTTTGTAAGGACATGGGTCTTTTAAAAGTGCGGGTGGCAGGAGAACGCGCATGCAGACCTGACCCGCCGTGATGACCATGGCCGGCGTCACCGCCACTAGGCGCACCCATGTAAGTGTTGGGGCCCCGGGGTTGAGGGACACCGGCACGCTACTGGGCCTATGAGTCGGGGGAGGGAGAGCCCCCTACGGAGAGGGGGAGCGCCCCCTTCAGGAGGGAGAGCCCCCGCCCCCACCTCTCCTCCTCAAATACTTACCTATCCTCCTCGTTCCCTGCAGCTCCAGTGGTGTTAGCGTCTTCTGATTCTGACGTCTCAGGGCAGAGGGCGAGGTGACATCACTACCGCACTCTGCTCTGAGCACTGCAGAGTCAGAAGACGACGTGCTGAGTACACCAAACCTGCAGGGAACGGGAGAGGTATTTGATTTTTTTTATGTATGCAACATCATGGGGGCCCATATACTGTATGGAGCAGCATCATGTGGGCCCATATACTGTATGGAGCAGCATCATGGAGGCCCATATACTGTATGGAGCAGCATCATGGAGGCCCATATACTGTATGGAGCAGCATCATGGGGGCCCATATACTGTATGGACCAGCATCATGGGGGCCCATATACTGTATGAAGCAGCAGCATGGAGGCCCATATACTGTATGGAGCAGCATCATGGAGGCCCATATACTGTATGGAGCAGCATCATGGGGGCCCATATACTGTATGTACCAGAATCATGGGGGCCCATATAATGTAAGGAGCAGCATCATGGGGGCCCATATATTGTATGGAGCAGCATCATGGGGGCCAAATACTGTATGGAGCAGCATCATGGGGTCCAATATATTGTATAGAGCAGCATCATGGGGGCCCATATACTGTATGGAGCAGCATCATGGAGGCCCATATACTGTATGGACAACAAAGAAAATGACGGCACTTCCACTACAAAAAATAGGTGTGAACAGGTGCTTACTAAGAGCAGCTACCTCCATATATAATGAACAAATAACACTGAGTATATAGATATGAAATATGAAATATGAATAACATAACTGCTGTAGAAAATAGAAATAAATGAAAAAAATTTTGAAAATTTTTTTTTAGCGCATGTAAATATGAAGTATGAAAAATGAATAGCATTACTGCTGTAAGTAAATGAGAAATCTTAGCACATAAATTGGCCAATTCATGTGTCCCTGATAGCCGCGGTAAGGCGTTTCTCGATGTCAGGACCTACCAATGTGAATACCTCTCTAAGAGGTACACATAATCAGACAGAGGTCTCTTAGAGAGGTATTCACATTGGTAGGTCCTGACATCGAGAAACGCCTTACCGCGGCTATCAGGGACACATGAATTGGCCAATTTATACGCTAAGATTTCTCATTTATTTACAGCAGTAATGCTATTCATTTTTCATACTTCATATTTACATGCGCTAAAAATAAATTTTCAAAAAATTTTTCATTTATTTCTATTTTCTACAGCAGTTATGTTATTCATATTTCATATTTCATATCTATATACTCAGTGTTACAGTGTGCTACTTTATTTGTTCTTCATATACTGTATGGAGCAGCATCATGTGGGCCAGTATACTGTATGGAACAGCATCATGGGGGCCCACATACAGTATGGAGCAGCATCGTGGGGGCCCACAAACTGTATGGAGCAGCATCATGGGGGCCGATACAATGTATGGAGCAGCATTACATGGGGGTCAATACACTGTATGGAGCAGCATCATGGGGGCCGATACAATGTATGGAGCAGCATTACATGGGGCCAATATACTGTATGGAGCAGCATTACATGGGGCCAATATACTGTATGGAGCAGCATTATATGGGGCCAATATACTGTATGGAGCAGCATCATGGGGGTCAATACACTGTATGGAGCAGCATTACATGGGGCCAATATACTGTATGGAGCAGCATTATATGGGGTCAATATACTGTATGGAGCAGCATTACATGGGGCCAATATACTGTATGGAGCAGCATTATATGGGGCCAATATACTGTATGGAGCAGCATCATATGGGGCCAATATACTGTATGGAGCAGCATCATGGGGGTCAATATACTGTATGGAGCAGCATTACATGGGGCCAATATACTGTATGGAGCAGCATTATATGGGGTCAATATACTGTATGGAGCAGCATTACATGGGGCCAATATACTGTATGGAGCAGCATTATATGGGGCCAATATACTGTATGGAGCAGCATCATATGGGGCCAATATACTGTGTGGAGCAGCATCATGGGGGTCAATACACTGTATGGAGCAGCATTACATGGGGCCAATATACTGTATGGAGCAGCATTATATGGGGTCAATATACTGTATGGAGCAGCATTATATGGGGCCAATATACTGTATGGAGCAGCATCATGGGGGTCAATACACTGTATGGAGCAGCATTACATGGGGCCAATATACTGTATGGAGCAGCATTATATGGGGTCAATATACTGTATGGAGCAGCATTACATGGGGCCAATATACTGTATGGAGCAGCATTACATGGAGCCAATATACTGTATGGAGCAGCATCATATGGGGCCAATATACTGTATGGAGCAGCATTACATGGGGCCAATATACTGTATGGAGCAGCATTACATGGGGCCAATATACTGTATGGAGCAGCATTACATGGGGCCAATATACTGTATGGAGCAGCATTACATGGGGCCAATATACTGTATGGAGCAGCATTATATGGGGTCAATATACTGTATGGAGCAGCATCATATGGGGCCAATATACTGTATGGAGCAGCATTACATGGAGCCAATATACTGTATGGACCAGCATCATATGGAGACAATATACTGTATGGAGCAGCATGACAGGGGGCCAATATACTGTATGGAACAGCATCATATGGGGCCAATATACTGTATGGAGCAGCATGACATGGGGCCAATATACTGTATGGAGCAGCATCATATGGGGCCAATACACTGTATGGAGCAGCATCATATGGGGCCAATATACTGTGTGGAGCAGCATTACATGGGGCCAATATACTGTATGGAGCAGCATTACATGGGGCCAATATACTGTATGGAGCAGCATCATATGGGGCCAATATACTGTATGGAGCAGCATGATATGGCGCCAATATACTGTATGGAGCAGCATGACATGTGGCCAATATGCTGTATGGAGCAGCATCATATGGGGCCAATACACTGTATGGAGCAGCATCATATGGCACCAATATACAGTATGGAGCAGCATTACATGGGGCCAATATACTGTATAGAGCAGCATCATATGGGGAAAATATACTGTATGGAGCAGCATTACATTGGGCCAGTATACTCTATGGAGCAGCATTACATGGGGCCCATAATTCTGTATGGAGGTGGTCACTGTATTACCTGTATATTTCTGTATTACAGCATATATAGGTACTCTGTATATGCTGTAATGTCTCTGGTGATCACTGTATTACCTGTACACCGACACTATATACAGAGCTCCTGTGTATTATGTCACCAGTGGTAATATTAATGTTATTAGTATTGTGTTTTTTATTAATGATCAGTATTGTATTATTCGGTCACTGAGGTGGTAATATATGATCTGGTCATGGTGTGGAGGTATTTGTTCCTTGTACAGTATGTGGTATTATTCGGTCACTATGTGGTAGTAATACATGCTCTGGTCATGGTGTGACAGTATTATTCAGTCACTATGTGGAGGTAATATGTGGTCTGGTCATGGTGTGACTGTATTAATTGCCTGTATGTGGTATTTGGTCAATATGTGGTCTGGTCATGGTGTGGCGGTATTTATCTCTTGTATGTGGTGGTATTGGTCTTGGTATAGTGGATTGTGTTGTGTATGGAGGTCACTTGTTCCCTTTGATATCAATAAGGGGAAGATTCTTGATTTCCAATGGAGATTAAATACTTGGATGTTTAACGCCTCCCTGTCCTGTGGCTATTGCACAGTAGCAAATATGCACTTACAGGGGTTCTACGGTGAAAACAAGTAATCACCTCTCCTAAGGCCATGTTCACATGTTCAGCATATGGTCAGTATTTTACATCAGTATTTGTAAGACAAAACCAGGAGTGGGTGAAAAATGCAGAAGTGGTGACATCTTTCTACTTTACTTTTCCTCTGATTGTTCCTCACAAATACTGATGTAAAATACTGACCAAATGCTGATCGTGTGTACGTGGCCAAAGGATAAATAAGTTATTGAATGCTGTGACCTGGAGAATGTGCAACCTTTATCCCCATTAGTATGGAGCGGCAAGTACGACTCGACCACTGATCCATTTATTCCCTAAGGGGCTGCACTTGGCTTTTTCTGGAAGCCCCCAAAGAGGATGAATGGAGCTACGGTCAGACATACCACATGCCGCTCCATTTTAAAATGGGGATAAAAGTGTCCTGTCAGGGATAAAAGTTCCCCATTCTTTCAATCAGTGCGGTTTGCAATGCATAAGGAGAAAGGATTACCAGCTTCATGAATAGTTCAAAAAATAGGTTTCTTTATTGTGACAAAAGCTCTTTAAAAACAGATTCCATAGTCACATAGTGTAGCCAGGGCAACGCGTTTCGAACGCTAAAGATGCGTTCTTTGTCAAGACTACAGTAATTGTACATCCCAGTTATGGTGGCGCACAGTAGATGTGCAGGAGCCGCCTGTGATTTACAGTCGACGCTCCACTATAACTGTTATGTTCTGCTACCAAAGCTAAGGAAAGAGAGGAGATCTGTCCCTACTATAGGACTCAGCTTAATCCCTACGATGTAACAGGGAACCTGATCCTGCGATCAGACCTGCTAAAGTCCTAATCTAGTCTGTACGGAGACCTATAGATGTGGGGAGGGAATCCCTACAAGTACTAAGGACTGGGAGGAATATGGGACACCTCCTAACAGAAATAGTAGCAGATAGACGAACAAACAAAATAGATAGAACATAGAGGTCCGTAGACCAAGCAAACTAACAGAGTTAGATACAGAGCACAGGCTAGCTAGAAAGTAGATATACAATGAAGTCCAGCAAAGCCAGAAGGGCGGAGCAGGATTAAATAGGCCAACAAGGTCATGTGACCAGCAAAGGAAAAAAAAACCTAACAGCAAGGTTCTAACAATAACAGGGATAACGGCTAACAAGTATGTGCATATAGCTGTAGGGTGGGCCCCTAGGGTCAATTTCCCCTGTGGGCCCCAGACACCCCAGTGTGACCCTGGATAAAGAAGATACGAGGGTTGTGAAGTAAGCCTGTTTAGCAGAGGTAAGGGCTGATTTGAAAGCGAGTGTTGCTTGTTTGAATGCCGAGAAGTCATCTTGCGAATGTGTTTTCTTCCAATGCCGCTCCATGACCCCAGGGCCGCCATCAGGGCATTACTACCCTTACTACTGTATGGGGCCCGGTGAAAAGAAGCAAGAAGGGGGGGCAGGCACGCTGGCAGCCCGGGGCCCCTCTCTTTGCTTCTTCTTACCGGGCCTCAGGGGTAACAGTTAAATGCCCGATGCACCCGGCAGACGGAAATGGGTGCTTTACCTTTAAGCAGCGGCCAGGTGCATCATGGTCCTGACTCCAATCTCCTGACACACTGCATGCTCATCTTCATTCCTGAGCAGAGCAGCATGTCTCGGAGGCGGTGGCTAGTGTGTGAGTAGCAGGAGGAGGAAGCTGCTGCTGAGTTTGGTGGTGAGTGGGGCCTGGTGGTGCTCAGAGGGGCCTGCTGATGGTGATGAGGGGGCCTGCTGATGGTTATGCGGGGCCTGCTGATGGTTGTGGGGGGCCTGGTGATGGCAGGACCTGCTGCTAGTGATGGGCGGCCTGCTGCTGGTGATGCGGGGGCCTGCTGATTGTGGTGGGGGGGCCTGCTGATGACGGTGGGGGGGCCTGCTAATGGTGATGAGGGGAGGCTGCTGCTTCTGGTGGTGAGGGGAGGCTGCTGCTGGTTCTGAGGGGAGGCTGCTGCTGGTGCTGAGGAGAAGCTGCTGCTGGTGCTGAGGGGAGGCTGGTGCTGAGGGGAGGCTGGTGCTATTGCCAAGGGGAGGCTGCTGCTGCTGGTGGTGAGGGGAGGCTGCTGCTGGTTCTGAGGGGAGGCTGCTGCTGGTGCTGAGGAGAAGCTGCTGCTGGTGCTGAGGGGAGGCTGGTGCTGTTGCCAAGGGGAGGCTGCTGCTGGTGCTGAGGAGAGGCTGCTGGTGCTGAGGGGAGGCTTGTGCTGAGGGGAGGCTGGTGCTGGTGCCAAGGGTAGGCTGCTGCTGGTGCTAAGGAGAGGCTGCTGGTGCTGAGGGGAGGCTTGTGCTGAGGGGAGGCTGGTGCTGGTGCTGAGTAGAGGCTGCTGGTGCTGAGGGGAGGCTTGTGTGGAGGTTGCTGCTGGTGCTGAGGGGAGGCTGCTACTGGTGCCAAGGGGAAACTGCTGCTGGGAGGAGGCTGGTGCTGGTGCCGATGGGAGGCTGGTGCTGGTTCCGAGGGGAGGCTGCTGCTTGTGCCGAGGAGAGGCTGGTGCTGGTGCCGAGGGGAGGCTGGTGCTGGTGTCGAGGGGAGGCTGCTGCTGGTACCGAGGAGAGGCTGCTGCTGGTGCAGAGGAGAGGCTGCTGGTGCTGAGGGGAGGCTTGTGGTGAGGCTGATGCTGGTGCTGAGGGGAGGCTGCTGCTGGTGCTGAGGGGAGGCTGTTGCTGGTGGTGAGAGGAGGCTGGAGGTGAGGGAAGGCTGGTGGTGGAGAGGGGAGGTTGCTGCTGGTGATGAGGGGAGGCTGCTGCTGCAGCTGCTGAGGGGAGGCAGCTGCTGGTGCTGAGGAGAGGCTGCTGAGGTGGTGAGGGAAGGCTGCTGATGTTGGTGAGGGGAGACTACTGGTGGTGGTGAGGCGAGGCTGCTGGTGATGAGGGGAGGTTGCTGCTGGTGATGAGGGGAGGCTGCTGCTGGTGATGAGAGGAGGTTGGTGCTGAGTGGTGGCTGGTGCCGAGGAGAGGCTACTGCTGGTGCTGAGGGGAGGCTGATGGGGAGGCTGCTGCTGGTGATGAGGGGAGGCTGGTGATGAGGGGAGGCTGCTGGTGGTTGTGATGAGGGGAGGCTGGTGGTGATGAGGGGAGGCGGCTGGCGGTGGTGAGAGGAGGCTGCAAGTGGTGGTGAGGGGAGTCTGCTGGTGGTGGTGAGGGGAGGCTGCTGCTGGGGGGAGGCTGCTGCTGGTATTGAGGGGAGGCTGCTGGTGGTTCTGAGTTGAGGCTGTTGCTGGTGCTGAGGGGGGCCTGTTTCTGAGGGGAGGCTGCGTCCGGCAGGGTGAGGCTGGTGCTGAGGGAAGGCTGCGACCGGCAGCGAGAGGCTGAGGAGGCGGTGGCGAGGACGACCAGGGCTAGTCGACAAGGATATGCCAATTGCATATCAAGATGATGCCAACCTCTGTGGACAGGTAGAAGGAACAAGAGTAGTTGACAAATAGGGTGATCAATAGACCTTGGAATAATAATAACTTCCACAATTGGATGTGTTTAAATAAAATGTTCCTGTGCTGAGATAATCTTATACATGTGCCCCTGCTGTGTACTGTGTAATGGCTGTGTCTGACCGTGCAGGAACATGGTCTGATCATACCACATCTCCTGGGCAGGGGAGGAAGAAAAAGAATATACAGACATTACAGCAGGGGATCACAGCTGATTCTTTCTGTGAGGTAAAACATTTCACTGCCTGTTTTTAAACAATGTTTTACTTCAAAGAAAGAAACAGTTGGGATCCCATGCTGAAATGTCTGTATACTCTTTTGTTTCCTCCCCTTAGCATGAGATGTGGTTGTGGCACCCCAGGGGTCCGGTTGCCACAGTGGCATTGCCTCCCTCACAAGAGTTGATGCCATGCCTGGAAGCAAGCAGGAGTCCCCTAATCAGGTTTTACTAAGCATGCAACACTTTCCTGGCTCCAGACCAGCAAGGGGAGTCCCTCCCCTTGGCAACTGGGATCTGGGGGCGTGGTTAGTGAGACTTAGTGTGTGAGGAGTTGAAGTCAGGACATCGAGGAGAGAGGAGCTGGGGACTGGAGCTGCGCGGCAGCTCACCCCAGAAGAACCAGCACAGAAGAACCGGACACCGGAGTCCGAGGCTGTGGGGCACCGAAGGCCCAGCAGTAGAAACCGGAGGGCAGGAGACTGCAGGTCTCCTGGCCCCATCAGACGCCCAAAGGCTCAGCAGCACCGCAGGGTTCAGCACCGCCACGTGAGAGCGACGCACCAGCAAGGCCCGAGCTGCCTGCCATACGGGTGAGTACAGAAACGTTGCACTCAGGGACGAGGGCCGCGCACAGCTACAAGCAGCAGGGCCAAAGAGTTTAGTGTAAAGGGAAGGCCTCCAATTTCACCTGGCAAGGAGGATTCTTTACTTGCTTCCAGGATGCCCGGACTTCCACTTCTAGCCAGCACCCTAGTCCCGGCTTGTCTAATCACCACCAGTAAAGATAAGAGGAAACCGCCATTGAGTTGTGGATTATTGCTGCGCCATCAACCCCTGCACTACAACGTCCAGCATGACCCATAACATCTACACTGCCCTGGAGCTAAGCTCTACCTGTGGAGAGCCACACTATCCCTGCTGCAGTAACATCAGCTCCAGAGGACCTGCTCCGCAGCGGCGGCTTCCCTAGCCGCATACCACAGGTGGCGTCACAAACTTTATACAATCACCATAAATCCCCTATCAATAACCCCTGGGTCACGGACCGGGTCACCGCTACTGTGACATCCCCCAGCATTTACCGGCCCGGCACCAGGTACCCCACGGCCCAGAGGGCGCGTCATGGTATGATCAGACCGTGTTCTGTACACGGTCAGACACAGCCATTACATTATTCAAAGATCTATTGATTAAAATTAACTTTTGTTCGTGGGAAAACCCCTTTAAGTTCATGTATTAATTTGTCCACCATCTCAGTACATGATTATATGATACAATCATTCCCTCTGCTCCTGAAAGGGGGGAGGGGAGGGAATGATTGATATAAGTGTATACAGTGCATTGTGAAAGTATTTGGTCCCCTTGAACTTTTCTAACTTTTGCCACATTTCTGGCTTCAAACATAAAGATATAAAATTCTATTTTTGGGGGAAGAATCAAAAACAAGTGGGACACAATCGTGAAGTGGAACGAAATTTATTGGAAATGTTAAACTTTTTTAACAAATTAAAAACTGTGGGACTGCTGGCTTGTGGATTTAGATTGGACAACCCCTTTAAGGCTCCTTCAGCCATCAGTGAATATCGGTCTGTGCTCGGACCGCAATGCATGGACTTGCCGCGGGTCTCCTGACCTCAACTCAGCAGCCTCACAGCATGTATGAGGATGCGGGTCAGCATGATTGGTGCCCAGTCCAAGCACTGCAGACTGAGAGCAGAACGATTTCTCACTTCCAGTATTTACACTGTCATAATAATAAAGATGTTTCCCAATCATATACAGTGCATTGTGAAAGTATTTGGCCCCCTTGAACTTTTCTACCTTTTGCCACATTTCTGGCTTCAAACATAAAGATATAAAATTCAAATTTTTTGGAAAGAATCAACAACAAGTGGGACACAATCGTGAAGTGGAACGAAATTTATTGGAAATGTTAAACTTTTTTAACAAATTAAAAACTGAAAAGTGGGGCGTGCAATATTATTCGGCCCTCTTGAGTTAATAATCGCCATCTTTTGCTGCGATTACAGCTGAAAGTCGCTTGGGGTATGTCACTATCAGCTTTGCACATCGAGAGGCTGAAATTCTTGCCCATTCTTCCTTGCAAAACAGTTCGAGCTCATTGAGGTTGGATGGAGGGCGTTTGTGAACAGCAGTTTTCAGCTCTTTCCACAGATTCTCGATTGGATTCAGGTCTGGACTTTGACTTTGCCATTCTAACACCTGGATACGTTTATTTTTGAACCATTTTATTGTAGATTTTGCTTTATGTTTGGGATCATTGTCTTGTTGGAAGATAAATCTCCGTCCCAGTCTCAGGTCTTTTGCAGACTCCAACAGGTTTTCTTCCAGAATGGTCCTGTATTTGGCTCCGTCCATCTTCCCATCAATATTAACCATCTTCCCTGTCCCTGCTGAAGAAAAGCAGGCCCAAACTATGATGCTGCCACCACCATGTTTGACAGTGGGGATAGTGTTTTGAGGGTGATGAGCTGTGTTGCTTTTACGCCAAAGATATCGTTTTGCATTGTGGCCAAAAAGTTTGATAATGGTTTCATCTGACCAGAGCACCTTATTCCACATGTTTGGTGTGTCTCCCAGGTGGCTTGTGGCAAACTTCAAATGAGACTTTTTATGGATATCTTTGAAAAATGGCTTTCTTCTTGCCACTCTTCCATAAAGGCCAGATTTGTGCAGTGTATGACTGATTGTTGTCCTATGGACAGACTCTCCCACCTCAGCTGTAGATCTCTGCAGTTCAACCAGAGTGATCATGGGCCTTTTGGCTGCATCTCTGATCAGTCTTCTCCTTGTTCGAGATGAAAGTTTAGAGGGACGGCTGGGTCTTGATAGATTTGCAGTGGTCTGATAATCCTTCCATTTCAATATGATCGCTTGTACAGTGCTCCTCGAGATGTTAAAAACTTGGGAAATCTTTTTGTATCCAAATCCGGCTTTAAACTTCACCACAACAGTATCTCGGACCTGCCTGGTGTGATCCTTGGTCTTCATGATGCTCTCTGCACTTGAAACAGAACCCTGAGACTATCACAGAGCAGGTGCATTTATACGGAGACTTGATTACACAAGGTGGATTCTATTTATCATTACCAGTCATTTAGGACAACATTGGATCATTCAGAGATCCTCACTGAACTTCTGGACTGAGTTTGCTGCACTGAAAGTAAAGGGGCCGAATAATATTGCACGCCCCACTTTTCAGTTTTTAATTTGTTAAAAAAGTTTAAAATATCCAATAAATTTCGTTCCACTTCACGATTGTGTCCCACTTGTTGTTGATTCTTTCCAAAAAAATTGAATTTTATATCTTTATGTTTGAAGCCAGAAATGTGGCAAAAGGTAGAAAAGTTCAAGGGGGCCAAATACTTTCACAATGCACTGTATTTGATTGGGAAACATCTTTATTATTATGACAGTGTAAATACTGGAAGTGAGAAATCGTTCTGCTCTCAGTCTGCAGTGCTTGGACTGGGCACCAATCATGCTGACCCGCATGCTCATACATGCTGTGAGGCTGCTGAGTTGAGGTCAGGAGACCCGCGGCAAGTCCATGCATTGCGGTCCGAGCACAGACCGATATTCACTGATGGCTGAAGGAGCCTTAAAGGGGTTGTCCAGTCTAAATCCACAAGCCAGCAGTCCCTCTGTGTCACTGACTGAAGACTTGTGAATCCACACATCGTAAGCACTGTGAGGATTCGCTGGTGTCAGAGCCAGGAATGGCAATCACTTGGCTTCAAGGATGTGAAATGCAGACTCCCAGCCAGAAGGGGGGGTGTGGAGATAGAGGGAGAACAAACAGGTGGGCAGGTGAATTTAAAGGGTTGGCTCTGCCGTGAAGTACCGAGTGGTGGGACTTTATTTGAACAGTCATCCTGTGCTGACAGAGTCCCTTTAAACATAAGTCATACTCATCTTCTGGCGTCTTCATCAATTTTCAGCACTGCTTCGGTCTTGCGGCGCCATCTTGTGAACGCAGCTTCTGACTGACTGGAAGTCAGAAGCTATGTCACAATCTCTCAATGCAAGTCTGAAAGCCTGAACGATGCTCTCATAGACTTGATCTGGTCATGGTGTGACAGTATTTGTCTCTTGTATGTGGTATTATTCAGTCACTATGTGGTGGTAATATGTGGTGTGGTCACAGTGTGGCAGAAAGTAGAGTTTTTCCAAGAGTGGTCGGTGGGACTGTGGAAGGTTTGAGGAGTGGAGGCGGAGCTGGGGTGAAGCCTGGGTGGAGTTTCAAGGGGGCCCCAAAATTTTGCCAGTATGGGGCACCGAAATTCCTAGCAGCAGCCCTGCACGACCCTGGACACTTGCCAAAGCTTTTTAGTGATGCTATTGTGCCAGTTTTGTCTATTGATTCGTCACACTCTGTCATGCATGAGAGGGGTAACCGAGTCAATAGCTGGTGCTATGCTAGAGTGGTATTGTAGAAGGCAGTGACACTGTCTGTGTCGTGGAGTGAAGATATGGATGTCAGTGGTAGAATAGAATTAGAGAGTGTGTGAGTGTGGAGACATGCAAGGTTTCTTCAGGGGTGTGCTATTTGCTGACATGGGTGACAGGTGAGGAGGACAGAGATGAGAAAGTGTTGGAATAATACATATTAATCTGTATGTGTATTGCAACAACTACTGTGCTGTTTCATATGTTGTGCATATTGTGAGGTTGTTAACAAAGTTTAGTTAAAAAAAAAAAAAAAAAAACTCCCACAGACAGGATGCCCCCTCCTTCTCTTCCTGTGTTGTTGTTATATATCTGATTTGATTTCCTCATGCTGCAGTAACATCATGCTGTGCCTGTGCTGGATATAAATAAACCTACATTCTGTGTTCTAAACTCTGGATGTCACGCGGATTAATCCTCTGCTAACAGGTTATGGGCCCAGATGTACCAGAGTCCCAGAGTCACAGATCCCCAGAACACAGAGGAAAGAAAAGAAAGAAAGACAGCAAACTGAGAAGAAGCAAAGATGGCCACCAGCAGCAGCTCCATGAAATTTACAGTGCCAAGTCTCACTAACCAGAATTATCAATCCTGGAAATTCAAAGTGAAAATGCTGCTAATAAGAGAAGGTACGTGGAAATACACACAGGAGCCTAAACCTGACCCAGTGCCACAGGAGTGGACAGAGATGGATCAGAAAGCACAAAGTACCATATCACTCAGTATAGATGATGACCAGATTGTGCATGTGTGTAAATGTAATACTGCAAAGGAAATGTGGGAGCAGTTGCAAAAGGTACATGAGAGGATAAATTTAAGCAATAAGCTCTATCTCATGAGAAAGCTGTACCAGTCTAAGCTACAGAAAGGCCAGGATATGCAGGATTACATAAGAAGTGTTCTGGAAGTTGTAGAACGCCTGAGAGTCATTGGGGAAGATCTAAAGGACTTTCATGTGGCCGCATTACTGCTTAGTGGCCTTTCAGAGAGGTATGATACGCTTGTAACCGCACTAGATGCGCGTCCAGATGATGAGCTTACACTGGATTATGTCAGGGGGAAGCTCATAAATGAATATAAGCGAAAGGCAGAAGGTGTAAACAGTAGGACATGCAACACAGAATCTGCTTTACAGACACAAAACCTAACTGATAACAGGAAGCACATAAAAGAAACACGTGAATGTTTTGTTTGCAAGAAATCAGGACATTTGAAAGCTGACTGCAGAGTCTGGAAAGCTAGAATGAATCAGCTGAAAAAGCAAAGCAGTCATCAAAGGGTTAAAAGTGCTGTATCTGGAGAAAATGATTCTGTGAATACTGAAACTGCATTTACTGTCAGTGCAAATACATCAAAGCATGCATGGTGTATAGACTCTGGAGCAGCTAGTCACATGACTAATAACAGAGACTTCTTTTCTAAGCTTAACCAAAGTAAATCAGAGAAATTGATTATGGCTAATGGTCAGTACATGACTTCAGAAGGCATAGGAGATGGTTATATTGATTGTCAAATCTCACCAACACAAAGCAGGAAGATCCCAGTAAAGGATGTGCTGTATGTGCCTAGTCTTGAAAGTAATCTACTATCTGTGAAGAAACTCACAAAACAAGGAAATGAAGTTACATTTAAGCATGATAGCTGCATCATCTCAAAGGAAGGTCACACACTAGTAGAGGGAAACATCACAGATGAACTTTATCAGCTGAAATGCAAAGAGTGTGTGTATACAGCGCAACAAGAAGAGCATAAAAACTGTATTCATGTGTGGCATATGCGTCTGGCACACAGAGACCCAGAAGCAATAAGAAAGTTAGTCCAAAAGCAACTAGCTGAGGATATTACAATTGATCTATGTAACCAGACAATGAAGTGTACTAGCTGCATCAAAGGGAAAATGTCTAGGAAAGCTTTTCCTAAGAGAATTAGTACAACAACAGCACAGCCACTAGATTTAATACACACAGATGTCTGTGGTCCAATGAGCACTCTGACCCCAGGGAAGAAGAGATATTTTCTCACATTTATTGATGATCATTCAAGATATACAGTTGTCCACCTGCTTCACAGCAAGAAGGAAGTTCCAGAGAAACTTGAAATATACCAGCTGAAGTATATAATAAATTTGGAAGAATGTCAAAGATTCTACGTGCAGATAATGGGACTGAATATACAAGTAATGAGACACAGAGCATTTTAAAGAAAAATGGAATCCTATTTCAGACCACTGTACCGTACAACCCAGAGCAAAATGGTGTCGCGGAAAGAAGGAACCGAACACTATGTGAAAGTGGAAGAAGCATGTTATTTGATGCAAATCTGCCCACAGTATATTGGGGTGAAGCAATCATGACAGCTTGCTATCTTCAGAACAGACTACCAGGTAAAGCTACAGACAAAACTCCATTTGAGCAATGGAATAGCAGAAAGCCAAAACTACATCACATAAGAATATTCGGAAGTAAAGCATTTGTGCATGTTCCCAAAGAAAAGCGAACTAAGTGGGAATCTCACGCTAAGGAAGGTATCCTGGTAGGCTACAGCGAAACCCAGAAAGGTTATAGGATTCTACACCCAGATAAAATATGTGCAAAATACAAGGACCTAAAAACACAGATGTACTGTCTGTGATATTAGATAGCCAAAATACTTCCATGTATTGTTGCGTCCAAAGATATTTTCTTCATATTTCTTCATATTTCTTCATATTCCCCTTTTTTTTTTTTTTCATAATTTCACCTTTATTTCCATTTTTATTTTCATAATAATTTTTTGTTTGGGCTTTAAGTGCGCTCTCGACCTGGGCCGTGGCACCACTGTGCGGTTTTGACCTATGAGGTATTTCCAGCTCATGAACCATTGGGGCAGAATATACGCGGTTAGTATATACCGCGGTACATACGGTATGTGCCTGGATGGGTGTCAGCTACTGTATAACTTGGACATTTGCCCTGGCCTGGGGTACTTATGGATGGGAGGGCTTCATGTCACCATCCAACACAAGATGTCAGTTGGTTACCTTGTGTGCCCCTTAATCGTCGCTCCGTAGTGTGCGGTTTTTCCTTGTCTGTGATGCGCACACCGGATGTGACGCTTGCGTGTCACGCCCGGCACCTGCGTTCCACATACCGGATGTCAGCTGACCGGAACCGGAAGTGACACGATCGCGAGTATAGCGCGACTAGGATTTAAAAGAGGACTTATCAGAGTGTCAAATGGCGCTGTCTGGTGAATGAGCTGCGCGATTGTGGGCAGCGTGCATACCGCATGTCTTCTCTTTTTTTCCCCTGATGACTAGCTAAGGCAAAGAAACGCGTCGGGAGCGGTATATTGTGATGGGCTGGTGACCCTATGAGACTTGGTCTGCCCCCATCATATGGAGCTATCTTGAAGTCTGAGAGCAGGAACGGATATCAAAATTGGTGAGGATGTTCCATTTCTATATATAGCAAGGTTAAATGGTTACCATTGATAGGGTTAATGTTTCTGCGTTCTCACATATTGAGACACAATAAGTTGTTATAGTGTCCCGTAGGCTCCATCATTTTCTTTTTGCCACACTTTCTTGGTTGCGTCAGAGATACAATATGCTTATATGACATATATCTATATCTTTGGACGCAACAATACATGGAAGTATTTTGGCTATCTAATATCACAGACAGTACATCTGTGTTTTTAGGTCCTTGTATTTTGCACATATTTTATCTAGTGGTAATAAATGTTAAGTTTTACATTTCTATAGCACTACACCTGCTTGTGTTTACATTTATTTTTTTGTGTAGTTATTTCTAAAACCCCTGCTGCTGCATTTTGATTCTACACCCAGAAACAAACTAGATCACAATAAGTAGAGATGTAGTGATTGATGAGAACTTTGTATCACCCAAGTTTTGTGACATCACGCCAGTAGTCCAGCTGAAGTCACAATTACAAGACAGCAACAAGGAGGATGTAGAGGTCTGGCTGGATTCTTCAACTAATGAAGGAACAACAGAAAAATCAGGTGAATCTGAAATCAGGAGATCGTCAAGATCAAGCAAAGGTATACCAGCTAAACGTCTATCCTACATTGTCAAGACACTACCTGAGTCAGAGCCGCAGTCATGGGATGAAATGCAAGCACTACCTGTCCATGAAAGAACAAAGTGGATCGATGCCGCTAATGAGGAAATCAAATCGCTTCATCAACTCCAAACTTGGAAACTCACCAAGCTACCACAGGGCAAAAAGGCAATCAAGTGCAAGTGGGTCTTCAAAACCAAATATGACTCAGAAGGTAAAGTCCACAGATTCAAAGCAAGGTTGGTCGCAAAAGGATATTCTCAAAAGTATGGCGAAGATTACGATGCTACATTTGCTCCAGTCACTAAACAGACCACGTTCAGAGCTTTGTTAGCTGTAGTTGCTGTACAAAAGATGTATGTCAGACATTTGGATATAAAAACTGCCTTTTTAAATGGTGACATTGAGGAGGACTTATACATGACTCAACCTGAAGGTTATGTAAAAAGAGGTCAAGAGAATCTTGTTTGCAAACTACAAAAATCTCTCTATGGTCTTAAGCAATCAGCAAGAGCATGGAACACCAAGATGAATAAAGTCTTGTTGGAAGACAAAATATACAGATGGAAAGTGGATGTATATTCTCTTATATGTGGACGACGTGATTGTTGTTCATCAAGACGACGCAGGAATTGGAAAAATGACTGAAATTCTGAATCAGCACTTTGAATCAAAAGACCTTGGAAGTGTGACATATTATCTAGGAATCCAAATCCAGAGAGAGGAAGATGGAAGTTTTCTTCTAAACCAAAGTGCAAAAATTAATTTGATTCTGAATCAGTTTAAAATGTCAGAGGTCAAAGGTATATCAACCCCAATGGAACCATCCTACCTGAAGCTGGAAGGAGAAGATGACCTGTTGCCTAACAATGAGAAATATCGTCAGGCAGTGGGGACACTTCTATACATATCAACTATGACTCGACCGGATATCACAACAACAGTTGGAATCCTTTGCAGATATGTGGAAAAACCGCGCCAAAGAGACTGGAATGCTGTTAAGAGACTTCTCCGATATTTGAAAGAAACGCAAGATGTAAATTTAAAACTATCTGCAGCAGGAGATCTAGAACTTACCGGCTATGTAGATGTGGATAGGGCTGGTGATTCGTGTGATCATAAATCCACAAGTGGATATGACGCGCCCCCTGGGACATATTCCTTTTTGAGGGGAATACCCGGCACCGGATCAGATGGGGGGGGGGATTGTAGTCTCCGAGCGGCTGTGACCCGGTCCCGTGCCCAGGGCGTCAAGCTCAGTGTGATGTGGCAGTTCTACAGATGTTACTAAAGTTCTTTTGTGTCGACTACGCCACCCGTTGTGATGCGGTCACTGTGGCCGCCGCTGCAGCAGGGTCCGCTGAGGCTGATGGTGGGTGCGCAGCTTGGTGAGATAACCCCCAACGGGAGGGGTATAGCCTCAGAGGGGACAGGCGCAGAGGATGGGGGTTGTGGTGGTGTAGTGCAGACGGCAGTGAAGACAGAGTCGGGTTGTGCAGTTAAGGGTGTTTACTTACTGCAGATGTTGTACTGGTCACTCCAGCTGCTAGTGACCACCCGAGCCGTGCTGCGTCCACCAGGTCCTGGATCCAGCCAACCCCCAAACAAGTCCGGAGCGTGGCCCTGAGCTCTCCCTCTGTCCTTTCTTCAGCCGTCCCCACCAGTGATCCACCTAGGTCCAGCTCCCTCGGGCCTGCTGTTGGGACACCCTTGGCCTTGGGTTCCCTGACCCTTCATGTGGTGTGCCTTCGGGGTGAATGTGGTGGGTGGCCGTGGCAGATGCTGCCCACGGCCTCCGGTCTCTGGCTGGGGATTGTTTTTACCCCCACCAGTTTGGGTTCCGGTACCCTTTTGCTGACTCCTCACCCGGTGCTTTTATTTGGGTTCTTGGGTCCCTTCAGTCTTCCCCCTCTGGGTCTTTCTCTGCTCCACTCTCTCTCTCTCCAGGGCTGCTGTTTCCTTCTCTCTGCTGATTTGTTCTCTGCATCAGACAGGCTCCTCTCCAACTGACTTGTTCTCTACAACTGACCCTGATTCTAGTTGGTGCCCACCTTATATATCCCTCTATGTGTGAGCTCAGGTGTCCAGCACCCAATGAGCTCCTATCACTACCCAGACTGCTCCCCCTATCTGCCCCTACACTACATGGGATGTTCCACCCCCCTCCCACTCCAGCCAGGAACAGACTCGGTCGTACCTGCACATTGCTAAGTGGGAGTACCGTTGGTCTGTTCCTCGGAAATGGGATGTATGTAGTGCATGCAGCCTACCGAGCTCAGATCCACACTCCATCCTTACCCGGGAGTGGAATATCACACCTCTGGGTTGAGGTGCAATACCCCTGTAGCAGCCGAATCCTCAGGGTGCTACAGATACTTGTTTAAAGTTGGAGAAAGTTCAATCTCCTGGTCTAGTAGGAAACAAGTGTCTGTTGCCTTGTCATCTACAGAAGCGGAGTATGTGTCCGCAGCCTATGCAAGCCAGGAGGTTGTTTGGCTAAGACAATTGATGGACGATCTTGGCAAACCGACAACTCAGCCGACGGTGATTTATGAGGACAACCAAGGATGCATTAAACTTGCATGCAGTGAAAAAATCAGTGCTAGAACCAAGCACATTGACGTCAGACATCATCATCTACGTGATTTGATAGATCGTGGGATAATTCACTTTGTCTATTGTGAAACTGATAAGATGGTAGCTGACATTATGACAAAGCCATTGCCACGAGCTAGGTTAAAAGAATTGAGAACCACAATGGGACTAAGAGGATAAGTAGTTGTTGAGTGGGGGTGTTGGAATAATACATATTAATCTGTATGTGTATTGCAACAACCACTGTGCTGTTTCATATGTTGTGCATATTGTGAGGTTGTTAACAAAGTTTAGTTAAAAAAAAAAAAAAACTCCCACAGACAGGATGCCCCCTCCTTCTCTTCCTGTGTTGTTGTTATATATCTGATTTGATTTCCTCATGCTGCAGTAACACCAGACTCCATGCTGTGCCTATGCTGGATATGAATAAACCTACATTCTGTGTTCTAAACTCTGGATGTCACGCGGATTAATCCTCTGCTAACAGAAAGTGAGTAGATGGTGATGAGGTAGGGGGAGAGGGGAGGTTGTGAAGTTAGATAGGGAGCAGAGACGGGTGAAGATAAGGTCTAATGTATTTCCGTCTGTGTGGGTGGCTGAGGAGGAACATTGAGTAAGTTCAAAAGATAAAGTAAGACACAGGAGTTTGGAGGCTGCTGACTGGAGGGTGTCAGTAGGGATGCTGAAGTCATCCATTATGATAGTGGGAATGTCAGCGGAAAGAAAGTGAAGAAGCCAGGTGGAGAATTAGTCAATATAGGTAGTGGCCGGGCCCGGAGGTCGGTATATGACGGCCACTTGGAGGTAGAATAGATGCGGACAGAGTGGACTTCAAAAGAGAAGATAAGGCAGGTTAGAGGTGGGATTGGATTAAAGGTGCAGTTGGTAGAAAGAAGAAGACCCACTCCTCCGCCATGTATGTTGCCAAGGAGAAGAGTGTGGGCAAAGTGGAGGCCATCATAACACAGCGGAGCAAGGGAGGCAGTGTTGGAGGGTGTCAGCCATGTTTCGGTGAGGCCCAGGAAGGAGAAATTGTGAGAGGTAAGGAGGTCATGAATCACATGGAGCTTATTACAGACAGAGTGGGCATTTCAGAGTGCTCCAGAGAGAGGGAGCAGAGGGGTGGTCGTCAAGGACACAGGTTTTACATAGGAGAGATTGCGGTAATTCATATTAGGATGAGAGCGATAAGAGGGGGAATAAATGGGAAGTATCAGATGTGGGCAGGCTGACATTATGGGGAGGCAAACAAAGCAAATGCCTGGGGCCCCCACTCCCTCAGGGGCCCCCAGTGGGGGCATAATGGTTGCGGTCACACTGGGGGCTGTGTTGGGGGCTCCTTTCCAATTATCAATGAGACAGGAGCTACGTCGTTCCTGCACTCTCAATAGAAACGGCCAGGCAGCGCTCCATCCCCTCCAGCCCCTGCCAGTGACTTTGGTCTGAGACTGAGCTGGGTTTTTTCTGCGCATGTGACAGGATGCTGAAGGAATCAGGTGAGGCGCTGACACGTACAAGTGTGTGAGGCAAAACCTGTGCCTCGTCCCAGCACTGCAGCCTCTGTCTGTTCCCTCTGACTCCCAGCTCATGGTCCGTGACTTGAAGCTTATCTTTTAATGTTCCATGCTATTATGGACAACAGCAAGATATCTTACTGAAAAGTGCAGCCGGCATTCCAGGCTGTGCGGTGGGCTGCCTTTTCTGCAATATATCTTAGTGGAAACTGTCAGACTGATGTCAGCTGAGCTCACCAAGCAGAAAACACTTTGGTAACTAGTAGCTGATGGAGCGGGGATGAGGGAGGCTGGGAGATAGGAGAGTGGGGGGTTGTCAGCAGGCTCGGACAGGCCTGGCGGGGTGCCAGGAAATTTCCCGGTGGGCCCCGGCCCCCTGCAGAGAAGGCAGAGGAGAATTTAAAAAAAAAAAAAGGAAAAAAAAAGTGGTCGCGGGCCCTTTAAGGGCGCGCGCACACACTCTCACCGCCGCCGCGATGCCCAGAACAGTAGCGGGAGTGGCCTGGGAGCAGGAGAGCCGAAGAGCAGAGCAGGGGCTGTACTGCAGCGTCACATTTAGCAGACAGGGCCGCACGTCTGCTGAAAGTGACGTCACAGCGCGCCCTGCACTGCAGTCTCCCGCCTTAGGAGCGCTTCTGTAGAGAATGACACCAAAATTATATTTTCACATGATCTGCTGGCCTCTGGTTTTTATTAGTGTTTGTCTGATGTTTATATCACATACAGAAATATAATTGCAATCATATTATGAGTACAAATAGGTTATATTGACAGTTAGAATGAGTTAATGCAGCAAGTCAATATTTGCAGTGTTGCCCCTTCTTCTTCAAGACCTCTGTAATTCTCCCTGGCATGCTCTCAATCAACTTTTGGACCAAATCCTGACTGATAGCAGTCCATTCTTGCATAATCAATGCTTGCATTTTGCCAGAATTTGTTGGTTTTTGTTTGTCCACCCGTCTCTTGATGATTGACCACAAGTTCTCAATGGGATTAAGATCTGGGGAGTTTCCAGGCCATGGACCCAAAATCTCTATGTTTTGTTCCATAAGCCATTTTGTTATCACCTTTGCTTTATGGCAAGGTGCTCCATCATGCTGGAAAAGGCATTTTTGGGCGCCAAACTGCTCTTGGATGGTTGGGAGAAGTTGCTCTTGGAGGACATTCTGGTACCATTCTTTATTCATGGCTGTGTTTTTAGGCAAGACTGTGAGTGAGCCGATTCCCTTGGCTGAGAAGCAACCCCACACATGAATGGTTTCAGGATGCTTTACAGTTGGCATGAGACAAGACTGGTGGTAGCGCTCACCTCTTCTTCTCCGAATAAGCTGTTTTCCAGATGTCCCAAACAATCGAAAAGGGGATTCATCAGAGAAAATGACTTTGCCCCAGTCCTCAGCAGTCCACTCCCTGTACCTTTTGCAGAATATCAGTCGGTCCCTGATGTTTTTTCTGGAGAGAAGTGGCTTCTTTGCTGCCCTCCTTGAAACCAGCCCTTGCTCAAAGAGTCTCCGCCTCACAGTGCGTGCAGAAGCACTCACATCAGCCTGCTGCCATTCCTGAGCAAGCTCGGCACTGCTGGTAGTCCGATCCCGCAGCTGAAACAGTTTTAAGATACGGTCCTGGTGCTTGCTGGTCTTTCTTGGGTGCCCTGGAGCCTTTTTGACATGCTTCTCCTTGAAGTTCTTGATGATGCGATAGATTGTTGACTGAGGTGCAATCTTTGTAGCTGCGATACTCTTCCCTGTTAGGCCATTTTTGGGCATTGCAATGATGGCTGCACATGTTTCTTTAGAGATAACCATGGTTAACTGAAGAGAAACAATGATACCAAGAACCAGCCTCCTTTTAAAGTGTCCAGTGATGTCATTCTTACTTAATCATGACTGATTGATCGCCAGCCCTGTCCTCATCAACACCCACACCTGAGTTAATGGATCAATCACTAAAACGATGTTAGCTGCTCCTTTTAAGGCAGGACTGCAATGATGTTAAAATGTGTTTTGGGGGTTAAAGTTCATTTTCTGGGCAAATATTGACTTTGCAAGTACAGTAATTGCTGTTAAGCTGATCAATCTTTGACATTCAGGAGTATATGCAAATTGCCATTACAAAAAATGAAGCAGTAAACTTTGGAAAAATTACTATTTGTCTCATTCTCAATACTTTTGGCCATGACTGTATGTGTATATGCCTGCGTGTGTGTATATTCCTGTGTGTGTGTATATGCCTGCATTTGTGTGTGTATATGCCTGTGTGTGTACAGTGTGTGTATATGCCTGCCTTCATGTGTGTGTGTGTATGCCTGCATGTGTGTACAGTGTGTGTGTATATGCCTGCATGTGTGTGTGTATATATACCTGCATGTGTGTGTATATGCCTGCATGTGTGTGTGTGTATGCCTGCATGTGTGTGTGTGTGTGTATATGCCTGCTTGTGTGTGTGTATGTATGCCTGCATGTGTGTGTGTGTATATGCCTGCATGTGTGTGTGTGTGTATATGCCTGCATGTATGTGTGTTTGTGTATGCCTGCATGTGTGTGTGTATATGCCTGCATATATGTGTGTGTGTGTGTGTATATGCCTGCTTGTGTGTGTGTGTATGTATGCCTGCATGTGTGTGTGTGTATATGCCTGCATGTGTGTGTGTATATGCCTGCGTGTGTGTGTGTGTATATGCCAGCATGTGTATGTATTTGAGTGCCTGCATGCCTACGTGTATATGTGTCTTCACACGTTTGTGCGTGCTTCCCTGCTTGTCTGCATTTTTGTGTGTGATTGTCTGAGTGTGTCTGTGCATGATTGCGTGTGCATTTCTGTGTGTGCTTGCCTGCGTGTGTACGTGTCCCCATTTCTGTGGGTATGTGTATCTGCGTGTGTATATTAGGGCTCTTTCACATGTCCTGATATTTACGGGACTGGAGATATGTGTCCACCTGTGTGTCATCCGTGTGACACATACCAGTGCTTGGGAATCAGTGTACAGTTAACGCTGTTCCCAAGAGCCGGGTGCTGAGCGCTTGCCCTCATCATGGATCCCTGCCGGCACTGCGATCAGCAGCAGCAGGGTCAATGATGAGAGTAGTAGTCAACTCCCGCCGTGTCCAACTGTAAAAATAGGAATAAAATTAAAAAATCCTTGTACTCACCTCTCCTAAGTGTCACCCGCTGTAATCTGTGCGAGCGCTCACGCCGAAGAGAATGACTTCTGCAGCGAGCGGGCCTCGGAGCTGCACTCAGTGATTGACAAGGCACCGCTTGTTGAGCGCAGCTCCGGGGTCCACTCACTGCAGGAGTCATTCTCCTCGGCGTGAGTGCTCGCACGGATTACAGCGGGTGACTCTTAGGAGAGGTGAGTATAAGGATTTTTTTTATTTTATTCCTATTTTTACAGTTGGACACTGCTGGAGTAGACTACTACTCTCATCATTGACCCTGCTGCTGCTGATCGCAGCGCCAGCAGGGATCTATGATGAGGGCAGCGCTCAGCACCCAGTGCTTGGGAAGAGCACTAACTGTCATCAGTGTGCGGGACGTTTTGTGGCCTGTGCAGCAGGTAAAAAACAGACATGTCAGCGTGTTTTGCCCATGGACACCACATGGTCTGTGGAAAGTGGAAACACACTGACGTGTGCACATTCATTTGAATGGGTCTACGTGTACCAGTGTCTGTGGTACATGAGGAAACTGTCACCGCATGTACTGACGTGTGAAAGAGCCCTTAGTATGTGTCTGTGTGCGCTTGTTTTCGTGTGTGTAAGCGCGCTTCTGCATGTCTGTGTGGTCTTCCGATGATTTATTATATTTGGGGAGAGAAATTTTAGGAGACAAAATGGGGAGATGTGTGAAGAAACGGTATGGTGAACTAGAGGAGGGGTGGGAATGAGTGCAGGAACAGAATGGGGAAGGGGGATGTATAAGGAAACAGTATGGAGAGTGGGGGAATAGTGTGAGGAGATAGTATGGAGAGAGAAAAGTGTGATGTGACACAGCACAGAGACTAGGTAGTGAGGGGGAAGGTATAGAGATGCGGCAGTATGGGGGAAACAGTGTGAGGGCACAGAAAGGAGGTAACAGTATGCTGAGGAGGTGGAGTGTGATGAAGGGGCACAGTATAGAGACTGGGTAGTATAGGGGGGACACAGTGTGAGAGGACAGTGTGAAGAGGGGGCCCAGTATGGTAAGGAGAGGACAGTGTGGAGAGCATGTACCCTAACAGTGGTAGAGTGTATGTCATATTTTGTGCAGGGAGCATTGTAAGAGTTAGGTTTATTTAGGGGCTCAGTGTAGATATTTTTATTCAGGAGCATCATAATGACACTGCTATCTTTAAGGGCATCATGTGGGGATGTGCTGCAGAAGACCGGAGAAGATGGAAGTCTGCAGAGACGAGCTGTGGAACTCATCATGGAGTCTGGACAAGAGGAAGAACAGAAAGAGAACGACTCTAATCAGAGAAGCCGTCTCAGGTAAGATACCTGCATGTAAATGTTCATTTGTGATCCTGCCTGTGTCTCATCAGTAATGTGGTTCCTGTATGGTCTGCAGTCTGATGATGACTGATAACTCCCAGTATCTCTATTGTTAATTACATACTGGGAGTTGTAGGTTTATGCGATACAAAGATATATGGGTCTGACCTGACATTACAATTGATGGTGGTTCAGATGATGTATTCGTGTACTGATGTGTTTGTGCGCGTCTGCGTGTTTGTGCGCGTCTGCGTATCTGGAATAATATGTATTTTTGTAAGATGCGTGTATGTAACTGTGCATTGTGGTGTGTAATAACATTCATATGCTTGAGGCACCTTTACTAAATCTGTTAGGACTCACTCACATGTGTTAGGGAATTCCATTTGTCTTTCCACATTTAGGAACAGACAAGTGAAATATGCTAACCCTGACAAAACTGTCACCATAGGGATGTGCTTGTATGGACACGGGTTCAGGAGCTGAGCCTGCTCCATACTGGGCAGATGTCGGCTGTGTTACATAGCCGGCGTCTGCCTGTAACAGCAGTGATCAGAGCTCGCCTTGATTGCTGCTGTTTTGAGTATTTAAGTGCCCTTGTCAATCACTGACAGCGGCATTTAGATAGCACAATGGCCGGTGCATGAAGTCACCTGTTCCCTTCAGCCCCCTGTGACGCAGTTGCAGGTTGCTGATGGGTTGCCAGTAGTGCTGAGTGCGCGTGGTCGGATAAGAGACATTACAGTCACCGCGAGCTACAAAGTGCTGCAATAACGTCAGGCACCTTAATTGTGACACTTCCATGGAGCCCAACCTCAGGCTGAGCGTTATTGAATGACTAACATGGCAGCAACACCTGGCAACTAGTGCTGAGTGAGTGTGGTTGGATAAGGTGTGATCCCAGCATGCTCAGGTGTTATCTGAGTATCTTGTAGTGCTCTGCTAATATGCTCGAGTCCCCGGGGTAGCATGTTTTGCGGCGGTAGACAGAAGCAACACATGCAGGGATTACCTAACAAACAGGCAATTCCTGCATGTGTTGCGTCTGTCTACTGCCGCAAAACATGCTACCCCGGGGACTCGAGCATATTAGCAGAGCACTACAAGATACTCAGATAACACTTGAACATGCTGGGATCACACCTTATCCGACCACACTCACTCAGCACTAGTTGCCAGGTGTTGCTGCCATGTTAGTCATTCAATGAAGCTCAGCCTGAGGTTGGGCTCCATAGAAGATGTCACAATCAAGGTGCCGGACGTTATTGCAGCACCCTCACTTTGTAGTTCGTGGTGACTGTAATGTCTCCCTCCTTGCACCGACCCAATAACAGGAAGCGAGTGGCGGCAGGGAGAATAAAATGTAATTTTCTCTGTGTAGCCAATGCTTTTCCAATAAGCCGTCTAACCAGGCTTTACACCCTATTTACCTGCAGATTACCCTTTTATCTGCAGATAAATAGCGTTTTTCAAGGTGACAAGTTACCATTAAAGGGACTCTGGCAGTACGGAATGACTGTTCGAATATAGTCCTGCAACTTGGTGCTCCACAGCGCGGCCAATCATGTAATTATAGAACATTATAGAAAAGCATAACAAGTAATAAAACCGTTTATGGTGGGCTGTAGTGTGGGCCCCTAGAGTCAGTTCCCCTGGTGGGCCCTAGCCACCCCAGTCCGACCCTGGTTGTCAGCCTGCAGAATCACATCAAGTGTGTGATGACAGGGGGAGCATCTGGAGCAGTTCAAATTTGTTGAAGAGGTCCTGTTTACTGTGCTTATTACACAATAAGAAGATTTGATAAGTCCTGGGCGGGAGCTTTAAAGGGAACCTGTCACCAGAAAAAGCACTATTAACCTGCAGATATGGGGTCAATCATCAGGGTAATAGCGTTACTAACCTGCCTGGTGCCTGCACTTAGCTGAACGCTGCGAGGAGAAAATGAACTTCATTCCTTCCAGCAGTGTTCCAGTTTCAGTCACGGGGCGGTGCCGGCGCGGTTTCAGTCACCGGTCTGAAAATACAGAGCAGTGGCTGTAACTGCGCCCCCGGCCCTGACTGACAGTCGCTCTGCATTGGGGCCGGCTGTCAGTCAAGGCCAGGGGCACGGTACTGTAAACTCAGATCGGTGACTGATCCTGTGCCCCCATGACTGAAACTGAACATTGCTGGAGTGAATAAAGGACATTTTCTCCCCATAGCGTTCTGATATGTGTGGGCACCGGGCAGGTTAGTAACGCTATTAACCTGCAGATTAAGCCTATATCTGCAGATTAATAGCGTTTTTTTCTGGTGACAGGCTCTCTTTACAATACCCAGCTGACTTGACTTGAGCAACCAATAGTTGCTGTAGAGGGTGAGGGGAGGAGCGCAGAACCACTGTGCAGAAAGGAGACCAGCCATTGGCAGCATTTCTCAAAGGTGCACAAAGAAAAGTTTAGTATTTTGTTGTGTCATATTCAACCTCAGGTAATGGATTTAAAGGGGTTGTCAACTACTAGGGAACCCCCTCTCAAAGGGTTTATCTAGAATTATATTAATTTTTTACTATGGGCATAAGTGCTGACAGGCAGGTGGTTACTAACTACCTGCCTATTCTACCCAGCGCAGATCTCTCCTAGCACAGAGTGGTCACAGACCATTCCTGACGATCATTCTGAGACTTCCGCTGACGTCACATTGTCGCAACAGCTTCTCTTCCGCTCTGTAGCCAGGGTGTAACTGCTGATGTCATGCTGACAGCCAGCTCCTCGCTGCCTCATTGCGGGGAGCCGTCTCTCAATTAGCATGATGTTGACAGTCACATCCTGGCAACAGAGCAGCCCAAGTTACACCACTGACACCAAACATCTACCGCAAAAACTACATAATAGCTCTGCGTTATCAATACAGTTGTTGGGACTGCTTAAGGATCTTTGATGACACCACAGTCGTAACCATGATATCATCACAGGTCCTGTACTGTGCAGGAGTTTAGAAGAAGTGAAGAGGAAGAGACAGACTGGTAAGTATTGTGCATATATACAGTACAGACCAAAAGTTTGGACACACTTTCTCATTTAAAGATTTTTCTGTATTTTCATGACTATGAAAATTGTACATTCACACTGAAGGCATCAAAACTACCTGAAAAGACTTGCAGCAGTAATTGCAGCGAAAGGTGGTCCTACAGACTATTTACTCCGGAGGGATAAATACAAATGCAAGTCACAGTTATCAGATTTATATTTTCTCAATATATAGAAAACCTTGTAGAATTTACTTTACACTTCACACATACAGTGGTGTGAAAAAGTGTTTGCCCCCTTCCTGATTTCTTATTCTTTTGCATCTTTGTCACACTTAAATGTTTCAGGTTAGTAATGGGGGTGTCTTATAGACGCCCATCATTACTAACCTGGGCTTCATGGCAGCTGGCGCTGACATGAAAACCAACCCTATTACCCCCTGCCACCGCACCAGGGCAGCGTGGAAGAGCGAGGCTAAGTGCCAGAATTGGCGCATCCTATGGATGCGCCATTTCTGGGGTGGCTGACGGCTGGTGTTTCTAGCCTGGGAGGGGGCCAATATTCATGGCACCCTTCCTGGGCTATTAGTATCAGCCCCCAGCTGTCTGTCCAGCCTTTGCTAGCTATTAAAATAGGGGGGACCCCACGTCATTTTTTTGGGTGGGTCTCCCATTTTAATAGTTAGTAAAGGCTAGGAGGGGGCCAATATTCATGGCACCCTTCCTGGGCTATTAGTATCAGCCTCCAGCTGTCTGTCCAGCCTTTGCTAGCTATTAAAATAGGGGGGACCCCACGTCATTTTTTTGGGTGGGTCTCCCATTTTAATAGTTAGTAAAGGCTAGGTATTCAGCTGGGGGCTGATATTAGTAGCCGGGGAAGCTCCATGGGTATTACCCCCTTCCCAGGCTTCAAACATCTGCCCCAGCTGTCTGCTTAACCTCCGATAGAAACTAAAATTATGGGGGATCCCACGTCAATTTTTTTTTAATAAATCCTTTATTTTAACACTAAATGACACTTGAGGGGTTAATAAAGATGCAGTCCCTAAATTAATATTTATTTTTTAATTAATTTTTCCCAAAAATTTTGACGTGGGCTTTGCCATATTTTTGTATGCGAGCCAGGTACAGAATCCAGGAACGGGCTGCCCCCAACTCCCAGCTGCCTATTTTTACCTGGCCGGACACAATATAGGGAAGCCCTTTTTTTTTATTATTTCATGAATTTCATGAAATAAGTTTAAAAAAGAAAAATACGTGGGGCTTCGCCCTATTTTTGTGTCCAGCCAGGTACAAATAGGCAATTTTTTTTTAATTATTTCAGGAAATTCATGAAATAATTAAAAAAAAATTGATGTGGGGTTTCGCACTATATTTGTGTCCAGCCAGGTACAGCAGACAGGAACGGGCTGACCCCAACCTCCAGCTGCCTATTTGTACCTGGCCGGACACAACAATATAGGGAAGCCCTTTTTTTTTAATTATTTCATGAAATAATTAAAAAAAAATTGACGTGGGGCTTCGCACTATATTTGTGTCCAGCCAGGTACAGCAGACAGCAACGGGCTGCCCCCAACCACCAGCTGCCTATTTGTACCTGGCCGGACACAACAATATAGGGAAGCCCTTTTTTTCTTAATTATTTCATGAATTTCATGAAAAAATTAAAAAAAAAATACGTGGGGCTTCGCCCTATTTTTGTGTCCAGCCAGGTACAACTAGGCAGCTGGGGACTGGAATCTGCAGCGCAGGGAGGCCCAAGCTTTCTGGGCCCCACCCGCTGCAAATTGCAGTCCACAGCCACCCCGGAAAATGGCGCGTTCATAGAAGCGCCATCTTCTGGCGCTGTACCCAACTCATCCAGGGCCCTGGTGCGGTGGCTCACTGGGTAATAAAGGGGTTAGGGCCAGCTTGGCATTATCAGCTGGCCCTAAGCCCGAAATTCATGGGGTCACGCCAATATTAGACATGACCGCCATGAATTTCTAGTAAAGTATTTAAAAAAAAACACAAACACCCAGAATAAAGTCCTTTAATTGAAATAAAGACACAATTCTTTATTGTTCTAAATTAAACCATACTTACCATCACGCCCATTCCAGCTGAAGCCAACGATCTCCTGCAATAAAAGAAAAATAATAAAGCAACATCATTCTTACCTTTCGATGGTTCCCAGGACAGCTCCAGCTCTGCTACATCGAGATGACAGGCTGGACCGCAGGAGAAAGCTGCCATCCAGCCTGTCATCCCGCAGACACTGAGAAGCGCAGGCATGCTTGCGCTCCTCAGTATCAGGCTGTGACGGCATCCCGATGAGCCGAGTCTCTCACGCTCACCGCATGCGCAGGAGAATTCTCCCACGCTATCAGTGACGTGCATGAGGTGAGCTGAGTTCATTGTTGGCTCATCGGGATGCCGTCACAGTCAGACACTGAGGAGCGCAAGCATGCCTGTGCTTCTCAGTGTCTGCGGGATGACATGCTGGATGGCAGCTTTCTGCTGCGATCCAGCCTGTCATCTCCATGTAGCAGAGCTGGAGCTGTCCTGGGAGCCATCGAAAGGTAAGGATGATGTTGCTTTATTATTTTTCTTTTATTGCAGGAGATCGTTGGCTTCAGCTGGAATGGGCGTGATGGTAAGTAAGGTTTAATTTAGAACAATAAAGAATTGTGTCTTTATTTCAATTAAAGGACTTTATTCTGGGTGTTTGTGTTTTTTTTTAACTTTGACTATGGGGTTAGTAATGCGGGTGTCTTATAGACGCCTCTCCATTACTAACCTGGGCTTGATGTCAGCTGGCATTATAAGCTGACATCAACTCCAACCCTATTACCCCACTGCCACCGCTACAGGGCAGTGGGAAGAGCGAGGCTAAGTGCCAGAATTGGCGCATCCTATGGATGCGCCATTTCTGGGGTGGCTGACGGCTGGTGTTTCTAGCCTGGGAGGGGGCCAATATTCATGGCACCCTTCCTGGGCTATTAATATCAGCCCCCAGCTGTCTGCCTAGCCTTTGCTAGCTATTAAAATAGGGGGGACCCCACGTCATTTTTTGGGGGGGGTCCCCCATCTTAATAGCTAGTAAAGGCTAGGTATTCAGCTGGGGGCTGATATTAGTAGCCTGGGAAGCTCCGTGGGTATTACCCTCTTCCCAGGCTTCAAACATCTGCCCTAGCTGTCTGCTTAACCTTCGCTAGAGACTAAAATTACGGGGAGCCCCACGCCAATTTTTTTTTTTAATAAATGCTTTATTTTAACACTAAATGACAAGTACAGTAACCAACACTATCACTGTACTTATTATATATGTGACTGACATGTTTCTATCTATCTAATCTATGTGTGATGCTCTATTATTTCTGTTGTAAATTGTCGGGTACCGCTGCTGAATTGCCGGCCGGCTTTTTTAAAGAGACGGTGCATGAAAACACTAAGATTTTTTTAAATAAATCCTTTACACTAAATGACAAGTACAGTAAGCAACACTGTCACTGCACTTCTTATATATGTGACTGACATGTTTCTATGTATCAAATCTATGTGTGATGCTCTTTCTTTCTGTTATAAATTGTCGGGTACCGCTGCTGAATTGCCGGCCGGCTTTTTTAAAGAGACGGTGCATTAAAACACTAATATTTTTTTAAATAAATCCTTTACACTAAATGACAAGTACAGTAAGCAACACTGTCACTGTACTTCATATATATGTGACTGACATGTTTCTATCTAATCTATGTGTGAAGCTCTATTCTTTCTGTTCTAAATTGTCGGGTACCGGTGTATGCCACTGATGAATTGCCGGCTTTTCATGTTTCACTGTGAGCACTGTTCCCATCGATTTGGGCAACCACCTCCACCAATACATTCTACATTATTGTTAGTTGTTTTCCTTCATGTAGAATTAACCTACAAGGAAAGAAAGGGTTTATTTTCATTCCGATATTTGTGTCCCATTGATTTGCATTGGTTTCCGGTATCGGAATCGGCGATATCCGATACTTTTTGGGTATCGGCCCGATCCAATCCGATCCGATATTTCCTGATATCGGAAGGTATCCCTCAATACTAGTCCTGACCTCAATCCCATTGAAAATCTTAGGGGTGAGCTGAAATCTGCCATTGGGAAAAAGAACCCTGCAAACATTCAAGAGCTTGAACAAACTGCAAAGGAAGAGTGGGAGAAAATTCCAGCTGAGAAGTGCAAGAAGCTTACAGATGGCTACAAGAAATGTCTGGAGGCTGTCAGCAATGACAAAGGGTGTGCAACCAAGTATTAATTAGGGGTGCCATTATTGTGGCACATTCAGTTTTTTCTTTGATATTGCAACATTGAAGTTGCAAAACAATATTGTATTGTTGTATTACTTTGGACCACAAATCCTGAGGATATAACTTTGGTACATTTCCATTTATTTCTGAAGATATTGTACAGTCTACGAAAAAATGAAGGCGTGACAAGAATGGTGAGCAGCACTGTAGTACAATAAATCATTAAAAATTTAAATATATATAGAATATAAAAAATAAAAAAAGATTAAATTAAATTAATAATTAATTTTTTAAAACCTTTTTTTAAAAAGCATTTTCCCTTGCAATTATATACTGTATATATAAAGGATAGAGCTTATGTGTTCAGTAATAATGTTGTCGTGTCAATGGAAGGGTGAAAAAAAATGGTAAGAGGAGGATATATAGATGGAAAACGTCCAATCACTAGCTGCCTCTATCTGTACCAGAAGCTAGGTACCACCCGACCAATTATCCATAGATCATCGCAACCCAGGGAATCATCTATTAACTTTCATAGCTGCAAATCATTATCCGGTAATCTTAAGACAAATTTACATACCAAGAAAGGGGGACATTCAACTCATTTTGGTGAAACATTATTTCTATGTCTGTTATTCCTTTCATTCATCCTGCTCTGTTCAGCCGCTGTTTAGCGTGATAGTATCAATCCTTTATCTAGTAGCCATTCTTCCTTACGGGTTTTCACACAGGACCCGCTAATCTATCAGCAGCTTCCAGCAATACCCACTCCCCTTTTTTCGGCGCTAGTGTTTTAAAGCCTAATTTCTTTCTAGATTCAGCTCCGGACATTTGTGATAGATTATTTCCTCCTATACTCGTATATAGATATAGCCATTTGAATTGCTGTTATGAAATGTTTTGAAATGATTGAAAGTGCATGTTTAACAAAAAAAAATTTCTATTCTTATTAATCTGTTCTCCTCTCCTTTTTTAAGAGGTCTCAGAGTCCTGCCAATATATTGCTTTGAACATGGGCACTGAATTAAATCTATAACTCCTTCACTTTCACACCTTAAAATGCACCCAACAAAAAAATGCAAGTGTATTTCTGCAATTGTCCCATCTTTAATGTAACGGCAGTTCACACATTCATTCCTAGTGCTGTATATGGGAATCACTGACATTTCTACAGTATGTTATATTTTATCTTGATTATCAATATTTCTTGCACGGGGTCCCCATGGTATCATATTACTGATTGTAATTTTTTTATGTGTAATAAATGATTATTAATAGGGGGATTTATATGTGCCTGTAATTATTTTTCTTCAATAAACATAAAGCTAGAATCGGTACAGAATGTGCCTCTGCCATATACTAGTCTGTAGAGTTTGAATACTCGTGCAAGAAGCATTTATCAGGTTTGAATTTTATGAGAAAGTTTGCAGATATATAATGAATATGTGTAAATCAATCTGTACCACTAGGTAAAAATCCTTACATCAAGGAGACCAAGTAGACAAAAGTGAGCACTTCAAGTTAGTGTGTATAAAAAACAAATGATTTTACTGAACAATATCATAGACATTACCAAACACATACATAAAATAAAAACAGATGCCTCTTGTTTGAGGGATGGTAAGAAATGCCAACCCAGTATGCATGAATATTATCTCCTGGTGCACCCCACAAAATAGCATAGAACAACCTAGCAGAGATAGTCACTGCAGAGTAACCTATACCATTACATAATCCAACGATTCCAAGGATTGAAACTATCCAAAGTGCATGTGCATGTCAAAGAAGGAAATTGTTCATTAATTGGGGTGGTCCAGTGGTTAAACAAAAACAAAATAAACCCTGCTTCAAAGTCACCAATCAAGAGATAAATACATAATAAACCCTTAAAGTGCATGTGTATGGAGAATTATAATGCTCAGAATTATAATACACCAATGTCTGGAAATGACAGGGCTACTACAGAGCATGTATATAACTTAGTGTTCACAGAAGCGAAAGAGTCGAGGTGAAAAGCAGTTTATATGCTTGTTAGAAACTCACAACATGTATGGCTATACATGCAATACCGCACGCCTGGAAAACATGGACTGCCTCTGATGTACAAAAGCCCTGCTAGATGCAATCAAAAATAGGTAAAATGCAGTGGTGTACCACTAATGGAGGCAGACCACACGACTGCTATGGGGCCCGTGAGCTGGGGGGCCCCATAGCAGTCCAGGGGCGGACATATCGCTGCTGGTGCAGCTGTGCCGGGGGGCCCGCCGGTGCAGCGTCTCCCTGCTCGTGGCGGGCAGGGAGCGATCCCTGCATCCCCGCTGCTGACAGGACAGAATGGCAGCGGAGCTGCAGAGATCCATCCTCTGCTTCCTGCCCGCCGCTTCCTCCCTTACACAGGCACGCGCTCCTTGATGACATCATCATGCAGCGCGGGCCTGTGTGAGGGAGGAAATTGCAGCGGCCTGCGGGGGCAGAGAGGTAAGTGTTTTTTTTTTTGTTTTTTTTACTGAAACGCTGGTGAGATCAATAATGGGGCTGATGGAGCTGGAGAGCGCAATAAGGGGGCTGATGGGGCTGGGTAGAGCAATGGTGGGGCTGGTGCGGCTGGGGATAACAATGGTGGGGCTGGGAAGAGCAGTGATGATGCAGCTTGCGGGGGAACGGGCAGAGGGGTAAGTGTTTTTTTTTTTATTTTTACTGAAACGCTGGGGAGAGCAATAATGGTTATGACTGGGCTGGAGAGAGCAAAAGTGGGGCTGATGGGGCTGGTGAGAGCAATGGTAGGGCTGATGGGGCTGGGGAGAGCAATGGTGGGGCTGGGGAGAGCAATGGTGGGGCTGATGGGGCTGGGGAGAGCGCTGATGGGTCTGGGGAGAGCAATGGTGGGGCTGGGAAGAGCAGTGATGGGACTGATGGGGCGGGAGAGCAATGATGGGGATTAGTAGACCAATGACGGGGATGGGGAGAGCAATGATGGGTTGCTGGGAGAGAGCAATGATGGAGGTGCTGGGAGAGTAATGACGGGGGTTGCTGGGAGAGAACAATGATAGGGGTGCTCGGAGAGAGCAATGACGGGGTGCAGGGAGAGAACAATGACGGGGGTGCTGGGAGAGAGCAATGACGGGGGTGCTGGGAGAGAGCAATGATAGTGGTGCTGGGACAGAGCAATAATGGGGGTGCTCGGAGAGCGCAATGACGGGGATGCTGGGAGACAACAATGATGGGGTGCAGGGAGAGAGCAATGACGGGGGTGCAGGGAGAGAGCAATGATGGGGGTGCTGGGAGAGAGCAATTACAAGGGTGCTGGGAGAGCAATGACTGGGGTGCTGGGACAGAGCAATGTTGGGGGTGTTGGGAGAGAGCAATGATGGAGGTGCTGGGACAGAGCAATGATGGGGGCGCTTGTATATTTTCCGTGTGCACATAGCCTTACAGTTAATTGGGGAGAGTCACAGAGACTGAATAATTTATATTATTGGCAGGTGGAGATTATAGTTAATGGGGGGCACAGTGCTGCTTATCACTTTATATTTTGATTACTAAGTGGCTACCCCTAGTATATTAATGGGGGATAACAGACCTGTATTCAGGGGCGCAGTGCAGGAGAGACACATGTATATATACAATATATGTGACCTTGTTATTATCTAGGCTGGAGATCATCATGACAAGACGAATCGTGACTGGGAGATGTCGACATGAAGGTCTGACCAGATGGAGAAGAAGCAGCAGAAACCGACTCTGATCAGGCGAGACGTCAGCGGTAAGTGCCTGGATGTAAATATTATTCTGTATCTGCGCTGTATGACTTGGAGTGATAATGTTACATGTAAAATCCCTTAGGCTGCATTCTCACATTTGTGTAAAATGTCAGATTTTTTTATCGGATGGTCCACGGACTTGTAGAGTTTTATAGATCACGGATCACGGATCTGAGAATGAGATCTGTGAGGATCAGAGAATGTGCTGTTCTGATCCGATTTTGAGGATTACAATAGGACATGCTCAATGCGTCTGTAAAACAGGGTAGCACACTGACACTGCACACAAATGCAGGAATATAGCCGTATTATGTATAGCACAGTCCCTTAGTACATAGTGTAATCACTTATTATGTATAGCATACGCCCTTAGTATATAGTGTACTCGCTTATTATGTATAGCGCCGTCCTTAGTTATATAGTTTCATCTTTTATTATATATAACACCCTCCCTTTTTACCTACCATCCTCTCTAGTTCTAGAGCTCACAATTGGGGGATCATATTGTGTTGGGGTCAGCAAACTTTGCCCTGGTAGTTGAGGTGAGGTACAGTAGGGTCATTATACTGCGCATGTGGAGGAATTCACCATGGGGGTATCATACTGTGTTTGGGGGACACTTTTGTTGGTATCACACTTCATGGGACAATGAAAGAGGGGTCTAGGACGTCAGCAGGAGGAAAATTACTATGTAAAGGCTGGAAGGTTGTGTGATCTGCTCTTCTGTGACACCGACAATTATTTACATTTTTTTTGGGGGGGGGGCCCAATTTGAACTTCTGCTATGGGGCCCCATGAATCCTATGTACGCCCCTGGTAAAATGTATTGCTAATAGCATTGTGCCACTTACACAGTGGAGTGTGAGACAGGGTTTGTCCTGCATCCCTCTTCCCCGACGCGCATTTTGTCCACACTTCCTCAGGGCCGTGTCAGAGGAGAGGGACGCTGGACCTTTTAAGTGATCACTGTACCAATGGTTGACGGAGGCTAGATATCACATGATTTAAACCTTCAGGGTTGTGAAGGATATGACGTGGCACATCGTAGGATTTTTTACCTTGTACATTGATTTACAGTTGTCCCTGTGACACTATGTTTGTTTTCAATCATTTTTATTAATATTTTATAACAGTTCAAGGGGTAGGGATATGGTTAGGGAATAGAGGAATATATGGGGGACGGGAGAGTAATGGATAAGTGTGGGAAAATGGATAAGGGGAAGGAGAACTCAAAATTGAATAAACAGTAGAATATATAGTATTACAACAAGTAAATTAAGATGAAAATCAAAATTTGGTTATAGAACAACTTAGTCGTAATATAATAGATATCCAATTAAATCTAATAAGTATATGTATTAATAATTTAAGTAACAATCAGGAATATATTTCAGGCCACTTTGTTCATTTTTTGAAATATTTGTTAAGGTTATTATTAGAGTTTGCAAATCAGTATTCATATAATTTATGTAGAGCCATTTTTTCTTTAATAACTGAAAAGATAGGTACATCCGTTTTTTTCCAGTAAGATGCAATGGCATTTTTAACTACCATATTTTTCGGACTATAAGACGCACCGGACCATAAGACGCACCTAGGTTTTAAAGGAGAAAAATAGGAAGAAAAAATGTAAGCAAAAAATGTGGTCCTGATGCCCTGTTATGGGGGAGGGGGTCTGCTGGTGACACTGGCATTGGGGTAATGTCCCTCAATTCTGTTAATATCCTCTATCCTGGTATGTATGGCCTCTCCTTCCTGGTATAAGTGGCCCCCATCCCATCCTGGTATGCATGGCACCCCTTTATCCCCCATCCTGGTATGCATGGCACCCCTTTATACACCATCCTGGTATGCATGACACCCCTTGAGCCCCCATCCTGGTATGCATGGCAACCCTTGAGCCCCCATCCTGGTATGCATGGCACCCCTTGAGCCCCCATCCTGGTATGCATGGCACCCTCTGAACCCCCATCCTGGTATGCATCTTGCCCCGCTTCAAGTGGACCGGGTGAGAGGCCCGAATCTATGAATGTAAAAGTGAACAGCTCTTCAGAGTGTCCATGTGTGGGATCAGTTGTCTCTGGGCGCTTGGCATGGTGGGAGGAAGGAGGATCAGGGTGAGGAATATGCGGTCCAGACTCACGGCTACTGAGACTTGACCGTGTGGAAGACAGGGTGGTGGTGGCGGCTAAGTGACTGGAAGCATTATCCGCTATCCAACCAACAACCTTTTGACACTGCTCTGGGTTCAATAGTGGTGTGCTGCGGTCCCCTAGCAGTTGGGACAGTAAGGTCGGGCGAGAAGATGTGGGTGTTTGTTGTGGCACAATTTCAGCTTGCCCACGGCCTTGTCCTCGGCCTCTGCATGCACCATCACCATCACGTCCAGTTCCCCGTCCCTTGCCACGTGCCTTGCCCATTTGTCTTGTCCTCGGCAGAGATGAGGGGGTTGGAGGGGGCAGTGGTGGGCAGAGGAAGGAGTTAAAAGTATTAAATAACCATTTGGACTTGAAAAATAAGGACAGGGTCGGACTGGCCTGGCGGAATGCCGGTGAAATGCCAGGTGGGCCCCACAGAAGGAGAGGAAAAAAAACTTTTTTTGTAAGGACATGGGCCTTTTAAAAGTGCGGGTGGCAGGAGAACGCGCATGCAGACCTGACCCGCCGTGATGACCATGGCCGGCGTCACCGCCACTAGGCGCACCCAAGTAAGTGTTGGGGCCCCGGGGTTGAGGGACACCGGCACGCTACTGGGCCTATGAGTCGGGGGAGGGAGAGCCCCCTACGGAGAGGGGGAGCGCCCCCTTCAGGAGGGAGAGCCCCCGCCCCCACCTCTCCTCCTCAAATACTTACCTATCCTCCTCGTTCCCTGCAGCTCCAGTGATGTTAGCGTCTTCTGATTCTGACGTCTCAGGGCAGAGGGCGAGGTGACATCACTACCGCACTCTGCTCTGAGCACTGCAGAGTCAGAAGACGACGTGCTGAGTACACCAAACCTGCAGGGAACGGGAGAGGTATTTGATTTTTTTTATGTATGCAGCATCATGGGGGCCCATATACTGTATGGAGCAGCATCATGTGGGCCCATATACTGTATGGAGCAGCATCATGGAGGCCCATATACTGTATGGAGCAGCATCATGGAGGCCCATATACTGTATGGAGCAGCATCATGGGGGCCCATATACTGTATGGACCAGCATCATGGGGGCCCATATACTGTATGAAGCAGCAGCATGGAGGCCCATATACTGTATGAAGCAGCAGCATGGAGGCCCATATACTGTATGGAGCAGCATCATGGAGGCCCATATACTGTATGGAGCAGCATCATGGGGTCCCATATACTGTATGTACCAGCATCATGGGGGCCCATATAATGTAAGGAGCAGCATCATGGGGGCCAAATACTGTATGGAGCAGCATCATGGGGTCCAATATATTGTATAGAGCAGCATCATGGGGGCCCATATACTGTATGGAGCAGCATCATGGGGGCCCATATACTGTATGGAGCAGCATCATGGGGGCCGATACAATGTATGGAGCAGCATCATGGGGGCCGATACACTGTATGGAGCAGCATCATGGGGGTTAATACACTGTATGGAGCAGCATTACATGGGGCCAATATACTGTATGGAGCAGCATTATATGGGGTCAATATACTGTATGGAGCAGCATTACATGGGGCCAATATACTGTATGGAGCAGCATCATATGGGGCCAATATACTGTATGGAGCAGCATCATATGGGGCCAATATACTGTATGGAGCAGCATTACATGGGGCCAATATACTGTATGGAGCAGCATCATATGGAGACAATATACTGTATGGAGCAGCATTATATGGGGTCAATATACTGTATGGAGCAGCATCATATGGGGCCAATATACTGTATGGAGCAGCATCATATGGGGCCAATATACTGTATGGAGCAGCATGATATGGCGCCAATATACTGTATGGAGCAGCATGACATGTGGCCAATATGCTGTATGGAGCAGCATCATATGGGGCCAATACACTGTATGGAGCAGCATCATATGGCACCAATATACAGTATGGAGCAGCATTACATGGGGCCAATATACTGTATAGAGCAGCATCATATGGGGAAAATATACTGTATGGAGCAGCATTACATTGGGCCAGTATACTCTATGGAGCAGCATTACATGGGGCCCATAATTCTGTATGGAGGTGGTCACTGTATTACCTGTATATTTCTGTATTACAGCATATATAGGTACTCTGTATATGCTGTAATGTCTCTGGTGATCACTGTATTACCTGTACACCGACACTATATACAGAGCTCCTGTGTATTATGTCACCAGTGGTAATATTAATGTTATTAGTATTGTGTTTTTTATTAATGATCAGTATTGTATTATTCGGTCACTGAGGTGGTAATATATGATCTGGTCATGGTGTGGAGGTATTTGTTCCTTGTACAGTATGTGGTATTATTCGGTCACTATGTGGTAGTAATACATGCTCTGGTCATGGTGTGACAGTATTATTCAGTCACTATGTGGAGGTAATATGTGGTCTGGTCATGGTGTGACTGTATTAATTGCCTGTATGTGGTATTTGGTCAATATGTGGTCTGGTCATGGTGTGGCGGTATTTATCTCTTGTATGTGGTGGTATTGGTCTTGGTATAGTGGATTGTGTTGTGTATGGAGGTCACTTGTTCCCTTTGATATCAATAAGGGGAAGATTCTTGATTTCCAATGGAGATTAAATACTTGGATGTTTAACACCTCCCTGTCCTGTGGCTATTGCACAGTAGCAAATATGCACTTACAGGGGTTCTACGGTGAAAACAAGTAATCACCTCTCCTAAGGCCATGTTCACATGTTCAGCATATGGTCAGTATTTTACATCAGTATTTGTAAGACAAAACCAGGAGTGGGTGAAAAATGCAGAAGTGGTGACATCTTTCTACTTTACTTTTCCTCTGATTGTTCCTCACAAATACTGATGTAAAATACTGACCAAATGCTGATCGTGTGAACGTGGCCAAAGGATAAATAAGTTATTGAATGCTGTGACCTGGAGAATGTGCAACCTTTATCCCCATTAGTATGGAGCGGCAAGTACGACTCGACCACTGATCCATTTATTCCCTAAGGGGCTGCACTTGGCTTTTTCTGGAAGCCCCCAAAGAGGATGAATGGAGCTACGGTCAGACATACCACATGCCGCTCCATTTTAAAATGGGGATAAAAGTGTCCTGTCAGGGATAAAAGTTCCCCATTCTTTCAATCAGTGCGGTTTGCAATGCATAAGGAGAAAGGATTACCAGCTTCATGAATAGTTCAAAAAATAGGTTTCTTTATTGTGACAAAAGCTCTTTAAAAACAGATTCCATAGTCACATAGTGTAGCCAGGGCAACGCGTTTCGAACGCTAAAGATGCGTTCTTTGTCAAGACTACAGTAATTGTACATCCCAGTTATGGTGGCGCACAGTAGATGTGCAGGAGCCGCCTGTGATTTACAGTCGACGCTCCACTATAACAGGGATAACGGCTAACAGGTATGTGCATATAGCTGTAGGGTGGGCCCCTAGGGTCAATTTCCCCTGTGGGCCCCAGACACCCCAGTGTGACCCTGGATAAGGAAGATACGAGGGTTGTGAAGTAAGCCTGTTTAGCAGAGGTAAGGGCTGATTTGAAAGTGAGTGTTGCTTGTTTGAATGCCGAGAAGTCATCTTGCGAATGTGTTTTCTTCCAATGCCGCTCCATGACCCCAGGGCCGCCATCAGGGCATTACTACCCTTACTACTGTATGGGGCCCGGTGAAAAGAAGCAAGAAGGGGGGGCAGGCACGCTGGCAGCCCGGGGCCCCTCTCTTTGCTTCTTCTTACCGGGCCTCAGGGGTAACAGTTAAATGCCCGATGCACCCGGCAGACGGAAATGGGTGCTTTACTTTTAAGCAGCGGCCAGGTGCATCATGGTCCTGACTCCAATCTCCTGACACACTGCATGCTCATCTTCATTCCTGAGCAGAGCAGCATGTCTCGGAGGCGGTGGCTAGTGTGTGAGTAGCAGGAGGAGGAAGCTGCTGCTGAGTTTGGTGGTGAGTGGGGCCTGGTGGTGCTCAGAGGGGCCTGCTGATGGTTATGCGGGGCCTGCTGATGGTTGTGGGGGGCCTGGTGATGGCAGGACCTGCTGCTAGTGATGGGCGGCCTGCTGCTGGTGATGCGGGGGCCTGCTGATTGTGGTGGGGGGGCCTGCTGATGACGGTGGGGGGGCCTGCTAATGGTGATGAGGGGAGGCTGCTGCTTCTGGTGGTGAGGGGAGGCTGCTGCTGGTTCTGAGGGGAGGCTGCTGCTGGTGCTGAGGAGAAGCTGCTGCTGGTGCTGAGGGGAGGCGGGTGCTGAGGGGAGGCTGGTGCTATTGCCAAGGGGAGGCTGCTGCTGCTGGTGGTGAGGGGAGGCTGCTGCTGGTTCTGAGGGGAGGCTGCTGCTGGTGCTGAGGAGAAGCTGCTGCTGGTGCTGAGGGGAGGCTGGTGCTGTTGCCAAGGGGAGGCTGCTGCTGGTGCTGAGGAGAGGCTGCTGGTGCTGAGGGGAGGCTTGTGCTGAGGGGAGGCTGGTGCTGGTGCCAAGGGTAGGCTGCTGCTGGTGCTAAGGAGAGGCTGCTGGTGCTGAGGGGAGGCTTGTGCTGAGGGGAGGCTGGTGCTGGTGCTGAGTAGAGGCTGCTGGTGCTGAGGGGAGGCTTGTGTGGAGGTTGCTGCTGGTGCTGAGGGGAGGCTGCTACTGGTGCCAAGGGGAAACTGCTGCTGGGAGGAGGCTGGTGCTGGTGCCGATGGGAGGCTGGTGCTGGTTCCGAGGGGAGGCTGCTGCTTGTGCCGAGGAGAGGCTGGTGCTGGTGCCGAGGGGAGGCTGGTGCTGGTGTCGAGGGGAGGCTGCTGCTGGTACCGAGGAGAGGCTGCTGCTGGTGCAGAGGAGAGGCTGCTGGTGCTGAGGGGAGGCTTGTGGTGAGGCTGATGCTGGTGCTGAGGGGAGGCTGCTGCTGGTGCTGAGGGGAGGCTGTTGCTGGTGGTGAGAGGAGGCTGGAGGTGAGGGAAGGCTGGTGGTGGAGAGGGGAGGTTGCTGCTGGTGATGAGGGGAGGCTGCTGCTGCAGCTGCTGAGGGGAGGCAGCTGCTGGTGCTGAGGAGAGGCTGCTGAGGTGGTGAGGGAAGGCTGCTGATGTTGGTGAGGGGAGACTACTGGTGGTGGTGAGGCGAGGCTGCTGGTGATGAGGGGAGGTTGCTGCTGGTGATGAGGGGAGGCTGCTGCTGGTGATGAGAGGAGGTTGGTGCTGAGTGGTGGCTGGTGCCGAGGAGAGGCTACTGCTGGTGCTGAGGGGAGGCTGCTGCTGGTGATGAGGGGAGGCTGGTGATGAGGGGAGGCTGCTGGTGGTTGTGATGAGGGGAGGCTGGTGGTGATGAGGGGAGGCGGCTGGCGGTGGTGAGAGGAGGCTGCAAGTGGTGGTGAGGGGAGTCTGCTGGTGGTGGTGAGGGGAGGCTGCTGCTGGGGGGAGGCTGCTGCTGGTATTGAGGGGAGGCTGCTGGTGGTTCTGAGTTGAGGCTGTTGCTGGTGCTGAGGGGGGCCTGTTTCTGAGGGGAGGCTGCGTCCGGCAGGGTGAGGCTGGTGCTGAGGGAAGGCTGCGACCGGCAGCGAGAGGCTGAGGAGGCGGTGGCGAGGACGACCAGGGCTAGTCGACAAGGATATGCCAATTGCATATCAAGATGATGCCAACCTCTGTGGACAGGTAGGAGGAACAAGAGTAGTTGACAAATAGGGTGATCAATAGACCTTGGAATAATAATAACTTCCACAATTGGATGTGTTTAAATAAAATGTTCCTGTGCTGAGATAATCTTATACATGTGCCCCTGCTGTGTACTGTGTAATGGCTGTGTCTGACCGTGCAGGAACATGGTCTGATCATACCACATCTCCTGGGCAGGGGAGGAAGAAAAAGAATATACAGACATTACAGCAGGGGATCACAGCTGATTCTTTCTGTGAGGTAAAACATTTCACTGCCTGTTTTTAAACAATGTTTTACTTCAAAGAAAGAAACAGTTGGGATCCCATGCTGAAATGTCTGTATACTCTTTTGTTTCCTCCCCTTAGCATGAGATGTGGTTGTGGCACCCCAGGGGTCCGGTTGCCACAGTGGCATTGCCTCCCTCACAAGAGTTGATGCCATGCCTGGAAGCAAGCAGGAGTCCCCTAATCAGGTTTTACTAAGCATGCAACACTTTCCTGGCTCCAGACCAGCAAGGGGAGTCCCTCCCCTTGGCAACTGGGATCTGGGGGCGTGGTTAGTCAGACTTAGTGTGTGAGGAGTTGAAGTCAGGACATCGAGGAGAGAGGAGCTGGGGACTGGAGCTGCGCGGCAGCTCACCCCAGAAGAACCAGCACAGAAGAACCGGACACCGGAGTCCGAGGCTGTGGGGCACCGAAGGCCCAGCAGTAGAAACCGGAGGGCAGGAGACTGCAGGTCTCCTGGCCCCATCAGACGCCCAAAGGCTCAGCAGCACCGCAGGGTTCAGCACCGCCACGTGAGAGCGACGCACCAGCAAGGCCCGAGCTGCCTGCCATACGGGTGAGCACAGAAACGTTGCACTCAGGGACGAGGGCCGCGCACAGCTACAAGCAGCAGGGCCAAAGAGTTTAGTGTAAAGGGAAGGCCTCCAATTTCACCTGGCAAGGAGGATTCTTTACTTGCTTCCAGGATGCCCGGACTTCCACTTCTAGCCAGCACCCTAGTCCCGGCTTGTCTAATCACCACCAGTAAAGATAAGAGGAAACCGCCATTGAGTTGTGGATTATTGCTGCGCCATCAACCCCTGCACTACAACGTCCAGCATGACCCATAACATCTACACTGCCCTGGAGCTAAGTTCTACCTGTGGAAAGCCACACTATCCCTGCTGCAGTAACATCAGCTCCAGAGGACCTGCTCCGCAGCGGCGGCTCCCCTAGCCGCATACCACAGGTGGCGTCACAAACTTTATACAATCACCATAAATCCCCTATCAATAACCCCTGGGTCACGGACCGGGTCACCGCTACTGTGACATCCCCCAGCATTTACCGGCCCGGCACCAGGTACCCCACGGCCCAGAGGGCGCGTCATGGTATGATCAGACCGTGTTCTGTACACGGTCAGACACAGCCATTACATTATTCAAAGATCTATTGATTAAAATTAACTTTTGTTCGTGGGAAAACCCCTTTAAGTTCATGTATTAATTTGTCCACCATCTCAGTACATGATTATATGATACAATCATTCCCTCTGCTCCTGAAAGGGGGGAGGGGAGGGAATGATTGATATAAGTGTATACAGTGCATTGTGAAATTATTTGGTCCCCTTGAACTTTTCTAACTTTTGCCACATTTCTGGCTTCAAACATAAAGATATAAAATTCTATTTTTGGGGGAAGAATCAAAAACAAGTGGGACACAATCGTGAAGTGGAACGAAATTTATTGGAAATGTTAAACTTTTTTAACAAATTAAAAACTGAAAAGTGGGGCGTGCAATATTATTCGGCCCTCTTGAGTTAATAATCGCCATCTTTTGCTGCGATTACAGCTGAAAGTCGCTTGGGGTATGTCACTATCAGCTTTGCACATCGAGAGGCTGAAATTCTTGCCCATTCTTCCTTGCAAAACAGTTCGAGCTCATTGAGGTTGGATGGAGGGCGTTTGTGAACAGCAGTTTTCAGCTCTTTCCACAGATTCTCGATTGGATTCAGGTCTGGACTTTGACTTTGCCATTCTAACACCTGGATACGTTTATTTTTGAACCATTTTATTGTAGATTTTGCTTTATGTTTGGGATCATTGTCTTGTTGGAAGATAAATCTCCGTCCCAGTCTCAGGTCTTTTGCAGACTCCAACAGGTTTTCTTCCAGAATGGTCCTGTATTTGGCTCCGTCCATCTTCCCATCAATATTAACCATCTTCCCTGTCCCTGCTGAAGAAAAGCAGGCCCAAACCATGATGCTGCCACCACCATGTTTGACAGTGGGGATAGTGTTTTGAGGGTGATGAGCTGTGTTGCTTTTACGCCAAACATATCGTTTTGCATTGTGGCCAAAAAGTTTGATAATGGTTTCATCTGACCAGAGCACCTTATTCCACATGTTTGGTGTGTCTCCCAGGTGGCTTGTGGCAAACTTCAAATGAGACTTTTTATGGATATCTTTGAAAAATGGCTTTCTTCTTGCCACTCTTCCATAAAGGCCAGATTTGTGCAGTGTATGACTGATTGTTGTCCTATGGACAGACTCTCCCACCTCAGCTGTAGATCTCTGCAGTTCAACCAGAGTGATCATGGGCCTTTTGGCTGCATCTCTGATCAGTCTTCTCCTTGTTCGAGATGAAAGTTTAGAGGGACGGCTGGGTCTTGATAGATTTGCAGTGGTCTGATAATCCTTCCATTTCAATATGATCGCTTGTACAGTGCTCCTCGAGATGTTAAAAACTTGGGAAATCTTTTTGTATCCAAATCCGGCTTTAAACTTCACCACAACAGTATCTCGGACCTGCCTGGTGTGATCCTTGGTCTTCATGATGCTCTCTGCACTTGAAACAGAACCCTGAGACTATCACAGAGCAGGTGCATTTATACGGAGACTTGATTACACACAGGTGGATTCTATTTATCATTACCAGTCATTTAGGACAACATTGGATCATTCAGAGATCCTCACTGAACTTCTGGAGTGAAAGTAAAGGGGCCGAATAATATTGCACGCCCCACTTTTCAGTTTTTAATTTGTTAAAAAAGTTTAAAATATCCAATAAATTTCGTTCCACTTCATGATTGTGTCCCACTTGTTGTTGATTCTTACCAAAAAAATTGAATTTTATATCTTTATGTTTGAAGCCAGAAATGTGGCAAAAGGTAGAAAAGTTCAAGGGGGCCAAATACTTTCACAATGCACTGTATATGATTGGGAAACATCTTTATTATTATGACAGTGTAAATACTGGAAGTGAGAAATCGTTCTGCTCTCAGTCTGCAGTGCTTGGACTGGGCACCAATCATGCTGACCCGCATGCTCATACATGCTGTGAGGCTGCTGAGTTGAGGTCAGGAGACCCGCGGCAAGTCTATGCATTGCGGTCCGAGCACAGACCGATATTCACTGATGGCTGAAGGAGCCTTAAAGGGGTTGTCCAGTCTAAATCCACAAGCCAGCAGTCCCTCTGTGTCACTGACTGAAGACTTGTGAATCCACACATCGTAAGCACTGTGAGGATTCGCTGGTGTCAGAGCCAGGAATGGCAATCACTTGGCTTCAAGGATGTGAAATGCAGACTCCCAGCCAGAAGGGGGGGTGTGGAGATAGAGGGAGAACAAACAGGTGGGCAGGTGAATTTAAAGGGTTGGCTCTGCCGTGAAGTACCGAGTGGTGGGACTTTATTTGAACAGTCATCCTGTGCTGACAGAGTCCCTTTAAACATAAGTCATACTCATCTTCTGGCGTCTTCATCAATTTTCAGCACTGCTTCGGTCTTGCGGCGCCATCTTGTGAACGCAGCTTCTGACTGATTGGAAGTCAGAAGCTATGTCACAATCTCTCAATGCAAGTCTGAAAGCCTGAACGATGCTCTCATAGACTTGATCTGGTCATGGTGTGACAGTATTTGTCTCTTGTATGTGGTATTATTCAGTCACTATGTGGTGGTAATATGTGGTGTGGTCACAGTGTGGCAGAAAGTAGAGTTTTTCCAAGAGTGGTCGGTGGGACTGTGGAAGGTTTGAGGAGTGGAGGCGGAGCTGGGGTGAAGCCTGGGTGGAGTTTCAAGGGGGCCCCAAAATTTTGCCAGTATGGGGCACCGAATTTCCTAGCAGCAGCCCTGCACGACCCTGGACACTTGCCAAAGCTTTTTAGTGATGCTATTGTGCCAGTTTTGTCTATTGATTCGTCACACTCTGTCATGCATGAGAGGGGTAACCGAGTCAATAGCTGGTGCTATGCTAGAGTGGCATTGTAGAAGGCAGTGACACTGTCTGTGTCGTGGAGTGAAGATATGGATGTCAGTGGTAGAATAGAATTAGAGAGTGTGTGAGTGTGGAGACATGCAAGGTTTCTTCAGGGGTGTGCTATTTGCTGACATGGGTGACAGGTGAGGAGGACAGAGATGAGAAAGTGTTGGAATAATACATATTAATCTGTATGTGTATTGCAACAACTACTGTGCTGTTTCATATGTTGTGCATATTGTGAGGTTGTTAACAAAGTTTAGTTTAAAAAAAAAAAAAACCTCCCACAGACAGGATGCACCCTCCTTCTCTTCCTGTGTTGTTGTTATATATCTGATTTGATTTCCTCATGCTGCAGTAACATCATGCTGTGCCTGTGCTGGATATAAATAAACCTACATTCTGTGTTCTAAACTCTGGATGTCACGCGGATTAATCCTCTGCTAACAGGTTATGGGCCCAGATGTACCAGAGTCCCAGAGTCACAGATCCCCAGAACACAGAGGAAAGAAAAGAAAGAAAGACAGCAAACTGAGAAGAAGCAAAGATGGCCACCAGCAGCAGCTCCATGAAATTTACAGTGCCAAGTCTCACTAACCAGAATTATCAATCCTGGAAATTCAAAGTGAAAATGCTGCTAATAAGAGAAGGTACGTGGAAATACACACAGGAGCCTAAACCTGACCCAGTGCCACAGGAGTGGACAGAGATGGATCAGAAAGCACAAAGTACCATATCACTCAGTATAGATGATGACCAGATTGTGCATGTGTGTAAATGTAATACTGCAAAGGAAATGTGGGAGCAGTTGCAAAAGGTACATGAGAGGATAAATTTAAGCAATAAGCTCTATCTCATGAGAAAGCTGTACCAGTCTAAGCTACAGAAAGGCCAGGATATGCAGGATTACATAAGAAGTGTTCTGGAAGTTGTAGAACGCCTGAGAGTCATTGGGGAAGATCTAAAGGACTTTCATGTGGCCGCATTACTGCTTAGTGGCCTTTCAGAGAGGTATGATACGCTTGTAACCGCACTAGATGCGCGTCCAGATGATGAGCTTACACTGGATTATGTCAGGGGGAAGCTCATAAATGAATATAAGCGAAAGGCAGAAGGTGTAAACAGTAGGACATGCAACACAGAATCTGCTTTACAGACACAAAACCTAACTGATAACAGGAAGCACATAAAAGAAACACGTGAATGTTTTGTTTGCAAGAAATCAGGACATTTGAAAGCTGACTGCAGAGTCTGGAAAGCTAGAATGAATCAGCTGAAAAAGCAAAGCAGTCATCAAAGGGTTAAAAGTGCTGTATCTGGAGAAAATGATTCTGTGAATACTGAAACTGCATTTACTGTCAGTGCAAATACATCAAAGCATGCATGGTGTATAGACTCTGGAGCAGCTAGTCACATGACTAATAACAGAGACTTCTTTTCTAAGCTTAACCAAAGTAAATCAGAGAAAGTGATTATGGCTAATGGTCAGTACATGACTTCAGAAGGCATAGGAGATGGTTATATTGATTGTCAAATCTCACCAACACAAAGCAGGAAGATCCCAGTAAAGGATGTGCTGTATGTGCCTAGTCTTGAAAGTAATCTACTATCTGTGAAGAAACTCACAAAACAAGGAAATGAAGTTACATTTAAGCATGATAGCTGCATCATCTCAAAGGAAGGTCACACACTAGTAGAGGGAAACATCACAGATGAACTTTATCAGCTGAAATGCAAAGAGTGTGTGTATACAGCGCAACAAGAAGAGCATAAAAACTGTATTCATGTGTGGCATATGCGTCTGGCACACAGAGACCCAGAAGCAATAAGAAAGTTAGTCCAAAAGCAACTAGCTGAGGATATTACAATTGATCTATGTAACCAGACAATGAAGTGTACTAGCTGCATCAAAGGGAAAATGTCTAGGAAAGCTTTTCCTAAGAGAATTAGTACAACAACAGCACAGCCACTAGATTTAATACACACAGATGTCTGTGGTCCAATGAGCACTCTGACCCCAGGGAAGAAGAGATATTTTCTCACATTTATTGATGATCATTCAAGATATACAGTTGTCCACCTGCTTCACAGCAAGAAGGAAGTTCCAGAGAAACTTGAAATATACCTAGCTAAAGTATATAATAAATTTGGAAGAATGTCAAAGATTCTACGTGCAGATAATGGGACTGAATATACAAGTAATGAGACACAGAGCATTTTAAAGAAAAATGGAATCCTATTTCAGACCACTGTACCGTACAACCCAGAGCAAAATGGTGTCGCGGAAAGAAGGAACCGAACACTATGTGAAAGTGGAAGAAGCATGTTATTTGATGCAAATCTGCCCACAGTATATTGGGGTGAAGCAATCATGACAGCTTGCTATCTTCAGAACAGACTACCAGGTAAAGCTACAGACAAAACTCCATTTGAGCAATGGAATAGCAGAAAGCCAAAACTACATCACATAAGAATATTCGGAAGTAAAGCATTTGTACATGTTCCCAAAGAAAAGCGAACTAAGTGGGAATCTCACGCTAAGGAAGGTATCCTGGTAGGCTACAGCGAAACCCAGAAAGGTTATAGGATTCTACACCCAGATAAAATATGTGCAAAATACAAGGACCTAAAAACACAGATGTACTGTCTGTGATATTAGATAGCCAAAATACTTCCATGTATTGTTGCGTCCAAAGATATTTTCTTCATATTTCTTCATATTTCTTCATATTCCCCTTTTTTTTTTTTTCATAATTTCACCTTTATTTCCATTTTTATTTTCATAATAATTTTTTGTTTGGGCTTTAAGTGCGCTCTCGACCTGGGCCGTGGCACCACTGTGCGGTTTTGACCTATGAGGTATTTCCAGCTCATGAACCATTGGGGCAGAATATACGCGGTTAGTATATACCGCGGTACATACGGTATGTGCCTGGATGGGTGTCAGCTACTGTATAACTTGGACATTTGCCCTGGCCTGGGGTACTTATGGATGGGAGGGCTTCATGTCACCATCCAACACAAGATGTCAGTTGGTTACCTTGTGTGCCCCTTAATCGTCGCTCCGTAGTGTGCGGTTTTTCCTTGTCTGTGATGCGCACACCGGATGTGACGCTTGCGTGTCACGCCCGGCACCTGCGTTCCACATACCGGATGTCAGCTGACCGGAACCGGAAGTGACACGATCGCGAGTATAGCGCGACTAGGATTTAAAAGAGGACTTATCAGAGTGTCAAATGGCGCTGTCTGGTGAATGAGCTGCGCGATTGTGGGCAGCGTGCATACCGCATGTCTTCTCTTTTTTTCCCCTGATGACTAGCTAAGGCAAAGAAACGCGTCGGGAGCGGTATATTGTGATGGGCTGGTGACCCTATGAGACTTGGTCTGCCCCCATCATATGGAGCTATCTTGAAGTCTGAGAGCAGGAACGGATATCAAAATTGGTGAGGATGTTCCATTTCTATATATAGCAAGGTTAAATGGTTACCATTGATAGGGTTAATGTTTCTGCGTTCTCACATATTGAGACACAATAAGTTGTTATAGTGTCCCGTAGGCTCCATCATTTTCTTTTTGCCACACTTTCTTGGTTGCGTCAGAGATACAATATGCTTATATGACATATATCTATATCTTTGGACGCAACAATACATGGAAGTATTTTGGCTATCTAATATCACAGACAGTACATCTGTGTTTTTAGGTCCTTGTATTTTGCACATATTTTATCTAGTGGTAATAAATGTTAAGTTTTACATTTCTATAGCACTACACCTGCTTGTGTTTACATTTATTTTTTTGTGTAGTTATTTCTAAAACCCCTGCTGCTGCATTTTGATTCTACACCCAGAAACAAACTAGATCACAATAAGTAGAGATGTAGTGATTGATGAGAACTTTGTATCACCCAAGTTTTGTGACATCACGCCAGTAGTCCAGCTGAAGTCACAATTACAAGACAGCAACAAGGAGGATGTAGAGGTCTGGCTGGATTCTTCAACTAATGAAGGAACAACAGAAAAATCAGGTGAATCTGAAATCAGGAGATCGTCAAGATCAAGCAAAGGTATACCAGCTAAACGTCTATCCTACATTGTCAAGACACTACCTGAGTCAGAGCCGCAGTCATGGGATGAAATGCAAGCACTACCTGTCTATGAAAGAACAAAGTGGATCGATGCCGCTAATGAGGAAATCAAATCGCTTCATCAACTCCAAACTTGGAAACTCACCAAGCTACCACAGGGCAAAAAGGCAATCAAGTGCAAGTGGGTCTTCAAAACCAAATATGACTCAGAAGGTAAAGTCCACAGATTCAAAGCAAGGTTGGTCGCAAAAGGATATTCTCAAAAGTATGGCGAAGATTACGATGCTACATTTGCTCCAGTCACTAAACAGACCACGTTCAGAGCTTTGTTAGCTGTAGTTGCTGTACAAAAGATGTATGTCAGACATTTGGATATAAAAACTGCCTTTTTAAATGGTGACATTGAGGAGGACTTATACATGACTCAACCTGAAGGTTATGTAAAAAGAGGTCAAGAGAATCTTGTTTGCAAACTACAAAAATCTCTTTATGGTCTTAAGCAATCAGCAAGAGCATGGAACACCAAGATGAATAAAGTCTTGTTGGAAGACAAAATATACAGATGGAAAGTGGATGTATATTCTCTTATATGTGGACGACGTGATTGTTGTTCATCAAGACGACGCAGAAATTGGAAAAATGACTGAAATTCTGAATCAGCACTTTGAATCAAAAGACCTTGGAAGTGTGACATATTATCTAGGAATCCAAATCCAGAGAGAGGAAGATGGAAGTTTTCTTCTAAACCAAAGTGCAAAAATTAATTTGATTCTGAATCAGTTTAAAATGTCGGAGGTCAAAGGTATATCAACCCCAATGGAACCATCCTACCTGAAGCTGGAAGGAGAAGATGACCTGTTGCCTAACAATGAGAAATATCGTCAGGCAGTGGGGACACTTCTATACATATCAACTATGACTCGACCGGATATCACAACAACAGTTGGAATCCTTTGCAGATATGTGGAAAAACCGCGCCAAAGAGACTGGAATGCTGTTAAGAGACTTCTCCGATATTTGAAAGAAACGCAAGATGTAAATTTAAAACTATCTGCAGCAGGAGATCTAGAACTTACCGGCTATGTAGATGTGGATAGGGCTGGTGATTCGCGTGATCATAAATCCACAAGTGGATACTTGTTTAAAGTTGGAGAAAGTTCAATCTCCTGGTCTAGTAGGAAACAAGTGTCTGTTGCCTTGTCATCTACAGAAGCGGAGTATGTGTCCGCAGCCTATGCAAGCCAGGAGGTTGTTTGGCTAAGACAATTGATGGACGATCTTGGCAAACCGACAACTCAGCCGACGGTGATTTATGAGGACAACCAAGGATGCATTAAACTTGCATGCAGTGAAAAAATCAGTGCTAGAACCAAGCACATTGACGTCAGACATCATCATCTACGTGATTTGATAGATCGTGGGATAATTCACTTTGTCTATTGTGAAACTGATAAGATGGTAGCTGACATTATGACAAAGCCATTGCCACGAGCTAGGTTAAAAGAATTGAGAACCACAATGGGACTAAGAGGATAAGTAGTTGTTGAGTGGGGGTGTTGGAATAATACATATTAATCTGTATGTGTATTGCAACAACTACTGTGCTGTTTCATATGTTGTGCATATTGTGAGGTTGTTAACAAAGTTTAGTTAAAAAAAAAAAAAAAACTCCCACAGACAGGATGCCCCCTCCTTCTCTTCCTGTGTTGTTGTTATATATCTGATTTGATTTCCTCATGCTGCAGTAACACCAGACTCCATGCTGTGCCTATGCTGGATATGAATAAACCTACATTCTGTGTTCTAAACTCTGGATGTCACGCGGATTAATCCTCTGCTAACAGAAAGTGAGTAGATGGTGATGAGGTAGGGGGAGAGGGGAGGTTGTGAAGTTAGATAGGGAGCAGAGACGGGTGAAGATAAGGTCTAATGTATTTCCGTCTGTGTGGGTGGCTGAGGAGGAACATTGAGTAAGTTCAAAAGATAAAGTAAGACACAGGAGTTTGGAGGCTGCTGACTGGAGGGTGTCAGTAGGGATGCTGAAGTCACCCATTATGATAGTGGGAATGTCAGCGGAAAGAAAGTGAAGAAGCCAGGTGGAGAATTAGTCAATATAGGTAGTGGCCGGGCCCGGAGGTCGGTATATGACGGCCACTTGGAGGTAGAATAGATGCGGACAGAGTGGACTTCAAAAGAGAAGATAAAGGAGGTTAGAGGTGGGATTGGATTAAAGGTGCAGTTGGTAGAAAGAAGAAGACCCACTCCTCCGCCATGTATGTTGCCAAGGAGAAGAGTGTGGGCAAAGTGGAGGCCATCATAACACAGCGGAGCAAGGGAGGCAGTGTTGGAGGGTGTCAGCCATGTTTCGGTGAGGCCCAGGAAGGAGAAATTGTGAGAGGTAAGGAGGTCATGAATCACATGGAGCTTATTACAGACAGAGTGGGCATTTCAGAGTGCTCCAGAGAGAGGGAGCAGAGGGGTGGTCGTCAAGGACACAGGTTTTTACATAGGAGAGATTGCGGTAATTCATATTAGGATGAGAGCGATAAGAGGGGGAATAAATGGGAAGTATCAGATGTGGGCAGGCTGACATTATGGGGAGGCAAACAAAGCAAATGCCTGGGGCCCCCACTCCCTCAGGGGCCCCCAGTGGGGGCATAATGGTTGCGGTCACACTGGGGGCTGTGTTGGGGGCTCCTTTCCAGTTATCAATGAGACAGGAGCTACGTCGTTCCTGCACTCTCAATAGAAACGGCCAGGCAGCGCTCCATCCCCTCCAGCCCCTGCCAGTGACTTTGGTCTGAGACTGAGCTGGGTTTTTTCTGCGCATGTGACAGGATGCTGAAGTAATCAGGTGAGGCGCTGACACGTACAAGTGTGTGAGGCAAAACCTGTGCCTCGTCCCAGCACTGCAGCCTCTGTCTGTTCCCTCTGACTCCCAGCTCATGGTCCGTGACTTGAAGCTTATCTTTTAATGTTCCATGCTATTATGGACAACAGCAAGATATCTTACTGAAAAGTGCAGCCGGCATTCCAGGCTGTGCGGTGGGCTGCCTTTTCTGCAATATATCTTAGTGGAAACTGTCAGACTGATGTCAGCTGAGCTCACCAAGCAGAAAACACTTTGGTAACTAGTAGCTGATGGAGCGGGGATGAGGGAGGCTGGGAGATAGGAGAGTGGGGGGTTGTCAGCAGGCTCGGACAGGCCTGGCGGGGTGCCAGGAAATTTCCCGGTGGGCCCCGGCCCCCTGCAGAGAAGGCAGAGGAGAATTTAAAAAAAAAAAAAGGAAAAAAAAAGTGGTCGCGGGCCCTTTAAGGGCGCGCGCACACACTCTCACCGCCGCCGCGATGCCCAGAACAGTAGCGGGAGTGGCCTGGGAGCAGGAGAGCCGAAGAGCAGAGCAGGGGCTGTACTGCAGCGTCACATTTAGCAGACAGGGCCGCACGTCTGCTGAAAGTGACGTCACAGCGCGCCCTGCACTGCAGTCTTCCGCCTTAGGAGCGCTTCTGTACTGTACAGATTGTGTAATATAGTGTGTGTTTGTATGAATTTTTATGTATATGCTGCCTGCCTGTGTGTGTATATGCCTGTGTGTGTGTGTGTATATATCCCTGTGTATGTGTATATGCCTGTGTGTACAGTCATGGCCAAAAGTTTTGAGAATGACACCAAAATTATATTTTCCCATGATCTGCTGGCCTCTGGTTTTTATTAGTGTTTGTCTGATGTTTATATCACATACAGAAATATAATTGCAATCATATTATGAGTACCAATAGGTTATATTGACAGTTAGAATGAGTTAATGCAGCAAGTCAATATTTGCAGTGTTGCCCCTTCTTCTTCAAGACCTCTGTAATTCTCCCTGGCATGCTCTCAATCAACTTTTGGACCAAATCCTGACTGATAGCAGTCCATTCTTGCATAATCAATGCTTGCATTTTGCCAGAATTTGTTGGTTTTTGTTTGTCCACCCGTCTCTTGATGATTGACCACAAGTTCTCAATGGGATTAAGATCTGGGGAGTTTCCAGGCCATGGACCCAAAATCTCTATGTTTTGTTCCATAAGCCATTTTGTTATCACCTTTGCTTTATGGCAAGGTGCTCCATCATGCTGGAAAAGGCATTTTTGGGCGCCAAACTGCTCTTGGACGGTTGGGAGAAGTTGCTCTTGGAGGACATTCTGGTACCATTCTTTATTCATGGCTGTGTTTTTAGGCAAGACTGTGAGTGAGCCGATTCCCTTGGCTGAGAAGCAACCCCACACATGAATGGTTTCAGGATGCTTTACAGTTGGCATGAGACAAGACTGGTGGTAGCGCTCACCTCTTCTTCTCCGAATAAGCTGTTTTCCAGATGTCCCAAACAATCGAAAAGGGGATTCATCAGAGAAAATGACTTTGCCCCAGTCCTCAGCAGTCCACTCCCTGTACCTTTTGCAGAATATCAGTCGGTCCCTGATGTTTTTTCTGGAGAGAAGTGGCTTCTTTGCTGCCCTCCTTGGAACCAGCCCTTGCTCAAAGAGTCTCCGCCTCACAGTGCGTGCAGAAGCACTCACATCAGCCTGCTGCCATTCCTGAGCAAGCTCGGCACTGCTGGTAGTCCGATCCCGCAGCTGAAACAGTTTTAAGATACGGTCCTGGTGCTTGCTGGTCTTTCTTGGGTGCCCTGGAGCCTTTTTGACATGCTTCTCCTTGAAGTTCTTGATGATGCGATAGATTGTTGACTGAGGTGCAATCTTTGTAGCTGCGATACTCTTCCCTGTTAGGCCATTTTTGGGCATTGCAATGATGGCTGCACATGTTTCTTTAGAGATAACCATGGTTAACTGAAGAGAAACAATGATACCAAGAACCAGCCTCCTTTTAAAGTGTCCAGTGATGTCATTCTTACTTAATCATGTCTGATTGATCGCCAGCCCTGTCCTCATCAACACCCACACCTGAGTTAATGGATCAATCACTAAAATGATGTTAGCTGCTCCTTTTAAGGCAGGACTGCAATGATGTTAAAATGTGTTTTGGGGGTTAAAGTTCATTTTCTGGGCAAATATTGACTTTGCAAGTACAGTAATTGCTGTTAAGCTGATCAATCTTTGACATTCAGGAGTATATGCAAATTGCCATTACAAAAAATGAAGCAGTAAACTTTGGAAAAATTACTATTTGTCTCATTCTCAATACTTTTGGCCATGACTGTATGTGTATATGCCTGCGTGTGTGTATATTCCTGTGTGTGTGTATATGCCTGCATTTGTGTGTGTATATGCCTGTGTGTGTACAGTGTGTGTATATGCCTGCCTTCATGTGTGTGTGTGTATGCCTGCATGTGTGTACAGTGTGTGTGTATATGCCTGCATGTGTGTGTGTATATATACCTGCATGTGTGTGTATATGCCTGCATGTGTGTGTGTGTATGCCTGCATGTGTGTGTGTATATGCCTGCTTGTGTGTGTGTATGTATGCCTGCATGTGTGTGTGTGTATATGCCTGCATGTGTGTGTGTGTGTATATGCCTGCATGTATGTGTGTTTGTGTATGCCTGCATGTGTGTGTGTGTATATGCCTGCATATGTGTGTGTGTGTGTGTGTATATGCCTGCTTGTGTGTGTGTGTATGTATGCCTGCATGTGTGTGTGTGTATATGCCTGCATGTGTGTGTGTATATGCCTGCGTGTGTGTGTGTGTATATGCCAGCATGTGTATGTATTTGAGTGCCTGCATGCCTACGTGTATATGTGTCTTCACACGTTTGTGCGTGCTTCCCTGCTTGTCTGCATTTTTGTGTGTGATTGTCTGA